>NC_043974.1:20467320-21161570 GCF_902148855.1 Sphaeramia orbicularis | reverse complement strand
TTTTATTGTTAATACTTGAAAATATTTACATTTACAAAGAGAAAAGTTTAGAGTTGTCATTAATTATATGTTATTATGATAGTATTTTACTGGTCCTGCCCACTAGAGATTGAATTGGTCTGAATGTGGAACCTGAACTAAAAGGATTGTTAATATCTTAGTGTAATTTTTGCATTTCACAAATTCATCCTAATGACCGGACTGGACCCTTTGGTGGGCCGGATTTGGCCCCTGGGCCACATGTTTGACCCCTGTGCTATAGGGTCAAAACACAGTAATGTCCCGTCAGAGAGCGAACTTAAATTGACTGCCATTCCAACATTTATTTCCACATAAAGTAACTCCTTGTTTTGGATAATCTCTTATGGTCCAACTAAAGCAAAAATGAATTTAAAAGTAAAAATGTGGGTCATTTAGCAACACTAATCTGTTAAATTGTCTCTAAAATGTCCCGTCAGAGAGATTTCAAATACCGTGGTTTGACCCTATATTTAATTTCCTATAATTGAGTTAATTCAAAGGTTATTATATCAAAGCAGAAAAAAGTGAGTTTTGTAGCAAATCTATCATTACCTGAACATAAAACAATGTCTCCATCCACTGTCATTGATCCAACTCCATGGGTTTTACTGGTGAATCAATGTTGTAGAAGATGGCGGTGTTTCCATGTTCACTACAGAGCCTCTGAACGTCCAAATGGGTCATATCTGATGACCATGAAAAGATGACAAACTGCATTTTACACCAGTTTTTTTTTTTACATGTATTGGTAGGATTAGGACCTACAGTTATCAAACACTTTAGTTCAGTAGATGCTTTTGGTCGGCAGTGGAGGTTTGGGTCTTCATGGGTTAAAAACTACATTTATATCTGTATATCAAGGCTGTCAATTTAGTTCAGGGGCCACATTCAGCCCAATACATGCTCAAACAGACCGAACCAGCAAAACAATAACATAATAACCTATAAATAATGTCAACTCCAAACTTTATGTTTTCAAGTGAAAAAAGTCAAATTATATTATGAAATGTTTACTTCTATAAACTACCCTTTAAAAAAAACATGAATATGTACAACAATGAAAAACAATTTTAACAATACGAGGTCTCAGTTTGTCATTTACACATGTATATTACATTACAACTTACAAATCACAGTGGAACTGCAAATTCACAAATATTTAGTAACAAAGCCGAATATTGAGTAAATTGCACTTAACTTAACCCTTTTTAGGGCACTCATAGAAATACTCTGAAATGCAAAATGTCATGCTTAGTGTGTTATTGCAGGATATAACAAGACTTTTGTGAAATATTAAAAAATAAATAAATAAATAAATAAATAAATGTTATGTAGAAAATCAAAGTGAATGAAGTTACCAAATTTGATTCCTTGCCCAAAAGTTGCAAAATAAAATTAAATAAAATACAAAATTAAAAAAATACAAGAATTATATATAAAAATACAAGAAAAGCACATGTAAGGTGATAGGAACATGTATTCTACAACATTAGAACATCACTTTTATAACATTAGAACAACATAAGTGCTGATCCAGACTGTGTTGAAGGGCACTGAAAGGAGGTTGTATATGTGTGTATACAGGGTGGGGAAGCAAAATTTACAATATTTTGAGCAGGGATTGAAAGACAGTGGTATGACCAGTTAGTTTATTGAAAGTCATGAGAATTTATTTGCCACAAGAAAATTTACATAATAGAAAATGTTTTTATTCTATGTGTCCTCTTCTTTCTCAATAACTGCCTTCACACGCTTCCTGAAACTTGTGCAAGTGTTCCTCAAATATTGGGGTGACAACCTTCTCCCATTCTTCTTTAATAGTATTCTTCCAGACTTTCTCGTAATAGTTTTGCTCATAGTCATTCTCTTCTTTCCATTATAAACAGTCTTTATGGACACTCCAACTATTTTTGAAATCTCCTTTGGTGTGACGAGTGCATTCAGCAAATCACACACTCTTTGACGTTTGCTTTCCTGATTACTCATATGGGCAAAAGTTTCTGAAAAGGTATGGATAATAGTGTTAGGTATGATTATGACATCAATATATGTTTGGTTTCAAAAACATTGACGTAGTGCCTGCTGAGAAAAAACAACTAAATGTTCATTGTAAATTTTGCTTCCCCACCTTGTATGTTGTATATCTGGTCATGTTTAACATCCTGATGCTCAGCAGTTTTACCACAAACAATGACTTCCTTGACTTGTACAATTATCTCTTAAAGTGACGAAACTACTCTGTGTAAATGACAGAATAATTCAAATGGGATTAAACTTTATTAGGCGCTCATAGAAATATTCAAACTTGCTTACTTTTGTGAAATTTTTCAAAAGTTTTATTGTCATGTAGAAAACCAAGGTCACTGAAGTTACCATATTTGGTTCCTTGCTCATAAGTGGCAAAAAAAATGTCCAAGAAGTATATATAAAAATACAAGAAAAAACAAGAAAGGAACATGTATTTAGAACATTAGGAACATCATATTTATAACATTAGAAGAACATTGCGTGCAGATCCAGACCCTGTCCACATCCACATTCTCCCTTTGAACATCATTCCTTACATTAGTACCATTACTTCATGGTACCTAACAAAGCAGGTACACTCACTGTTCATGCAGAGGTGGACCTTACAGACCCTGTAGACCACATTGGACCTGAGATTGTTGACTCCCTGTAACTGTTGCTGTCACTGTCTTGTACAGGGTGGGGAAGCACAAATTTACAATGAACATTTAGTTGTTTTTCTCAGCAGGCACTACGTCAATTGTTTTGAAACCAAACATATATTGATGTCATAATCATACCTAAACACTATTATCCATACCTTTCAGAAACTTTTGCCCATATGAGTAATCAGGAAAGCAAACGTCAAAGAGTGTGTGATTTGCTGAATGCACTCGTCACACCAAAGGAGATTTCAAAAATAGTTGGAGTGTCCATAAGACTGTTTATAATGTAAGAGGAGAATGACTATGAGCAAAACTAGTACGAGAAGTCTGGAAAGATACTATTAAAGAAGAATGGGAGAGTTGTCACCCGAATATTTGAGGACACTTGTACAAGTTTCAGAAGCGTGTGAAGGCAGTTATTGAGAAAAAGGAGGACACATAGTATAAAAAACATTTTCTATTATGTAAATTTCTTGTGGCAAATTAAATTCTCATGACTTTCAATAAACTAATTGGTCATACACTGTCTTTCAATCCCTGCCTCAAAATATTGTAAATTTTGCTTCCCCACCCGTTATACAGCAGAAATGACCAAAAATAGTCACTTGCTCGATAAAGGGTTAAGACATTTCAGGGTATTCATATTTGTTCAGGTTTTTCCACATTTTTTGTGAAAGGATAGTTAGCAAATGTATTCACATATATAATTTCATATATATAATTCATATAATTGTACTTTTTAAGACTAAAACAAAGAGAAAAGTTTAAAGTTGTCATAATGTACCAGTTTAGATAGATTATGATAGTATTTTACTGATCCAACCCACTATGTGGAACCTGAACTAAAATGATTTTGACATCCTTGACTGCTAATATTTTCAGTGTAATTTTTGTACTTCACAAATTCATCCCAAGGTCTGGATTGGACCCTTCGGCAGGCCTGTTTGACACCCATGCTCAATATCAGTGGTTCCCAACCTTTTTTGGCTCATGACCCCATTTTAATATAACAAATTTTCTGGCAACCCCAGACATTCAAAATGGAAACAGAATTAATATGTTTTTGATAATGTAATAGTTTGCTATACTATGTTGCAATAAATGTTAATTTTAGAGGACATTTAGTCTATATAATGTATATATTATGGACGGAGGCAGAAAGGCAGGTGTAGATTACTGCACAAAGTGAGAATTTTATTTTCCTTGGTCAGGATATGTACAGTCAGTCCAGCTTGGATTTACAAGGCTGACAATTAATACTGAACAAACAAGAACTCAAACTATGAATTATGAAAGAGCTGCAGCATCTGAAACTGACCACAATGAACATTTGAAAGATAAACAGTACCACAGTGCTTCAGTTTCAGCTTCACAGTTTGTCATGTCTTTTATGTATTAGGATTGTCAACTCACCAATAATTTTTTATTAGTCAGTTTTTTGTTTGTTTTTTTGTTTGTTTTTTATCAATTACTAGAAATTCCAGGCGACCCCAAGGTTTGAAAATCACTGCTCTATATGTCCAGCTTCTGGTGGGACAGTTGGTTTTCTAGATTTGGTGAAAGTTTCTAGAGTTTTGGAAACCGACAACAATGCAATACATTTGTAATATAGGTGCTTAAAGACAAAAAGCCTGAATAAAATGTGTGAATTAACCAGATAATCTTGTATAGTTTCTACTTGTATTATAGGGAGTGTGGCATCCAATGTTTTTGGTATTTGGCCCATACACAAACTTAAGTAATAGAGTCTTGGCATCTGCTGTAACATTTCTGGCATGTTCCACCCAAGAGTCACCCAAGTTTATTGAGGTGCAGCACTAAATTCCACAAATGACTGTTTAATAAGTCAAATTATTAATCATACAGTATTAAAAGCAAAAATGCTGACTTCTGAAGAACAGATATAGTGAGAAATGAGTACCACAATAAGTTACAAGTCTTGTTTTCAGGGATAAGTATAATATTTCACCATCAAATAGCAGGGCTGATCCAAGATAAATGCTTCAAGAGCCTGATAATTTCATTTTAAGATGAATAGAACAGTCATGTTGCATTTCATTTCCAATACACAGGGTCTGTCATGTTCTGTCCATCTGTATATATCATCGCGTTTGGAGCTAATCCATTAGCTGAAATTAATTTCCACGTGAGCTGTTTTCCTTCGTCTTAACAGGATCATCGACATCAGGAAACTGCACCTCCTGAAAGTAAATCAATCAGGAGCAGCAACCTGCATCTCCTGCCAAGACCAGCAATAAAATTTAACACAGTGGAGATTAATCAGCTGTCCACACTTTTCACTGGCCTGCACTAACACCACTGTTGTTTCCAAACTTTCTGAATTCAGTTATATTTCATCATAGGAATAGAAAGGCCACACTATACATATAATAAATGTTTATGTTGTAGGGCAGGGGTGTCAAACTCATTTTAGTTCAGGGGCCACATTCAGCCTAATATGATATAAAGTGGGCTGGACCAGTAAAATAATATAAGTAATAGGATAAGAACTTTTGAGTGTAAAAAGCAAATTCTGTAATGAAAATGTTTATATCCATAAATTGTACTTGAACATAACATGAACACATATGAACAAGATGAAAATTCTTTAGTAAAATAAGTGCAATGTTAACAATATTACGCCTTAGTTTATCATTTATAAATGTGGATCACAACTTAAGAGATCACAGTGGATCTACAAATACACAAAACATTAAATAACAGGAAGAATATTATAAAAATTCCACATACTTCTCTTAAGATGTTTCAGATGTTCATATTTTTTGTAAAAGACTAGTCTGTAAATGCAAACATTTTTGTGTAATTTTACTTTTTTTACACTAAAACAAAGAGCCATATTTACAGTTGTCATTATTTATAGGTTATTATGATAGTATTTTACTGGTCTTATCCACTTTAGACTGATATGACCTAAAATGATTTTAACCCTTTCATGCATGAATTGTGAGAACCTTAGTCAAGATTTTTTTCTTCAGTGTTTATATTCCTCCTTAGGCATGACAAAAACAATGCGAAAAAAACAATGCGATCAAGTGTTTTTTTCCCTATGGTGTTACAAAATATCCATGCATTTAATTTTTGAAGTAAAGAAACATATGTTTAAAACCCAATATCAGAAAGTGATATGAAAACAATGAAATAAAAACATTTTTAATGCTGCTAATCTGATGTCTTCTCACATTTTAACATATTCTAATGCTAGTAATTACTCACTTCATGGAGATGATATGCAAAAAAAAAACTTCTTGTCTAACAAATAATTGATTTACACTTAAACATGTTAGTGCAGATCAGGTTTATCAAGAATAGCAAAGTTACAGTAATGGTCTGAATGTCAGTGTATGGATGGTGCGTAAGTGTTCACTGTGTTGGCTGATATGGAACTAAAACAAAAAAAACCCATGAATATACAAGAGAACAGCTGGAGAATAACTGTCCACTGGAGTGGCCCATGCATGAAAGGATTAAGATCCTTGATTATTAATATCTTCAGTATTTTTGCATTTCACAAATTCATCCCAGGGGCCAGACTGAACCCTCTGGCGGGCCGGATTTGGCCCCCGGGCCACATGTTTGACACCTGTGTTGTAGGGAGCACATTGTCTGGACTGTGTATTGTCTGAGTGTCTGCGTGTACATTACCCTACTGCTGGCGGACAGCGGGACAGATTAGTCCATTTGATATGTAAACAGAGGAGTGAGAGAAAAGTAGTGTCATGTGAGACAATCGTGCAAACGTGTGCTTCAAAGAGTTGCAATGACACACAACCCATAGTATGTAGGCTGTATTTATGCCATGTATAGGGGCTTTGTTGACTGTCTCCTTCTGTCCAGACGTTAAGGAAACCCTCTTTGAGCTTTGGGTTTGCTTTGAAAACTTGAGCGACAAGTTGAGCAGCATATCTTCCCCTGTGCTAAGCGGTACTGATAGACAGCTCAAGTCTGCCTCTCCCCTCCCTCTTTCCTGCTTCGTCGGCCGATAGAACCGACATGCATTTTGTGTGTGTGTTGAAACATATGCATGAATAAGTACAAGATTATGATCAAGCAAGTATTTCCTAAGATGCTGTTTTTTCTAACACAGCTACTGGAACTGTAATCTAATCCAGGATCAAAAGTCACTATTAACCCACAGCAGTGGACCTGGGGGCTCCGTGTTACTTGATTACACACAATAAATCTTTCAACCAGCACTACCTCATGTCATTTTACCTACTTTTCCTGTTTGTTTCTTAACAGTGATACTGGGAGACTTTGTGGATGTCCCTCCAAATGATTCAGTGCGCTCTTTAGCAGAGGAGGAGACCACATTACCATGTATCTACAGTAAACCCAGCCCAGATGTAACAGTGGTACAGGTCTCATGGTTTAAAGAAAACAGTGATGGCACCAAAGAGCAGCTCATCACTGCACACCATGAAAATGGACAAACAGGTATGTTATAACATAGTGGCCTAACCCACTGTGGGTTCTTGTTGCTCAAGTCATGCCACTCTCTAAAAACATGTATTGTAAAATGTCTTCACACTGAAAAACTTCCTCTTTCATTACACCAAGTAATTCCTCATTTAACACAGCACTTAGTCTTATATTACCAGTGCAGTGAGCAAACTCTCTAGTTGTTTTACAAGTTGTTGACATTAGGGATGGAAGGTTTTTCCCTTTTACTAAAGATGGAAAGCTATCTCAAAGTGTTGAACAAACTGTGAACCATTAGAAACACAGACAATTTTCAGAAGAATATATACACTGTAAAAAAAAATCCTGTTGTTTTTACGGAAAAAAACTGGCAGCTGTGGTTACCAGAACAATACTGTAAAAAACACATCCAACTGTAAACATATTTATGAAGTAACGTGTCGATTTAAATGGTAAATGGACTGCACTTATTTAGCGCATTTTCTCCACCTTCATGGTGTCCAAAGCGCTTTCCAAATCCACCAGGTCCAACTGGGAGCAATTTAGGCTTTAGTGTCTTCCATGGACACTTTGACATATGGACAGTCAGAGCCAGGATTCGAACCACCAACCCTTTGGTTATTGGACGAGCTGCTCTACCAACTCTATCAATCCATTAATTTACAAATTTAAAATGTTAAATTGTTGAATGTTTACTGTTTTATCACTTTTTTATAAAAAAAAAAAAAAAAAAAAAAGGCAGATATGCCGTTATTTCAACAGTATGGTCTTGCAATTTAAACGGCACCACATTATTTTTCAATGTACAGTTTTATTTTCTAATACAATAGAAATACATAATTTGTACATACAAACCTGGTTTTGTTCACATACTCTTCCAGCTATACTTGATTCAATCGTTAACACAAAAATCTTTTCAAATAAACAACTTTGCATTGTATTGTCACTTACAGTTTTTTTATGTTGCAATTTTACAACTTTTTAGTGTTAATTCTACAGTCATTTTTTACAGTGTATAAATGTGCCAAGACTCTCATCTTTGTACAGTTTATTTTTGGGGATTTTAACTGTGCGACATAATTGGATGATACTGTGAGCTAAGTGTAAATATAATGGTATCAATACAGGCATATGTATGGAACTGAAAAACAAAACCCTTAGGTCTGTTTTGCACTTGCTCAGCTTCATTTCTTGTGTCACATCCATTTCCCCACACTCCTTTGACTCTCTCTCTGCAGTTGCTTCCCTTTCTTTAACATCAGTGCGTTCGTCCCTCCTTACCTCTTCCTCTTTTTGTCTGCAGCGTTTGGGACGTGGTCTCGGCGGCTGCGCTTCAAAAGCAGCGAACCCACCGTTGATTCCTCTCTGGTTCTCATGACCACTGAGACCTCTGATGAGGGGAAATACATTTGCCAGGTCGACACCTTCCCCCTCGGCAAATATAACAAGGAGATGTCACTCACTGTGTGGAGTAAGTGCTTCTGCCACTGGAACAGAGGACAGATTACCTACGACAAAGTTACTGTAATGAAAGGAAGTGATAATATCAGTATATGAGGTTGAAAATTTAGGAAGTGCACATGTACCCACACTCTAAGTCAGAATTGCAACCTCATTTATGTGCATTCACAAACAGCATATCATTTCTCTAAATGACTAATAGCCAACAACAAATCAAATAATTAGTAACAGTGTTTTATTATGCAAGATTGGTGTTTGTTACAGTCCATGTAATCTCATAAAAGACAATATTACATGAATGTTTATCGAAGTGCTCCTGAATATATCATTATAACCTCCAATCTACCAGTAAAGTAAAGGTTTCTACATGAAATATTTGTCTTATATATTCATATTTGCATTTTTTTACATGCATTTTTTAAAAGTAATTTTCTCTGCAGTGAAAAGTTTTTTGTTTTTTTTTATTTGAATAAAGCTCTGAAACTTTTGTCCCCTACAGACAAAAATAACAAAACAAAACAAAATGCATTGCTTGGTCTCAGGAGGATACATCCAAAAATATTTAGCCCTATAAATTTGCATATTAACCCTTTCATGCACAGTGGTCACTGCAGTGGACAGTTATTCTCCAGCTGTTCTCTTGTATATTCATAGATTTTGTTGTTTTAGTTGCATATCAGCCAACACAGTGGACACTTATACACCATCCCATAATACACTGCAATTCATACCATTACTGTAACTTTGCAGTTCTTGAGAAACCTGATCTGTAGCAACATATTTTAGTGTAAATCAATTGCTAATTGTTATTAGACTGTAATTAACAGTTTTGGTTTTTTTTTTAAGTTGTTGTGTTTTGTTGTTTTTTGGATATTATTTGAGTGAGTAATAACTACTATTATGGTATGTTAAAATGTGAGAAAACATCAAATTAGCAGGATTAAAACAATTTTTTCCATAGTTTTCACACAGTATGACAGTAAATGCATGTTTCTTTGCTTCAAAAATTAAACACATGGTGTCCAGCTGAGTGGACAATTTTTGTAACTCCATGAAAAATAGGTTCATAAAAATTTTTTTTTAAAAAATTCAATCACATTGGTTTTTTTATGCCTAAAGAGGAATGAAAACACTCAGGAAAAAAAAAATCTTGATTAAAGTTCTCATAATTCATGCATGAAAGGGTTAATTACTAATCTTAGCCAATTTTGATGGGTTCTTATAATTTCTAAACATATTTTCCATCATACAGGTAATTGTCAGACTAAAGTGTGTATGTTCCTCAATGATTTGATTATTAAGTAGTTTTTAGATGGAGTGTATGTTTTTACCGGTAGTTTTTTATGTCACAAAATCAAGTTTACGTGTACCCTCTGACTAAACACCATAACATTCCCTCCTCCAGCTGTTCCTATCTCCTCTCTTGATCCTGTCATCCTGGAGGAGGGAAAGCCGTATGGAGTTGCCGCTTCCTGTCGCTCTGTAGGCAAACCGTCCCCCACCCTGTCCTGGGACACGGAGCTGAACGGCCAGTCCACCAACCGCTCCTCTGACAATGGGGCGGTCACCTCCCACTTCTCCCTGTACCCACTGAGGGGCATGAACGGCAAGAGGCTAGACTGTTTGGTGTGGCATCCAACGTTTCAGGGCCCCCGCAGGATCAGAAACAAGCTGGTGGTGCACTGTAAGTTTTCATTAGTCGACTCCCACAGCTTATCCTGAACCACTCTAAAGGCAGAACTGATTATTAAATATAGCTGAGTGTCTACTCGAAAGCACGCACTAGGGTTTTGACACTTTTAAATCATGCATTGAACAAGCATACATATAAAATTAAAACAATTGCACTCAATTCCTGGTTTTTAACTTTTAACTGAAGGAAGAGGCTTCAATACTGCCATATCTCACATAACAAATGTTCTCTTTATCACTGTTTTCTATTTGAAATATCAGAAAAATGTTGTTGCTCGCACTTTAATTGCAACTCATCATGGATTTTAATATACAACAGCCTAAACATTAAGCTTTTACATTGCTATGTGTATTGTAATTCCCTTAGAAGCAGCATTCGTGTCATTTCCAAACTGAATTTAACCTATAAAGACCCAAACACAATCATCTACTGACCTAAAATGTTTAATAACTGCTGATCCACTAATTCTATCAATCCATGTAAATAATTGGTGTAAAATGCAGTTTGGCATCTTTTCATGGTCATCAGATATGACCCATTTAGACGTTCAGAGGCTCCGTAGTGAACATGGAAACACCATCATCTTCTACAACATTGATTCACCAGTAAAAGCAATGGAGTTGGATGAATGACAGTGGATGGAGACACTTGTTTTCACTTTCAGTTATGGATATCTTTGCTTAAAAATTCAGTTTTTCTTCAGTTTTCTTTGTTTGAGTTTTCATGAACATCTAAATATTGGAAATTAAATATAGGAAAATACATAATTTACAGTGAAAAGTGCAAAATACAGAGGATAATATTATTTACATTTATGCATTTGGCAGATGATTTTTTCCAAAACAACTTACAGGGGGAAGATTAACAATTAAGCTCTCTCTCTCTCTCTCTCTCTCTCTCTCTCTCTCTCTCCTCTCTCTCTCTCTCTCTCTCTCTCTCTCTCTCTCTCTCTCCTCTCTCTCTCTCTCTCTCTCTCTCTCTCTCTCTCTCTCTCTCTCTCTCTCTCTCTCTCTCTCTCTCTCTCTCTCTCTCTCTCTCTCTCTCTCTCTCTCTCTCTCTCTCTCTCTCTCCATTATTTGTAAAGCACTTTAAAACAACCACAGTGGACCAAAGTGCTGTACAGAAGAATAAATAAAAACCAAAATAAAAGAATAAAATACAAGAAGAGATTAAAAACATAAAACAGCTGTACAATTAAAAACAGTGTCGTACAGAAGATGTACAGATATTATAATAAATGGTGGCAAATTACTTAATAAAGGTAAAATGGAGAGAAAAATTCATTTGGGAAAATTAGCACTGGGTCTTTATTGGTTATCTCACCATATTTCTTTTTCCCTCCAGTCCCTCCACATGCAGAGGTGACTGGCTACAAAGAAGACTGGTATACAGGTATGCAGAATGCAGCCCTGAGGTGTGTGAGTGGAGGAAACCCCAGACCACAGAGTTTCACCTGGACCAGGTACAGTAGGACCCGTCTCCTTCTCTGGCTGTCTGGTCTGACTAACTGTCTGCTGTTACAGTCTGGTTGCTGTTACTTTTCTCCTAACTTCAACAGCGATCATGCTAATTACTCTGCTCTGATTTCTCCAGCGAAGACTGTAAATGCAAGGTTGTGCTCCAGTCAACGTCAGGGTCAAATTTAAACATCGCAATTACACTTTGCAGTCACACTTGTAATTTTAGCCTTTGCAAATCTCTACATAATGTTTGGGTTAGTTCTCCACCCATCTCTGACTGTGCACTTCACACTTTACTTTACTTTACTTTACTTTACTTTACTATGTGTGTTTCATGCTGTTACTGACAAGTGTGAAAAAGCTACTTTCAGAACGCTTACATTTTGACACTGATAAAAAATCTTAAAACACATGCATGCACACTTGTAATATAAAGTTTGTTGGGTACTATTGTTCACCATTTTGCTGAATAGATATAGCAGTGATACCCTATTAAGTAATTTAATGTTCAACAGATTTTAATAATGAATATAAAAGGGACAAAAACATCCACTATTAACTTAAATCATTTACTGATATAAAAGGTGAAGTCACTGTTGATCCACTAATCCTATCAATACATGTAAATAATTGATGTAAAATGCAGTTTGTCATCTTTTCATGGTCATCACATATGACACATTTGGATGTTCAAAGGCTCTGTGGTTACCGTGGAAACATCATCATCTTCTATCACATTGAGTCACCAGTATGGATGGAGACACTTGTTTTAAGTTTACTTCCTGATATATTTTACTCGGAAAAGTTGCTTTTTCTGTTGTTTTCTATGTTTCTGATATAGAAACCCTTAACTTCAGTTTGAGCTTTTACAAACATCTACATGATCAAGAAATTAAATGTAGGAAAAGACCTGATTTTCACTTAAGAATATAAAATTCAGAGCATAATATTATAATAAATGTTAATAAATCACTTAATAAAGGTTAAGTATAGAGAAAAAATCATTTGTGAACTACCACACAAGTAGTACTGGGTCTTTATGGGTTAAATCCAACATGACAGATGTGTTATTTTGCTGCTACACACTGATGTAGCCGCTGAACAGACAATTAGGTTTCACTTCTTATCAAGTATAAAAAGAATTAAGGAACACACGAGAGGAAAAAACTAAACTTGGCTGCCTTTTGCGAACTGCTTTAAGTTGAAAATGGCAGAAAAGTAGCTTTCAGTTCTTTGTTTAAGTTCTTTTGTTAAGACTTACAATGCCATCCGACAACAAAAAAAAAGGAATTAGACTTACGGTATCTGACTTTGATACACGTCTGTACCTGTTAGTAGGATGAGTTCATTGTATGCAAAAACAAAAATACAGAATATCACTACATGTATTGTTTCATGTGAGTACAGAGGCATTATTGACCTTCCCCTCCATGCATTGTATTTATATTAAATCTCTTGTATAACCTGTTTTCTTTCTATGTTTTTGTCTTTGTAAAAACTGCTGTGAGGTAAACAATGACAAAAACTTGCATGTAAATATGCTCCACAATATGCGTCATGTTTTTCATGATACCTTTAGGGATAGATTTATTCATTTTCATACAGTTCTGAAAAAGTACCTTGATTGTACAACATCTGTTGATACCGAAACTGACTATACAGAGTATGATGTAACCCTAAAACTTCTTAGGTCTAACATGTGAGAACAGAAATTAGTTTTGTTAGTCTGTGGTGGGGGCAAAGAGGAGAAATATTGCTGCTTTTTTAACAACAGCTTTCAGTCCAACATGGCAAAAGTGTAGGTTGTGTTGAGTTGTTGAACATATTAGAGAACCATATTTATGTTGTTTTTGAGAACTGTTTTCTGTCCAAAATAGTAGAAAAGCAGCTCCGTTGTGGAGCAACTCTGTGGTAATAGAACGACAAATTGAGTTTCATTTCTTGTCGGTGTAACTTCTTTGGAAGAGCTGGATCTCCACCCATTCCACATGATTTAGCCACACAACTCCTGGCATCATCACCCACTGAATCTGCCACCTCAGTGGAAACTCACAGATTTTAATTTTGTGTTTGTCATTTGAGTTTCGGCGCCTCATTATTCATCTTAAAACCCACTGAGGGATTGACTCAGGTAAAAAAAAAGACTTTTCTGCTTGACTCATTTAGTGTCATCTTTAAGCCATTCCCTTCAGTGCATTAATATATTCTTAGGGTGTGGCTGTTGAATTTGTTTAGAAAAATGTAAGCCATGAAAATGACTAGAAGAGAAATTGCTCCTGTCAAAATGGAAGATGTGACAGTTAGGCCCCCAGGGAGAAAAAGACATTGAATGTGTGTCTAAAATACAGTAGAAAATAAGATGACAGTATCCACTCATTGGAGTTGTTTTTGTCCTATGATGACGTACATATTAGTTAGCGTTAGTCAGAGGAACACACCTTGGGAAAGGAGTTTTTGTGAGTAAGGCTTACCAGACGCACGGCATGCAAACAGGTAGCATACTCATGAGCACATACGCACAGAGCACCAAATCAAAACTGAAAACCTTTAGTTAAGTTGGGCTATCTCACATTTGAGGTGAACGCACACGCTCACTCACATGCACACACAGGCGGCTACAGCGGCAGTGGGCAAACCTGTTGGCTCTGTCAATAAAAGGCGGCAGGTGAAGAAATAAGCTGGTGTCACAGTGTCATGTTGCGGCTTGTGCCGAGAGCAGACAGATGAGATAGTTTCACACGAAGGAGGGAGGAAGG
This sequence comes from Sphaeramia orbicularis, assembly GCF_902148855.1. Taxonomy (NCBI): domain Eukaryota; kingdom Metazoa; phylum Chordata; class Actinopteri; order Kurtiformes; family Apogonidae; genus Sphaeramia; species Sphaeramia orbicularis. Next base: position 21,147,067 of record NC_043974.1, on the reverse strand, counting down.
GGGGGATGAGAAGAAAAAGGGAAAGGGAAGAAGTATAGTGGGAGAAGGTGAGCATTGGGGTGAGCCAGCGGGTGATAAGTGGAGGAAGAGGAAGTGAAATGTGTGGATTTGTGTGAGATGTTATCATCGAGGCGTGCCTGTTGTGTATGTAAAAACACACAGTTCCATTTTCCTGTTGGTGATACGGGATCTTTTGTTGAAAAAAAGCACTCTATGCAAAATATGAGTGCTCCTATAACTTCCAGTGAACACAGACTGACGTTTTTTCCATTCAGTGTTACCAGGGCTAATGTCATAAAAGTAGAAAATAGGTTTGAATCAAATGTGTCACAAACAAGAACAATGAAGCAACATCTAAGACAGGATTGCTCATTGCAGTTTCCAAAACATTTTTAGTGAGTCATACTGCCAGGAAGAAGACAAATAGACATTGCAGTTTGAGTAAATGCTTATGTTATTGCTATTTTCACAGATTAATATACAAGAATGACTTTCAACTAAGATATTAAGGGTGCAGTAGCATGAGATTTCACAGAATGATATCACGGTACACATTTATTATCAGCTCAAATGATCATTAAAGTCACGAAAACAGAAGGTATTCTTTCCGACCTAATAAATGCTTATTAAAATTCAAATCTTTTCTGTTAATGTACATAATTCTCACTGTCAAAATGCTGCAATTAAAAAACAAGAAGGTTTTTCTATCTCCTGTTTAAACTAGATACTTTAAGAGGTTTGTATGTGGCTTAAGATGATGAGTCTGACCGACAGTTGAGACAGCTTCTCTGCGCAGTTGCTTTTTTTTTTTTCTCCAATATTATAGATAAGGTATGTATGTGGTTCCTTAGATGAGACATATCAATGCTTGAGCTCATTCTTATCATTTTTGTAAGAGTTTAAAACTTGTGTCAGCAAAAGAGATAGAGTGGTTTTAGGCACCGCCAGAAATGGAAAGTCTCCAGCAATAAAACTGTTATCACTAAACATACCGTACATTCATGTAACACACCCTAAATAATATGAATGTTGAATGAAGACGTGGCAAACAACATAAAATAACATCAACATGATTTGGTTAAATCTAATGTCAACACATCACACACATCACATATGCAAATGTCAACGCATGATAACGTGTTTATGCAAACATGCAACAAGTTGTGTGGGTTTATTGTGAAAGAGATCATGTTTACAGTGTCTTTTAGTGGAAGAACAAAAACACAAATACACTTGCTGAAAAAATTATTAGACCACACTGTAAAAAAAAAAAAAAAAATGACTGTAGCAATAACACCAAAAAGTTGTTAAATTGCAACATAAAAAAACTGGAAGTGACAATACAAAGCAAAGTTGTTTATTTGAAAAGATTTTTGTGTTAACGATTGAATCAAATATAGCTGTAGTTTTTACAGAAAGAGTATGTGAACACAACCAGATTTGTAAGTAGAAATTATGTATTTCTATTGTTTTTAGAAAATAAAACTGTACATTGAAAAAGAATGTGATGCCGTTTAAACTGCAAGACCACAATGATTGAAAATCATTGACCATAAAGGCCAATTTGCTTTTTATTTATTTATTTATTTTTTTTAAAGATATAAAAAAGTAAACATTTAACAATTTAACATTTTAAATTTGTAAATTAATGGGTTGGTAGAGTTGGTAGAGCGGCTCGTCCAGTAACCAAGGGGTTGGTGGTTCGAATCCTGACTCTGACTGTCCATATGTCAAAGTGTCCATGGAAGACACTGAAGCCTAAATTGACCTGGTGGCTTTGGACACCATGAAGGTGTAGAAAATGCACTGAATAAGTTCAGTCCATTTACCATTTAAATCCAGTGTTAAATCTACATGTTTAAAATGTTAAATCTACATGTTACTCCGTAAATATTTTTACAGTTGGATGTGTTTTTTACAGTATTGTTCTGGAAACCACAGCTGCCAGTTTTTCTCCGTAAAAACAACAAGATTTTTTTTACAGTGCACCCTTGTTTTCTTCAATTTCTTTTTTTATTTTAATGCCTGATACAACTAAAGATACATTTGTTTGGACAAATATAATGATAACAACAAAAATAGCTCATAACAGTTTAATTTCAGAGCTGATATCTATACATTTTTCGTGTTTTCTTGATAATAACCAAAATCACTTCAGATCTTACATCAGTAGCACTGTACTGCCAAAAACAGTGTTTTTAGGCATTCCGTGTTTTCTTTTCTGTCTGTTTTAGTCACATGATACACACAAGAGTTAGTACTTGAGTGCATAACCATTATTTTTGATGACTTTTGATGGTCTAATAATTTTTTCCAAAACTGTAGGTGGTTAGGATGATTAGTCCCTAACAAACTGGATAAAAGTTCACAACCTGCAGAAACAGAAAAAATGTCTTCATAGAAATGTGACAAACACAACACCAGTATTGTTCATGCTGTAAAATGTGTTGTTTTCAGTAACATTCCAATGAACCACTTTTCGTTTTGCAGAACTGGTGGACAGCTGCCAGAAGGTGTGATATCCCACCCTAATGGAACACTATTTTTTGGGAGACCCCTAAGCATGTCAGATGGAGGCTTATACCAGTGTATGGCGAAGAATGAAGTGGGAATAGGGAGAGCGGAGATGGAGGTGACTGTGGCAGGTAGATGACATCACTCACAGATCAGACTTGTCAGAACAATGTGCCCTGTAGATTTACATGTATACATGTACTTTGCCTGTTTAATCCTGTTAATTGTATTTCACAGAGTCCAAAGAAATCAAGCCCCCTCTTGAAAACATGCTAATGATCATCGTGGGAGCAGTGGCTGGCGGTTTGCTGATCTTAATGCTTATCATTATCATCGTTGTCACTTGCCACCACAAGCGCAAGAACAAGAAACTGGAGAGGGAGCTCACTGAAAAGAAGTAAGCTACCATAACAACATGTTTAATTAAGATGAGATAAAACTTTAATGATTTCCGCAGGGCAGACCGAAGTTTGAGAATAAATAGAATGGAGCACATATGGGTTATTAGCCATATTAAAACTGACACTTTCAGCAGTAGAGCATGTTAAGTACAGTTATGGGATATTTAATGTGAAAAGTTTACACCTCAGCTGCACATATATTCAAGAAAACACATTAAATGCCTGAATGTTGAATAAGAAATTCAAAGCTGAAATATACATAGTTTATACATAATAATAAAATATTTGTAATTCATTGCATGTTGCTTATTTAAATGTTTTCCTGCTTTTTATCTGTTTCTTGTTTCTCACAGGGAGGAAATAAGCACTCTCTCCAGGCATGCATCTTTTCGGAGAATGAACTCAATCAGCACAGACGCCAGAGGAGCGGTACTATAACTGAATTATTCCTTTCACACTGACATATTTCCACTGTATGTTTCCGACCTAGTTCAGAGACTTTGATGGGATTTATCAGAATGGGAAATGGCAGTCCCTGTTTGTTCACACTTCATAGCAGTGATCAGCACATCAATACACATTAGACATACGCATAGAGACACATTAACCCTTTCATGCATGAATTATGGGAACCTTAGTCAATATTTTTTCGTGAGTGTTTTTATTCCTCTTTAGGTATGAAAAAAACAGTGCAAATGATTTTATTTATTTATTTATTTATTTTATGAACCTGTTTCTCGTGGAGTCACAGAAATGTCCACTCAGCTGGACACCATGTATTTAAGTTTTGAAGCAAAAAAACATGTATTTAAAACTCTATACTGTGTGAAAACTATGAAATAAAAACATTTTTAATGCCGCTAATTACTAAATCACTAATGTTTTCTCACATTTTTATCATACTCTAATATTAGTTATTACTCATTTCATGGAGGTAAAATCCTCCTGAGACCCAGGAATTTGACAGTTTTAGCTTTGTTACATTAAAAATATTGTCTTGATTGGAAACTGCATAATGCAACAGTTTTTTCAGATACATTTTTAAAATAATTTTTATTTATTGATTGATTTTTTTTTTAATGCAATGTCCTTTGTAATGCACAGTTTTTTTTAAAAGTAAAATAAAGTTTTTTCATTTCAGGGGAGGTATTCATATAAGCCTTTTTTTTTTTGGGCTTCTAACCTCTCCTGCACAATTTTGTTACTTGTTTGAATGTTGTTGTTTTTTCCATTGCTGTTTTTATTTTGTACAAATAAATAAATGAAAGTAAAACGGTCAAACTTTTGTCCCCTACAGGACAAAATGCATTGCTGGGTCTCAGGAGGATATGCAAAAAACAACAAACAAAAAAAAAAAAAACCCGTTTTGTTTCGGAAAACTGTTAATTACAGTCTAATAACAACTAGCAACTGATTTACACTAAAACATGTTACTGCAGATCAGGTTTAACAAGAGCAGCAAAGGTACAGTAATTGTATGAACTGCAGTGTTTGGGAGGATGCATAAGTGTCCACCATGTTGGCTGATATGCAAGTAAAACAACAAAACTCATGACTATACAAGAGAACAGCTGTAGAATATCTGTCGACTGTAGTGACCACTGTGCATGAAAGGGTTAATACACATAATTCACATTAATACAGTGCTCTTATTTGGAAATACATTGATTAATTCCCTAGTGTATTCCCTGTAACTGCATGATAATATCTAGATGTTATCTAGAGCGTAGGTTTGGAATTTTTGATGAAACACAGCTTGTTTCTGGGATGTCTCCAATATTAGTGTGAGTTCTCATTTTGATACCTGCCTTTTTTTTTTATTGCAGACAGAGGAAAACATCCCTCTGAGGGTGGAGGGAACCCTGAGGACCAGCCTGTCTTCCCTCGGGGTCAGTCTACGTATCTCTTTTTCTCTGCATGCAGGGCCAGGGCCGGGGACTGAGGCTTTACTGTCCAGATGTCAAACGGCTAAGTTCTGAGCTTCAGCATGTCAAATCTTAATGTAGTGCGTCTCAGATTTTCAATATCATTTGGGCTACTTTTACTCTTTCTGTTCCTTTTTTGTTTTTGCTTTGTACTTCATTACTGGTATTTTCTATAAACACTAATGGTTTTTCTTTTCCTGCTGTCTTATTTTACTTTCAAGCTACAAAGAAACTGCATGCCAGGAATGCACCTTAAACATGAAATACATCTAAATGTGCATCTTTGTTACACTGCTGTCCTGATTTTAGCATGCATCTACAAAACAAAACAGTATAAAACAGAGAACAGGCATAAATGAAACAAACACACAAGGGAGGAAATTATCAATAATAGTAAATGCCTATTAAATGTATTAGGTCCCCACTGGAAAAAAATCTAAATCTTACCAAGTGTATTTTTCTCATTTCTAGTCAAAATATCTCATCACACTTAAAATAAGACATAATCACAGTAACTTTTCAGTGAGATATAGGAAGTTATTTTTAGATAACAGATCTTGAAAATTTTATTTCAAGAAATCTTACCAAGATAATTTTCACTTGTTCCACTGGCAGATTTTTTTTTTTTTTTGCTTGAATTAAGCAAAAAATAATACAAAAAACTGAATTAAGCAAAAAAAAAAAAAAAAATTGAATTGAATTGAATTAAGCAAAAAAAAAAAAAAAAAAAAAAATCTTGAATTCAGCAAAAAAAAAAAAAAAAAAAAAATCTTGACTTAAGCAAAAAAAAAAAATCTTGAATTAAGCAAAAAAAAAAAAAAAATCTTGAATTAAGCAAAAATAAATAAATAAATAAAAATCTGACAATGGAACAAATAAAAAAATTATCTTGGTAAGATTTCTTGAAATAAGATTTTCAAGATCTATTGTCTAAAAATAAGTTCTTATAGCTCTCTGAAAAGTTACTCTTTAGGTGATTATGTCTTATTTTAAGTGTGATGAGATATTTCGACTAGAAATGATAAAAATACTTGGTAAGATTTTGATTTCTGCAGTGCATTAGGTTATTTCTGACCACTCACAGCCAAAATCCATATTTATTTACTTACTCTTTTACAAACTCACGCAATGGTCTTTGTAATGTAACCTCTCATACGGAAGAACTGATATTTATGATAATGCATTGATAAAATGGGGGATGTACATCGAGCCAAACATGCAAGGTCGAAAGGCATATGCAACATATAGCAAACTATAATTTAGCCTTTTGACCACACAAATTAACACTAAGATTTCATGTGTTTAATTCATCTGTAGTGTCTCTGTTTCCATATATAACATGTTCCATATTTCTAGCAATAACTCTAAATACACTTTTAAAGCTGTTGTGCTGAAAATGAAATGTAATAGCTTTATTTTCAACAGTGATCAGGTGTGTAGATAGGACTTTTATCACTCTCAGCTCCTTGAGTTCTCATCACTGTTTTTATCTCACTAGCTACTTTGGGTCATTTGCAAAGTCAGTTTAAAAATGACAATTCTTAATTCAGAGAAAAAAGCAGAACTGGAACTTATTTAAAGTTATTGTTAAAGGTGCATTTCAGCATGATGAAGTCTGCCTTACATAAACAGAGCTCTGTCACTTTATTCAGTTTAATGGTAAGAAGGAAGGGCACTGTACAACATGCCGATCCAAGCTGCGTCTTTTCATGCGGTGACAGGAACAGCCGCACTGCCGTGATAGCCGATCTACTATCTCTGGTGGGCGGGGAGGAGGAGTGGGAGCATTCGACTACCTTGGCAGACCAGTCCTGCACAACAACTCTCGCAGAGGGAGAGAGAGGCCTCTAGACATAGACGAGGAGAACCGGCTCAGAGTGGAGACATATGTGAGAAACAGCACTATGTCTCTAGTAAGTGTCTCTATGTGTATGCCTTTCAGGGCAAGTCAAAGCTTGATTTCACTAAATTGTGGAATGTATCTCATCCTGGTTATTATGTTTGCCTGATTAAGAAGTGTATTTCATCTTTTGCAGCAGGAGACCCGTTACCAGCCTCCTCTCCTGCCCCCGTCCTACCCTGTACAGTCCACTGAGGTTATTAGGCAGATGAACGGCAGCATCATTATCCCAACAGATGGGGGTTCACGACCTGCAAGTGTTACCAAGAATCACCAACATTCTACTCTGAGCAACACCTATCCACCTGTAACAGATGATGAGGATGAAGTGGATGAAGGTTTGGGGGGTCCCGCCAGTCAGGAGCATCCTGATGACCAAGACAGCGAGACCAACAGCTCCCAAGTGTCTGAGGCTCACAGTACTCGCTACCAACACAGTAACGGCTCATTGAGACCCAAACTCAGGCCAATACCTCCTCTGCTCAGTCCCAGTCCCCATGCTTCCATTATCCACAAGGCACAGATCGTCTAACAGACAGCTGGAAGAAAATGTATGAAACAACAGAACTGGGCAGCGCTGCTCTTGGAAGTTGTTCAAATGTGGATATGAAAGCAAGATTTGTTTTCTGTCCAGAAAATCAACAATGCAAACAGTGGTTGAGTCGACTATGCAAGACGTACACCTGGACTACACTGCTTCTATATTGTGTGGGAACACAGTGCAATAGGACAGAGGCTTCAATGAAAATTCTACGCTAATACATCTACTGGACACACTTATATGATGACCTACAGTTAGGATTTTGGGCAAAATCAAAGACAGTTTTGGTCAATGTTACAGTATTTCCACAGTAGCTTCTGTTTTAAAGCAGAAGACATGTATCGGTCTGCTTTTGTAATACAGTATCTATTACTCTAATAAGCTGTAACAAACGGGTGAATGCCGTTCACATACCATCTGTGTGTGATGTTGAAAGCACTCTGAGACAGATACTGTAAGAAATCACTACACACGGGAAAGAGACAAGGCTGTGGAGAGTTGGTTCATCAGAAAAGTAGATTGCAACACCTCTGTAGTGCGGGTGGATTTTTTGCTCAAGTGTTGTTCAGTGTACCTGTAACTGGGCCTGTGTGAAGTTCCTTACACAACATGGTTTGGGATCAGATCCAAACCATGGGTTTGCCACACCTGCAACATGCATACCTCCATATTGTCTTACTGTCCCCATGCCTGTGCCTCGAGCACTGAGACAGTTTTGATCAGATAGCCAAAGCATGACTAATGTGTCTGTAAAAGGTCTGCTTAAAAATCTTATATTCTTAAACTTATAATGCCTTTATTACAAAAAAAAATAAATAGAACATTAGCATAATATGAAATTCAATATACAGTATCTACTTGTTCCCACAAGTCTCATTCCTTAACTGATCTTTCTGTGGCACCAAATGTAATCATGTACATAAACATTTTGTTTTACTTGTGGATTTTGTTTTATGTATTACTGTAAAGCTTCATGGATACTTTTGGAAACTTTTACAAAACATTTGAGACCATAGATGCACATCATCTGTGGCTGCCAGAATGGTGGTTACAAAAATCTTCTTTACCTAATACAGGGAAATGTCACTCAAGAAAGAATTTTTACATAGTTTGTTACAAAAGTTGAAAACTGTGGCAAAGCCAAGCACAATATTTCTATCACACATATTTTTTTCTAAATACTATCGGGTTCTGTCATAGCTCAGATATGCGTAACAATGTGCCAAACACTAAAAAAAAACAGTTTTGCTCTCAAGGCAAATATGAAGTATTAATTAACACCGACTTTTTTTTTTAACTTCTTTATTTTTTTTCTCTCAAGGCCTGCCTCTGTATGGGACAGATTGTGGTAGAAGTAATGTGCCATTTCATTGCACCCACCAAGTTACAGCTGAATGTAGGCAGTATTTGTGGCAGACAGTGCCCCCGGGTGTGTGCAGCTGAAAACTGCAGAACTATACTGAACTATGAAAGACTCAGCTTTCCACTGTGATTCTGGAGAATTACAGTCTCATCTTGGTCAAGTGCCTACTTTTTATATATTAGGGGCTTAATTTTGGTACATTTTATATGGATGAATTGAAATAAATGCTTCTCCTCACAAAGTGCATGACACATTAATGCTGAAAGATATTTACCCTGTCATTTGTTGCATTTTTCTTCTGATTCTTTTTGTAAATATTAACCTTATTTAGTCAAAAGTGTTCCCATTACAAGTACAAAAATGTATGCCAGTACATCATAGATAGAATAATACCTTCCCTTGGTGTGTGATGTATATGCATGCTGTATTTTGATTTAACTCTATTAACTTTTTTTTTTTTTAAATACAGTCTTGACCTTAACCATGTAAGTCACATCCATCTTTAAAACATAAATAAAGTATAATTATTGCTGCGGGTTCACATAAAACAAAATATAATGGCAGTGTATTCAGATTGTTTACTTACATACTGATATTACATGTGAAAATAATTCATTACAAGTAAAAGTTTGATATTCAAGGCTGTACTTGAATGTAAGTATTATCAGCAAAGTGTACTTAAGGTGGTTATTGTCCAGTAAAACAGTTCTTGTGAGTGTTTTACCATTGTGTAATATTGTTTATTAATGTTTTACTGCTGAATTATGTGCATTTTTTATTTTACCACTGTACATGTTAAGGCTGAGCTCGTTATTTTATGTGCTGTTGGTAGTTTTAACCCCAACAATGCATCATGTTTTAATTGGTTATCATATGTTGTTTGTGTAACTATCTTGTGAGAACAATGTATCTCTAAGAAGTTCAACTCTGTCTGAATGCCTTTTCCAGTAAAACCAAGAATTTTTTTTTTTGCTCTAATTATAAAGGAACACTTCATCTTTCAGTTTGTCACATTCAAAATCAGTATGTTTGCAGATATTTGTGTTTTGTTGATTAGGAATGGGATGAAAAATTGTAATGTGAATGTAAATTACCAGTCAGACAAACATGGAGTAAAAAGTATATAAATATTTGACTCAAAGATACGAGGGAAAGTAGAAGTAAAAAGTTGCATAAAATGTAAATACTCAAAGTGACAGTAGTTAAGATTACATACAGTACTTATATGAACACTTAATTCCATCCCACTTCTGTAGTATAGTGGGGAGACTAATCCTACAGAACACACCTCTTTAACTACAATAATTTTTTTCTTTAATTCTTAACCATTACCCAGAAACCAGTTTTCACATACAGTGAATTCAGTTGTATTGGGATATCATTGTTTATTTTTTAATGTCTTTTGTTATTTTAGGCCATTTTGACCAATAATAAGGCCTTTCATTAAATGCAGTTCAGGGTTAGCAAGTCTGTTCAGAAATAATTAAAGTTTTTGCTTGGTCTTAGAATTCTATCTTGGCTTCATCTCTGTCATTTTGTGTTGATATACAGTAAATGTACAGTCTGTCATTTTATGAAATTTTATTAATACAGTGTTACACTTCATTTCTGTTTCTTTTTAACATTGTCACTATTCGCTCACAGCATTTGGTCCTAACTAATAGGGCGTGGTTTGTGATTAGGGTCAAATTCCCTAATTTAAAAGACGCATTTTCTTTTATTTATCATACTTGATTCTGTACAGAGCAAAGGTAAAATAAAAAGCAAAGGAGCTTTGTGAGGCCACGTTTTGAGTATCTGTTGCTATAATGTGCATAATAAATAATGTTCTCATATGGTGTTTTAAAATCTTGTTCCATGTTCCCCTTTTTAGTTTTTGCACTTGCTCCTCTAAAGGTCTCTGCACCGCTCTGATCAAATTCACGATACTCTCTGTCACATGAGTTATACCATGTGACTTTGGTTATGTATTTCCAAAATGTCTCTGCACCAGTTGGCAAATATTTTTAAGTGCACAAATACACTGCCGCTTCCTCATGCCATCCCAGTGTACATGGTGTCCCTGTGAATAGTCAGGCTTATGGTGTTGGTTCAGAGGGCTTCTGTACTAATGACTTCCATCACTTTGGGATAAGTGACTTTTATCGTCTGGTTAGTAATCCTGATGTGACATTGTAGTCTTCCTCTATTCAGAGGAATTAATAGAATTTATGAGATTTTTTTATAAGATATTATTTAACCCTTTAATGCATGAATTATGAGAGCCTTAATCCACATTTTATTTCTGAGTGTTTTTATTTCTCTAGGCACTAAAAAAAACTATGCTATTGAACATTTTTCTATGAACCTATTGTTCATGGAGTTGCAAAAATATCCACTCAGCTGGACACCATGCCTTTAATTTTTGAAACAAAGAAACATGTATTTACAGACATACTGAAATCTATGACATAAAAACATTTTTAATGCTCCTAATCTGATGTTTTCTTACATTTGAACATACTCTAATACTAGTTATTACTCATTTCATGGTGATAATGTGCACAAAAAAACCTTATTGTTTAAAAAAGAACAAAAAAAAAAAAAACAACAACAACAACTGTTAATTAGTGTCTAATAACAATATCAAGCAATTGATTTAAGCTCAAACCTGTTAATGCAGATCAGGTTTATACGGAACAGAAAAACTACAGTAATGGTCTGAATGTCTGCAGTGGGATGATGCATGAGCGTCCACTGTGTTGGCTGATATAGAAATAAAACAACAAAACCCATGAATATACAAGAGAACAGATGCAGAACAGCAGTCCACTGACCACTATGCATGAAAGGGTTAAATTATTTTTTAGTCAGATTATCTTCCCTGAAAGCACCTGGGGATAACTAGACAAAATGTGGTGATAAATAAATGACCAAAAAAAGAGCACACCTCATAACTATAATAATATTTTTCTTTCATTCTTAACCATTACCTAGAAACCACTTTTCACATACAGTGAATTCAGTTGTATTGGGACAATTTTTGTTCTTCAACATCCAGATTGACATCATTTTTAAATTGTTATTATAGGTCATTTTGACAAATAATAAGGCCTTTCATAAAATTTATAAGATTATGTTGCCCATATAGTGTGGCCAAAATTGTTTTTAGTCAGATTTTCTTCCCTGAAAGCGCCTGGGGATAACTGTGGACAAAATGTGGCGTTAAATAAATGACCAAACTAATAATCAAACTTATAAATAAACACAATTTTTAACTCCGCCCGGAAGTATGTAATGAATGAGGTCATGCAGGAGGAGGAAACAGGTCTCGACAGCTAAGATGGCGGAGGAGCAGCAAGAATCATCACAGGGGGAGATGGAGGGTGAGAGAAACAGTTATAACACAAAATATTCATCGAACAGGGTGGTCGTTTTCTTGCAAATGAAGCCCTTTGTCACACGCGGGTCATTTAGACTTTTCAGGCTTTGCTTTCTCTCTGATTATGGAGGCTGACATGCAGCGGCGAGGGGCAGACAGAGGCCATAGCTGTTTGGCTAACGCTAGCTAGCTACCAGTGCTACACAAAGAAAAAAACGCCTGTTTAGTTATTGACAAGGCAATAGTTGGTGACAGTCACGCACTTCATGAGCTAAGGAGACGTTTAAAGTATAGGCATAGTAGTAAAAGAGGACATCCTATTTCAGTTGTAGAAATAACGCGGTTTGTTGTGACTAGAATTTGTTTTGTTTTCGCACAGGTCGAGCTAGCCAAGTTTAGCTGCCTGTCGTTAGCCGGTGCAGTGGAGTAACTTGTTGTTCCTGTGAACTGAAGACCGTTAGCTACATGCGTCTGTAGTTACTTGTGGTAACAGCAGGTGCTAAAGACAGCACGTTTGCCAGTGCCATATTGCACACCGTCCTGAATATGTCTCTCTATTCTAACGCATTAAACTGTGTCGGGTCAATATCCAGACTCCATGTGCTTCTTTTTGATATGCACTTGACAAAACAGGTCAATATATGACATAACATCTGGTTTTAGAGTACGATCGTGGCCCACCATTGCTGTGAAAACAATTTACTTTCTGTTTTCAGTTGTTTGGTTGCTATGTGTAGAAATCATTGTCAGTGCAGTAAAAGTTAATGAATAAAAAGTACTTGCATCAGGGTTTTGGGCTTTGCTTTCAAAATGTTCAGCAAGTAAATTACATCACATCTGGTACAAGTGTGTGTTTTTTATGGTGGTAGTTCTGCTGTATTGTAGATGTCACAAAATATCTAATCTGTTTATGTGACGCAAACCATGTGGCCATACTCCATGTGTCATAATCCTTTGGTCGAAATACGCCACTCCTGCAACGTTTGATTTGACATGACTTAATTTGTTTATCTTTACACCTATTGACCAATTTTGTGGTAGATTCCAGCACATTTAGCTAATTCAGGTGATAAAATTGTACATCATTTTGGGACCATTTGCACCATATTTTTACAAAAACAAAATTAATAGTGTTTTTTTTTTTTTTTTTTTGGCTTAAGCAATACCCAAAGTGGCTTGGGTTCTGCACCTACAAATCTTTGGAATTATTCTTCTAGCTATTCGTTACTTGATTCAGATGTCCAGCAGTTGTCTGACTTCTAATAAAGGTGAAAATTGTAGATTTTCTAGTGCCATTATTTCTTTTGCTGGGAATCTTTAAATCAGCCCTTGAAAATCGACTATTGGTGATCTTCCTTACTAAATGCATTTTTTTTTTTCTGTCACTAAAACAGACTAATTTGAACAGTTTTAGTGTATTTCTCGGAATATAAAATTACAACAGGATGTAACATTTAACTTGACTAATTTCCTATACAATCCTCATCTGATGCGGATATCTCGAATCCAGATTACACACATTCCTCATATTCTAGCCTGCGGGTCATATAGATTCCACCATCACTGTTGTAGCACATACTAGGCTACAGTGGTGGTCTGTCTCCCTTCTGGGTATCCAGCCCTGAAAACTAATTAACTCTTCTCTTACAGGAGTGAACTGCCTTGCATATGACGAGGCTATAATTGCTCAGCAGGACAGAATTCAGCAAGAGGTAAAAAGTTTTGTTTTTTTTTAAATGAAAAAGCAGCTTTTCTTTTTTACATCTGATATCGACAAAGACTTGACATTGTGTCCTGAGTAAAGGGATTAACAGATGTCTCAGATTCCATTCCTTTCATATTGTTCTTATCAGGAAAACATCTGATATGTGGACACATAGCTCTACTTTTTATGTATTTGTTTCCATGGATGGGTTTTTGTTTATACCACATATAACACTCTTTAATTTCTATGTGTATGCAGATAGCCAACAGTAACCCTTTAGTGTCGGACAGACAGGATCTCTCAGTGCTGCAGAGAGAGTATGCTGAGGATGACACAGTTTATCAGCTCAAGATCAAGGTCAGTCAAACTGCACCACCTGCTCAGATTACTGCACCCACATCAGGGCGCATTTCCTCTTCAGTGACATTACAGCCAAAGCCACAAACCAAACTCCTGCTTCTGCTTCATCTGCGGATATGCATGTTTACATATTATATGCAGTGTGTTTTAAGTTCCTTTGTTCGCTTGTTTGTTATAGGACCTATACAAAAAATACTCATACATTCGTAAGACGCGGCCAGATGGGAACTGTTTCTACAGAGCCTTTGGCTTCGCACATCTCGAATCTCTGCTAGATGACAGCAAAGAGCTACAGAAGTGAGTGTCATGCTGAGCACTGTTTAGGATATATTAACTTTTGGTCTGTAAAATTAAGGTTTTCACAAAAACTTTTTACTGGTCTAAAAATACAGACTAGGTCATTTAAATATATGTGTAAGAAACAGTATCTGGCTATCGCCATTCTGAAATCTGTTCTAGTAAACCTTAGAATTTCCAAACCTGATAATGGAAATTGTTCTGCGGATGTTTAAGATGTTTTTTTGTGTTTTTAGGTTCAAAGCAGTTGCAGCTAAAAGCAAACTGGACCTGGTTAATGAGGGCTTCACTGAGTTTACCATCGAAGACTTCCACAACACTGTACGTTTCTAACATTTACCAATTCATTTAATGATAGACATCCATTTTGTCGTTTTTATTTTAAAAAGCTATTAAAATATGTTTATTGCAATAAAAGCTATACTTAGTGAACTTCTTGCATTGAGAGTTTAAAACACTGCAAACAGTCTTGTTTTGACAACTATAAATGATGGACTGGACATTATATGGCCTATAGATTGGTAAACTGTAGGTTCATAAATCTAATAATGTAAAAATGTCTTTCCAACAGTTCATGGACCTGATTGAATTGTGTGAGAAACAGCCAAGTCTGCAGGAGCTGTTGAACTCCTTCAATGATCAAAATGTGTCAGACTATGTGGTAGTGTATTTGCGGCTGCTCACATCAGGCTACCTGCAGCGAGAGAACATCTTCTTTCAGCACTTCATAGAGGGAGGACGTTCTGTCAAGGAGTTCTGTCAGCAGGTTGGTTTTTAAATGTCTTACTTTGATAATCTTGAAACAGCTGTGGAATCCCTTTTCACATTTCCTGTTGGAGCAGAGTTTGCAGGAATGCCTTTTTAGTCCAATAGATTATTACTGAGAAAGTGTAACTGAATTAGACAAGTTGTAGGGCAGAATATTTACATTCCATAACAATCTCATGATGTCAAAGCATCTTTAATACTGACTTCCTCAAATGATTGCTAGTATGTAAAGGTCAAATGGGCAGTTTGGGAAGAATTTCACACTTTGCCCATTTTTAATTTCTGATGTGTAAACAAATCATAAAAGCCTAAAAATATTGGCACCTCCACAGACTTTCAGTAGTCTGCATCCATAATAGCAGCCTATTCACTGATGCTGCAGGCTCAGGTTGAGTTCCATGTGACAAATCTTAGGGTTGATCTGAGTGCCTGAATCAGTCTTTACATTCAGCTTTTTTAGACTGATTTTCAGTTTGTACACTGAAAAATCTGAATATAAATGCAAAAAAGTTGCCAGATTGTTAAAAAGCAAAGGTTTAATTACATTTTTTTTTTTTCATGCATGGACCAAAAACGTGACTGAATTGATACAAGAAGCAGCACAACTGGCTTATTGAATAGAGAATTACATTATAATGCCATCATATATAAAGAGCAGTAGAGAGAATTGAGTCATTGATAAATGCCTGTAAAAGTTTGAAACTGTGATAAATGATGAAGAACAGAGCTTAATGTTCCCATAACAATAGTTGGAGGAAATATTGCAAAACATTAGCCACTTTTACACAGAGATCCCGGAGAAAAGGCGAGATGGTGATCCCACCTTTTTTCCACCATTGACCAATTTACACAGCTAAGCCAAAGGAGTAACAGAGGTGAGACAGGCTGGACATTTACACAGTGGACCTGTGTTCCGGAATCAAAGGGACGGTGACAAAGCCCTCATTTTTAAATCCCCCTGGCGTGGGAGAGACAGCAGGCACTGGCATGGATTCTGCAGCCCACCATTGCCAGCTTCATGCCCCCCACACCTGGCTTCATGCCGCGGGTGAAAATGGCACAAAGCTGCAGAATCATGCCAGTGCCTCCATATGCACCTGCTGTCTCTCCCATGCCGGGGGTCACCGTCATCAAAACATCACACCTTGGTTGCGGAACGAGAGGTGTTGCTTCTACATAGCATTCCAGAATCATGATCCTACCTTTATTAAGGCTCCGTTACTACCTCAATTACAAAGCTGCGATAAAGGTGGGACCAAATGATCCACCATTTTGTTTACACAGACGTCGTTCTGAAATACAGGCGAAATATTCCCGCAACAGAAGTGCTGTGTAAAAGGGGCTACTGTCTCTTCTCTGGCTGTACATGAGCAGCACTGTCCAACACAAGCTACCATTAGCTTTGAAATGGAGGCTGCTAAGGTCAACAGATGGTTGCCCCCAGCACAAAACAGACTCCAACACAAGCTTCTCATAAGAACAAAACGTGTGTATTACATATTGAACTTTGAAGCTTTGAGATTCCACTTACTTGGCTTAATGTTCCTCTTATTACCGGTGCTAGTGTTTAAGAGTCCCAGAATTTTGGCTGCAGCTCACACTCCTTGAGCTGCTTATTTGGCATGAATAAAACAGAGGAGTAACTGTTTGATCAATTGGAAGTGCAGCCAAATTACCGTAACTGAGTTTTTCCCATTCATTCCATTGGCAACAGTGAAATAATTTTGTAGTGTGGGTTTTTTTTCAACACAGCACCACAACACATTTTCACATGGTCAGTGTGCTTGTGTCTTATCCCTTCTTAAATATGCACGTTCATTGATAACACTAGTGTTAATCAATATAGTAGTTGTTTAAGTGAGATTTCCATGCATATAAAGCTGACTATCCCTTAAGAGTTGGTCAGTCAGTTTGATTTTAGGAGAGATGAAAAATGTATGTTTACCTTGGCTACATACAGTCAGATTTACAGTTCCAAGTCTTTCAGTAGTTATCCTGACTGCCATATTTTGATAATGATGAGAAAAGTTTGACTATGACGGGAGACATTTCAAATCAGAAAAAAATCACCGTCACTCTGAAATTCCATATTATCAAAATATAGTTCTAATACAGAAAGTGAAAGTTCAGAATTGCAAAAAACTTAATTGTGAATGGCCTCAACTGTAAACACAATTTTCTGCAAAGTGTACAGAACATTAAAAAGCACACAATTCTCTTCTCTTTTTTTCCAGGAAGTAGAGCCAATGTCTAAAGAAAGTGACCACATTCACATCATCGCCTTAGCCCAGGCACTGAACGTATCCATCCTGGTGGAGTACATGGATAGAGGAGAGGGAGGAACAGTCAATCACCATGTCTTCCCTGAAGGCGGAGACCCACGCATCTTCCTCCTCTATAGACCGGGCCATTACGACATCTTATACAAATAACACACTCCTGACCACAGCCCACGTCGTCGTCCTCCTGCTGTAGCCTAGCAGGGGTTAAAAAAATTACTTCAGCAGCCACGTTGATGAAGTATACATCTGTGTATGAGATTACACTCATGTATTAAGATAATTAAAAAAAAAAACAAAAAACTTAAATAAAAGATAAAATCACAATACATGCCTCCTTTACACCTCCTGCCCCCAACTCCCATATTTCTCCTCAGTCATCACACAATGGTTAATTAAAAAAAATCTTTGGAAAAATAGAAGTGACTCAAGGCATTTAGAGTTGTACAGTTTTTTTCTTTTGTGGTTGTAAATGTTATCTACTTGCTTTTTGTTGGATTCTTTTCCTTTGTTACACTGCGTTTCATTGAGTTTTATTAAAGGGATTTACATCTTACTACTTGTGTCATGTCATATTTTACTTTTCATTTTTGATGAATTGGAAGGCTTTTAATTCTGTTGCTCTTTCTCATGTCATTATTTAGATTAAAAAGTGGGAAAATGGTGAAGAAATGCAGTCAGTTTGACGTGGCACACGTATATACGTCTTTTTCAGCTGGTCGTAGTACAGAAAAACACGGAAAAAACATGAATCCCCGTTTCCATTAGCCATTTTCACTGAAAAATGGTGTTTACTACATGCTGTAAGGTGTGAAACCGATGTACGCATGCGTGGCTATGTCCTCGCTGCAATTCCAAAGGTTGTCGACAATAATAGATGCATTCTCGTACAACTTTCCGTGGACGACGGGCGCTACTTGTGTTCCCGGAAATACTGCAGAGTGGGACCTCATGCTTGACAAGAAGTAGAAACGTAAAGTGTGAGAATGACTTCGTTGTTGAAGGTTATGTACGCCAGGAGGATACTGGCAGCATGTGCACGTCAACATTCATCCCTTACAAGTATGTATAATCCTACTATCAGTTTGCTTTTGCTGGTTTTATTTTTCCGAGTAAGTGCCAGCGACTATTTTGCAAGTAACAGTCGACTAGCAACTAGCTAACGTTAGCTAGCTAGCTTATTCTGTCAAACTGGCAATAGTGTATAAATGGTTCAATCCTATTATGAAACAGTTTAGGTAAATGGAGACTTTTTAAGCACGAAAAGTTATGTCTTTGCAATATTGCGTACTGTTCTAACATTGTGAAGTTAATCTTGTCTGGGCGTCCTCATAAAACTCATTCATTCAAGTACATAGATGTTCTTTCTGCAGGTTTGTAACGAAAGGTCAAAATGTATCATGCATGTCGTTAAGAGGCTTTAAATCACAAGGAATATATTTCATTGCAAACATCATACAGTGCACTACCAACACAGATTGCATTCACTCTGTACCTCGAAATTATACACACAGTACCTCATAATGACAAAGTGAAAATGTTTGATATTTTTCCTAATTTATTGAAATTAAAATAAAAAAGCAAAAATATAACATGTAAATAGATATTCACAGCTTTTGCCATGACACAAAAATGAGCTCAGTTGCATCCTGCTTTCACTCATCATGCTTCAGACAAGTTCCAGACTTGGCTGGAATCACCTGTGGTAAATTAAGTTGATTGGACAAGATTTGCCAAACGCTGTGAATATTGTTTTTTTTTATTTTTAATAAATATGCAGAAGTTTCAAACAAACCTTTTTCATTATTTAGGGTTAAGATTTTCACTTTTAGGAGAACAACCAAGTTTTAAGAAATTCACTTTTAACAAGCTGAGTTTAGATAAATTTGACTTTATCATAAGATAAGACTTTATTTATCCCACCGTGGGGAAATTTCAGTTAGCAGCAGCAAAAATACAACCAGCAAGTGCAGATAAAAAGACAGGTAGAAAAAAAAACCCACACAAACGAGTGAAAAAATTACAAATAAGAGAACAATAAGAAATTTGATATTTGTATAAATATTTGTATAAATAAAGAATTAGAATTAAACATTTAATCTTCAAAATTGGCCCGATAACTAATTCATATAACATTGTAGTAGGTGGTGACAAATTTTTTAGCTGACAAGTAATTGAGTAATAGTTACAGCTCTACTGATTAGTCTCCTTTGAATCAGAATACTTTATTAATCCCAGAAGGAACTTATTTAAACATGATTTGATGTTGAAAAATGTTGTAAGTTGGCTTTTGTAGTGAGTCAGGTATGCAGCAAAACCAGGATTCTGAAGCTTTCAATATGTTAAAAATGCTCTTCGTTATATATATATATATATATATATATATATATATATATATTTTTTTTTTTTTTTTTTTTTTTTTAAAAAGGCTGACAGTTTCTTCCTGTTTCTGTATAGCTGAACTGATTGAAAACATGGATAAGAAGGCGACCTGGGACCGCTTTTATGCCGAAAACAACAGGACATCCAGCTTTAAGAACTTTGAGTGGTTCTTTGGCTTCGATTCTGTCCGACACATCATCCTGCCCTATTTGCAGACCATGTCCCACAACAGTGAACTGCTTCGAGTCCTGGATATGGGCTGTGGCACTTCTGCTTTGGGGCCCTGTATATACAAAGACTCTCCTTTCCCTGTCAAGGTGACATGTGCTGACATTTCTCCTGTAGCTGTGCACCTAATGCAAGAACACATCAGAGCCAAGGCTATTCAACCTCAAAATCTTTCTTCTCAGCTGGAGTTTATTGAGCTGGACTGCACACAACTCCACAGTCACTATGGTTGTAGCAGTGTTGACCTTATAGTTGATAAAGGCACCATAGACGCCTTGTTGAGGTCTAAGGAGGGGAAAGATAAGACCTGCCTGGTGCTGAAGCAGTGTATGAAGGTTCTGCGGAGGTCAGGGTCTCTGCTCCAGTTCTCTGATGAGGACCCAGATGCCAGGCTGATGTGGCTGGAGACTGAAGCACAGGAGCAGGGAGTGATGTCAGCCAATGTGGGAGTACAGGAGGTTGGAGACTTAAGAGGAATATTATACTACTGCTATCAAGTGACTCCTCACCCTACTGTTCATTAATAACTGCTGCTTGTGCCGCTGGATGACCTGAATGTTCTTCATTTGAAATTAATTGTTGAATATATGTAAATATTGGATGTGATTGTCAATACATTAATTTACATATAAGGTAGACCTGTGCATATCAATTCAATTTTCAAGTACTCATTTTTTAGATTAACTGTGAGGCAACATTTACTTTTAGATGTAGAATGGCCAGTTTACTGCTCTCATTACTAGTTATCTACTGCCATCTTGTGGCTTGCAGACATACTACCTACTACATTTAGTAAACCATGAGGAAAGTGCAATGTATCAGCAAGGTAAGGAGAAGCAGTAAAATGGTAAGTCTTTTAGCATTGTATGCTATGTTCATTGGTTCGTGGTGGTGCATCAATGTGTATATTGCATTTTGCTACTGTAGATGTTTCAGGTTGACTTAATTTAACTTCTGACATACTATGTAGTAGTATAATCTACAGCAATGCATCATAATTCCACAGGATCATCATAATATTGCAGTCATGTCTTAAAAAATAAAATTTTCCTAAACTCTGAGAAACTCCCAATGCATTTACCAGCTAATCCAGAGGGTTTTAATGAGTTTATTCACTTTATGAAAATAGAATTTTCTCAAGCCATAAAAAAATGTAATCCTTCATTTTATCACTTCCATTTAAAATAAACACATTTGGAGATGCATAGTTTGTAATTAAAAGTAACAACAGACAAATGCAGTGGAGTAAAAAGTGCACTATTTGCTATTTGGATGTAGTTAAAATTCCATTAAATCAGTAACGCAAACCATGACAACTAAGAGCAAATATTTAAAAAAACAAATCCACCATCTTGTTTTTTGTTTCTGAATAGTGACTATAAAGCAGCATGGAGTTAACATTCTCAAGTAAAATACAAGTACTTACTAAAATTAAAACATTTGACACAACAGTGCAGCATAGAGAAAATGATCATCAGTATAAAAGTATTAAGAATTTAATACAGTGCAAAGAATCATATGCAGTCGTCATCATTGTGCACTGCATCTTTTAGTATTTTAAAAGAAGCTAAAGAAGTTCACTGGATCTTCTCCATTTTCCTCCAGACGGGCATCCGTACAGAACGATGGAGGGA
This sequence comes from Sphaeramia orbicularis, assembly GCF_902148855.1. NCBI lineage: Eukaryota > Metazoa > Chordata > Actinopteri > Kurtiformes > Apogonidae > Sphaeramia > Sphaeramia orbicularis. The sequence continues at coordinate 21,125,409 of NC_043974.1, read as the reverse complement.
GGAGCTCCTGTGGGTCCACAAGTCCGATCACATTGTTGAAGAAGCTGAAGGCGAAAACAGAAAAGAAGCAATAAAAAAAAAGTTGAGGGGGGAGGCATCCAGGAAGACAGAGGTTAGATGAACAGAGAGGCTAAAAGAGGCTTAAGGATCTATGTAATAAAAATAATTCCAAAAATGCAACACACCACTAAGGAAATGATGCTGAATCTTTACAAATGCACTACAGTTCAATGATATAAACAGTTAAGCACCATTGGTAGGTTTTCAATTCTGGTTAAGAGTGTGAAATGTCAGTTTAAACTTTTTTTATCTAAATAATATGTAGTTTTGTTTGCACTTTTCAAAAATATGTAATGGACATGTCAGACTTTTGATATGCACATGAATTAATCCAAATGTATTTAAAATAACTTTAAGAAAGGTATCCAGCATTATTCTGTGACGTTCCTCATATTGACTTTTTAGTAACACATGTATTTGCATAGGGAGAGTCCCCTGCTGACATTTTTATGGGCTCACACTGACCTGGTCACCAGCCATCCAGTTTTCTCAGTGTGAAACAGAGTGCTGACAGGAATGCATCCAAACTCAGTAACAGTGCTCATGTACTTTCCTGCGAATGGGGAAGTGCATCACGAGTTATCAGAGCAAGCGCAACCAGAAAAGCAGGTTCAATAGATAGAAACAAAACAATCACAGCAAGTCATATGTTACATGACAGTAGTCAATTTCCTCCAGTCTGCCTTCACACTACCTGTTCCTTGCTTCATCTTCACTTGTCCTGTCCAGGTGTTGACCAGAAGTCCCTGTCCGATACCAGAGGAGGCACCCAAAATTGCCTGACCCAGCAGAGTTGCATTATCTGGGACTTGAAGTGGGTGGAATTCTCGACACAGCTTTCTCTTGATACAAGTCTGGTTCGCCCTGTCAATCTTGTACATAACACCCTAGAGGACAACATGATACTGTACAGTATTTTGTTGTCTGTTACACTTTTAAATGTGATTAATGGCTACACTGGAATCACCTCTCTGAAGAGTAGGAGTAGATCAAAGTGGTAGGATTTATTGTTGTAATGTACAAACTCATTCAGGTGGATGCGCTTTCCCCATGCATCATAGGAGTACTTGGCATACACCATCAGCTTCTCACTTGCACTTGACTATTTAGTGAAAAAAAAAAAGAATGAAAAGTAATCCAGCAGAAATTTGGTTTATGCAGCTTCCTCAAGTGAAGACTTACCACTGAAAGGGATCCAGTCAGTAGCGGTGGGGAACCTGTTAGAATGAAAGCGGTAGTTGTATGGTTTTAATCTATAGGAACCTCTTAAATAGAGTGTATTACTACAACATACTACAACCATCATATATTCCAAAACACAGAAGACTGATTAACTAGAAAAGCACTTGGAGAGCGCAGACCTCTGCCAAGGCAGATCAGCCCCCCCATCACCACCAAAATGTAATTATTTGTTCCTTGTGCCAGTATCAACATTTCCTGAAAATTTCATCAAAAACCTTCTGTAACTTTTTGAGTTATCTTGCCAACAGACAGACAGACAAACCCCGATGAAAACATAACTGCTGCAAATGTAGAAATCAACCCGTGTTAATCACCTTAAAATATTTGTTGTACTTACGACATTTTGATGGTCTCTGAGCAAGGCAGCCCACTGCAAGGCACACAAGCAGGATGAGGCATCTCATGTTGTCACTTAGCAGATATTTTTACACTGTAGCAACTACCTCAGAGTTCACTTCCTTATAAATACACTATAGAGGATCCAAGTCTGTGTCCGCCTCCAGGTTTTCTGTCAGTCCTCATGAGCAAATACGCCTATCCTGTCAAAATAAAGGTAAAACCTGGTCAGTCAGTCACTGCCAGTTGTAAAATGTATAGCAAAAAATCAAGTTCAGTTCAATACAATAATCTCTAAATGTAAGTCACTTTAAGGTTTGGTAGATCATTAAATCGGGGTCACCATCCACTAGCCGATATATTCCACAAACAACAAATAGAGACGAAATAAGTAGATTTTTTTGGTGGTGAATTGTTTCTTTTACGTACAATGAGGGATTATTAAAAAAAGACCTGGTATTGCAAGCCAACAGTGATTTGTCTTTAAATCACAATACAGACTCAACACATTTTTGAGCTGTAGTTTATGGCTATTGAAGTCAAACACTTGATCATAGAGTCTTTTTATTTTCCACAGCATGATCTGTAAGAAATATGTCTCTCATTTTAGGTATCTTAAATGGGGGATAAATTGTATATATTTTTAGGTAACTGAAATAATAGACGGGGCTAGATAAAGGTAGTTTTTACTCAACTAAATGTAGCTATATGGTTGGTAAAGGTATTTTTGGACAATAAAAAGTTTTAGTCTGGTCTAGTTCCATTTTGTCATTGAACATAAATGAGGAAATGATTATGATCCAAAAAGCATTTAATATACACAGACTACATTTTAACCTTTTTAGTTTATATAATGTCACTCACTGATATCATATGGTTGTTGCCTTGTTGTTTACCCCTATTGTGAGAGAATTTTATAAACCTGCTCACTTACACAATTTATTATATTTTGATCATTTTTTTTGCTTCTCTTTGGCTTATTACACAATAAAATAACAAAACCTCATATTTTACATTAATTCAATGTTTCATTTAGTTCTCTGACTGAGTAGCATACTCTCTTGTTTCTTTTTTCAATTGTCTCTTTAAATCAATAATCACATCAAATAGAAAGATTTTTTAATTAGAAAAGATTATATGTGGAATATGAGTTTGCAACAGTAATAGATTGTAACATTTCAGTTTACTTTTCTAAGTGAAACTTATGGCAGTAAGGTCAAAATTGTGTAACCTCACATTCATATTTATTCATATAACCTGAAAGGCTTCTGTATACTGTAGAGTGGTTTGTATATTTCATTACACAGATGTACAAAAAAAAGTCTGTATTAATAAAAGATTTCACATCACATTCATTAGTGGAAAAAGACAACCTTCCTGTTTAATAAGCAGCAATGTTGGTATATACACCCACGCTCATTATAAAGACTTTTAATCGTATACGTGTGTGCCATGTGGCAATGCCATGATTCACTCGATCAACTTTATTGTGAAGGTTTGAGATATTAGTTAAAAGAAATGCTCAGTGTTTGTTGTGGAACAAGCTGAAGATATCCACTGGCTGGCTCTGAGGCTTCATCATTGCAGCTTTGCAGAAATCCGGAGGAATAAACACACCAGGGTCTGTAATCCCAACAACGTTGTCAAAGTAGCTAAAAAAAAAAAAGGCATATAGTGATATTAGCTTTCTGCCCAATGTATAGAAGCACACATATACACTCATGGTCACTCTTTCCTAATGTAACAAAGCAGTTTTAGGTGATGTAGGACCTCAGAGATGTACAACACCTAATCTAACAACTATTTACTTTTAAAGTGTAAAAATAAAACTATATAATTCTATTAGATTTATGCTCATTTCCATTATCTTTCTAAAAGTGAAGTCCACTCGGATACTAAGCAAATAACAATAAAACAAAGTAAAAATATGACATTTCTTCATAAATAATGATAAGAAAGGTGTTATTTTTGTTAATTCACTTGTAGTTTTACTTAACTGACAGAAGTACAAACAATGGAGCATCAACCATAGGCATTTGCCCAATCATGATCACCTCCACTGCAGCCAATTAACCTAGTAACTGTAGAAGTTTACACAACAGTCTTACCTGTAAATGGTATAAACCTGTCAGGCTTATTTTGTGCCTGTCCAACCTTTTTTTTTTGGACTGTGTTGGAGACATTAAAAGCTAAACCACTTCTTCTTTACATATGCAATTATAAAGTTTCAAGCTTAATGAACAAATCCCAGATTTTAGTTTTTAATCGCACTTTGGAAAATCTCCAAACAGTTCTGGAAATGCAGTTTGGCTTTTGTATCATTCCAAACTATGATGTATATTATCAACAAAGCGAGCTTTAGCTGTTACTATTACTGTTTGCTTCTGCTTTTTGCTTTGTGCACTTCTAATTAAGACTTACTTGATCACCATCCATCCATAGTCAGCAGTATGGAACAGATAGTTGACAGGAATGCACCCATACTCTGTAACTGTAGTCATGTACTTTCCTGGGGGGTGGGGGCAGCAATGACAAAAATATGTTGATAAATAAATGATGAATGAATAGATGAAAATGTAGGATAATCTAAATTTAACATGCTCTCACCCCCAAGCTCAGGCATTTCTCCTGTCCAAGTGTTGACCAGGAGGCCAGCTCCAGGTGCAGACGAGGTGCCTACAACAGCTTGACCCACAAAAGATGAATTTTTGGGAACTCCCAAGACGAAGAAGTCTGCCTTCAGTGGCTTCTTTTCGCACGTCTTGTCATGATCATGAATCTCGTACATTACCCCCTAATAGACAGAAGTCAGAAGATTAGGGTGTTGATCAGGTGAGCATTTTAAGAAACTTTTAAGTGCAGTTTACACATATTTCTGTGCAGCCATTTGCTAGGAGTTAATATGCAAGCTTTGGTCACCTCTCTGTAGAGCAGAATAGCGTCATAGTTGAATGTCTTATTCTCATATATTCCCAACTCAAAGAGGCGCATGCGTTTTCCCAGTGCGTCATACACGTATTTGCCATAGGTCCAAACTTTTTCATTCTGTGTGGACTGGAAATGCAATGTGATGTTTACATCTGCTGACATCATTATCATCTGACATTTTTCAATTACTCTTAATCATTTTGTGTGTCTACATGTGCTTACATAATCCTCTTAGAAACAATAAACACTTACCACAGTGAAGGCTCCGGAGAGCAAAGGAGGACTTTCTGTTGACAGAATAGTGAGAATGCATATTTTAATTCTAATAACAAAAATACATATTTGTCACAGTAAGTCAGCATTCAATAACAAACTTCAACATTACAGTCAGCTGTGAAAATATCAGCATGTATCGGTACAGACAAAGCACATGAGCACACAATAAGGACTGAGAGCATCCCTCTTGTCTCTGTAAGTACTCACCGCATGGTTTTGGCTTCTGGGCCAGGCAACATGCCAGTAAGCAAGTCAGTACTGCCAAAAGTCTCATGTTGTAGACTTCAACACACCACTTCAAGTGTAGCTGGTTACACAGTCCTCTGAGAGCAGAGTCACTTCCTTATAAACTCTGACGCTGAGGCTCCAGGAGGAAAGTCCAGCCTCCAGCTTTTGATTTAAGCCCGGTCACTAAATGAAAGTCAAGTTCCTGAGCATATATGAAGGAGTGATTGGACTTAAATTAAGATAAGAGGTCAAAACTACCTGTATTTTCTTGTTGAAGGGCATCCATTTCACTTTGTGAATGCTGAAATGGTTTGTTTTTCACACACTTTGTACAAAAATCTAGCATCCACAGATTGTACAAGACATCAGACATCACTATATAAAATAATCCCTACCTTTTAGTTGATTATGTCCAGAAAATGTAAGTTTAATTTTTATGTGCAGACGCAAAGGCTGAGGGTTGTGCACAGTGGGTGAGGGGTAAAGAATGTTGTTTGTGTTCACAACATAAGAAAACTGATAAAGCCTGAACTGGACTTGAGGAGCATGGAGTGGAGGTGCTTTGCTCTATCTGTGACATCAGTGTCACATGATTTGTAGGTGTGTAACTACAGTGCATACAGAATTATCACAGAAATCACCTTGATCACTGATATACTTAAGAAAACAAACACACTTAAAAGTTTGGTAACATAATTTTTGAGGACAGAGGTAATTTATTTCCATTATACAATATTTTATTATATTTTAATTATAAGTCTTTGAAAAACATAACCTTTAAGTCACACTGTTTTCAGAATATTATAGTATTATTGCTACTTGTCAGTTACTGTGGTTCGCAGGTATTTTATTGATTAAAATGTTTTCGTGTGCTATAAATCTAAAAAAATACAATGAAAAAGAAATGAACATTTAAGATTTGCATACCATTTGTCATTTCTGTAGCTATGCTTTCGTTGTTTTGCCAGTTCTATAGGCTAATGTGTTGACATAAATCACTAATGTAACAGGTTACATGACATTGAGGTCGCATGTTCAACAAAAAGCATGATCAGTGACATCACTATTTTTTGTCACCTGACTGGGAGCCTTTTTGTCATGTAAGCCCAGCTTTCTCAACTAGTTTGTAGTGAGGCAAAGTTCAGTTACAAATTTGTTTCAAGTAGGCTGTGATGAGTGAAAAAAACTAGCAGGTTGTCAACTAAATTAAGCAAATACTTGATTGAAAGGTGCTATAGGCAAGATGCAACATGAATATAACCCCAAGTGTGTTAAATATGGATTTACAGACACTGACAGTGAAATGGGACTGAAAACAAAGTTTGAGACTAAAATATTAAATATCAAAACATAAATCTTATTTAGAACAGAGACACAAAGTTTTTACACTAAATATGTTACTAAAGCTGGGTTTGCGGTCCATAAAGGTGAAATAATTTTGTTTTCAGACAGTCTTTTTATTCTTATTTATACAAATCAGTATCACCTTTGACTGGGTACAATGATTATATACTGAGTCCCAGTTACACTGTATCCATCAGTAATAAAATCAGTGTCACAATCATTTCATCAGCAGAGGTAAAAATATTTTATTCCAACTTTATGGGCAACAGTGGATTTTGTGTCCAAATTTCAATGTGCAGCTTTTGTACATTTCTGTATTTTGTTCATTTATATCACGTCACTCACAAATAGACTACATTTGATAAGAGTGATTATATTCATGCTTTGACTTACATTTGGATGTGCTCCTTTTTCCCATGTTACTTGATTGTAACAAAGTAAAGGAGACAATAAAGGGGTGAAAACAGAATAGGCCATAGCTCATCAGATCTACATTGTCCTGATGGAGGGAAAATTCTACATGTTCTACTTTATTCACTGTCTCAGGTGCTTCATATGCTGCTCAGCCAGTCAGACAGCAATCCGATCATCTCATGCAGGAACAGTAACTAACAACAAAACATTTTGCAGTCATATCATTTTATTAACAATATATTGTGTATGTTATGTATTTACTTTCACTTTTTAACAAAAATGTTAATTTCTATGAGCTTTAAGAAAATAATGTGTTTTTTCCTCCACTCTTTATGGTCCCTCAACCTTCCTTGAACCATGAGTGTTCACTGTGTGAAGAAAAAAACACCAACCTATAAACTGCTCTATAATAAACACCATAAGCAAGTTTAATTATTAAGCAGCAGCAATAGACATTTACAGCAGTGATCATCCATTGGTCATTAGTTGTAGCGTATTTTTCTGTTTCTGGATTCGTCAGTGCATTAAACTCATTTAAAGGCTTTGAAATAAAAAGTATCACCTTAATAGACTGAACATAATTGTACATTTATTGTTAACTTAAAACATCCAAGGAATAACTTGAGGCTCTCTGGCCAGTGGAGGTAGTCCGAGATGATCACAAATGTCATTACACTCTGGTCCATGTTGCTGTTTCAAAAAGTCCCTCAGGCCTCTATCAGCAAAGTTAGAGGGGCCCTTGGGGGTCTTGATAGAATGAATCTGAGGATCAGTCAAGTAGGTCAGTCCTTTGCCATTAGCTGTGACCCAGCCTATTAAAAAAAAGGAGTAAATACTTTAACAGCTAAAACAAACACACATCGATAGCAGTACCACTACTTTTTCCACATGATGTAAAGACGTAAAGTTGTTAGAGATTGATTTCAGTGATCAGCACGCACCTTGGAGGTCTACAACAACTTCCTGGCAGTCAGAGAACAGATAGGTGAAATGTCCAAAGGCCAGGCCATATTTCGTAGCCTGAAACCTCATGTCTTTCTTTATAGTGTTGTTGGTCAGTTTGACAAAGTCTCCCAGCATGTAGGGCTCCACTGTCACACAGCCCACTATCTTATTTCCCTGCAGGATCTTTTAAAAATGGAGAAAATGCACAGTCATTTCAAGCCTATATGTCCTTGACACAATTATTTTACATAGTGTACTGAGTCCAGCTGAAGTGTAAAACAGAGGGTGTGCCCTTTTGTTGTAGCTCAAAGATTACACAATGTTTTTTCAAATGGTTAGTGCTAAGTGTGGCCTTTAGTATGTGGGCTAAAATTGCTCAGTAATTAATGACTTTTTTTTAATCTGATTCCATTAAGGAAGAGCAAAGAGGATTAAAAATACTTGCTGTTAAGCTTTTCCTTCCTTCAGTTACTCTTAAAAGTTCTTATACTGCCATGTAGACTCATAACCAAGAGGATAACTTCCTCTCACCATCGTGTAGAGTGTATGTGGATATGTTAACAAAAACTATTCTAAATACGCCCTGAGGCAAAGCTTTGTGAATTCTTAAAATATAATTTTAATGAAACATCTGCTGTATCTACTCTTCCCAAATTAACAAAACTTTTATCAGTTCAACTTTTGGCGTGTTTTTAATTAACTTTGCTCTGACTATTCTGCTCTCACCAATAGTGCTTCTGATGGAATGAAGAAGATCTGAGCCATGACCTCTTTGTCATACAGACTCTTGTTGAATTCAGTCACATAGTACTGGGCCGTCATCTGTCTCTCTACATCTTTCAGGTGGAACTGGATCTCCTTTGGGTTCTTGTAGTCTTTCCCGACATAGCTAAAGACAAAAATACAATAATTAAGGGAGCACAGATTAGCATTTGGAGAATAGGCCTACAATTTACACTTGCTTACCTGCTTAATCTCTCCTCCTGATGTAAAAACTGTACCCATATTGCCGTTCTCTGAGTGCCTTCCTTATTCATTGGCTCTCCGATATACACACAGGTCTCCCTGGCTGTCCATAGTCCTGTGGCCTTGGAGAACTTCAGATGAAGGGCATCTAGTAAGCACGGCATTCAGACATTTACAGACAGTGTCAATCAACATTTCTTGAATCACAACATAAAACTTGAGGATTTTTATTGAATTATTTACAACAGGCTAAAATGACAAAATCTTACTGTGGGCAGTTCTGTGTGTTTTGACTTTAAACTGTGTCTTGTCACTGTTCAACCTCTTCAGCAAACACTCATGACAAACCCCAGCCAAGAGGGCATGGTAGTCCTGCTCTTCAAGAAAATACTGTTTCTCTAGAGCTCTACTATCCACAAAGCTATGCATAAGGCAGCTGTAGCACTGAGGGTTCCTTGCATCTTTAGTCTGAGTGCCTTCATTGCGTGAGGGTTCACTATGATTTTCCATCACCATCTCAAATGAACTCTCTGAGGATCTGTCAGTAGAAGCACATTGTTCTGGGTTTGGCTGTGGGAGTATGTACGTGTTCTTGATAGCATGGTTTTCAGTTACAGCGTGTTTTTCACTGTCCACATTCTGGTCCAGATGTTGAGGCTTGGTTGCAGCATTTTGTTCACATGCAGTTGTGTGGTTATTGTACATGGGATCCTGAGCTGAATCAGCATATTCAGAGTCAAGTGTGTCCATAAGGAAGAAACTCCCACTGGACTCTGATGACTCGCTGCTTCCTGCTTTTGGTAGACTAACAGTCTGTGGCTTTCTAACTGTCGGGGAGATTTGGTCAGCTGAGATTTTCTCCCATGATGACTGGGAACTAAAACTGTCACCAAGGGAGCTGGAGGATGTTCTGAGAGTAAGCTGGGATAAGGACTGTACTGGTCCTTCTGCTTTTGTCTGGTTGAAAGCCACAGCACCAGCATCAGCGATACAATCCTCCTCACTCCCGAGTGTTTCTATTGCAGCTTCTATCAGTTCAAATTTTTCTGAATCACTGCTTGCATTGGAAGGGGAAGTAACAGGTGTTGCGGATCTTGGGACAGTAGAGGAACTCACACCAGGATTACAAACAAGCAAGTCTCGCTTCTTGTTTTTATCTGCACAGTGTAGCTCACTGTCTGACCTTTCATTGTCATCCTCAGTGGTCAGAAGGCTGTGGGTGCTAACATGTTCAACAGCAGCATCACCACTGCCTGTGTAGCCACTGCTGCTAGGCTGAGGAGACCTTGAACCGCTTAAGGAGACTTTCTGCCATGAAGATCCAAGCTCATCAGTGCTCCCCAGGTCAGACTTTTGACATGAATGAGCACAAGATGATTGAGAACCTGTCTTCTGAGGCATCTCTTCACTGGATGTGTTTTTTGGCCCTTCACAAGGTTTAGTATCACAGTCTGTGTCTTGATAACCCATGGTTGTTCCAAGTGATGTTATACAAAGCCTTCTTCCATCGGTCTCCTCTTCAGCCCCCTTACAGCGTTTGGAAGTGGTCTCACACAAGGACTCATGATACTTTTGGAATCTTTGCATTACTTTGGTGAAACCCTCCAGAGTGAAAGTAACTGGTGTGTCTTGGATGCTTCTGTAGCTGTCAGGGATAAAAGACCCAGTGTCTGAATTCAGAAAAGGCTCTACTCCTAAGAGAAGCTTCACCTGACCAATGAGGTTCATGATTTGAGTACACATGCTGTCTTTATCTTGATTCTCTGCATGGCAGTAATCATAAAAGAGTCCAAGAGCTATCTGGCAGGCTTCTTTTGCCTGCTCCATGGCCTTACGAGTGCGGAGCCATTTGTGAACGACGGTGAGGGAATAGGCAGCTTTGAGGAAGGTGTGAAGCTCCTGTTTGCTGGTGACAAGTTCACCTTCCGCTTTGGTGAGGAGGCCAATCTCAAAGGCCTCTTTAGCCTGAAGGAGGAAGGACTGCCTTTGAGAAGTGGGGCACTTCACTGAGAAGCTGTACGATACCAAGCAGGTGCCCTGAGTCGCCTGGGGAAGAAGACGAGTTGGTCAGATAGAAGTATGACGGAGCACCATTCTCACCTCTATTAGATATTTGTGGCCTCTCATTCACTACTTCACTTAAGTTTGACACTGTGATTTTTTTTCTTGGATGTCAAGTAGAAGCACTGCATCACAGCCAAGTAAATAAATCAACGTACCACATTGGTCAACACAGAAAGGGAAGTGTACTGGCTGTATACTACTGCCATCTTAGCTGCTTGAGCCGCTGAAAGGAGACGATGACTGCCATCCCCAAGTAAAGACTGTCCAAAAAATAAAAAAAAGTCTAAACATAAAAACACAACAATCATGACCTGCTTTCTAGCAACAAATATTATTCCAGTTATACTCACCAAATCAATATCTGGATTACTTTTAAAAGCATGGAAATCGTCATCATTCATAGACACCAATATGTTCGCTAATAAGCAAAGCGAGGTTCCAATACCCTTTAAAATTTAACAACATGTAAAGAAAAGGCTTAGAATAATATTTAAAGTATATATGCTTATAGACTGATCACATTCATGCACTGTAACAGAAATCCTACCTTTTTATCAGGTTGAGGAAGTGCGTAGTAACCCACCAAAGAAGCCCAGATCAGCTCAGCAGCCTCCAGCCACAGGCCTGACACAAGAGTCACACATGTCGAATAAAGTATGTATCGGCAACAGACTGAAATTGACAGTTTTTCTTGATCTCATTCAAAAACATTTTCTCACCCAGCTTTTGTAAAATCATTCCTCGCACTTGAACACTAACAGCCTGCACCAGAGCCCTGTCACTGTCAGACTGATACACCCAGCAACCTGTGTAATAAAAGAGACTCTACTATTGATGTACAAGATTATTCAGTGAAGCCAGTAAAGGGAATTCATTGGAACCTACCTATATCTCCACTGTTGTTAATGAGATTACTGAGTATGTATTCGGCCTTCTCCAGCTTGCCTGTAATAATATAATAATAAGTTAGTCATAACATTCATTACATTCTCAAGACAGTGATTAGGGTGGTGGTGGGCTAATAGTCAGGATTTTAGTAAAGAAAAAACTAAAGATCCAAGCCCAGCAGACCCATATGTCTACACTATACCAGAGTTCAGATGGACCCTGGCCTGTCGAATGACCAGCTGAGGGGCTAAAGGAACGTCACGGTGGTGTGCGTGAAGCAGCTTGGTGATCTTCAGCAGTCGGGTGGACTCATCTGTCCAGTAAAGGAAACGGTCCATTAAGAAAGCAACTGACAGAGCTGAGTGCACCTCCTTAGCCACAATGGAAGCCTTTAGAAAGGCCTGGAAACACGACACACAGTAAAAAGATGGTGTAAATTATAGTATACACTATGCTCTGATGGGTAATGATCAACATTACTTTGCAGTGATTATTACCAGTAACTGAGGAAGGTGCTGTCTTATAAGGTCACTCAGGTTGGTTTTGTCATTGGCACCAACTGCCTGCTTGTACTGCCACTTCTCTGGCACAAAAGGCCACTTCATTTCTATCGCCTCTTGCAGAAGAGAGGCCAGTTCTGCACATAGTCCCTCTGCATAAAATAAGGGGAAGTAGAATTTAACAGATACAATACAGGGAATAAAGGACAGAGAATACAGAACTTGAACAAAAGGAAAACTTTTTGCAGAAGTGATTATGGACACTCACTTGTTTTTGTGTCCATTTGACATAGCTACATTTAAAAGGGTAACAATAATAAAATAAACATTCAAATACTTGCACAAATACATCATCTTTTTCTGACATTTGGCACACATGTAAATGTGGAGTACATATAAAATCATTCATTCATTCATTATCTGAACCCGCTTCATCCTCACTAGGGTCACGGGGGTCGCTTGGAGCCTATCCCAGCTACATAGGGGCGAAGGCAGGGTACACCCTGGACAGGTCGCCAGTTCATTGCAGGGCTGACATATAGAGACAAAGAATCACTCTCACATTCACACCAACGGGCAATTTAGATTAACCTATTAGTGCATGTCTTTGGATGGTGGGAGGAAGCCGGAGTACCCGGAGAGAACATGCAAACTCCACACAGAAAGGTCCCACCCCCTGTCGACTGGTGTTGGAATCGAACCCAGGACCTTCTTGCTGTGAGGCATGAGCGCTAACCACTGCACCACCGTGTCGCCCACATACATACACATATAAAATCGTATACCAAGTATTTTAACTTGCTTTAAATAGGTAAAACTCTCAGTGATAGCCCTAGTTTGGCATAACCTTACAGATTAAACTACAGAATACCATATAATAATAGAAGAAATATCAATAACAACAATATGAAACCAATATATATACCAATTTTACAATTTAACAAACCTAATGCATGCTTTTAATAAAAACTTTTAAAGTATTCTTGAATTTTTTTTTTTGACAAGCCTTATTTGCAATTGACTGATTAACCTATAGACACCCAGTGTTACTTTTGGGGCAGTTCCCATATGAATTTTTCTCTCTTTTTAACCTTTCTTATGTGTTATATCTCCATTTACTATAATATCCTGTGTATTTTGTGTGGTTTTTTTATTGGTAGTTTTTTTTTTTTAAGTGAAAATCTGGTATTTTCCTATATTTAATTTGATTTCCTTGTTCACTATGGAGCCTCTGAACATCCAAATGGGTCATATCTGATGACCATGAACAGATGACAAACTGCATTTTACACCAATTATTTACATGGATTGATGGAATTAGTGGATCAACAGGTATTAAACCGTTTACATCACTAGATAGTTTTGGTTAACAGTGGGTGTTTTGGTCTTTATGGGTTAACATTACTTGATGCCACATTATGTTATAATCAGGTGTAACTATAGATTATTACATGAAAGGCAGATTAAATATCAATGTCTCTATTCTCTAATGAGTATTTAAGTATTTTCTCTTCAATTTTACCTTTGATTTTGTAAAGAAAGGAAAAACAACAAATGAGGGTAGCATTTGCCACTGGTGACCAAAAGCATGTACTGATGTAAAATATTTAATAACTTTTGAGCCACTAAAGCTATCTATACATTTAAATAATTCAGGGGCAATGCAGTTTCTTAGCTTTTCAGCAACATCAGATATGCCTTTTTTGGACGTTGAGAGTTCCAGCACTGAACATGGAAACCAGTGTTTTTCAACTTTGAGGTTGTGACCCAACATGGGGTCGCTTGGAATTCAAATGGGGTCACCTGAAATTTCTAGTAATTGATAAAATAAAAAAAAACAAAAAAAAACCAAACTTATTAATAAAATATATGGTGAGTTGAGAGAGACAATCCCAATACATAAAAGACATGACAAACTCTGAAGCTGAAACTGAAGCACTGTGGTACTGTTTATCTTTCAAATGTTCATTGTGGTCGGTTTCAGATGCTGCAGCTCTTTCATAATTCATAGTTTGAGTTATTGTTTGTTCAGTATTAATTGTCAGCCTTGTAAATACAAGCTGGACTGACTGTACATATCCTGACCAAGGAAAATCAAATTCTCACTTCGTGCAATAATCTGCACCTGGCTTTTCTGCCTCCGTCCATAATAATATACATTATATAGCTTAAATGTCATCTAAAATTAACGTTTATGTGCAACGTAGTATAGCAAACTATTACATGATCAAAAACAAAATAATTTTAGCCAAAAAAACCCCAAAACTATCTGTTCTAAATGACTGAGGTCGCCAGAAATTTGTGGTGTTAAAATGGGGTCACAAGCCAAAAAAATGTTGGGAACCACTGATGTAAACACTGTCATCTTCTGCAACATTGATTCAACAATAAAACCAGTGTAGTGTGACATGACAGTGGTTGTAGATGCTTGTTTTATGTTCAGTCAATGATATATTTTGCTGAAAAAGTCACTTATTCTACAGTTATCTCTGTTTTGATGTAATAACCTTTGAATTTGCTCTGAGCTTTGATTAGCATCTGCATGATCAGTAAATTAAGCACAGGAAAATACCTGATTTTCACTGAAAAACGCAAAATGCAGAGGATAATATTTAAATGGGGACGATGAAAGGAAAAGTCGTGGAAAATTTGTTTGGAAGTCGCCATAAAACGACTTCAGAGGTTTAACAGCTTAAGAACACTTCAACCCAAATACTCATTAAGGTCCCATACTGATGCAATGCACATTTTTATGCTTTTAGAAGGTTTCAGTTCTTATGACTACCTGCCTAAAAGAACCTACAGTCATGGAAAAAATTATTTGTCCACCCGTGTTTTCTTCAATTTCTTGTTCATTTTAATGCCTGGTGCAACTGAAGGTACATTTGTTTGGACAAATATAATGATAACAACAAAAATAGCTCATAAGAGTTTAATTTCAGAGCTGATATCTATCCATTTTCCATGTTTTCTTAATAATAACCAAAATCACTTCAGTTCTTTTATCAATAGCTATGGCATTGTACCGCCGAAAACAGTGCTTTTAGGCATTCTATGTTTTCTTTTCTGTCTGTTTTAGTCACATGATACACACACGAGTTAGTAATTGCATAACCATTGTTTTTCATGACTTTTGATGGAATTTTTTTCGTGACTGTATGTGGTAGACTATATTGTACAATACTAATTTCAGATCCTCGTCTCACTTCCATGTGAAAACTTCCCACATAGCACCATCTTGTGTCTGACCTCTGCAGCTGTAGAAGCTCAGTCTCTGGGTTTCAGTGGGCTGGTCAGGCTGCTCAGCCACAGCATTCAGGCAGTCATCCAGTAAACTCCCCACCACCTGGCTGTCCATTCTGGTGAACAGATGCTGATGTTCTTGCTGCTGATGAAGTGATGAAGAGATTTTCACTCTTTTCTTTCAAACTTTTCCCTACTGTATCCTGCTTTGGGGTGATTTAAGACAGGGATTTCCAAAGTGACAAGACAAATGGGAAGGACTGCAACATATATCATAGTCTGCTTGTTTCACTTTCAACATAGTGAATTAACTGGTTGGAAACACAATCTCAAATCAACCATTATTTAAAAAAAAAAAAAAAAGGATAAAAAACACTATACTGTACTACAATGTACCATTCCAACACTATGTATTTAGGAGTGTATTTAAATTTACTTACTTATTTTTTTTATTTTAAAGATGATACTTTTAAGTTTTAAGATGTATTTATGATCATACAATTATCACAGAAACACATTATCAGCTTAAAACATACAAAGCAATACACAATATTTAATATCATGACAAACTAAGGTCTAAAGTACCATAATCAATGTAAAAACACTCAGCAACTTTAGTTTACTAAGAAATTAAAATACACACATGTATAGAATGTGAATCAATGGGAAATTAAATTGGAATTCTGGAAACAATGACGTAAATGTATACCTACAATGATAGTTGATTCTGTTAAAATCCCAGAGAAATAAAAGCATTCACTTCATTTTCCCGTTGGTTTTTCGTGCTCTGTGTTTGTTCCTGGTTGGGCAGGGCTATAAGATGGTGACTTCAAATGCTGTCGGAAATATGATAAACCCTTGCAGTATATGACGGTGGATGGTAGTTATTGAATAGCCTGTACAAATGAATGCAAAACAGATGAGGTAGTGTCTGACAAACTAGATCATGACAAGGTAACTCCTACATATTTGCTATTCCAAAAAAATAAAAAGAAAGAAAAAAACTACTTTAACCATTAGGCTATTCTGATACATGGTCTGGTAGTAGGTTATTATATAACAACCTAAGACCATGACCCAATCAAGATTTAATAATATGATGAATAATATTTAGGCTAATTATGTTATTCACTGAGTACTTTTTTAGTATGTCTACTCTAAATAGATTGAACCAACCAACTTTTAGCATAAACAGCCAGGACAAATTATTTGTAGAAAAAAAAAAAAGAGGTTATTGCAAGGGAGTAGGTTTGATTCTGACATTGGTGGGGACATAAAAGTGCTCCAAGGCAGCACTCCTGAAAGTTGATGTTTTTTTGCATTTGTGATCATAATTTCACATCATGTAGAGCTGATCAAACAAGCAAACAATCATAGTCAGTTGGTTCTAGCTATTTTGGCACCGTAGGGGAGATATGAATTTGGTGCCCCCCCCTTAAAAAACACACACATGCACACAAACACACATACATGGGGCGGGGTCACGAAGAGGAGATACATGAAGCATGAGAGGAGATGCACAAAGCAGCCAGCAGTAAACCACATAGAAACATATATCAAACAGCCAACTAGCAGTAAACCATATAGAAACATAAATAAAATCAGATAGAAACATTTATAAACCAGCCAACTAGCAATAAACCATATAGAAACCACACAGAAACATTTAGAAACCAAATAGAAACATATGTAAACCAGCCAACCAGCAGTAAACCAGATAGAAACATATATCAACCACATAGAAATATATATAAACCACATAGAAACATACATAAACCAGATATAAACACATATGAACCAATCCATCAGCAGTAAACCACACCTTAGCAGATATCTCATATCTTAATCATCTACAGTTCCATCATTAGCCAACTTTGCTTCATTTCAGTTCAGCTAGCTGTTGCTAGCAACATAAAATGTTTTTTAACATTATTAAAGGTTACATCCCTCTATAATTGGATTACTTTTCTGCCTCCTCTTTTCTCTCCTCTTCTAAACTGTGCAGCTAAGCCCTTGGAAGGCCTTTTCATGGTGATAAACTCTCCATTCTTTACCTGGATGCTTGGTACAACACCTGTCTGATTGTCATTCAGCTCCACTCTGTCTCTGTCACTCACACACACAGTGAGCACCGGTCTGGGAGAGCTCACCTGAGAAATTACAGGGGGGTTGTTGTTTGTTTGTTTTTTCCCTCTCGTTTCTTTATTTTTAAGACAATTAATGAGAAATTATCATGTTATCAGTTATCAGCCTATGCCACCAACCGGCCCTGCACACACGGATACGCATATGCACGCGCATGCAGGCAAACAGACACATGTACAAATGTAAATGTAAATGACACCTCTGATATTCAAATCCGTCTAGCTGACGTGACCCAGGCAGAACAAATACATACATGTTGGCAACTTATGCTAAGCGGTTGGAGATATGAACTGCCTCCTGTCAGGTCCAACTTTTTTTTCCCCCTCTCCTGTCCAACTAGCGGGTAACTGTAGCTTTTACAAGTAGATGGAGTAACAGCGGGGACAGCCAATCACATGTACGATAGCAAAGAGCCAATCGGAGAGTGATAATTAGATTAGAGGCGGGACTTCTAGCAGAGACCGACTATTAACCAATTATGTGCCATAATCATTGACTAAACACTACAGACAGCTGTTGGATTGATAGGGGCAACACATTAGTGGCTGGATATTGGTAGGGACGTGTCCCTAGCGTCCCCATGCAATTCTACGCCCTTGGGTTATTGTATTTTCATGACTATCCAATATAGTTTTAGACTTAAAAACACAGGATGTGTTCCGTTTGTTGTAATGATTTGACCATTTTTGTTTACTTTTGTGTTGTTGATGTGGTAAAAAAAAAAAGTGGTTTTAATTTGTTTGTTTGTTTTGAATATTACTTTAAAACCAAACAAAAAAAAGGTATATATATAAAAAAGGAAAACATTCAAAAAGGAGTGTTATGAACTTTAATTTCTAATCTCCTGCCCCTTTACCCCATCCTTCCACCTACCTTAAATTCCTGTCAGATCCCATAAGTAACTCAAACATCCTACATATATCAGACTAAATTCTGACTATGCACAAAACACCAAAATGCTATACATATCAAGGATCGACTCCATTTTGCAACAGCATTTCCCATCAAAATAAACTCTGTCCCTTTCGTAGCACTAATAATACACATATCAAAACAAAAATAAACTCTATCCATTTCATAACAATAATACACAAATCAAAATAAACTGTCCATTTCTTAGCAGTAATATACATGTAAAAAATAAACTCTGACTATGTTCTATGTACTATCTTGACATGACCTGCTTTTTTGTTTCAAATTTATTTATTTATTTTTAGCTTACCGTCCGACAGGCCTTAAGCTATTGTCGTCATGTGGCGTCCGGCGTCGTCTGTTGTCCGTTACAAAAATTTCAATCGTCTTCTTCTCTGAAACCACAATTCTGATTGACTTCAAACTTGGTATACAGCTTCTTTATGATGATGTCAACAAAAGTTAGTGAAATTATTTGGATCCGGATCTGATTCTGGATTTGGTGCGACTTTGAAAAATTTCCCCATTATAAGAGATAGGAAGTGGATTGATGCTATAACTCAGTAAATATAAATGATATTCAGTGTAAATTTCTACAGTCCAGCCCTGATGGGGAGATGACCAAAACATAATGTCCGTATGCTGATCAGGATCTTCTTCTGGATCCGGGAACTTACGAAAAATTTAACATGGGCTCTTATGGGGAAAAAATTTCAGTTGTCTTTTTCCTCTGAAAGTACAGTTCTGATTGACTTCAAACTTGGTATACAGCTTCTGTATGATGATGATTTATGATGATGTCAACACAAGGTATTGAAATTATTTCCATCTGGATCTGATTCTGGATTTGGTGTGACTTTGACAGATTTTCCCATTATAAGAGATAGAAACTGGATTGATCCAATAAATCAGTAAATATCAACGATATCAAGTTGGAATTTGATTTTTTACAGATCTGATTGGAATATGACCAAAACATGGGCTGTTTCTGTAATATAATAAATACCCCTGACTGGCTGATAATAAATGGCATCTGGATACATTTCCCAAAGCTTTTAATTTGGCCGTTGGTCCTATATTTTTATTATTATAATTAAGTCATAAAAGCTAAAAGAAAATACGCAGATTTTTTAATCCTCACTTTTCCTATAATCACTTGAATGCAGCATATGCTCTGCAGATGGCACAAAAGAAACTGTCCATTTCTTAGCAGTAATGTTATGATGGTCTGAGTACGAAAACTGAACCCACATGCAAGACCCACAGACAGACGTAAAAGTTCAGTGTTTATTAAACACACAGTTAACTGACAATTCTCTGATTGTGATATTGAACAGAATCTTGAGAACACAGAGCCCTGGGTTCTTCTCAGGGTTAGTGAGACCGGAGAGGAAAACCCACAGTCCAGACCGGTAAAACACGTCGGGAGTCCGACTAGGGGAAAGCAGAGGGAAGTCAGTAGCAGAACCAGGTCATACACGGGCAGGCAGACGGAAAGGCAAAAGGACATAGGGAACAGGCAAGCTCATGTACCGTTAAACAGCCGAACAGGTCGAACACACGTAGAATCAACGGTAGCAGAGGTGTTGAAAAACAATCTGGGTCAAAAAACAGGCAGACAGACCAACAGGATCCAAAAACGCTGGTAAGTAACACACAAGGCGATAGGAACTGGCACAGGACAGGGGAAAACACAGGGGTTAAATACACAAGAGGGAGGAAAGACAATGAGACACAGGTGGTGCAAATCAGGGCGGGGACAGGTAATCACACACAGGTGGAACTGATTAGCGAAAGGAAGCAAAGACACCAGACATGACACATGAGGAGAACTTAACAAAATAAAACAGGAAATGACTGACAAAACACACAAGACAGACAAAACCAGGCTAACGTCTGGTGGCAGACGTGACAAATGTACATGTAAAAAATAAACTCTATGACTATGTTCTATGTACTGTCTTGACATGACCTGCTTTTATTTATTTATTTATTTATTTATTTATTTATTAAGTCATACAATCTACAAGAAAATACGCAGATTTTTTTAATCGTCACTTTTCCTATATCACTTGAATGCAGCATATGCCCTGCAGATGGCACAAAATAAACCGTCCATTTCTTAGCAGTAATGTACATGTAAAAAATAAACTCTATGACCATGTTCTATGTACTTTCTTGACATGACCTGCTTTTTTGATTCAAATTATTATTATTACTATAATTTTTTATTTTTTATTTTTTTATTTTTTTTATAATTAAGTCATAAAATCTAAAAGAAAATACGCAGATTTTTTGTAATCGTCACTTTTCCTGTATCACTTGAATGCAGCATATGCTCTGCAGATGGCACAAGGCGGTCATAGCAACAGGTATCCTCCACGTAGCTAGTGTGTCAAAATGCAGGGATATAACACAATCAGACCTTAGTGTATTTGACTTATTTATAGGCTACTGAAACTTTATCACTACCATTTCAGAATATTATCTCTGTAGGTCTTTTATATAATATATGCAGATTACCTAATAAGAAAACTAGTCTATTAATCAATGAAAACATTTTGAATATGTGTATCATGTGTGCTGGGTTTCTGAACTTAACACACAGTGGCACAGCTTCTATTACATGTAATGGTTATATGTCTAAATGACGCTTCACAGCAGATGAAGTTATGTGTTTGTGGTCCACAGTTGGAAACTAGATGAAAGTATCAGATTTATGTCACACATGATTATAATTAATAGTGGTTGTGGAATGGTGCGTGTCTGCTCATGCAAACATGAATAGAGCGGTTGTGGTGTTGCTGTGATGCTACCAATAGGCGGAACTATGGCTCTGCGGTGTGATTGTGAGCCTCACAGCTGGAACAGGAGCAGAAGGCTGGCACCAGGTCCAGCTGTGACCACATCCCTGAGCCGTGCGTCTTCTGCTCCATCAGGACGCATTGCACCCAGAACTTGCTTCCGAGTGCGCACGGTTAGGATTGGTTAGGTTGCGCGTTTTGAGCTTAATCCGCCGTGAAAATACCTCTATAGTTCCTTCAGAAGATCGACAACATTAACTTAGGAGACACCCGAGTCTGTCTCCACTGATGAATTCTTGTGGCTTTCTCTCATTGGCGCATCTCTCCGCAGGACCCGGTGCTTCCACTCCGTAGCCAAAGCGTCCGTTGGTGCTGGTGATGTAAGGCTTTCCGACTGAGCGCTCACTCCAAAAACTGTTACCGGTGTTGCATCTTCTCCTAGAGCATGGGATCTATCAGTTTTTAAAGGTAAGAAATCCGTCGTAACTTATATATTAGTGCAAAACAGACGCTACTTGAGCTCATTTGACTGTTTTTACGCATCAGTTCAGACACTTAGAGGATGTATTTATGCTTTTTTTTTTTTTTTTTGAAAACTGCAAGAGCAAAATACGTTCTTTAGCAATGTTCTTCAACTGCTCATATTCATCTGTGTAGATCCTCTTGCAACAGTAGTGTAACAGTGCAGTAAGATCACGCCTGAACATGTCTGCTTGCACCATCAACCACAATGATGTGAGACTGAGGGTTTTACTGTTGACTCATTACAGAGTCACTGTGCTGGTTAGTTTGCACGAAAAAAAAAAGTACACACGGCTGTTCAGACCTGTAGAGGACCAGTGTTGCATCTGACAGCTGTTCAGTATATCCTCAACTGTAGTTAATCACTGTTAATGCCATATCAAGAAAACACTGGTGGAAGCAGCAGCTCCTTGTTTGGTTAGGTTTCCCAAGTGAGTTTATCTACACAACACATAACAACCAAAAGAGATGGTGGTTATTGAGGTTTAAATACAAGAATCCATTATCTTTATTGGTATTAATAGGTGTTGAGGTGTTTTGTGGAGCTGCAGCACCACTAAATACCTTCAACATTGCAGTCATTTTCAGCAGAATTAATAGAGATGCAGACTGATTTTCATGGAGCATCACAAAACCCAGGAGAGGAGGAATGAACTATAGCTGCTCCTAAAATTAGATTCAGGGAGTATCTGGTTATTTTGTTTTGATCCTGCTTTGACTGTTGTAAGAAGGATGGTAAACAAAAGGCTGTTGACACACAAAGTTATGACTCTGCAAAGGGGACAGAAACAAAAAGATGCCAAAGATCAAGCTTCATTAGAGAGCAGTCAACCGTGAAACATCTGTCTTCACCGATAGCTTGTGATGCTTCGATTAAATTGTACTTTCACTGACGCAAGAATCATGACAGCTAATACTCAGTGCCCACGTGTATGCTGGTATGAATGTTCCATGACTGCTTTGGCCACATTAGAGATAATTATGATGCAGCCTTGACTATTGAGTTACACCAGTGGGAGGTCAAGCCTGTTTTTTTCACTTTGTTTATCATTCTATCAGCCTTGTCTTTACCTGTTCTCTTGCGTGGTTTTATCTGTTTGACTGTGGCTGTGATTACTTGCACTGCGGCATCTTTGCTGACTTCACCCCAGGCTTATGTGCACTTGTTTTGGTGACAGAGCAGTGGGATTTGACTTGTAAGCTGTGACTGGCTGCCTTCCTGGATATTTGAAAGCCTTAGCAGATGTACTTGAACAGCCCACCATGTCTTAGTAAAAGAGAGAAAAGTCTCTCTGATGTTTTTCAGTGTGGCTGATTTGCCTAGTGCCGCATGTTACTGTTTAACTCATCCTATTTTGAATAGCATGTAAGCTCGCTTTGTGTGGAATTATTCATCCACATCAGCTCTCGATCCAGAGAAGATCATGCAAAGGAAGCATCAGTCAGACACCACACAGTTCCCATTCATAAAACAATTAATCCATGTTATAAGACACTGACTCATTTGGATATTAACCTCAAAGCAGCCAATGGTCTCTATGATCCTATGAGGCTAACAGGTGAAGTGGTGCTTGACTTAAAAGATGCAGGCCTGTCAGAAGACTAATTTAAGGTTTTAAGGAAACTTTAGAATTGTACTAAAACCAAGAAGAGATTTGAAAGCTTCTGCATCTATCTACCTCCTTTCTCTCCCCTGTTACTGCAGTGCAATTATTTCAGGTCTCTGGAGCGGCTTTCCTTGATATTTAGCATCATTTCTAACAGCGTCCTTCACCCTTAGCCCAAACTAGTGTTGTACTTATCGGGAAGCCAGCCATAATTGGCTTCATTGTGAAAGGCTGCAGCTTTATTCCACGGTTCCAACAGCAACAAATCTGCAGGAGGAGGAGAAGGAGGGGAAGGAACAAACTAAAGCTGTGCAGAGGGACATGAAGAAGAGGGAAGCAATCAATATACAGAGGAGGGAAATCAAGCAAAGAGAAAATAATTACAGGAGAGCTGACAAGAGCAGCAGCTCAGCTGGGCATCGTGTACCTCAGTGAGGGCCCACATCACTGGAGTGCACAGTCCGATGCACTTTCTGCCTCTGTTCTCTGTCTATCTATTATCATTAATTCCCTGTGCTATTGCATTAGATTTTCTTTTCCTGTTTACTCCTTTGTTTTGACTCATGGACAGTTGTGACTATATTCCAATACTGTCACATGTATATTATGCTTCTTATATTATATTATATTAGGGGTTATTATGTTTACTGTCCTTTCATTGCTTAGAAAGCACCTATATATGCACAATGGCACAGCACAACACCCAGTCTGCACAACTACTGCTGCCTGATGTATTGTGTGGTGATCTGCCACTTCATATTATGGTCTGATTATATTACGTTGCAGATCACACTCTTAATAGCAATATTTACAATTTTTTTCCACATGTCATAGAGGCAGGCAGAAAATTTGCATGAGAAGAAAACAAACATGGTAGAAATATATCCACATATCAATTTACAGAGCAATTACTACTTCATCATAGTTAGAGTTACTGTGATATTATACCATGAGAGAAAAATATTGCCCAATCTTTTACCCCAAAGAAGAACAGGATGCCAGACGTATTGCTTACAGGCATACTGCAGTGTTCTGCAGTTTGTCCTTAAAAAAAAAAACAAGGTTTAAAATCACAATTAACAATGTGGTTTCCTTACCCACTGCTTTACACTCAGGAAGATGTAGCATTGTTCATGAGCTTACATTAAATTGGTGCTGGGGTGTTGTATTGTGCAGGGAATGAGTTGTCTGTCATCATTAACTGACTACATTTCTAAGCCAACAGTGTCTAGTAGATCTTGGAGATATGGCCAAAAATGTAATTTTCAATTTTGTTCAGTGTTTTGGCCAATTTATTATTTTAATAATTCTTTTCTGGCTCCATGAAATGAGGACTAACCTTGATTCAAAATACTCTTTCTTTTCTGAAACTATATTCCATATCTGACTGGATAAACACATTCACACTTAATATATTTCAAGAAATAACAGGTTGCAGCAGGAAAGGTGTCCAAAGGAATAATTTTGGTGTTGTAATTTAGGAATTTTTCGTGATTTTCACTAGACAAGGGTTACACACTGTTGCAGCAGTAGAAGAACAGAGGAAAGGCACTGAATAACTTTAGAGCAAGCATAAGGATTTTTGTTGAAAATCCAAACCAAAACCTCTATACTGAATTAGAAACCATTGTTTTATTACTGGTGCAGTTGGCTAATGTCAACAAACAACGCAATACTAACTTCCTATTATAGTTGACCTGCACTACTAATCTTACATGTTGGGTAACGTAAACTATTTGTTTAACCATGGTGGTATTTGTCGTAATATCACATGTGACCTTTCAATAGCTGTTTGCAAAAATGCAATCTCCATAACTCCGAGACATTGCTCCACCTTATTTATATTTCTCTGTCCCCTGGTATCTTTTTTTTCTGCATCACCTCTTCAACTCCCTCTCATGAAAAAGGGCACAGACTCTGTAAAATCTCAGTCTGTCATTGCACTCTGCTCTCGTCACCTTTAAAGGCATGGTTAGAACACAGAGGACGGAGCCAGCAGCAAAGGAGAGGGAGACATAAGAGGCGACGGTAACTGGGATGGGAAAGCGTTGGTCTTCAGGTACCATAAATCATGCAGTTGCTGGAATTAAATCAGTCATGGTGAAACACCCGTGGATGGGCCTGGTGGGAGGGTGGATCGAAAATCACTGCACAGACATGGCTGCTATGTCACAGCTAGTGATTACTGAAGGCGGTGAACTCGAAGTGATGGTGATTGCATGTTTATGAGTTAAGGTTGTGGTTGTGTAGCTGCATATTGTGCTACAGGTGTTGAGCGTGTTTCAATTGCTGTCTAAAAAATGCACTCATTTTTATTGCTTTGTTTTCATTCTCAATCTGCCTGCACTCTGTAATCTCTCACGGTTAAATGCTTTACTATGAATACAGGAAATTCTGGGGTTTGTGGGCTGCTCAGGGATGCAAGCCGTTTTAGAGGAGGAATACATAAACAGGAACTAGCCCGAGCTAACAGTCTTAAAAGCCTGTAGGGTAATGAACAGGCTGTTTGGGTGACTGTGAAACCCCCAGCATTCACACAAAGCGTGAAACCTACTTCAATATTACTGTCGTATAAAACCACCATATACTTCACTGCGCAGAATTCAGGCAGGCAGGAGGAAGTGAAGTGGATAAACACTGTGCAAAGAACAAATTAGGCTCCAGATATACACTACTTATGCTCTATGAACCGTACCTAAGTGTATATAAATTTGAGAATTTCCCTTTGCTTTTGGGTGGATGTTTTCTTGCAGCTGAGCAACCCTCTCCTTTCTCCATGGTGCTCTGAGCAATGCAAACCTGCTTTGGGATTTGCAAACTGACATGTAGACCTGCCCAGAAATCAACAGACAGTTGGTTGGATGGTTTCGGTGTTACTGTTCACCCAGAGATGAACCCTAATATGTTGTTGCAAAATGGTAAAGTGTCACATTTACTCTTTTACGCAATACCGTTTGCCATGTGGCTTCACCTTTTATACACAGTGAGCAGTGACAATGCGCAACAATGTGTGTCTCAAGGAGAAACTGTCAGAGTGAAGGGGAAAAAAAATCTAAAGATAAGAAAAAAATAGTGCAGAGTATTACTTCAAGAACTGAAAACCTACACAGTGTGACTAACAAGCTTCAGAAAAAAGTGTGGACATGCTCATACGCTTACCACATTTCACATACCAACACGCCCTTCCGGTATTTGTTATGAAGCAAACTTTCACATCTGGTAAAAGGACAGAAGTTTGAGCAGGAAGCCTCAAAACAAAGCAGCAAAAACAGTCTGACACAATGACACATTGTTGTGTTTTGGGAGCAGGAGGTAGATATTAAAACAGCACATGGGCCCTACAGCAGTGCCCACTCTGCCTCGTACGTTAAAGGCTTTTTGTTTGAAGTCTGAAAGTTGAGATGTGAAGAGTGTGCCAGATGTGGAACAGGATGTGTGACTTCTTTAGTTTTGGAGGTCAGAATGAAACATTACTCTCAAACAGCTGTTACATCCCTGCAAGAGATTGTGAAATCAACATATTTTCCACCTCACTTTGCTCTGTTTTGCCGCCTGCATACTTTATTTACACAGTATTAATAGTGCTGTGTTTCTTTGTTTTTGGTGTAGTTTGCTCTTGTAGAGTTATATTCAGTATTATTTTCTGCCTCCTTCACAAAACAATATCTCTCCATATTTGACTGGGCTAAAGTGAGGTAGAGTACATTGTCTTCCTGCCTCTCAGGCTTTTTCTTTATCTCTTCTTCTCCCATGCCGTCTATCCCTGATCCCTCCCTCCCAAAGGAGCAACTGTAGCTACTAATCTCAGTTTGCAGCCGGTGCCCCCCCACTGATGTGGCATTCTGCGTGTCCAGGGAAAAGGAAATGTTTCCCTTCCTGCTCTCAGTACCCTGCAGTCTGTAAATAGAGCCTGCCACCAGTCTCTCCGTAGGCCCCTCTGGAGAACTATATCTGTCCCATCATGCAACACCCTTGCTACAACTTCCTGAAGCGAACCAGTTTGTGTTGGGAAACAGATAAGGGTGGGATGTGTGTCTAATGTGTGAGTTTGCATTGTTGTAATTCAAGCCATATTTCACTCCTCTCAAGAGGGGGAGGACGGTAAGATAAAATTCCAGCGATTACAAAATGTTACTATTACATAAACAATTACCACACATTTGTTAGATGTTAAAATGCATTTTCCTGAAAATCTAGAGCTAAAACCTATCTGTCCATTCAGTGATTTTACTATATTCAAAATCTTATTTTTAATACTTTAAAAAAAATGTTCAAGTAAATATTAAGAACGTAAAAATTTACACAAACATACAAACAAAAAAGAAACATACATCTGAACAAAATAAAGGAAAAAAACGGGGAGGGGAATGCTGCAATATTTACACTCGTTTATACACTGTTACCCATAAAGTTGGAATATAATATTTCTACCTCTTCTGATGAAATGACTATGACAATATGATTTATTCTTGATAAAGTGTAACTGGGACTGTAATTATTGCATCTGGTCAAAGGTGTATAAATAGGACTAAAGAGAGGAATGTGTCTGAAAACAGAATTATTCCAACTTTATGGGAGACGGTGTATTTGATTATTTTGTCCCTCCCATGTTTGTTCAGAGGCCCCTTATTCTTCAGGTGAAATAGGGTGTATTTCCTCTTCAATGTCCAGCAAATGTTTTAGTATTCGAGGGTCACATTTCACCCAGTCTCTTGTGATGGTCTTTTGATATGCCAGGATTAAGATTCAAAGAGGTAAATTCTGAATCGTGTCTTCAAGTGTTAGTTCAAGATACACAATTCCTTGGGATTTTTAGTTGAAATTTTTCTCTAACGTCTGAAAAATACCACCCCGAAAACACATTTTCACACATGACCACATAAATGAGAGTGACTGGCATCCATGTGCCCACACTGTCTCTGGCATTGTGTTTAGTTTATTCACCATCTTATTAGACCTGCAAAACTTTGCCCACAACCCCGAAACACAGACTGTTGAGGCAGCCCTAAAGCCATTAGCATATATATGTGTGTGTGTGTGTTTGAGACATGCATCTATTCAAAATAATCCCAGAGTGGGAGCTGCACAACAACAGCCTTTCCATTAGTGTCCCCACAAACGTCAGATTCTCAGAGGCAGAAAAGGAAAGAAGTGTGTGTTTAACTCTATCTGATTGCTTATCAGGATGAATCTTTCATGGCTCATGACCGCTATCCATGAAAACATCAATCAAGCCTGTTTCACACAAATGCCATTGGGTATAAAAGGGTATAAAACTAAATCACAGGATGCAGACAGCGAATTAGCTTGGGGTATTTACTAGCATGGGAATGAGCACATTACGAGAATGTCAATAGCAGAATGGATGTCATTATCTGTGTGTTTATCCGTGTCTCGTCATCGATCAGTGCTAAGACATGAAAAGGCATGGGAGCTTTATTCATTAAGCTAGTTTGCTAAAAAAAAAAAATGTGTAGGCTTTGTTGGAGTATCCTTGTTTTAGGGAAAAACGCTAAATTATCTAATTGACTGGAACAAAAATAAATATTTGCTCCTGACAGGTTATAAACAACAATTAGAGACAGACATTTAGATGAAAAGTTAATTAAAATGAGTCGTTTTGTGCTGTTAAATGATCATGCGGAGCATAACCAGACCATTTATTAACATTATTTTTTCAGAAAAATCATTAAATTGTGGATTTTGGATAAATAATCCTGTCTGCTTTTAGTGATTTATAACACTGGTTGTACTGATTTTAAAAGTAAAACTAAGCAATTTGTGTAGGAAGTGTTCCAAAGCCATTTTCGGGTTGTTCATCACTGAAAAGCAAAAATGAGGAAGGACCGTTGTGAGAAAGTGGCTGTCCACATCTTACCAGAGGATGTGACCTTTTCATTTCACTAAACCAGAAGCGCACTGCAGATTCTGTGTGACCAGGATTGACCAGGCACCTGTCTACTTCCCTTAATCCCTGCTGTGCCCTATTCCACCCCCTAATCTACCTGATCGATAGCTCTGGATCGCCGTCACCAGGCAACCAAGAATGACACCAAAGCCCTCACGGGGTGCACTACCTAACAATCAATCATCCGATTAACAGCAATAGAAACTGTCTAACGCCGTAAACTGCTGGGAAAATACAAAAAAATAACAAGACACAAGAGGAGCTTGTTAAAGATAAACTCATAAAAGCAGAGAGATAATTGTCCTCTGGGTTGTGAGAAGAGGGGTTCTGTAGGATGATAAATTCAGAAAGATAGCGAGATGATATCATCACCAAGATGGGCACAGGATGTGCTAGAGCCTCAGATGAAATTCAGTTTAAAGCAGGCAGCCTTTGCACACCTTGGGTGACACTGAAAAAAGAAATCCTTCTTTTTTTAGTTCCTGTATGTTACCTCTGAGGTTAGAGCATGTGTGACTCATCAGGAAGCGGTGGATAGTTGGTCCTTGCATTGGCATAGACAGTATACTGAGGACAGACTGTTCTGGGCACTGCAAGAAACTCAAGTGCAAAAATACAGAAGTGAAATAGATGCCATTTTGTCACAAAGAAATCCATTCATCAGGGATTGCGATGGTTCTCATAATGACTCTTGTTGTGTGGCTGTAATCGGCTTCAAGGCCACTTTGAGATGACGTGTGAGGAATCAAATGTGTTCTGAACTGTACTGCATTTAGAAACCTCACCTTTTATATAGCAGTATCAGATTTCAGATTTGATGTTCTTTTTTTGAGGTTTCATAGTTGCAATGCTGCTCTGTGGTTTTGACTTACCTCTTATTGTCATCTTTTACCTGTGGTGCTCTTAGCATACCTCATATATTGCAATGTGTGGTCAAGCAGTAGTCGTATGATTTCACTGTAATGATGTCTTATCTGAGAAAAGTCCTCATGAAAGCACAGGTTTGCACTGTTTTTCCTAGTGACTTTCACTCACTCTTACTCTGTGTTGTTTTACTCATGATTGATGCTGTAGTGTTCTGTTTCCCCCTCTCTCTGTCTTTTCCGCAAAATGTGTGTGGCTTAGACAGCTTGTGAAGCCTGTAATTGAGTGTGTCCGCCCACTGTGTTGCAGCAGAGACAGTGCAGTGGAAGGCTTCATTGTGTCAAGCACAATAGATATGTACACATACTCATCAGACCCTTCTTACAACACAGTGAACCACAATATTTAAGAGCCATTAGTAGATAAATAAGCGGGTGTCTGGTGTGGATTGAGTGACCTGGGTTTGTCAATGGAGAAGCCCCACAGTGTTACCTTTACACCTATCTGCAATGAGGATATCCTTTGGCCTTTTTTTTTAATCTACTTTTAGCTCTACCAGCTTGAGCCCCAGTCTATATGGAAGATAAGCACTCTTACCTCATCACACATAATAAATGCATGTAGGATTATAGCAAAAGTGTTTTCCTTGAGGCTATTCTTTTCTTAAATCACATTTCTCTTGGAGATAACATGTTTGTAGCGCATGCGCTTTGTGCACAGAGGTGTGTGCATATGGCATCAAAGTGACCTGAGATTAAGCTGTGGTTACCATGGTTTCCCATTCACAGAAAAAACTATCACTAGATATGTATATACACATTTTACCATGCAACAAAACTACTATATTTCAAGTCATAACACTGCTGATGTGCTACATATTGTTGCACTATACTACTTGTAGGAGGTGTCACAAACAGATAACTTGTGGTTTCCTGTTCAATCCATTTTTAGCTGCCTGTCTGGTTTTTTATTTTAAGAAGCCTTGAGGTTATTACACTAGAGCAGGTTGAATTGGTCACAGCTGTTAAATTCTACCTCCAAACT
Source organism: Sphaeramia orbicularis (assembly GCF_902148855.1). Classification (NCBI taxonomy): domain Eukaryota; kingdom Metazoa; phylum Chordata; class Actinopteri; order Kurtiformes; family Apogonidae; genus Sphaeramia; species Sphaeramia orbicularis. Next base: position 21,094,169 of record NC_043974.1, on the reverse strand, counting down.
GACCTAATTTGTTCCTTAAATTTGCATCAGTGCAACATATGTCTCAAGGTTAGAAGAACAGTTGTGGTAGTGTAAGTGTAAATTAGTGTTCAAATGTTATGGAAGTCTCAAGATAAATACAACTAATGCTAGTACTTGAATGGGAGATGCTATATTTATTCTCTATATTATGTGAAATCTCTGTAAACTGAATACAGATAAGCATGTTTACAATATTCACCCTTTCATGCATGAGTTATGAGAACCTTAATCAAGATTTTTTCCTGAGTGTTTTAATTCCTCTTTAGGTATGAAAAAAACAATGCCATTGAATTTTTTTTTTTTTTTTATGAGCCTATTTTTCATGGAGTTGCAAAAATGTCCACTCAGCCGGACACCATGCGTTTAATTTTTGAATCAAAGAAACATGTATTTACTGACATACAGTGGGAAAACTATGGATTTTTTTTTTTTTTAACCTGACTTGTCCAGCATCCTAACAACAGAATAGTAGTCTGGCTGCCTTTTTGTGCTGAACAAATTTGCTTTGCCAAGGGAAACTTCAATGAGGCTCCCCTTGATATTCTACTGTCTTTATTATGAGTTTTGTTGAATTACATTTCGATGCCGGACCCGACAACGAAACATATTTACTGACATACTGTGTGAAAACTATGATTTTTTTTTTAATGCTGCTAATCTGATGTTTTGTCATTTTAACATACTCTAATGCTAGTTATTACTCACTTTATGGAGATAATATGCCAAAAAAATAGTAAACTGTTTAAAAAAAACCCAGTTAATTACAGTCTAATAATAATCACAAGCAATTGATTTACACTCAAACATGTTACTGCAGATCAGGTTTATCAAGAACAGCAAAGTTACTGAATGTCAGTGTATGGGATGATCCACTGTGTTGGCTGAGATGGAACTAAAACAATAAAATCCATAAATATACAAGAGAACAGCTGGAGAATAGCTGTCCACTGTAGTGACCACTATCCATGAAAGGGTTAAATAGGATGCGAGTAGTTTTATGTCCATTGTGGATTGGTCAAGTATGCTGATTGAAGTTATATTGAGCTCATAATATTGATAATTTTCTCAATTAATCTTCTAGTTGTTTAGTCATTTGATGTTCTATGTGTTTTACTTGGCCCACAAACCAAATGCATTCATTTTAATGTCATAGACGAATAAAGAAACCAGATTGTTTTTTCCCTTTGAACCATTATTCATACCAGTGAATTGATTTAATCATCACTATCTTGTGTTTTGTTTTGTTTTTTTTTGCTATATTCCAAATGATAGAGCTACAGATAAACCATTTAACCTCAGGGAGAAATTCATTTTTGAACTTTTTGGCTCAATATATTCCAAGATTAAATAAAGGTAATACCACTACTGCTACTGCTACTACTATTACTATTACTACTACGACTGCTACTACTACTAATAATAGAAATAATAATAATAGTAGATTATCAAAGCAGCTCACGATTAATGTAATAATAATCACTGTGGCTCAAGCATTAAAAAGTGTAAAAAGCTTGTCAAATGCACTGACAATATAAAGAAATCTTGGGCAGACTTTAAAGAAATGTCCATTCTATTGCTAATATGTTAATAACTGTTGTGTAAAAGTAAGTTGGCTAAAAAGTTTTAGCATTGGCGCAAAGTTGAGAGGTCTCTACGCCATTTAGACTTTAATGAGACTTTCAAATTTCCCCGAGTCTTGTGCCAGTTACATTTTAGTGCAGCCTTAGCAGATTGACACCTTGAATGCATTAGGTCAAATCAATTCGTCATTGTGCTGATGGGATGACAGTGATAGGCAGGTATTCCAATTAAAACCAAGGAGAAAACAACTTAGCATCATGCCAGTCATAAGTAGGGGGTAAACAGTCCCTTATTAGCTCAGTCTCCACAGTGAGGAGAAGGATACACAAAAAGTGACCACACAGCTATTCTGAGAATGCAGAAGTATCCTCCTAGAGTTTTATTTTCATTGTCGGCTTCACAATTACTCTTTTTTGCTCAGATTTAAGCTTTTTTTTCATCTTCTTTTCATTATTGTCTAGTAAGAGGCACGGGACTCAAACCAGACACTGCTAAACAAGGGAAAACGACAGAGAAGAGAAGAAAGGAGCGATGGAGTCTTTATTGTCGGAACAGTCGGCCACAGTGGACGACCTGGTGGAGGCGAGCATCCAAGCCTTTGGTAGGTCATTCATTTCCTTATGTGAAGTTATGAATTTATATTTTGACATTTCTCTATTTGAGTGTGATTTCATCGGTTTATTTATATTCAGGAAATTAAATGTTGTTAAAAAAAACACCTAGTGCACAGTTCTATGTGACAAGCTGTTATCGTGTCACACCCTGACAACCGGAATAGATTTTCATCATGTCGTAGCATGTGGCACTTGTACTGTGACTGTGATGACGATTTCTGTCTGTCTAATGATGAGTGATATTCTGCTCCTGTTGCAGATGAAAAGGGCACTTTGAAGGATGCCACCTTGGTCCGCATGTTCCTCATGATGCACCCTTGGTACATCCCTTCAACTGACATGGCTAAGAAACTAGTATTAAAGTATCCTTCACCCATGATTTCTGCTACCTGGGATATTTGTACTTTGTGCTGAGGGTGTGTGTCTCTGAAGATGCCACAAGAGAGTATGTGAAGATCAGATTCTTTTGTTGGCCTTTAGGACAGTAGGTTTTAGTCTGTGTAGGGGGTGGAAAAAGTTTAGTCCCTTTATTTCAGTTAAAGTATAATTTTGCACTGTGAAAATACTCCACTATGAGTAAACGTTCTGCTTTCAAAAGTAAAAGCCTCAATAATTTTCACTAAAATGTAGATAAATGGTGAAAACTCGAAATATTTTTTATGCCGTAAAATGGTCTCATATATTTTATTATTAGATATAATGTATGGATTCATTTTAGTACCAAAATGCCTACAGTTAAGTTCACTTGAGCTTCTTTATAAAATGTTGGACAGTTTAATCTATGGCATGATGTTGTATAAAATCATAATCATCCTATGAGAATCAAGTGTCTTCACAACATCAGGATGCATTTCCTTTTTAATTCAAGAGATCTTTAAAGAGTAAAAGCTATAAATAAACATTTCATTCTCCTACATGTTCTATACTGTACAGCTGTTATGTGAAAAGTAACTAAATTTGCCTCTGAAATTCAATGTAAATAGTTCTTGAGTGCAGCATTCACTATCGGTCTGTGTTGTGTTAAATATGTTAATTTATAATTAGTCTTGTCTCAGTGGAGTTAGTTAAAGTGTAGAGACAGTTGCAGCAGGTTTCTCCTTGACTTGTGCATCAGATCTCAAGAGGAGAGCTGCACTGCTGAGTGCCGAACAAGGATATGCCATCTCGTCAAGTAATAAACTGTCATTCATTCTTTTACCACTCTGGGTACTCCTGTTTTCTGAACTTTGATCACTGAATCTGTCATCTTCCTCCTCTTTGTGAGCCTCCTTATGTTTCTCTGTATTCTAGGTTGTCCTTGACTTTATGTGTTCCTGCGTGAATAGTTGACATTAATGACATATGGAATCTGATGCTTTTGTGTAGATGTAAACAACTCTGCTCCTGCCGCATTCCCCATCTTTCTATAGCTTTGTCAGTGTTTTTCATCGCCGTTCTGCCGTTTTATCCCTTTGTTCTTCCTTCCAGGTACTGGATCTCGGAGTTTCCAGCAGAGTTCAATCTGAGCCCAGAGCTGGCGGACCAGATCAAAGACTTTAAAGACCTCTTGACCACCGAGGGCAATGAAAGCCAGAGTCAGCTCATTGACATTGACAGTGTGTGAGTGAACAACTGCAAAATGGTATTTTCTGGGCGTGTTACTGACAATGTGACCGAATGTCCATCTGTGGGTGTTTATGCTCTTTTATTGCCTGTTCTCAGACATTGCTGAACTGTGCTATGCAGGGTCAGTGACTTCTTCTTTTCCCATAAAAGCCATTTCTATGAATTTGACCTCAACTTCCTTTCAGTGTTCCATGAGGAGAAGCCTCTGTGGAGTAAATTTGTGACCATTCCAGAGATTAGCTTCACATTTCTAACATTCTAGTGGTTTTAGTGTCTTTTTATCTTTAATATCACTCATGTTTTATAGGGATTATGATATTTTTTATATGGAAATTATATAATGGTAAGATTATTGTAATATTTCTTATATATATCCAAGAGTATTATCTATGTAGCTCTAATCTGATACAAATCTCTAAAGCTATAATGTGTAATGACTCTGCCTGGCAATTTTTTGTACTTTATCTTCCCTCTCAGGCCATCATATAAATGGAAGCGACAGGTAACTCAGCGGGTCCCATCTGTGTCCAAGAAGAGGAAAATGTCCCTGCTGTTTGACCACTTAGACTCATGTGAACTGGCCGAACACCTCACCTTCCTCGAGTACAAATCCTTCTGCAAGATCCTGGTTAGTTTAACAAGCATCATTAAAAGCATCCCTAATGTTTACAGCTTTTAAGTCTGTGAAATTCTCAAGTAATTTAATGTTAAGATGCCAGAAGCTCATTATAGTTGCTAAGCAATGGTGGCTAAAATCTACTTTTACTGGCAGTAATTATATTTGTTGTTTGGAACTGTTTTGCTTTTAGCTTTATTTTGGGAAGCAAATGCAATGACTGGGTTTGTACTGTTTTTTAAACCCAAGTTGTTGTTTTTTTTTTTGTTTTTGTTTTTTTAAGATAATTTATGCTTTATTCAGGCTTGACAGTGGTGGTAAAAGGGGGCAGTGGTAGTGAGGATGGGCTCTGTTTTGCTTCTAATAGAGGATAAAACATTGGACAGAACAGCCCATAATTGAGCACAGTGGTTGACCTTTTAACTAAAAATAAATCTTTATTTCCTCAAGGCTGCTCTTATTATGTCCTTCATCTCCAAAGCAGCAGAATGACACTCATAATGAATGAGCATTTTCTGAAAGATACCAGGATGTGAGCATGTTGTAATTTAATTCTAGATAAATGGAATATAATGCCCCCTTCCTCATTTTAGTTTCAGGACTACCACAGCTTTGTGATGCATGGCTGCACAGTAGATAACCCCATCCTGGAGCGTTTCATCACCCTCTTCAACAGTGTCTCCCAGTGGATTCAACTTATGGTGCTCAGCAAGCCCACTGCCCAGCAGAGAGCCGTCGTCATCTCCCACTTCATTAGAGTGGCACAGGTCTGTCTAATGAGCCATTTAGACACGTTACCACAAAGGTTTTAACACTAAGAACTCGTTGAAGAGGTCTTGAGGCTGGTTGTAGGGTTCACAGTGAATGGGAGATGGTCATCTGGGTTCACAAAGAATAAGGAGAGGGAATACATTGAATTAATTAAACTGAAAGATGTTGAGAAAAGGAAAACTGTAACTGTTGAGCATCAGAGCAAAGATCATTTCCTCTTAGATATCATCACCCATCTTTTTTTTTTTTTTTTAATATAATTTATTTTTTATTGACATTCAGTACCAGACATTTGCACCTGCTACATCAGGGGTGTCAAACTCATTTTAGTTCAGGGGCCACATTCAGCCCAATTTGATCTCAAGTGGGCCGGACCAGTAAAATAATAACAATGAAAAAAGTAAAATTATATTATCATCAGGTTTACAACTCTAAAGTTTCCTTAAAAATCTGTATAACATGAACAACTTGAATTGTCCAAAGAAAAATGAGTGCAATTTTAACAATATTCTGCCTCGGTTTATCAGTTTATCATTTACACATGTGCATTACAATCGCACAAAACATTTAGTAACAGGCAGAATATTGGTTAAATTGCATTTACTTTTCTTACGACATTTCCGTTTGTTTGTATTTGTGCAGGTTATTCACATTTTTTGTAAAAGTATAGTTTGGTAATGTAAACATTTGCATGTAATTTTACTTCTTTACACCAAAAAAACAAAGAGAAAATTTGGGGTTGTCATTATTTATAGGTTATTATGATAATATTTTACTGGTCTGACCCACTTGAAATCTAATTGGACTGTATGTGTTTGTATGTGGAACCTGAATTAAAATAATATTGACACCGCTGATTGTTAATATCTTGAGTGTAATTTTTGCATTTCACAAATTCATCCCGAGGGCCGGATTGGACCCTTTGGCGGGCTGGATTTGGTTCCCGGGCCACATGTTTGACGCCTGTGTGCTACATCATATGTACATATATCATACATCTGTTGTCTGCTCTAAATCTAATATAATATGAAATAATATAATATAATAATATAATGTAATAATATTTTTGTTTTATGTCCAAACACTGAAAAGAAAGGCAGATAACCCAATAAAACAAAAAGAAAAAAAAAACTTTATACAAGTAATCATCACCCATCTTAAGATGAATTGTTGTGTAAAGGTTGTGGGGGTGTTAGCTTATATAAATGCCTACTAGGAGCCTTTTAACGCTACTGTCATGGGAAAACTTAATATGTCCACAATGTTAACATTTTAGGAATTAAAACAAACAGCCTGGTTATAGCTGTGAGATGATGCATAATTCATATTACACAGAAGCTTTTATTGGCCCAAAGGGTGGTAATAACTCATCTAAATCTTAATCATGAGAAAAAGGAAAAGAAATCTAATCTTTGTTGCAGAATTTTCACTTCCCTCTCATTTCAAAATATGTCTGGCTTTTATGAAAGGAGACTTTCAAGTGAATTAGAAATCTTAGTCACAGAATGTAACATGAAAAGGAAGTCTGTTGGTAAATCTACTCAGGGTTACTCATAGAAACATAATATTCTGGTAACTAGACAAAGCTATATTTTTCCTGTGGAAAGTATTTCATACTCTGACCTCTTGAATTTTGTAAATATTTCCAGATTTGAATAATTTCAAGTGTAGCACAAAGCAGTAATGAGGATAAGACCATCATTTATGTCTAGCTAATCATCCAGGGCCATTTACAAGTCTAAACAGTTGTCTTGTAGCTCAGGAGGTAGAGTGGGTCGTCCAATAACTAGAGGGCTAGTTCGACTCCTGCTCTGTCCTAGTCATGTGCTGTTGTGTCCTTGGGCAAGACACTTCACCCACCTTTCCTCCCTTGTCACACACACTTTTGTGTATGAGTGTTTGGTGTTGGTCAGAGGGGCTGTTTGGTGTGGATTGGCAGCCAAGCTTCCATCAGATACAGATCCGTGAATACAGGTGTAGTTTACCACCACTAGTGTGTGAGTGAATGAATAATGGATCAATAATGTAAAGTGTTTTGGATGCCTTGAAATGAGCAACAGAAATCCAATCCGTTATTATTATTACAATCTTAATCTTAACTGAATCTAGTTCTTTTCCATTAATTCCCAAACAAAACTGTCAAATGGCTTCTTTTTATGATTCTCTGATCCCATGTGGGAAGATTATCATCTGTTTATTCCAGAAAATATTATTTAACCAGCTTTCTTACCTTCATTGTAATCAATATCATTTCATTTTGATGTTATCATTTACAGCTAGACATTCATGGTTTTCTCTCTGTATGTATCTTGTATCTCTATGTTAGATTCAGTCGACGTTAAAAAAAAACAACCTGAAATGAGATGTGAAGTCATCCTCATATTTCATTCAAGTCAACTTCTGCCTTGTTTTTGTCAGTAAGACATGCCTTTTTCACTCCTCTTTTTCCTTTTGTATCCTTCTTTTTGTGTCGAGAAGATCTTTAGTTGCTCATAATTTATTTAACAGGGTTTTAGCAAGTCTCCCCACCCTCTGTTCAAGCGCTCTAGGACCTCAGCAGGGATCTTACCAGTGGAGCACAGTGTTTCACCCTCCTTGATACTGAAAACTTGGATATTTCCCATTGTTTTGTGAAGTTATAATGGTTTAGTTGCGAAGGTAGAAGCATTTTCATGAAAACACAGCTGAGAATGACCTTCTCCTCTACAAATATCTCCCACTGTCAGCAGCTGCGCATCATCTCCTGCTCCTTTGTGCATCTTTTAGAATATTTTTATAGCTACATTGTCTTTATTCCTGGAGGGCAAACTGGAGTGCAACTTTGTTCGACATTTTTAGAATTTAAAGTGAACACTGAATCTCAGCAGCTCTTTTTATTTAGTCGGGGCAAATAAAATAAGACATATTACTAACATTTTCTTCGGTTGACAGAAGCAAACTGTTTTTAAAAAATTATCAAAAAAGCTTTAAATATACTGGAGGGGTATAATATTTTTAACTATTACCATCCTTAAATATTGTCATCATTGCTTTTTGAGCGCCATTAATTTAATTTAGGTTAAGAAAGAAAAAAAAAAGACGCTGTTGGGGGCCGACTGTAAGGGTATATCCCTGAAGTCCCCCCAGTCCTCTGCTATATATAAATCTATCCACGATAATTGTTAGACAATACTCAGTTTGAGCTACATTGACCTGATAGTGGCAGAATAATGGTCAGAGAACCAATTTTCCCCACAAAACTCCACCTAGTGAATGAAAATGACACCATATGAACTCTGGATGGTGGCGAGAAAATGGACATTTGTAAGACGATCAATATGAACTAAAATTTATCTTAATTGGCCTATTATTGCTTGATTATGTCCAAAAAACTGATTTTCAACTAAAGCGCCCCCATTTGGATGACTTGTAATACTCATAGTGAAGCGGAAATTGATAGGGTTCTTCCACTTGGGGTCCACTGTGTTGGTTATCAAGGGAGAAGGAATCCAACCAAATCTGTCCTAGTTATCGCATTCACACGAAGGATATCCGGCAGGGGCAGCGGTCAGGGTAAAACCATTATATCCCTGAAACTCGATTTTGGGGATATAAATCGTGTTATGTTTCACGTTCTGAATGGATTGTGTATGTGAATGTTTGGATAAATATAGAAGCAACCAACTGACTCCACTCATGCTGCAGATTTCTTTGTTAGTTCTTCACTAATTTGAAAGGATTTACACTTTGGTATTTAAGAAATGTAACCCAGTGTGAGCACATGCAGGGACAAAAATTATGTTCAAGCTGATTTCAGATGTATTCAGAGGCAGCACAGAAGGTAGCCATGACATACTTGACATTTCCCAGATCTTCCCTCAGGGTGCGCTGGATGTGTCCCATTTCAGCCTCCTACTGGGAGCACATTACATCCATCTCACGTTCAGACTGTTTTTTTTTTTTCCTTGACTGCAAGAATGCTTGTCATCAAAAACAGAAAAATGATCTTTTAATGTCTATCTCACTTTCATTTCACCAAATGTTCCGTGTGCATGCGTCTGTGCCCTTCTTGAACATTAATAAATGTACAACGCCAATCAGCTGTGTGATAACATTTTGTTGACAAGAGGATGAACTTGACCTCGTAGCCCTATCGTACAAACAGCATTTATTCTGCACCCAGTGGAAAGATCTGGCATGTTGACAATGATACCTTTTCCAGGACTCGCTATTGGACACATGCACATGTAGTTCAGCCAGTCTGACTCTCCACATTGCCGGGCTGCTTTCCACGCTGCTTTGCCTGAATCGATTCCAAAGGGTGTTTGAACTGAGTCAAATGATCTCCTCTGGCTGCCCTCCCACACAGCTGTGACCCTCATTGATTTTTTAGCAAGATGCCATGCAGGCTGGAGGGCAACGTGGTGGCCTGTAGCGCACCATTCACAAAATGTTATCTTAACTTTGACATAGACTGGTTACAACATTCAGTAATATCTTGCTCTGCTCAGATAAACTTATTAGATTCCTGTGCATGTGGGCTGCTCACTTTGCAAAGTTTTCCATAAACTTTGCCTCCAAAGCTTTTGAGTTTCTTTCCATTTAAATCTTTTTTAACCTACAGAACCTTCGCTCTCTTTCACTCTGGCTAAAATGTTTTTTGGCTGTGGCTGACATATTTATGCACTGCCTCCTCTCTCACCTTTTCACCTAATATTTCTTCTTGTTCTGTCCACAGAAGCTGCTGCAGTTGCAGAACTTTAACACGCTGATGGCGGTGGTGGGTGGCCTCAGCAACAGCTCCATCTCTCGTCTTAAAGACACTCAGGCCCACATCAGTGCGGAAACCAACAAGGTATCCCTCAGCGATCACTGATTAGTGTCTGGCATCCACTGCTAACACCCAGACAAGTTTTATGTTGCAGGTTGATACACTTATTAACTTGTATTTTGTAGTGCACAAATTCACCCTGCAAACTGCCAAATTCTTTATCTGTGCTCATTACTCCCACTCAGAGGCTTTTTAGAGCTATGAATTCCAGCCATATGACTGGAAAGTAGATTGCAACAGTTGGGGAAGTATATGTGTCTTGTTAGTTATATAAGTCCATCTGCAGCAAAGCTTTCTGAATGATTTAGATTCTTCTAAACAAATCTCTTCTGCCAGCTGTGGTTCCTGCCATCTGTCTTCTCATCACCTCCCATTGTCTACATACCTGCCTTCCTCCTTCTCCTCTCAACCTTTAGGTGTTCAACAGTCTCATTGAACTGGTGACATCATGTGGAAACTACAGTCAATACCGCAAGCGATTCTCAGAGTGCTCGGGCTTTCGCTTCCCTATTCTTGGTGTGCACCTGAAAGACCTGATCGCTGTGCATGTGGCGCTGCCAGACTGGGCAGACAAAGAGAAAACACGGGTCAACCTTGCAAAGACCCAACAGCTGTATGCCATCCTTCAGGAACTGGCGCTGATCCAGAACACACCTCCAAACACTGATGCAAACACAGACCTGCTGAACCTGCTTACGGTTAGTGTAAAGATGGAACAGAATGCATATGTGTTGTACGCAAAAGAAAAAAGAGGTTGTATAAATAATATTTTAGTAGGAAAACTGCGGGTCCTAAATTTCTAGGTGCTTATTTAAAGCTGTCTGGATAGAGATTGTTATTCATCATGAGGTGCAATAGAGATGCAAATCATTCATCAACCATCTAAGACAGCAGTGAAGTAGGAGGGAAAACTCATGGTGGAAGATGAAAACTTTATGTCCTGGCAGTGGAAAAGGCAGCCTGTTTGATCCACAGACTTTGTTCTGCAGTGATTTGATTGGCGCCTGTTCAGACAGACTGTACATGAACAAGATGGGAGGAAACTGCGAACAGACAATGGACAGAGCTACAAAATTGAGGCTTCCTAAGAATTAAAAGAATAACACTTACATGGCTGCAAGCTAGACTGAGAAATAAAAAAAACGTGACTCTGCCAACTAATTGAAGTACTTTTCATCATCACCATGGTACGAACACAGATGACATATACATTAAAAAAAAGTCGGCCTGAGATGCAATGAATAACAGATCTCACATTCACCCTCAGCATTTGAACATGTGACCATTTGACCAATCATATGAAGCCCTGGTGAGCCACAGCTATGTTAGGTTGGGAGGTTTGTTTCTCTGTTCACCTCAAGTAATTTATCATCATCGCAGTATTGAAGAAATTACTATCACTTACTTTCTTCGTATTTTGTAGGTGTACTGTGTCTGCTGGAAGTGGTGACCATGTGTATTACAGCAATATCTATGATGTTATAATTGACAAATACAATAAGGCAGAGGCAGTAGAAGCTATTTGCTGGGGCATTTCCCGCCATATAACAGTTGAAAACTGTTATCAGCTATTGTTTGACTTATGTCAAATACAGTCGTGAAAAAAATTATTAGACCACCCTTATTTTCTTCCATTTTTCCATTGTTTGTTTTAATCCCTGGTACAACTAAAGGTACTTTACATTTGTTTGGATGACTATAATGATAACAACAAAAATAGCTCATAAGAGTTTAATTTCAGAGCTGATATCTAGCCATTTTCCATGTGTTTCTTGATAATAACCAAAATCACTTAAGTTCTTACATCAATAGCTATAGCATTGTACTGACAAAAACGGTGTTTTTAGGCATTCCATGTTTTCTTTTCTGTCTGTTTTAGTCATATGATACACACAGGAGTTAGTATTTGATTGCATAACTATTGTTTTTCATGACTTTTGGTGGTATAATAATTTTTACGTGACTATATAGCAAATGGAATGAGGATATTCATGTCAATCCAAGTGGCTAATTTTGGAACGAGGGTGAATGATTTCATCCATTTGTTTTCATGCGCATCCAATTCCAAGTCAGTTTAAGGCAGTGGTTCTCAGTCTTTTTCTCTTGGGCCCCCCTCTGGAGGACGAAAAATCTCCAGGCCCCCCTCAACCCCAACAACATTGTAACAGTGGTGCAAATATATCTTTTATTGAAAGAAACCAATATTGTAACAATACTTTTGCTTTTCCTTGCCTAATTTGTTGTGCAAATTTAAAAAAAAAAACGTACATTTTTGCTTGAATAATACAAATGAACTCAGCCAGTCTGCTCCCTGAGACAATAGTTTTCCAAATAAAAATAGGAAATGCACAATTATCTTACAACTATGACAATAAAGTTACTTTTTTTAGAACAACAAAGTAATTTTGGTAACAAAGATGAACATTTTAACAATATCAGTGGCTGCAATGAGCCCGTTTCCATTGCACATCTCAGAACATTAAAGTGTAAACTGGACAAAAACAGAAACATGTCACATTTTTCTTTTCCAGTCCAATCCTTGTCCATTCTCCAAACCTAAACTCTTTGCCTAGTCTAGTGACAGATCACCATGGCAGTAGATTTGTTTCTTGTACATGCCTAAAATGACTCCAGGGTGCTCCAACGCCAAAACATTAGTTCCACCTGATACATGTTCTAACCTGAAGAGAAAAAAAAAGCACCCAGGAGAGATCCCATGCCATGTTATTTGGTCAAAAATACATAGAACTATGTATGTTTAAGACACCAACAAAGATTCACAGTCATAAAACCTCTGCTTTAACATTTCCTCAATGGAGCTATCTGAACTTATTAGATTGTTAACCTACACTTTAACCTCCTGTCTGTTCCTGTCTAGTGATTAAAGATTAAAAGTGGTTTAGCTGCAGGTGCAATGACCTTGAAGTAAGAAGTTCAGATCAGTGTAAAATGGTTGTGAGACCATTTTATCTGATATCACATTATTCAGCTTAATACATTTTTTTTCATTGTTTTTTTTTTCATCTATTTAATCATCAGTTGTTTAGCTATGAGGTGTGAATATTCTTCAAAGTACAAAACTTCATCACAATCCTTTATTTTCTGTCTTGCTCTACTCATAGTCTGCACTATATTTACATTAATCACCACTCAATGCCAAGACGGACATCATACCACTTGAGAGAATTCCTCATCTTTAAGCACAAACGTTTAATATAGTTACCCCCAATAGACCAGCATTCTGGAGCAGAATCATAGCATAATTCTTCGTCTTACAACATATGTGCAGGGAGAGTCGGCTCAGTCTGGGAATTCTGAGTGAGACTGATCTTAACTCTGTTGCTGCCTGCATTTCAGCATGAAAGCTAAGGTGATGTTTTAGCACACTGCACGATGTAGATAAGAGATTTCCGAATTTGAGTATATGAGCTTTCTGAGTTTAAACAATCCCAAGAGATCAATTAGCTCAATCCTGCTGCAGGCATTCATGTGAGGTTTGAGCTGGCAGTCCTTTTTTTTTTTTTTCCGTGTGAAAATGAAATCTAAGGACTTGACAGATTTCTGAGCTGAGGGGCACCACGTAAACTTGCTGGACAGAGTCAATACCCAATTATCTTATGCCGGTGCTTATTGGAATTTATCTAGTTTCAGTCTTGCTTAGTTCACAGCTGGAAGAGGGGAAAGGAGGTCAATAAATCACTAAAAATAATGAAAAGTGGAAGGCTTTCCTTTGTAGGGAGCTAAAATAAGCAAACCACACATGCACATCTATCATATTAATCCTCTCTCCCAAATGAAAGGCATTCTATTGAATCATTCTGAATGTGGTGAATCATTTACAGCTAACCTTAGCCCAGACATACTAAAAGCTCTACTAAATCAGACAACCAAACAAGAAGAAAAACCCCTTTTCCTTCCGCACTTACCACTTAAACTCAATAAAAGCCAGGAAACACAATTACGTTAAGAGAATGGCTCTGAGGAAAATAATTTAGGCCAACAATGGATGCAGTGGAGGATTACATGTGGCAGTTGGCTCCAATGTGTTAAGTGGAGTAAAAATAGAGGTTACTTTCTCACCTGTTGCTATAGTGGCCTTACTTAATTCCTATAATGAACTAATCTGCGAAGTTGTTAGTATGTGTTAAGTTGGCCATAAAGGTTACAGCTTTGGGAACGGTCTAACAAAAGGTAGCAAATGAACAGAATTAAATACAACAACATGTTTAAAAGTCTGCAGGATGTTATGTGTTTAAGAGAAGGCTGGTACCCTTTACTACAAATCATGTTTCAGGGAGGAAGACACTGCCTTTGATAATATCTAATATGGTGTGTCACAGTGATCTGATGACCTGTGATATCAGGTCATTGTGCTCTTTACTCACACTGCCTCTGCTCTGTTCAGGTCTCTCTGGACCAGTATCACACAGAGGAGGAGATCTACCAGATGTCTTTACAGAGAGAGCCTCGCAAGCCAGTGGTGAGAAGCACACTGATATACACTGTCAATCCCTCAATACACTGCTTTTACAATAGTTCCCAGCCTTGGCAGCGATGTTATTTACTTCTGTCCTGGTATAAATGATGATCCTGGTGTATTTTAGAGCATAAATCTTAGGCTCTCAAACATGTTCAGCTCACAGCTTACAGTAATACATTACGAAATACCACAAAATCTGCACTTTTTTACTGACTGAATGTTGAGGTAACCGTGACTGACTTTATTTTCACTGTCTTCAGACTCTACTATTTGCTCAGAGAATGGTTCATTTGGGGATGTTAATAAAAATGTAAAATGTTAGGCTTTCTTTACTGAGTGCTCCCCCTACATTTTGACATTTTCACATTCTCAAGTGCAGAGAGAGAGCAGAGCAGTGCAGGAATGAAGCAGTTTCGTTTACATACTTTGGATTGTTGTGTATTTTTCTCTGCTACTTCATGGCCCACTAAGTTTTTTGAATCTCAGTTCTAAACTTGTTAAAGACAGGCTTAGATAATGCTGTCACATCTGTACAGTCACAGCAAAAGCAACCAAAATGACTGTATGGATGTGATTTAGTCATCAAATAAAAGTCATATGCATATAAGTACGTGACAAATACATGCAGAAAAGGTTGTAAAAACAAAATTTGTGTTGGTGCTAAAACTTTTATATTAATACAGACTGATAAAGTAATGTATTTATGAGTATGTGTGATGCATTGCGTAGAACTGCCTGAATGATGATGAATACGCACACTGCAGATTTATCACATCATTCAGGCCTACCGTATACGTAAAGAAATGCCACAAATCTATAATGAAAATCGTTGTCTCCATTCTTGTCTTGAGTCATTTCAATCCACTGTAGTGTCTATTGACTGCAGCTCTGTGCAGGAGTTTCATTTTCCTTTGTTTCTTTGCAAGATGACAGCTTCTGCCTCCCTGGGTTGATATTGATCTCATCACTTTTATTTATTTATTTATTTGTTTATTTATTCAACCATCTGTAGCAGAACTCCAGCCCTCCAACTGCGCCTGATCCCAAGCCCACTATGATTGATGAATGGGCTGTGTCAGTGAAGCCCAACGCTGACCCGACGATCATCAAGAAACACATAGAGAAAATGGTGGAGGTGAGTTTTCAACACCAGCATTCCTCTTCCACAAGGATTTAATTTCTGTTCAGCCGAAAACCTGCATTTCTGGGTATTTATTATAATGAAAGGCACTATTCCTAGAAATAATCTCAGTATATTTCCATGCTTTGGTGCATTTCTGACCATGAATGTGCATTTCAAGTGTCCAGAAATGTCACTTTTTGGCAACTGCTTTTTGTTATGACCCAAGAAATCCATCTTAACTAACTGCTGATTATACTTTTACCAGATTTTTTTCTCAATAATTATCAGTCCTGAAAAGGTCATTTCAAACTCTCTGTATTGTTTTCTGTGACAGTGAGGAATTGCGTTATTTCAGCCTTTTAAAAACATGTCAATCCTGTGAGTAACCTTTGCGAACTTCATGCTCAAACAGTCAGTCTTCAAGAACTTCGACACTGACGGCGACGGCCACATCTCCAGGGAGGAATTCGAAGCAATCAGGAACAACTTCCCTTACCTCAGTAAATTTGGAGAACTGGACAAGAATCAGTGAGATTTGTAGATTTTTTTCCGCTGTTATTGAATCACACAGATCAGAAAAGATCTTTACAGTTTATGAACTAAACTGTCAGCTCACTTCTCTGCTGTCATTTTCCTTCCCATCACAGAGACGGGAAAATCAGTAGAGAAGAGATGATAGACTACTTTATGAAAGCCAGCTCTCTGCTAAACTGCAAGATGGGCTTCATTCACACTTTTACTGAGACCACCTACGTCAAGCCTACGTTCTGCGAGCACTGTGCTGGCTTTGTGAGTAAACACCCACTACTCAATATAAATTATTTGTGCCTTCGTTACATCCACAGCTTGTCCTTGAAAATTACACAAATACTGTTTGTATCTATATCATTACAGGGATTTATAGACCCCTGTGGCTATCAGGATTGTCTTAAAATAGCATTGATCTGTGCTGTGTTTGTTTTCAAGTGCATTGATTTCATGACTCATCCAATCAATGGCACGTGTCATAGAGTGTCTGTGCAAAAAGGTCAAAGGTCGCATGTACTTACAGTGCCATCCCACAACTCTGGACTGCCCCTTCTTTATTATTTATCTCAGCTTTCACCAGCGTTAGCCTCATCTCTCAGAGGTTCCTTCTGCCAGGTCAGGGCAATGCCAATTACTTTGAGCTATAGCCACGCGCTGCTGAAGTTGCATTCTGGGAAATATGGGAGGAAGGTAATTGGGCGAGATGATAACCCTTCTCTGTGGCAGTTTTATGTCTGTGTTGCTGTGTGTGTGTCCTCCGGCCCTTAACGTTCCCCGAAGTCCCCAGAGAGGCCCTCTGTTATTTAGACACAGACAGTGAGTCAGCACTCAGATGTAATGAGAACAGGAGTGGGGCCCTCATATTAAACGCAGATGACATCCCATTCATCTTTGTGTACGGCCAGACACCAGACTGTAATGCTCAATAGAAAATATGCCATAGATTCTTTCATTAACACTTATTGGACACATTAGGATGCATACAAACATATATTTTCAGAGAGGAGCACGGCATTTTCAGACCATCATTTGGGGGGGGCTTAAATAGTGAGCATGGACAGATAAGGACTGTGGCTGCATGCGTCCGTCTTCCTTTGAAAATGTGTGTGGCAGAGGTAGATACACTAGCCACTTCCTCTTTTTTCTGCTTCGTGCTTTCCTCTTGGCTGCGGTGCAAAAACAATATTTTCCCGCAGCCCATTTTTCAGCACTTGTCTCAAACACAAGCCGGGCCTGATGTAAACACTGCAGAGTTCAGTCACCTCTAGTGTCTCACATGCATCTCTATAAGGTTTTGCTATTCTACCCAAAACAACCTTATGACCTTATGTCTTAATTAATGGCATATAGGTGAGTTTTATTAAATGCAAAGAGCAACAAGACACAAAACAGGACGCAAAGTTTATAGTAGAATCTCTTGTTTTTAATTTGGGTTTAGCCGAATTCTTTCACAAGTTCATAGTGTTCATAGCACTTTTTTTGGTCGGTGCAGTTATGTCCACATAGTGAACGAGGACTTGTAAACAAACCTCCTGTGGACATGTTTGGGTGGCCTCATTCTGCCCGGTTGCAGAGTTTGCCAGCGAAGGGGCATGTGCCAAAACAAATCTGTTTCCAGTCCCTGTAACCTCAGCTAAACATGGTGGATTGGATTAGATAGATGGATTTTCATTCCAATTCACAACAAGTTTTCTCCTCTGATGTCCAAACCAGTTGATGACACATTCAAGACGTAATCAACAGCTGTACAGTCACATATTGAACCAGGTGGGGGATGTCACTGTACTGAAAAAAGACCTTGGCTTGACTGAAACTACAGGAAGTAGACTGGTATTTTGGAAATCAAGCAAGACTCATGTCATTTGACGAGTTAAACTACTACAGTCACGGAAAAAATTATTAGACCATCAAAAGTAATCAAAAACAATGGTTATGCAATTAAGGACTAACTCATGTGTGTATCATGTGACTAAAACAGGCAGAAAAGAAAAATGGAATGCCTAAAAGCACTGTTTTTTTCAGTACAATGCCATATGCACATAAGTGATGTTGGTTATTATCAATAAAACCATGAAAAATGGATAGATATCAGCTCGTAAATTAAACTTATGAGCTATTTTTGTTGTTATCATTATATCTGTCCACACAAATGTACCTTTACTTGTACTAGGCATTAAAATGAACAATTGGAGAAAACAAGGGGTAGTTTAATAATTTTTTCCGCGACTGTATATTAGCGTTTAAATCACAGTATTAGCATCTGGGGTTCATTACTGGTACTGTCAATGTGGTTTAGGAAAGCCACCAAAACATACTTTACTTTAAATAACTTTTCAAAAGAGTTGTAGCTGAATGGAAAACACTAATGTGAATCTGAAATGAGCAAATGAAACATGGACAGTTTCCTTTTAGTATTAAAAAAGTCATTTTATCTGTCTGCAGCTGCTTACATTTCGTCAGTTTAGCTCAGGAACAAAATGACTGGCAATTCTTGCCCTCAGAGTCTGGACGGGAAAGATAAAATGCTTTTTTAGACACAGGATTTGCAACAGGAACAGCAGCATTTTTGCACATTGTTTACTAGAAGAAAAAAACCCACAGTGAATATTTACTGCAGATTATGTTCTGCTAATGTAGCGCTTCAGAGATTTCATTTTAAATCCAATGAGATCTAATATGTCAGGGTAAGTTTCAACGTTCATGCTCTGTCACACTCAACTTCCTGGATAAAACATAATAAGCGTATAAAAGAGATGTCTTTAAATGGTTCCAAGAGTATTAGAGAGGATCTGTTTATGTAAATATATCAAAGAGGACATTTCTTGATATTAAATGTGATCCCTGGGCTCTAATTAGCAGCACATTCCCATTACTCTAAATCTGACTTTACACTCTAAATGCACGTTCTTACAGAGTATTAGTGTGTTTCCTTTTCCTAGTCTGTATTGTATTGTGTTTTACAGTCAACGGAGTCAGTAAAGGTCAGTCAGTGTAGGCAGAGCTGTGATGATAGCTGTGTTTAGATGTTCTCGTAACTGACTTCTCTTTGTTGTAGAGCCTCTGGCTGTGTTTACGGTCTCCCATTGCGTTCGAGGGTATCTTTGTATATGTGTGTGCGATGTGCATCCAGGAGTGTATGTGTGCTCGCATGCATGAATGTAGGTTTATGTGTGTGCGTGTAGAGGTCAGGATATTTTGTGCCTCTTCAGATGTGCCAGTGCAGTGTGTGATCTCCAGCTCGGCTCTTTCAT
Source organism: Sphaeramia orbicularis (assembly GCF_902148855.1). NCBI lineage: Eukaryota > Metazoa > Chordata > Actinopteri > Kurtiformes > Apogonidae > Sphaeramia > Sphaeramia orbicularis. The sequence continues at coordinate 21,074,769 of NC_043974.1, read as the reverse complement.
GTCATTGTTCCCCCACTGGCTGTGCTCTCCCTGCGTCCCGCTTGATCTCGGTCTCCCTCCACCCCCTCTGTCCCGCCAACCTCCTCCCTGTCCCCTTTTCCTCTCCTCCATCTCTCTGCTTCATTGTGCCACTTTTCGTCATTACATTTCCTCAGGTATACATCGAGATGTTTAAACTTTCCAGTATGTAGCCCATTAGTCGCTAATTATGTATACTTTTCTTTACTGCCAACCATTTTCCAAAACATAAGTTTTTAGATGAATTCTCTACATTTTAGGCAGTTATTGCTTTCCATTTCACAGTTCACTACAGCCCGGAGAGCCTTAAAACCTGCTTAGGCAGGCCAGTATGAAACATTATTAGAGGTGTTTCCAGTTATTTAACCTTTCAGCAGAGGTTGTGCTTACACATCCAAAAAAATCAATCCCAGATGACAAAACCATTATGTATGGACATTGGAATAAATTAAATTTGTTATTTAAAGACTGCCGACATGAAAAAAGATCTAAAACTGGTGTGTATCAGTTGTTTTTGGCAATAAAAGACAAAAAACACTTGAGCTTCAGGAACACCGGTAATGTATCTGATAGGTTTTCTGTAATTTGAGTGAGTGAGTGCTTTCTATAGTTTTTTACACTACCTGATCAAAAAACCAGTCCACACCAACTCCTGGGTTTAACTAAGCAAAAACTTTAGATCTCTCTATTGGATAATATTACTGTGATTGATATGTTTCAGCTGAAAACAATGTATTTTAACTCTTAACTGATGCGGTGAGTAGCTTCTTATTTCTTAAACAACTATCAGTTTACTGGAGAGCATAAAAATTGGACAATGACATTTCATCAGGTTCATCTGGCTTGCGATAGAGTGGTTTAGGGAACGTGAGGCATCATCTTCACACCACAGACTCCACAGTTGAACCCTATTGAGAATCTATGGGACGTGCTGGAGAAGACTCTTCGTGGCGGTCTGACTGTCCGATTGTCAAAACAAGGTCATGATGAAAAATTAATGCAAGTATGGATGGAAATAAATGTTGTGACATTTACCGTGATGGAAAAAGCTCTAGGTGGCCTAAACAATGCCACGGTGAATGTAATCGAAGCTAAAGGTGATTCAGTGAAATATTGTGTGTATAAACAGAAAACACTGGTTGACTTACTACAACGCAGTAAGTATTCTAAAAGTGTATGTCAATGACCTAACTATATAAAACATGAGGTACTGTACATTTTTTTTAATTTTTCAAGTTGAGATGTTACAAACAGATGCCTCAGTCTTTGTCTTAATTTTAGCTCATGACACAAAAAATAAGAAATGAATAATTATAGTAAGTGGTATGTATAACCTTTAGGTGGTTAGCAAAGAAGTGGATGGGATTCCTAATACATGAAATAAGTTAAAACATTCACAGTGGATTCTTTAGGGTGAAAATATGGGTTTGAAGCGTGAGAAGGATTGCATACTATCTGCACCTGTGTCTGTTCATTATGTAATCCAATTTCCAAATTTAGTACAGTAGTTGTTCAGTAACTATAGCTATCCTCTTTCCATACAGTATGGACATAAAGGAATTTCTATTCTAATTAGCCTATTATTCAACCCTTTCTTTGTAATTGTCCACCACCGTGACATTTTTAACATACCTCTGGCTGTCATAGAAGTGAAAACATATCCTAATTAACTTTCACCTTTCTCCTGCCCTTTCCTTTCTCTCTGTGTTTTTGTAGATATGGGGTTTTTACAAGCAAGGCTACAAGTGTAAAGGTAAGAGAGCAGCTGAGTGTCATTTTATTCTGTGTTGTTGCTGAGAGGTGCATGAATGGTACAACTTCAAAGAATTAGGGATTCTTTTTGAGACCATTGATTCCCAGACACCGCAACCCAACGCTTCCTCTGTAGATAAAAATCCACACAAGGTTGAAGCGCTGAGTAAATGTCATCGACACATAAAGCCTCGCAAAATATAACACACTTTCAGTCTGAGTCTAAACACAAAGCTGTGTTAACTAACAGATGGAAAAGCCATATGAGCTGAGACCACAGTGCACACAATGCAGAATTATTTGCCCTTTCAGTGCCTCCAATAGATGAGTGTTTAAGGAAGCTGGTTCGTTTCACAAATGTACATAAACACAGGTGAGCAACATCACACCCTCCTGCCGTGATCCTCATGGTCATTAGCTCGGGAAAACACACACTCATACGCTTCCATTTCCCTCGACGTCTTTACTGCTGGTGGTCTGTTCTGATGCTAAAATTAAGTGGTGATAATCTGCAGACATTCAGCACACTAAATAACTTACTCTACATATGTTTCCAACCAGATGTCAAGCAAAAACTTCAAAAAGGATGCCAGATTTAAAATGCAAATTGTGTGTTTCCATCTGCTGTAGTCTTTCAAGAAGTGATTAATTAAATCATGAATGAGATATGAATTGGAGAAGTCAGGGTGGGCTGATATTTTACAGGCACATTTTTATTGGCAGGTGTTTAGCGAATTAGTTTTGATTGCTGCTTATACCCCAGGGCTGTGAGTATGTGTGTCCTTCCTGTACCATTTGTTTTTTTTTAATGATTTTTCTGCATAGTTGAGTATACCTCCTGTCAATATTTTTTGCTAAAAATAAGTAGAATGCAAATGTTAAAATAGCAGGAGAAGCAGAATGTACACAAACAGTATGCATGTGCCCTTCTTGTTCATCAGACGACATAATTATATCCTGTTATCTCTCATTTTGTTCTTTGAAACCAGGCAGGCTAATTATCAACTTTTTTGCCCACTTTCATTCTCAGCATTATCTGCCTCCTCATTCATTCAGGTTAATTTCAGGTGGGGTAACTAACGCTTATTAAATAGCAGGCAAGTTATCATCAGACAGCTGAGTTGCATAGCAACTAGAGTAATTAATGCTCCTTGGGGCCTTTGAGGTCTTGCGGTCTGTTCCAAGCGGTTCTCACAACGCACTGAACCTTGTGTTTAGGCAGAGAAAAAAAGACAGCTATGTGATTCTTGGCTAATTTTTATAATTACTTTTTAATAATAAAGTCTGTTCAGGTTTTCAGTTTAATTTCAGCTCAAGCACCTAATTCCAAAGTGTTATCTTGGCTATTAAAGTACAATCATACCCACATGAATGTTGTTGAGACAAGAAAATGGCAGGTGAAAAGACCACAAACATAAACAACTACACAAACAGGTCTATTTTTTTTTTTTTTCTCACACAAACCTCAGTCTCTCGTGTTCTTGAAACTTTCCCATCTCTATTCAGCTGTGGAGTGTCTCTGTGGAAGTCTCACTGGGACTGTGTGAGTGTTCTGGCTTGTACCAGTGCATTAATGAGACCAGAGGAAGTCAATGAGAGCCCTACAGTCATTCATCCCTATTACCATTGTTGGCCTGTACTCGGAGAAGGAGAGAGCGGCAGGAACATAATTGAAATGAATCACCCACTGCAGTGCAAGAGCAGAGAGTAGTGAGAACTCTGAGTGTGTGCTGCTGGATGTGCACTTTAACTGTAGTAGTATAGATATGAAGGCTTATGCATATCCTCACATGGTTGTGTGGATGTAGTTTTGACGCAACATTAGCATTCTAACTTTTAACATAAAACATAGACAGACTTTATTTGTCATTCCAGATTTTACATAAAAAATGAAATTTCTTTGCAGTTGGCTCAGCAGGCAGCATCAATAAATACAACAGGCACTATATATACAGGAGAATATATACAGGATAGAATAAATATGCATATAGTTAATATTGCACAGTTATATTGCATATTGGAGCAGTCCTGTGTAGGTGAGGGAGGAGGGGAGGTATTATGTTGAGTTCAGCAGTTGTACGGCATGTGGGATGAAACTATTTCTGAGCCTGGCTGGTCTGCTACAAACGCTACGGAACCTCCTACCCGAGGCCAGCACCGAGAACAGTCCACGATGGGGGTGGGGGGTGGGGTCTTTGATGATGATCTGAACCCTAGTCGGACAGCGTTTTTCGCTCTTTATATTAATACATGAAATTTAAAGCATCTTAACAAGCTCAATCCGTACTTGTATCTATGAAAACTCCTCAAATCCAAGGAATTTAGAAAACAACAAGCAGTGGGATAATAAGTAACTACAGCAAAAAGAAGAAGGACAAAACAAACTCAGAACTGCAGGTAATGTCAGCTTTGTTTTCCCACAGTGTTAATGGTTCAAGGTCTATATGTTTTTCTAGAAGTCTGAAGAAGCACAAAGTTGCTTGAAACATCAACAACACCCAGCATTACAAATAGGAAGAAAGGAAAAAAAAAATAATAATAATAATAATAATAATATACATGTTTTGGTGCTCTGTTCTTTTCACACCGTGAGACCTTGATAAACAGTGTTATTTGTTATTGAAAAGTTATTTGATGATGCTTTTTCTAATCCAATCTTTTTCATCTTTCTAACAACACAGTTATCTTAGATGAATACAAAAACTAGAGGTAGCCATTTACTGATGATCAAACTAAAACTGATTATGTAAAAGTTAATAAAACTAAACAGAAATCAAAAAACAAACTGAAAGACAAAAACTGAAGTGGACTTAATAGTTGATAGTTAAAAAGATTTGAACTTTCTGGGGTGAGTTGGGTCTTTTTAAGTAACTTCAGGTTGACATTGAATATTTCTAAAAAAAAAAAACCTTGTGAGAAATACCATCTCATAAACGTCAAAAGACGGTGTTTTCTATGGTTTTAAGTAGAAATCAAATTGAGGTTTTGTTTTGTTTTTTTACATTCGCATGTTTGTTGCTACATTATTGTCCCTCTCCTTTTAGACTCTCCCCGGTTGACAGAGTTATTGTCAGGCTCACTTGCCCTCACTGTTTGTACGAGCCACTGTTCATGTGTGTGCATGGCATGTCGAAATGCTCTCCCATCACCGTTCACCCCCATGTTTCTGTCTGCACTCGTCCCTCTGTCTGACCCTCTGCCTCTCTCTCCCTCTCACCGGCCTTCCTTTTCTTTTATCCCATCTGGCCTCCTCTCTCGCCGCCTGTCCCTCCCTCTCTCGCGGCCCTCCCGTCATCTCCACCTCACCCGGAACCTGTCCCTGCCGTCGTCCCTCTCCCTCCACATGGGTTCCCCGGCGGCAGCCTGCGGGGTGAACTGCCACAAAGCCTGCCGAAGCCGCCTGGCGGTCGAGTGCCGGAAGCGGACCAAGAGCATCAGCCACGAGACGCCACCGGCACTGCAGGCCAGATCCTACAGCTTCCCCCCACCTGCCAACACCCCGCCAAGCCTGCAGGACACAGGTGAGGAGGACTATAAGGCTAAAGCAAGGTAGAGATAATTAATTACACTTTTAGAAACACAGAATAGATTTGGGCTTCATTCAAGAATACCACCTAAAGTGATTCCACAGAATACACACCTCAACAAGAATTTTAACAACATCATTGCCTTCACAACTTTAATAGCTCGTCGGCTCATTCTACTTAAATGGAAAGACAGAAATCCACCCACTTTGAACCTCTGGATTAAAGACCTTATGAACTACCTGACATTAGAGAAAACTAGAAAAGCACTCGGAGAGCGCAGACCTCCACCAAGGCAGATCAGCCCCCCCATTCACCACAAAAATGTAATCATTTGTTCCCTGTGCCACTATCAACGTTTCCTGAAAATTTCATCAAAATCTGTCCATAACTTTTTGAGTTATCTGGCTAACAGACAGACAAACAGACAGACAAACCCCAATGAAAACATAACCTTCGCCGTTCCATGGCAGAGGTAATAAAATATACCACAAGAGGCGATGCAGCCAAATTCTATGCAATGTGGCAACCTGTTTTATCATATATTAAAAAGATGGACACAAACAATTTCTCATTGTAACTATAGATAGATAGATAGATAGATAGATAGATAGATAGATAGATAGATAGATAGATAGATAGATAGATAGATAGATTATTATTATTATTATTATTATTATTATCATTATTATTATTATTATTATTATTATTATTATTACCTCCGCCCAGGAGGTTATGTTTTCATCGGGGTTTGTCTTTTAGTAAGATAACTCAAAAAGTTGTGGACGGATTTTGATAAAATTTTCAGGAAATGTTGATACTGGCACAAGGAACAAATGATTAAATTTTGGTGGTGGTCAGGGATGGGGGGGCAGATTTTTTGTTTGTCTGTCTGTCTGTTAGCAAGATAACTCAAAATGTTATCTAAGTTGGTGTCCTCAAATGCAAATGTTTGGTTCACATCCAAACATACTGACTCTACTGTCACAGAAGCATACTAAATTCAGAAAATTTAAGATGCTGGAGTTAGAGAATAAAAAAAAAAAAAAAAAAAAAAAAAAAAATCATGTCATGAGGAAATATGTGGGTATGATCTGTAATTACTGGATTAAAGATTAACATAATTAGCTATTTATAATAATAATATTATTATTATTATTATTATTATTATTATTATTATTATTATTATTATTATTACTTTATTATTACCACCTTGCAACTTGTTGTTTATTGCTTTATAATGTGCAATTACCTGTTTTTTTCAATACTGTTTTTTCTTTTTTTAGAGTTATTGTTTTGCTATTTTCTTGTAGTATTTCTTGTATGTATCTCCAGTGGTGCACTACGATTGGAACCTCAATTTCCTGAGGGCGGTGCTCAAAGCGTCAAAAAAGTTCTATCTAGTCTAGTCTAATCTAAGGATTACCTCACTCTTTGTGGTCATTTTTTGTACAAAAACTTTACTACTTGTGCATACTTTTAAAACACCAATGACTTGTTTCACATCAGATGTTAAAAAAGGCATTTTATAATGTACTGTTGAAAAACAAACTTCAAATGTGCCAAATCTCTGACAGGAAATATAATTTACTTTTTGAAATCATAGTCCAAGTGACAGAAAAGTATAGCTTGGAGGTATTTTAGTTTCCCCACTTCATGTCATCGCTGCAACACCTCCACTTTTTGAAGGCTGCTTTTGTCTTTCCTCAAGCTTACGGAGCACTGACATTTGGAAGATATTCTCAAACAGTAGGGTATAATTTGCAATGGTAATGTGATTGGCCCGCCACAGCAAGGCCAGTGACTCACAGATGTGGTGTTTAGCAAAAGTGGTGCCCTGCGATGCGCTGCTTGAAATCCGTGTGAACTCTGCTTGATCGAAGGGCGAGACAATGCTGGAAGCCAAACAAATCAAGCATTGTAAGCAGACGAAGGCCACACATTTCATTAGCTTTTAGCAGCACCGGTGACTTCCCATTTCACTGCCCAATCAATTCCTCATCACCCTCTTTGTTTTCCTCAGTAATTGCGGAGGAGGATATAGAGACGGTGGAGGAAGGAGTATTTGACGTCCACCTATAACCAGGTGAGAAAAATCTTTATTCTGGCTGTTAAAATGTTGTTACTCATTGATGTTAGTGGACACAGATGTGCCAAGTCACCCAGGTATCGCTGTTATCACCTACCAGCTTCACAGTGATACGTTGTTACGTTTCTGCTGAGATCTCTTCTAGTTCTGTTATTGCCACAGAGGAACAATGTTTCACTTCCTTTTCTTAGACGTCTTAATGCAAATATAAATCTAGTCTTTACTAAACTGTTGTTTTCTGTGCACGTAGACTTTTCTCAGAATGACTCATATCAACTTGCATGAGTCAGTCAAATAAAAGAGACTCTTCCTTCATACTATAGAACAAAGTTCAACGGATCATATGTTTTATGATCACAGATACAGCTTATAAACACCTCAATAAACACCTCAAGTCAATAAAAACACTTTTTTTTCTCTCCACTAATATTATTCAGGTGTTACGCATCCATTCAAACAATACACAGAAAAAATGTAGACAGCAAATGGATGTCTAGTTCATGGAAATTAATTTAGCTTTGTAAAGTCCTGGAAGATTTCTATCTTCTCTGAATCTGTAGGTAAAATAATGAATGTGATGAACCATTGTGAAGTGTGTATGTATTTGATTTTTTTAAAGAATTAATTAAAAAAAAAAACCAGCAGTGCCATTAAACTAATATAGTCAAGTGTAGTAATGACTTTGACATAATAAAATAAATCAATTTTCCAACTCCTTCCTTATCAATATAGTATATATATATATATATATATATATATATTTTTTTTTTTTTTTTTTTTTTTTTTTTTTTTACTGGAATTCAAGTTTAATTAGTAAATGACTATTAAATATGTTTATAAATAATGCAGCTTATTAGTTATAACTACCTGTCGCCTGTTTTATTTATTAAATTGCTTTTTTAATTCACTCTGGTGCCACTGATGAAACTAAAAGTGAAGCTACACTTCAGTATTATGATCTTCATGTTGTACAGCACCATTAACCAGTATTTTTGGCCTGTTTGTCACATAAGCTTCATGTGAGTGTGAACTGCTCAGAGTGCTTCATTTGACTAATTTTATGAGGCTTTAGAGGTAAAAGTCAATCAGTGTTTTACAAGAAAAAAGCAAAAATTGCTGAAAACAGAGGTGTGGTGTAAAGCTAATTGTGCATTAATAGGATCTTCTTTCCCAGATTTCTCATGTCCTTGGGGGACCCAGCCCACCAGTTTGCAATAAACAGGCTACAGAATGCGAAGTGACACTGCCATTACACACTCTGCTTACAAGTCTAATGTGTTTTTTAATAGATTTTTCTCTGCGCATGTAAACATGTACCACTGCATCCCTCTTTCACTTTGCTGCGACCCCTCTAGGAGGCTTGAATTAAAGTGTGTTTTTGATGAACAGGCCTTTGACAGACTCCAGCTCTCTATTTTAGAAACCCACCTACAGTTGGTGTGCACGAAGCCAAATCAGCGCCTGTTGGGATCCAGACACAGAATGTGCTACAGTTTGTCAGTTTTACAGCCCTCAACACTGGGAAGAAATTGCACTGACTGAACAAGCCAGGATACCTACATGCTGCCCCTTAGTGGACACATACTGCTACTGCAACTCCACATGAGATGAATGTGATGACCAATGTGAATGACTGTAAGATTTCTATGTTAAATTTCTGCATTTTGATTATATGTCAGCCAAGTGTTTTACTGTAAAATGTTATTATATATTAAAAGAAATCCACAAAATTGTATTTTCTTGGTGGAATGTTGAAATCTGTGGATTATATTTGAGTACACTTTGCTATAGATAAGAATGGCTGTCTACATTTTCTTCAGAACATAAAAGAGGTGCTATTATTGCCAAGAATGTATACCTGCCACCCAGACTAAGCTACTGTCTTCTGAGATGCTCCGCTTTTAAGTTAATTATTTTGTTTTGACATACATTTCAGTGGACCAATAATAGCACCAATTTTGCTGTCAAATAACATATTGTTGATCTTGTAATGCCCGTCTCAAAAGTGTCTGCAAAAGCATAAATTTTATCAACAAAAGAAACTGTGTGGACAGTTATAATCTGAATGGATTTATATATGTGTGTTATACTTTTGTCAAGTTTACCTTAATATCAGTAACTGTCCTATAGTTAATACTGTGGTGTTGTTTTGCGTAAACAGTACTGTCTTGTACCAGTGCACTGATAGAGTATCAAACCTCTTGCAGTACTGTGAATGTAGCACAAATACTGAAATGCTGCTGTCAGAAGAAGAACTCATCTTTCACAGTAAATACGTTGACAGCAGAGATGGAAACTTTGTAACTTCCCACTGATTCCTCTGCTGGTTTTAACTGTATTTGCTAGGCTTCTGAGACTGTTGGTAAAACTGTTAAAAAAAAAAGAGAGAGAGGGAAAAAAAAACGATAACAGAAGAATAATGTTTCAAAAAACTTGAGTAATGAGGCTTTTCATTTGGCAGCAGTGTATAAAAACATTTCCCTGAAAATCAATTTTGATGCAAGTTGTGTTTAGCTGTTTTTATCCTGCATGCTTCTCCCTTCATGGCTCTATTTTGTGACCAGACATCTCTGGCACTGAGGATATTTTATTTTTTAATGTAGCACGGCCTGTTATCTTTTATTTAGGAAACATGAAGTCTGGAGTTCCAGACAGAGGGAGATGGTTTCTGTTGCTTTGTGCCTGTGGAGAGATGGATTCAAACCTTGAGTGCCATATTGTTAACTGCTGGTTTGTCATTGAATGAGACTTCTCACATGGTGTGTATTTATTTTTCCTGTATCAATAGTTGCCGGTCCTTCTGTGTGTTATTCCCAGCTTGATGAAGGATGTTTATTGTTATTCTGTGAACAAATCTTTCAGAGTGATGTCATGCTACTACATGTGGTCCCTAGATGATTCTTCAGTATTAAAAAACACAGACATCACGTTAATATGTCCTCTGGCTAAGAATTTTTCTGTGAATAATGAGAAAGGAAGAGAACAAAAGAGCATTGTCTTTTCTTTTTTTTTTTTTAGCAGGACATCCAGCAGGAGTCAAATATCTGTGACCTTACTTTCAGGTCAGTCATTAATCAACACTGTATTCACAGATGTTTCTATTGTTTCGTATGCTAGTTTTTTCAGCTTTTACTTCCATTTTATATCTACTACCATTAATACTAGGAGTGGCAAAAAGGGTTTTTTAGGGTTTGACAATTACACCTCTAGATCAGGAATTTACTTAATTTTTTTGACACTTAGTTTTTATTAGTCATCATTTTGTCATACATCAGCAATAAATAATAGTCACAATCTAATAGTAAAGATAATTTAGGTTACAGTTATGAAATATCAATCAAGTTACACAATTAAATTTTTAGAGCAGCAGTTTATATAACATGTCACAGGACTATGAGACAAATCACACATTAAATGTATTTAAAGAAACTAATCCATTTGCCCCACCTTATCATGTGAAGTTCATTTTGTAGCCTCAGCATAAATGTTAATCTCTCCATTTTGTGAATTTCATCTACTATTTTCAACCAGTCCTCCAGCATCAGTGGATCAAGTTGAAGCCATTTACAAATGATTGTTTTTTGTTTTGTTTTGGGGTTTTTTTTTAGATTTTTTTTTAGATTTTTAGACAGTATTTGTTGTTTATTGTCAAATCGTCAGGAAAATCTCCTAACAGATGTGGTAAAGTAGGTTGCTGTAATTTAAAATCTGAAATCTGTTTTATTTTTATTCCAACATCTTTCCAAAAAGTTGTAATTTTCATACAGGACCAAAAAATGTGGCTGTGGTTTGCCTCTGTGTCCCCGCAACCCCTCAGGAATTTACTTACCGGTAATTTTAATCAAACTTTTTCACAACAAATTACATGATGCTGTCAGTGTTTACACATACAAGGCTTCCCAACAATGGTGATAACATTTGTATGATAAAGTACCAAAACTGTTAAATGATTTAAAAATGAGACAAACCAAAACTGATGCATGTGTGAGACAATTTAGTTTACAACTGCAAAAGTGTTTTTAAGAGAAAACTGTTCTTTTATACCTTTTGTTTCCTAGTTGGAGGCAGATGCAACACTAAAACAGCCTGTACCCCAGTGTCACTTTTGGCTGAAACTACTTTTTCATTCATTTCAAGCCCCACAAAGTTCAATAGAAAATAGTTTCCATGTGATTTCAGCCCAGCAACGAAACAAAAAATATCTGTGACTGTGGCCATTCCCAAAACAGACTCACTCCAAATGTTGAAATCGATTTTACTACTGCTGTCACATATGCCTTCCATACATGTGACCATGATCCAGAGTCCACTGGTTTTCGATTTCAGACATTAATAACCAGCCCTGAATGATCCTCACAGTCGATGCCACATCTAATTACTCCTAAAAATGAAGTCAGTCTGAGCCTCTGATTGCCCAGCTTCTGCTCTTTATGGTCTATTCAATGGAAAGGACATTGATCCGACTATTTCCAGCCTTTTAGCTGCCTCATATCTCATCCAGTGCAATGAAACTGCTAAATGCTCTCATGTGGGACTGTGTCGACTAACAATGAACTGATCAGCTGCAGAGGCGATATGTTCATAACTTGTCCTATCGACCTCCACACACATTCAGTGTCTTCACTTTTAACCACATGATTGTGTAAGTGACTTTCATTGCTTCTCATCTTTTAGGTCAAAGGTGTCAAACTCATTTTTTTTCAGGGGCCACATTCAGCCCAATTTAATCTGAAGTGGGCCGGACAAGTAAAATAATAGCATGATAGCCAATAAATAATGACACCTCCAAATGGTTTTAGTGCAAAAAAATGACATTAAGTTATGCCAGTATTTACATTTACAAACTATCCAAACAAAAAGGATGTGAATAACCTGAAAAAAATTACATTTGTCAAGAGATATAAGTGCAATTTTATCAATATTATGCCTTGACATTTATGCATATGCATTATGGATCAGATCCACAAAGACACAAAACATTTAATAACAGGCAGAAAATAGTTAAAATTGTGCTCATTTTCTTTAGCCATTTCAGGTTGTTCATATTTGTTCAGGTTATTCACATTTTATTGTTAAAGGATAGTTTGTTAACGTAAACATTTTCATAATTTAATGTTTGTTGCACTAAATCAAAGAGGAAAAAATTGGTGTTGTTATTATTTATAGGTTATTATAATATTATTTTTGAGTTTGATGCCCTCACTTGCACTTTGCAAATTCATCCCTTGGGCCGGATTGGAATCTTTGGCGGGCCAATTTTGGCCCCATGTTTGGCACCTGTGTTTTAGGTGCTTATTTTTCCAGCATGCATAAGGTACAATCCTGCTTAATTTAAGGTCCATACCAGTTAAACAACAATATTCACATAGCTGTGTTTGGGAAAGAACCTAAAATTCTATAAGTGCTAGGAACAGAGACAGTATAGAGAGTTCACACAGGAGGGATGACAGCCTGGAAGCAGACAAAGGACTTTCCTGTTTTTATTTGAAATGCTTTGTCCCTACCTGCAACCATATACATTTTGAAATGTCTAGTTGTGTGTCTTTTCCTTGATACTGATCAATACACAGTAGGTAGAAACAAAAAGCAGGAGGCATGTCGTAAACCTGACACTGCTTCTGAAATATTACAGTCCCTATGTCGCTCCACTGCCACCTCTTCTCCAAAGCCTGCAGAATTGCACCTTAAAGTGTGTGTGGTCTTTGCCCGCTCTAGCACTGAACGTCTATTTTAGCTCAGTGATTGATACCTCCCAATCAGCTATAGAAAAGCCCTCCTAGCTGCACAGCCATTTAGCCTGCAGTCACAGTGATATTGATCTGAAAAGTCTGAAATGAGGGAAATTGAATAGCACCGCAGCTAATTATGTAGTAATGAAGGCAGGAGGGAAATAACCTCACACATTGTTAGCTCTCTCACACTGTGACCTTGATTGAATGGAAAAGAAAGATTTTGGGGCCTGATAGCTGAAATGCATTCAAGCTAAGATGTCATTTGCCCCCCCCAACAGATGGTACGAGTCTATAGTCATGCAATTAGTGAGAGACACTAATGCACATCACTCTGATGGGCTGTTCAGAAGGCTATTTGTGCCACATATATTGGCAGGTCGGCGTTTTAGCTGCTATAGACATACAAAAGGTTATCATGAATGGAAGACAGCATTTGGCACCAGCAGTAACTACATGCAGTATGGATTTGTTTGAGCAGCAGATCTCTCTTAGATCTCCTCTTGTACATCTAATGAACAGATTATTGATTTGATGTCCAGTCATCAAAAAACTGGGACCACTGCCAACCCGTGCTATGATCTCAGTACTGCTCCTGTTTTGAACCCACCATGACTCCAGCATCTGCAATGCTGTCCCCTTGTGGTGCACTGACTGCAAGCATCTGGAGCTGTTAACCTTATGCCAAGGAGAGGTCATGGCCAGAGGTAACCACTTGGTGGCAATGTTGAGCTGCTGAACAGGACGTGACTGTGACGAGAATGAACTCCCACAAGGAAGGTGGGAGCATTGCTAGTGATGTGGCAAAAAACAGACTCACTGTCAGGCTTTATGGTGAATCACAATGCAGCATCACAATGCAGATAACAGCACTACATTTCTCTGTCGTTTAGATGTTACCTCCATAAAATCAAACTATGCATATGCACAACCAGATACCACTGTAAATCAAATGAAATGTTACCTCATGCTTGTTTTTCATAAGCTGACAGTCTGTGTTTTGCCCACACACTCACACACACATACATACTGACAGGCTGAGGAAAACACCAACATTATTGCAGCCACTTTCTCAGGTTTGTGTCTGATTCTATCTGTAGGTTTTAAACAGGAGGTGACTTGATTTTACTGAGTCAGAGATAATGTGCTTTCCTCCTTTAGAAGTCCAGTGTGTAAGATTTAAGGAGATTTAGGATTATATAACACCAAAAATATAATATATTATTCATAAATATTTTTTAATTAGTCTATAATAAGCTGAAAATAAGAGTCATTGTGTTTTTGTTACCTTAGAATGAGCTGAGTATAATTTCCCTCCATGCAAACCCCCTCCATGGAGTCTGCAACATTATGCCTCCATGTTTCTGCTGTTGCTGAAAGGGGACTCCGTCTACCCTTTTTTCATTTTGTGCTATGTAACATTCAGTTTTAGGTACGTTACTCTAACATACTGTGGATGAGTGTGGACCTGAGTTAATAGCCCCTTAATGAAAAAAGCCCACAATGGAAAACAACAATACTGGTTTATACAATGACCTTATGCCTTTTTTTTTGGCCTCCATATGGCATGATGAAATAAGGGGTATTCAGCTGGTTGCAATCACCAACTTCACCACTAGATGCCATTAAATACCACACACTGATCCTTAAGAGAATAAATATGAAATTCAATTAAATTAATCATATTCAAGCAGCATTAAGGAAGTTCTTGGTTAGTAAAAGCAAATCAAACAAGCTCATCTGTAATCGCTTCTAGCTCTTGAGCTCTGCTTATCAGGCTTTGTCCACATTTAAGAAGCAGCTGGGCAAACAGTGTTTCACAGAGTCAAAGGAGCTCCATGAGGCGGCTGTAGCCTTAATTGCATTAAGCTCATTGCTGACTCTAGCGAAGCGCTCAGCACTGTAGGGGGTTGGAATCCTCATTAGAGTAGAATCAGTTATGATGAATATTGCTTTAAGAAAATTTAACTTATGCCAAGGAATCCCAGTGGGATTTGTCTCAGACCTGTTAGCTTGACTGCGTAACATTAGAAAACTGAGAAGCACTTTGTCATCATGTTGAATCCTGCAGCTTCAATACTCAAAGGCCCTTTCTTGACGTCCTGATTTAGCAAGAGCAAAAGACAATAATCAAGCTTATGTGTTGCTTTTTAAAATATCTCCGAGTCACCGGCATCCTAACAAGAAGGTGCCAACACAAGTAAATGCACCACAGACAAAGATGGGAACTGTAAATATAACCCTACCTGTAAATATAAATACAGTATATTGAATACAGAAACCTGCACAGCTTTCAGCCCTTCTTACTTTCTCCATCCTCATGCACTAGGGCCCTGTCTGGAGAAGTCTCATTTAGCCATCACTGATACCAAATCAAGTTACTGCGGCCAGGGGATTGACACAAAATCGATGGCATCACATCTGCAGTGGCGACAGCTCGCATATTTAATATTCTTGAAGCTGCAGGACAAAGAGGAGGATCTAAGCAGGGAGGGAAGCAAAACTCAGTGGCAGGCAACTATGTTTTGACTGATGGGCCCGAAGATTGTATCGCACGACCTGGGCATCAGCGATAGCTCTGCACCTTGGACTTATCTGTGTTCAACCTGTACGGCCAGGTCACTACTGCTGACAAGAATTCCCTATAAAAAAAAATAAAAGGGGAAAACAAGCTCCCCCTCTGCTTGCTTTGTAGTCACATTATCTTGCATTACACTGCCTTCTTTTGAAAGAAGACAAAGCACAGGCACAATGGGCTATAAAAGTATGTATGTATAAATAACTGCAATATGGAGCTTTCAGTAAATGCAGGCTATCATTTCTCTGAAAGATGAGTTGCGGTATATTTCATCACTGAATGCATTATATAGTGTTCTTTCAGTCTGGAGAAGCTGCTGTGATTTTTAGCCCTCTGTCGTTTAAGGTCCTTCATTCATCCATTCATTCATTTTCTTTCTGTTGCGCATGAATATACCTGAATTAAGATGAATATCTTAAGATAATTTATGGCTGTATAAAAACAAATACAGATACAGATTAACTTTCTTGATCCCAAGGGTGAAATTCACTAATTGTATGAATGTATATAAATTTCAGTTTAGTATTTAATATCCATGTGACCTTTTGAATGTAGGCTTCTTTGTAGTTGAATTCAGCACAAGTAACAAAATTAATATCTGAAAGGAGCGCTATTATTTCGTTTTAACAGAATGTAAAAAGAAAAAGCTCTGTTTTCCATGAAGAACCATTTAGTATAATCTTGTTAGGTTTAGAACAATTAATGGCAAATGTTTTTCCATCCCTTGACCATCCCTTCGGTGTGCTTTAGGCAAATATGTGGTGTGAGAGAATCAGTGCTAGTTTGAAGTGATTCACAGTGGGTCTTTGCTGGTCAGGCTCCAACATGTGAAAAACAATCCACCTCATATCAGCTGTTACTTCTGTTCATACGTATGTGGTCCATTTCAAGTAGATAATGAAATGAAACCCAGTGGAACACACTACAGTGATAATCAGATTATTAGATGGGTAATTAGGTAGGTAATTAGTCTTGAAATGTTAAATGCACGGTGTATCTTTTCCCAAATACAAAGGGAAAAATGAAAAATGTCAGCTCTGTTTGACCAGACAATGTTTGATGACAGGTATCACTCGGTATTTTTAAAACATACAGTCACACACAGCACTCAGAGCAGTAGTCAGAGGTCATCTGTAAAGTCCCCAAAGCTCCATGATGCCCTGCAGCAGAGGAAGAACGTCATCACTGTGGAGAATGTGGCCTGAAGGCATTATATAACTCAGAGAAGTGTGCAGGTACTGTAAGGCAAAAAAGTTGGTTGTAGGAAGAGTTTCAATGGCTTCTAAGACTGACTTTTTATATACAAAGATGTTCTGCCACAACTGTAGGAGGACACAGAAAGTGTTGGCAGGGCTTTCTTCTGGCTGTGCTTAGCAGGGGATGAAAAAAATGATCAGGCTGCCACCTGAATGTCATTCTGTGGAAGTGTGGTCAATTTGGAAAAGACCGTGGGGCAGATCTCGAGCACCCTGGAGGTATTACATACCCTGTCAGGTTTAGGAACACCATAGGATCTCATGGGAGGTGCTGGAACGAGTGGATAAGGATTTCTGGGCTTACTTACTTTGCCTGCTGCCGGTGGGAACTGAACCTGAATAAGCAGAAGAAAACAGAGGGATGGATGTGTTTTCAGCTAGCCCTCCAGTAACTAGGCTACTTGTAAATAATTGTCTTCTTCAATACCTCCAGTACAAAGGTAGCTGCCAATTCCTTTGCTCCTCGAGGTTTCTGACTTTATATTGTATTCTTTGTCCTGGAGGCAGGGCAGCTCCTCTGCAGCGCCTCAGAGGAAAACATGGACTTTCTGCCCAAAATAGTTGCTTTGTCTCAGCACATTCGGTTGCGTAACCCACCTTGACGGTGGGCACAGAACGGCAGAACAGTGGAACTAATATATCTTAATGCCTCAATTTTGAAGAGGGAGCACTCATAAGTTATTCGCAGATCTCCTTTCTTTCTCTCTATTTTCCCCTCTGATCAAATCTAGCTCATGACAAATATAATCATAGATGGTGACAAGAGGAATAGAGAGAGAGAGGTAAAAAGAAAATGAATGAGCAACTGGTTTTACTAGAATAGGATTTCATCTGAGGGCAATTATGATTATGCTAGAGTTATGAGGCACTTGGAGCCCCCCTCACCCCCCAAAAAAAGAAAGATGCTAAAGGTGATCATGTTGTCATTGTGGTCAGAGGAGGATGCTAAGGTTTACAAGTCTATAAGATCGAATGACTCTCCAAAACCTTTCAGGTTTTTATGAGAAAATGCCTCAGAGGCATGTAAAACCTTTAAATCTTTATTAAAGACCACTTAAGCTGCCTTTATGATGCCTTACAGCACTTGCTGATGGATACAGGCCTAACCTTGCATCATGCTGGTTTATGAGTGTTATAGCTTATGAGGGGAAGGGCTGTGGAGACAATATGAAGAAGCATATTACTGTTGTTCCTGTATGTAAGAATGATGGGTTAGAAATTTCACATACAGTACTACATATTAAAAGACATTTACTATCAGCTAGGGGTGTAACAATATGAAAACTTCATATCACGGTTATCATTATTATCGCGGTATTGTTGAAATTGTGCTGAAAATGTTCAAAAAGTACTAATACACAAGCTGAAATAATTTAACCAAGTTGAATTTTAAATAAATAAATCAATAAATAAACGGCACAATGTACCTTCTCTTGGCAGAAACATTCAAATATTAACCCTAGGTGGTCTGAGCTTATTTTGTCCATTTTGGAGTACTTTTGATTTTGCCTTTATATACTACATAAACAAATGTTTGCTATACCCATGTTTGGTATCTGTTTTTCAGCACAACTTCATCTATATCATCTGTCTATTATTATTTCACTTTAACCTACTATAAAAACATAAAAAGCCAAAACACACAAAAAATATCTAAAATCCGATTTGAAAAATGTATATACTTTATTGCATAAATAACACAAAGATGCTTAACGAACCTTTCCAAAGACTTTAGAAGTGAATATTGGTTCCAAATATGAGGTATATGAAATTAAAATTGTAATAAATTAAAACTATACTCAAATATTTGACATAAAAGCAGATCTTTACATAGAGGTTTTTCCCCTACATGTGCAGTAATCAAATACGGTTATCATGACAATTAGAATTTATACAGTAAAACTAACCGTCTGCAATTTTACCACGGTTTATCATTATACCGGTAATCGTTACATCCCTACTATCAGCTGATGATTTAGTTTGTTGACACTGATGAGTCCTGTCAGGAATATGCTGGGGCCTTCATCTTCACCCTTAACATAAATGACATGAGTGAAATATCCTCTGAAGGTCTTTGAAGTAAAGTTAAACCAGAAAAATCCTCTCTTTCTTGGTGTGCATTAAAGGTCCTTCCTCTGCAGCTTCTTAACATGACTCAGAGGGACATAGAGGGAAAGGATCACTACATTCACTTATTATAGTTGCATAATCCCCCAGAGAGATGTTAGCTCTGTCCCCAGGTTCAGTGGAGCTTTAAGCCCAGACAAGGGATCCCTGACTTGTGTTGGAGGTGATCCCGCTCAGGGCCCTGTCCTCCCAGGTATGAAAGCTGAGTGTACAGTATGTGGCTGCAGCCAACCAAGCCCAGTGGTCCTGTGACTGGCCAGGCCTCTCTGCCTCTCTCTCCATCCACCCGCTCTTTTCCCACTCTCATAGCCTCGGTTTTAATTGCTTTGAAGCTGAGCGCTCACCTCGGGGAGCTCAACAGGATGTTTTACAGAGCTTTGGGGAGACTGACTATTAATAAATAATACCTCCCCTGTCCTCTTTCTTCACCTCCTTCTCTACACTACAGTGTGATGGAGAGGTGTGGAGCAGAAAATACTTTTTTTTTTGCTATATTTTTGCGTTGGGTTTTGGGGGAAAAAAATAATATACATATATACCAATGAGTAGTGTCATTGTATGTAAAAAGTAAAAGGAATAGAAGTGAAAAACTGTTCCATGAAAATTACAAGAAACAGTTGGGGTGAGTAAAAAATAATTTTAATTCAGTTGGTTGTCTGTGGTAAAAATGTTAATCAATATGTATAATTTGTTTACAGCACAGCTCTATCTGAATTAACCTGCTTGTTTTAGTGTTGTATATCTGGAATTATTACAAAGGGAAAAGCTGGTATTATTAGCTCCCACTGGTGTGATGAATTCAACTATATTGTGCACAGGCCATGAAATACACATAATAATTAAATCCACTCTTATCAGGTGTAATATTTCAAAGGACTGCGCTGCATAGTGCACATCATAAAGTTGAATATTATTTTTTAACCTTGTACCGACGGTTAATAGATTTTGAGCAGTAAGGAAGAAAGTTATAATCACGACAGTATGATTAAACCTTTATCAAAACAAAATGTCTAATTATCATTTCAAATGAAATTGGCATCACGTACGTGTTAGAATTTTTGTTCTTTGTTTGTGTTCTTCTTACCTCCTGTGGCTTTTTGACTGTATAATGTTTTTGCTTTGGTCTTGTGCTTCAAGGCAAGACTTTACACTCAGGTTTTATAAGTGTGTTATGTGTCTCTAAAGCTTTTATAGCTATATTGACCTTATAACAGAGCTAAATGCTGAGGAAACAATGATTCCCAAATGCCCTTACTAAAAGCCTGCCCATCCATACTTTCATTCAGTTCCACCCAAAAGGATAGGACTTTATCTCTCACTCTAGAAGGAAATGTACACTTCTAACTTTGTTAGACCTTAGGCTCACTGTTTAATTCTTTTAAAGGAAATCAGTCTAATCCTCTATTTGTTTGTTTTTCATATTCATTAACTGATAGTAAAAATAGTGACTAGTACTGTAAATGTGAAGATTTGCAGGGCAGAATGAACATACAGTACAGGACAGCAGATGCTTTTCAAAAGAGAAGAATCCACTATGCAAATTCATCCACCAGTGGTAAGCAATAACATTTCTTTCCCAATATATAAGAATCAGCTATAACAGTGTTTTTCAACCTTGGGGTCAGGACCCCATGTGGGGTCACCTGGAATTCAAATGGGGTTGCCTGACATTTTTAGTAATTGATAAAAATAAAATTACTAATAAAAAATATATGGTGAGTTTAGAGCAGGGATGTCAAACTCATTTTAGTTCAGGGGCCACATTCAGATTAATTTGAGCTGAAGTGGGCCGGACCAGTAAAATAATAACATAATAATATATAAATAATATCAACTCCAAACTTTTCTCTATGTTTAAGAGCAAAAAAAGTAAATTTACATTATGAAAAGGTTTACATCTACAAACTATCCTGTCAAACAATGTGAATAACATGAACAAACTGAAAAAAATGAATGTAATTTTTAAGAATATTCTGCCTCAGTTTATCATTTTACAAATGTACATTATAATGGACAGATCACAGTGGATCAGCAAATACACAAAACATTTAAAATAACAGACAGAATCTTGTTAAAATTGTACTTACTCCTCTTAAGACATTTCAGGTTGTTCATATTTGTTCCGGTTATTCACATTTTTTGCAAAAAATTATTCTTTGTTTTAGTGGAAATACATGAAAATATGAACATTTACAAAGAGAAAAATGTGGAGTTGTCATTGTTTATATGTTATTAAGATAGTATTTTAGTGGTCTGACCCACTTGAGATTGAATTGGTCTGAATGTGGAACCTTGTTAATATCTTCAGTGTAATTTTTGCATTTCACAAATTCATCCCAAGGGCCGGATTTGGCCCCCGGGCCGCATGTTTGACACCTGTGGTTTAGAGAATCAATCCCAATACATAAAAGACATGACAAATTCTGAAGCTGAAACGGAAGCACTGTGGTACTGTTTATCTTTCAAATGTTCATTGTGGTCGGTTTCAGATGCTGCAGCTCTTTCATAATTCATAGTTTGACTTATTGTTTGTTCAGTATTAATTATCAGCCTTGTAAATCCAAGCTGAACTGACTGTACATATCCTGACCAAGGAAAATAAAATTCTCACTTTGTGCAGTAATCTACACCTGGCTTTTCTGCCTCCGTCCATAATAATATATATTATATAGACTAAATATTGTGTAAAATGAACGTTTATGTGCAACATAGCATAGCAAACTATTACATGATCAAAAACAAATTAATCTCAGCACAAAAAAAGTCTCCATTTTGAATATGTGGGGTCGCAAGAAATTTGTGGTTTTAAAATGGGGTTGCAAGCCAAAAAAGCTTTGGAACCACTGAGTTATACAATGTTTACATAAGAACAACTGTAACATCCATCTAGAGCACTGACAAAGGACTGTCTGGGGAAAATATAAAAAAATAAAATGTAAATACTGCTTTTTAGGATATATTTTACAAAATGAAAATCAGCATATGGTTGAGAAAAGTAAACGATGGAAGTCTTACAGCTTCAGTGCAAGGGGATTTAGGCATTTTCTGTGGCAGCTGTAAGTAAGTGCAGTACCATTCCAATCCAGCAGGTGGCAGTAGAGCAGAAGTCACTACCGCTGTACACCAGGTGAACACTAATTAGAAGGCGATGAATTCAGGTAAAAGTAAACTGGATGTAGATTATATCCAAGCATCGCTAAGTTTACTTACTTTACTGCTTTACAAAAACACCCAAGTTATGGCTAAAATATTCCTGGTATCTGACACAACAAACAGTCCTGAAGGTAATAATCCTTTACAGTGTGTTGTGCTACTGCGCATGTCATGGAAATGAACTAGAGGCCGCGTGTTTCATGTTGTTAACGCCTGTCAACTGACAAAACCACGTGACTGTTTACAAAGAAAGAAACTGGAATACATCGGTGGAGGCTGTGGAAGGACCAGGTAAGCAGTACATTTTATTTCCACACTGTTATATGTCTTATTTGTGAAGGAGGGTCTGGTTTTACTGAACAGTAGCTCCAGTCTGTGTCATATGGATACAATAATTAATGTTTCAAAGTTTAAAGATTAGTGAATCGGCTAAAATTTACTTAAATGAATGGCCCTTTTTGTCCAAAAAAAAAAAAAAAAAAAAAAAGTAAGAAATGCATAGAACTGTGCTGAAATAATGCCAATACATTTGTGCACAGACTACTGATATTATTTGACAGTGGAAGCTATATTTTCAGAAATATTGGATTTGGAATAGCATGTCCCAGATAGCAAATATTTTGGCAGTATTATGGCATACATTTGGCATTTTTGGCTTTCTTTTGGCATTATGAAAACCGTTAGGCTTAACTGTGGTATGTTTAATGATATCCATAATAGATATGGAGGCACCAGCAGTATATGGCTGAGTTATGGCACATGTCTGGTTAACCAAAAGACTGGGCAAAGAGCGGGATCAAGTATAGGGATGGTATGGCATGTTTATGGCAAGCCAGAAGATTGACTAAAGAGCGGCAACATCTTATTCTATATATGGATGTTTTTTGGTTGTGTTTTGGCATATTTCTGTAAAGCCAAAACACTGCGCAAAGAGCAGGAATTTCTACCCAGAAGAAAACCTCACTTCATTTTAAAAGCATGATCAACACAAATTTTGGGTGAATTCTGGCCACCATTTGGCCTCCTTTTGGCCTCTCTTTGGGTCAGTTTTCGCTACTTTCTGGCTGGATTATGGGGATTTGGGGCTTTTCTGGGACAATTATGGCTGTATTTTGGAAGTCCGCAATTAGTTTTGGGTGAATTTTGGCTTCCTTCTGGTTTGATTTTGACTTGCCTATTTTGGGCCATTTAGGGCTCATACATCCGTCCAGAACTTTGCCAAAATGGCATGCCAGTTTTGGGCCAGATTTAAGCCATAATGATTTTGCTATCTGGGGTGTATGTGAAAACTTTTGCCAGTGGACGGATGTGACATTACCCATGATGATCTGGTCAGTACCAGTACTTTATTAGTAATAAACTTATATACTTGCTATTGCTAATTATCCTGTTATTCATAAATGTTAGTATTGTGGATCTAAAACAATAACAGCTTAACAAAAACAAAATGTGGCAGTGGATGGATGTGACATGGTTGTTACAGATCCCATCATACTGATGCTCGGCAGCCATGTCACCGTTTCCACAAATGATCCCTGTGCAAAAACTAGGATCATAATTATTTATTGTATAGTTTATCATCATACTAAAGAGTAAATAACAATATAGAATTGTTATTTCTTTATAAAAATGCTTATTATTTGAAAACTGTTGATTTAAAAAGTGACGTGTGACATTCTTAATGTATGTATTGGCGTAACACAAGTAGGATGGATCAGCACCATACTCCATATTGCAACCTGTAAAAGTAAAACATGTGATATGTAGTATAGAATCTTGTAAGAAAAATTGGGGAATCTAAAAGAATAAAATATTTGTTTTTCAGGTAAATTCAGTTAAAATATAACTTGGCCATTTGTGACATGAAAATATAGCATTAATGTTGATGAAATTGGACATTTTTGAGCTGAAAACATAATTCATATGACCATCAACATGTTGCAACAGAACTGAAATCCTGTACATTTGCATAATTTGCATTTACCAACACAAAGTTCCTTTGGGGATTCACTTATATTGATTTCTTATGCACAAAGACATAATAAGCCCTCTAAGCAAATTTTAGCTGGAATGCATCTTATGACTCAATAGGAGATGTCAGGGGCTGGATATAGATAATGCAGTGTGTTGTGTGGGCTGTTCTCTGACTATCAAGAACTAAAATTTAATTCAGTTGTAAATAGTTGAGTGTGTTGTGTCTGCTGTGGTCCATCTGAGTCCAGTCCAGTCTGTGTAGCTTGAGCTTAAATGTCTTCAGCGATAGTTTTCTACAAAACTGAATATTATCTTTATTTGTTTTCCTATTTGAACACCCAACAACATAACAGGACGTTTTTATTCCTTATTTCATGCATCTTGCTCATTAGCTTTCATTTGTTTCTGCTACCACTCTGCACAGGCAGCTGATATTGACATTCACTATACATCTATGCACTGTACTATCTCAGGGCTATGCAAGCTTAATGCTCACAAGTAATATACATTTATATTATTTATTTTATCTGGTGCAATCCTTATTTTGTTTTTACAAATAAAGAGACTAACATGAACATAGTTGCATCAAATGAAGGCACAACTCACAACTTTTATGCAACACAAACAAACAAATAAATAAATACAGTACAGTTTTATGGTACTGCAGCCAATTATAGTGCGTATCTACCCAGTTCTATCAAAAGTAACAGAAATATTTTCAAAATCACAACATGCAAATGCTGTATTGCAATAGTGCCTTCATTGTTGTCACTATAACATACACTTTACTGATAATAATTCTGTTTTTCTACTTATAACTAACATTTTGAATTGCTATATTAGTTTAGTTAATGAATTCGAGAACTTCTTTCACTTCTCGCAAACAAGTCGGTCCAAATCTCCCATATGTGTTCAATAAATATAATTTTGATATTCACTGAAGTTTGAGTAAACCCTCAAGCCCTATGGATGAGGACAAGTTTTTTTTTTTTTTTTTTTTTTAATTTGTCCAAGTTACTATATGTACGATACAACACATGAAGTCAGTATTAACTCCTTTACCTTTGACGTGTCTGCAGTGTAAGTACTTCGATGGGATATCATTCTTTAATGAAGACAATACAGTTCCCACCTGAACTGTACAGACCTGTTTCCCTGCTCCAATTCCCCTCTCCAGGCTATGCAACTAATTAGATGCTGTAAGGCATCATGATGGAAGGGGATATATTGAAGTTTAAAAAGGAAGAGGGGCTGGGAGATTGATCTTGTCCTAAATGATAGAGAAATTGATCACCCCTACACGTGGTGAAGGGAGGGGAGCGATAGCATTCCCTAATGAGGAAGAATAGCCATTAGTGAGGGAGTTAACAGATATGTGGGCAATCTCTCACGCTGATTAAAAAGGCTTATGAGCGCTGTGACGCATTTGTCTTTCACATTCAGCTGGAATGATGGGGGAGAGAGTGAAGTGGAAACGTTTGAAAGCTCGTGATGAGGCTCAAAGTCAACTGTAGATTCAGGTTTTACACTCAAGCCTTTGGAACTTTAGGTATACAATAGTGAGGAAAAACAGCATATTAACTTAGGGTGGTCCTTATATGGGGTCAAAAAATTTTATTTTATTTTTTTTAAAGTTCAACTCTCACCCCCTATAAATATGTTAGGATATCAAATAAAGCACACTGTGCAAAATTTTGAATTGTTTCTGCAATATCTTGAGATTGCTCAAGGCCTTTGAATATTTCTGGATTATCTGGAATCACTCATTTTTGCAGAAATTGCACCATTTAAGAACGCACAACAAAATAGAATGCAATATTATTTTTAATAAGACAGGCACTGTGGTAGTGTGGTAAACAACATAATACATCATAGAAAGAAACAAACCAAAAACACTTGTCATGCTTGTATGTACGGACAGGTCCAGATCTCTGCTGGCACAACTGTCAGACCAGCTGACCCAGTAATGGGCTACTCCACACACAGGATCTGCTCACTGGTACAAGACTGTTTCTGCACTGTCTGGACAATATCATCATAAATGCCTTTATCTTACACTGGAGGTCAGCAGTACCAGGCAGATACAACCCATGACACACAAAGACTTGACCATTTTATTTTATTTATTTTACCTTTATTTAACCAGATACTAAGTTAGTTGAGAACTGATTGTCATTTTTAATAATGGCCTGGACATATAGAGATGAACAACCAATCACTCTCACATTCACACCTATGGGCAATTTAGATTAACCAGTTAACCTACTAGTGCAGAGTACCCAGAGAGAGCCCACGCAAACACGTGGAGAACATGTAAACTCCACACAGAAAGGTTCCTGGTGTTGGAATCTAACTCAGGACCTTCTTTCTGTGAGGTGACAGTGCTGTGGTGGAGCTGCTGTGTCAGCTTTGTGGTGTGCACAAGGCAGGTGTTCCTCAAAGCAGGAGAACAGATCATGGTCCTGTGCCCATTTCCTCTGGTCCAGACATAGACCAGAAGGCCAAAGGCAGACTGAAGTACAGATGCTGTCAAGAGGTGAACAACAACAGAACTGACCCACTGTGGAAGTGGAAGGCCTGTGATGTGAATGTCTGTGTTGGTACTGTTTTACAGAGCAGCATAAGTGATCTATCTGGGTGAAATTTTGTGACACCTAATTGTTACATAGTTGTAATAGTTGTATATAGTTTCCTGGATTGTGAAAATGGTTCATTGAAGATGTTTGTTTCATCATATTGTGACACCAGATTGTTTTTGAAATAGTTAGCCTGCATATTTTTCCTAAAAAATGCCTGAGGTATTGCCTGTATTTTCATTTAAATGTTAGGATAGCCTATAACTTTTTTATTTGCTAAATTTTTCATTATTTATTTGAAGTTTTCCATTTATATGTTTATTGTAAGTTATGAAAATGGTTCGTTCGACATGTTTTTGGTGAAAAACAGTAAAATTGTAATTTCTTCCTATTCAGATTTCATGTTTTTTTTATGTGATTTTAGGTTTAGTGTGTTAATACAGCATGTCAAATGAAACAAATAACTGTACAGTCACACAGATGAGGTTGTGCTGAAAAACATGATACCAAAAAAGGTAAGATAACATTTTTTTATGGAGATATGAAGGCAAAATCAAAAGTACTCAATCCCGAATATGCATAGTATTTGTTAAACTTTAAAGGTCCTGAGCCACGTCGAAATATTGATTAATACTGATAAAATTTTGCCACAATTTTTTTTATTCATTCAAACATATTAGCGGGGTGAGATCATTAACATTTATAAGTTGAAAAATAAGGACCACCCTAATATTAGCCCTAGGTTCCAGATTTGACGGAGCTTTTGACAGCAAAAACTCTGCATAGGTACTAGATTTGCCTCTATCGCAATATTGTAATTTTGTGGGGTCATTT
Source organism: Sphaeramia orbicularis (assembly GCF_902148855.1). Lineage (NCBI taxonomy): Eukaryota > Metazoa > Chordata > Actinopteri > Kurtiformes > Apogonidae > Sphaeramia > Sphaeramia orbicularis. The sequence goes on along the minus strand of NC_043974.1, from coordinate 21,047,159 downwards.
TTTCTCTGCCTGTCCATTTTTGCCAGTAGTGGAATAAACAGAAGAGCTACACATACAACATTAGACTCGCAAATCTAAAACAATGACTTGAAATATTGAAACATGAGGTTACCAAATGCTCAACTGAGTGGTTCAGTTATGTTGTGTTTGTATAGTGTGTGCATGTTACGTCTGCATTAAGAACAGTGAAATATGTGACAGATATTGATTTATTGCTGTGGACCATGTTATTTGTGTTCTATTCCCATTTTCCATCCTGGATGACACATTGTTAACATAATATGAACAACATCCAATCCAATATGAAGGTTTTAAGATATAAAATGCCATTATTTTTTATTGTAAGTGTCAGTTTGGAATATTTAGGGGGTTTAGACAGATCTCAAATCATTTCATTGGATCTTAGTTGCAGTCTGCATGAAATATAACACATCAAACCTTTAAATTACCAAATGAAGTCTGTAATTACCAGAGTCATTTATAGGGCTGGGTATCATGGCCAATTTGCTTAATTGATTAGATTTCGATTCATAAGGTTCTGAATCCACTGATCACAGTTCGAGCTGATCTGATATCGATTCGATTCAGATTCGTTTAGTGATACCAAAGTACAATTTCGAGCTGTAACCTGATTATTTGACTACCGCAGCCATGCAACACATCAATACTGGTATCAATATTGACATTAGAAAGGAAATAAATATGAAATTTCTGCAGTAAATAGCTGAATCTGCTCTTAAATTATGACCGGGACAGAAACATTGCCATGTTTCTGCAGTGGCTCAGAACGGACTTCTTCGTCATTACCTCTGCCAAGGAGGTTATGTTTTTCACTGGGGTTTTTCTGTTTGTTTGTTTGTTTGTCTGTTACCAAGATAACTCAAAAAGTTATGGATGGATTTTGATGAAATTTTCAGGAATTGTTGATACTGGCACAAGGAACAAATGATTAAATTTTGGTGTGGGGGGGGCTAATCTGTCTTGGCGGAGGTCTGCGCTGTTCGAGTGCTTTTCTAGTCTTTATTCTGTTTTATGGATGGTGGCCTCTAACCAGCCCTCCTTCTAACCAGCTGTTCTACTCGCTGTCCCGCTCTGAAAAACTGATGTCATCCACTATTACTTGATAACATAAAATTAAAATAAAATCCATCCAAAATCAATCAAATCGATTTTTTTTTTTAACCCAGCTCTAGTAATTTGCAGTCTCCATTTATATCATTATTAAACTGTGGCTTCCACTGCAGGCTGTCACCACTGTTTGTTGGTTTACATTCCAAAGGTGTGTTTCCTGGAATTCCAAAAAAAGTGTTGTGTTCACACATCTGTTAATCATCCTTCAAAGATGGTGTGAACCGTCTCTGTTGTCTTGCCTGGCTACACACTCGTAATTATGTGTGAAAGGGAACAGTAGATGTCAAGACACTGTTGCTGCAATCACACATCTACACATACAAACACATTCTGATCCCTACGTTCCCTGTGCCCTTTCTGTCCAATGTTGCCGTGCTAAAATGACGGCATCTTTTCACAAACACACTCCTCTCCTCTGTAACAGGTTAAGCCTGATGCACTCGTGGAGATAAACCAGCATCTATCTTCCATCTTCCTGGCTCTCCTCTTTCCTGTTTACCTTTGCTTTGCTGCTTTAATACTGTCAAATAATTGCAGAAGGTGGACTCCGTGGTCACTTCACTGCATTATTTTCTACAGGAGACAGTTTAAATTTATGTCTTTCATTGCAAGCTCTGAGGCTCTCAGCCAGGCTCCACATGTTAATGAGATTGATGTATCAGATACGACCACACACACATACACACATAAAGGAAAATCAATGGTCTGTTGTTAGCATTTATATGGCTTTTGCTTGAACATCGCTAGCTGACAGGCAACCTGCAAGCAGTAGGCAAAATAAAACAGAGGTGTTAGCTATAGCAGGCGATAGCTGTGAAACAGACTTTGCAATGTTGTCCACTTAACGAACCCATTAAACACCACTCCAGACTAAATGGTTTGTGTTTTCCCTCAGATTCATGATGTTCATAAATGTTTAGTGTCAGTTCTAGCCAATCGCAAGCTTTATGCACCGTTTATTTATGAGCACATACTTTCAGCAAGAAATAGAGATGCTTATGGTGTGATTATTTTGAGGTTGTTACATTACGGTTGTGAGACGTGATGTTAAGGTCTAATTTACCACACTGAATATTTCATTTGCCGTCGTGAATCCTGCTAAGAGGCTGAGAGCAGTGCTTATGGATTGTACCTGATACCAGCATTGTAGGCCAAATTTAGATCTCAGGTAGATTTCAGTGTCTGTATCAAATTCTTGTTCTCTCTCCGACTGTATCCATATCCCTTTCTTTCCTACATCTCAGTGAAACAGAGAGATCTTAATACCCTGACGGAAATCTGGCTGAAGTGCGAAAGGGAGTAAGACTGAAAAAAAAAAAAAAAAGTAAAGAAAGTAAAGAAAGAGGGAGTGAGAATACTAAGCGTAAAAGTGAAACATAATCCATAAATATTGGTGCTAATCTTTTGATTTGGGCAAATTTCCTTCTGCAGCTGAACCAAAAGGTCTATTTGCATTTTTTAACAGATGAGGTTTTAATTTTCACACTTCTGTGGATTACCTCAATTCAAAGCTTCCTGTCAAAAATGGAAAGATCTCTATCTTCATCCCCTCCCCCTTCTCCTCTCTCCTCATCTCACCTCCACTCGTCTCTCTTGTTTTTGTTGTACTTGCGAATGAGAATTGAGAAAATTAATATAGGCATGCTGGTCTCTTTTGTGTTATGCAGTGCCCCCTCACACTAATCTATATTTGGTCGGATTAGTTTTCTCTTCAATTGGATATGCAAATCTTACACTGCTCCATGCACATGGTGATGGAAAAAAGAAAAGGCAAACAAGGGAGCAGAGGAGGGTTTTACACCGTTTTTCCAACAGGTACACAGCCAGACAGAAAAGGGGTCAGGCTTTAGATAATTGAAGTTTTGGCTCTATGTTTTTATTCTTCGGCAAACAGACGCTTCTGTCACACAGGCGTCAGTTTTGGCGTGATGCTGCAACACAACAAACATGATTCCTTGGAGAGTATTCTTTCTTTTAAACAACAGATCGGCTTAAAGGACAGGAGGAGTCCCATGTTGCTTGGGACTGAGGGACAGGTGGAGACTGGGGTAGGCAGCGGCAGCCAAAAAGCAATTAACATTCACAAATAGCGTCAGGGAAGTTATCCGCTGAGGTTACACAGGCGCTGAATGTCACCTACTGCCTGGGCCCAATTCCTTCATTAAACCCTCCCATAAGGGCAGACACTCTTAAATACATATTTGCATACAAATGCAGTGATTAACCCTCTAAGTGCATTAGCTGGGGCTGCGTCTTGGAGCCTCGATGCTAATATCTCACTCACCGTTTGTATGTCTGTGTTTGAAATGAGGTGGAATAATGATCCTTTATTGACTTTGTTGAATTGACTTCCATTGGTTTCCTCTAGGCTGTTTTGTTTATGGATTTCTGAGATACATTATCTCTTTTCTCTGCCTATAAATCACTTTGAAGCCTCTGTTTGCATTTGATATTACGACAGAGCTCAGCGTTTGATTTAAGAAATGTGTTTACATATTGTATTCAATGAAGTAATGAGCACTGAAGCAAGAGAGAAACATCACAGTAGGGAAAGTGTCTTACTGTAGTTTAATTCTAAGACTGTACTGTATATGGGCCCCATCAAGCGAAAGTGAACATCAGTGTCAAAAATTAAAGGGGTTGTATTTTGCTAAGCCCTCTTTTATTAGTCTTTGGTACGTTTATTTGTGTATTTGTGGACTCTATTAGTTCCAAAAGTTTGAATTTGAACCCTCCAGGTGCTGCAAAGCTATCTTTATATTCATTTTGACCAAAGTCGAGTGGATTTCTACAACCTGTTTTAATTCCTGCTTAATTTGCTATGTCTATAACGAGTTACGTTATGACATTTGCACATGTAAGGTAAAGATTTCTGATGAACATTTCTCCGAGTACGCCATAATTGTTTATCAGCAGGTTGTAGTAAAAACTGGATATATGTCCAAACTTCGAGCTGATTACCTTAAATGTTCAGTTGTTGGTTGAACAGGACAGAGCAGCACAGACAACAACCTGGAAGGGGAGGGGTATTTGCATTTAAAGGGCCAGTGCTCAAAACAACCTTTCTGGTGTCATTACTCAGAAATAGGGTTGAAGATGGGCCTGTGGAGTTTAATTAATGAAGAATTCAGACCCAAGCATAGCATTTACAGTTTATGTAGACCACCGGGATATGTTTTAAAATGCATAATTCCATTTTAAAAACAAAGCAAAATATCACTCCTCTAAGTTTCATCTGTCATTTCTCAAATAGGCTCATTTTTTTTTAGCTTAAGAGCTCTATTTTCTGCAACTGTTTACAAAATTTTAGTATCAGTTGGAGAAAAAAGATGTAACTGATTATGTAAAGTTATACTTCTGGCATATATAAATGTGCTATTAACTTTAATAATACTGTTTTTTCTTGCTTGTATCAGTGATATTTTAACTCTGTGAATCTGTGGGAACTAATTATTCAACAGTACAAGAATATAGAAAGGTTATGTACAATCCAATTATTTATAAAATATGCTCTTCTATTAGCTGTATGTATCACCTCAGTTGTAATATGTCTGTTTAATAAAAATTTGTTAAAACTGCTGTCCCCATGTCACAACATATTTGTGTTCATAAAAATGTATTATTTAAACATTTTTATCTAATACTGATCACAATTGCAGATTAACATCATAGCTAAAGCCCTACATTTAATTTAGTATCAGTTTCTTATGAGAACAGCATGATTTGTACATTTGCTTGAAGTGAAAAAAAAATTAAGTGAAAAAAATTATGTTCATTTTGAGTCCCCGTGTCACGCAGCAGTAATTTAAGTATTTTATTTCTGCAAACTCCAATGGGTCATGTAAAAGTAGTTACTGAGACCTATTCATACATGTATTAAACATGGAAATAAGTTACTGAGTTTTCAGCACAGAGCTTATTGAACTTGAAGTGTGTCCCAGTGTCACTGCTTGATCTGGCTCCTAAATTAGGGCATTTTCTTACTTACGTTCACACCTTTCCCGTAGATGTTGCGTTCGCACATGCGCACCGCGGCCTGTGCTCAAGTATGAATGGGTTTTACTGGACCGAAATAGTAGGTGGTGATGTGGAAGGAATTCTGTCGCTATCCTACAAACACGGAAGTCAGAAGAAGACAAACCCTTACCTATCTGTTAGCCTGTTTGAGGCAAAGAGAAGCAGAGCGACCTTCGTTGTCCCTGATATATCACCGAGTGGTTCGGTTGACAAGGCAAGCCCATGCCACATGGGTCTGAGGCTTTTTCAGGAGACAACAGGAGCGCTGTCTATGGTCTCATGGTGATTAACCCACTTCCATTGTCGGAGTGGTGATTAGGTTACTTCCAGACTCGGGCACGGATCGCATTCACACGGCAACATACCGTGCTGGAGTACGGGCAGCCCGGACCCAGGACTACCTTCTCAACTGGACTCGGACACGGTACTCGAGCATGGAACTGTTGCATTCACATGGATAAAATTAAGCGGACTTTGGTGTCCAGCGTACTCAGATACGGACTCGAGTACGATGTGTGAAAACGCCCTTAGGCCTTCACAACCAACATGGGGTTCACCACCTCTTACCCACGCACTATGCAGAAGTGTATGTATGCATTTTTCACTGCTTTGTAAGCTTTGTACTTACAGCAGGTGCAGTGACATACAGGGGAATGCCCCTATATGTCAAAGGGCTGACATGTTCCTATGCTGTTGCTAGTGGAGGTTAGAGTGGATATATCTAAGAAAAAGGTAGGGTCGCAAGATGCATACAGCAAACACAGAAAAATTGAGTGAATAAATGCAGAGAAAGGTGAAAGCCCTGATCTTTTCTTTTCTTTGAGCTAGACTTTGAAGGGCGCTACATGACCTTAAAGGCTCACCTTGAAGCTGCGACTGAAAACTCCCCACAGAGTCAACAACAGTCAACAGCAACAAAAAGTAAAGAATGCAGCTGAATGCTTTAGTCATTACTGAATCTTCTTGCCAATCTTCTTCCCTCCCCTGTACTCCTTTCTCTGCCTCTTTCCTACACTAAGTAAGTTATATACTGGCACGTACAGTCTGAGTACACGTATAAGAGACCTCTGGAATTGGAATATTTTTCTACCCCTTCATCCTTCTTTGACTATCTCCCTCCTCCTGCTCCTCCTCCTCCCTTCTTCTCCATCTTGTCCTCCCCCCTCTGTCCATTGGCAGCGCACACAGCCGTGAGCAGAGCTAATTAAATGCTTCTAAGTGAGTCGCCTCGCCTCGCCTGCCATTCCAGCCTCAGCAAAAGGTCATCCTACTCACAGGCATGAGGCAGACATTTCTCATGACTGTTTTCCTTTTGAGAAATTTAGCAGATTGTTAATTATCAGATTACAAGTTTGCCTTTTTAAAGGCCAGCACACCGCCCCGAGTCGGATGGCTGGAAAAAGAGGGAGAGAGAGAGAGACAGGAAAGAGAGTGAGAAGAGGGGGTTTTATGCAATGAGGATGGCTGTGGGGGTCCAGCTTTTCTCCTCTTTGCTCGAATTGAGTCAGGGCTGTGTTTCGTGATCAGACTGAGAGAAAATCTGAGATAAGCAAAGGAGAGAGGCTCTCGGTCTGACACTAACCTCTGTACTCTCTGTCTGCTCCCATCAGTCCTCAGCAGGTGCTCCCTCCACCTCTTTTTCTCTTCTTCCCAATGCAAATACAAACTGTTAAAAGAACCAAAGCTGGAGGAGAAAACACAGACCTAGCCTCCGGAAATGACTGTACTCTGACTGAGAAGCGAAGTTTCTGCTTATAGAAAAACAGCAATAAACAAATTTTCACATGTTCTTCACCTTTCATCATTCAGCCCAGCGCCTCCTGCTGTGTTGAAAGAAACACGAACCCAGAGTCAAGTCAGCCAGGTGACATTTGCATCCTGCTAGTGGAGGCTGGGTCCTATGGGAGGTGGAATTTCTGTTTGAGTGTTGCTATTGTAATGATCAAAGAGGCGGGGTTAGGCTTGTCATTGTTGTGTAATCCTGAGTAACTACTGAAGCTTGTTAGCGTGTTTTATGTGTGTTTGATATCAATATATTTGGTGCATTGCGCCAGTGTCAAAAATGTAATATAATATATATAATATATATTAATTTATCTCACCACTTTAAAGGGAATGCTGTAGTATCTGCAAAATTACTTCTGTTAATCTCTCTGTGTATCTTCAACCCTACTGCCCTTGGGTAAACTGCTTTCCATACCAGTCAATCCATAAATTGATCAAGTGTGTTAATGACCCAATAATTGAGTTGTGAGTCAGCTGTGGCAGTGAGCAATGGCAAGTCATTGACGGGAGATATGCAGCCTAGTCCACTTGGCTGAAAGCAAATGAAACAATAAATGGTGCAGATGGAGGGTTTAGATTAGGGCCCATTCTCATTAGTTTAGAAAAACACAATCCCTAATGTTGAAATTCATTCTTTATTCTTTAGGTATGAAGAAAAATAAGTCAAGTATCACACTGCAACTCAGTTTTCTCTTTTATTATATTTAATAAATTAAAGGTATTATCAAGGTTTTTGAATGTTTAAAGTCACTGGGTGTAAATCACATAATGTATAATAGTGTTGAGCTTTGCACTCTTGTTAGTGAATACCCTGATGAATAAAATACAAAGTGAATGAGGTAACATTTTCCTCCTGTGTTAGCTTTACAGCCTTCTGCTTACATATGGAAATTTTTCTACATCGGACTTTTCAAATAATGAAGTATCCTTGAATGTGGAAGTAGCCTAAGTTTTGCCAAGTGCCATTACGCAGGACTGAATTTTAACATAATACTGACATTAAAACCAACAAAAAGACTCATTTGCATCAGAAAAATTCTCATCCAAAGGTAGAATTAATGGAAATAAAGAGATGAAAGAAACAGTGCTGTCATTCGTCCAGCTGTAAAAAGGTCAGCAGTAATGCAAACTCTGTAAACAAGGTTATTAAGTTATGCACTTGTGCTGTGTTAGCTTCTGCTGACTGCATTTGTCATCTCATCCTTCTCTTCCTCCTTTAGCTTCACCTATTTCCCTTTCTCTGACCTTCACCCAGCATTCGTAATTTGTAACTAACGTGCATAAGACGTTATTTGTGTCTCCGCCTGGGGCGACCAATGCTCTCTGTCCAAACAGCCCACTGCCTAGCCAACTAAGTAAATAAATGGGACAAGAAGAACAAATGAATAAGGAGATGGATGTTCCCTTCTCAGAGACACAGAGGCCTAATTTGAGCTAATAAAGGAGCACATCAAGCGTGACCCCTTGCTGAGAATGGAGGGTCGATGGAGTGTCTGAGAAGCCCATGCAATTTCAAGTCAATTGCTCACAGGCCCAGAGATCTCATCAGCTCCCTTTCTCTTTACAGAAAGAAGGTGATGTGAGAGGGAATGAAAAAGAGAGTGAGAGCACAGAGAAGAATGGTAACCAACAGTTGATATTAAAAAAAAAAAAAGAAAAAGAAAAAGAAAAGGTCTTTATCATCATTCACCCTTTCATTCTGCTCAGTGGTAATCTGAAAAGCAACCACTTAACAATGAACTGTTGGTTGTAATGCTTTCAGTTGATAATTGACCAATATAACTGTGGTGCAATAGAAGGGGAGTTGACTAGGGGAAAAAGTGTCGATGAACAAAATTAGGCTGCAACCCTCTCCCTCTTGTCTATCTTCCTCTCTCTTTGGAGTTAGCCCCCTGATCTGTGGAGTAGAGGGTTTTGGGTAATCGCTGGAGCACTCCCATTGCCAGCTGTGATCTGATTTGTGGCAGAGGGCAGCCAATTACAACCATCGCGTCACTTTGTGCAAGACAGCTCCTGCCTGCAGGGGGAGAGAGGGAGGGAATCAGGAAGGAACAGAGGGAGAGAGGGAACGGAATGAGAAGGGAGATGGAAGTATAAATGGAAAGAGTGGAGAGGCATTAGATGAGGAAGACAAGTTTACAGAGATGAGGAAGAAGCTGCAGGAGAAGATGACAAAGGGAAGGAAAAGGAAAAGGGTAGGGTGAGGAAGAATAATCAGCCAGCCTTATTTTTTCCATTTTAGGAATAATTTCAATTTTAAGAAATGGTAGTAATTCCTTTGCACATGTTGGCTGACGTGTCTTGGAATTAGGAGCTGAAAAATGACTTTTTATCAGAGTGTTGCACATGGTGAAACATAGGAATGGCTAGTATTTAGACTTCAACCAGGGCACTGGTGTAGGTCCTTTTGATTGGTGGCGAAGGTGTTAGTACTTACCCTTACACCTCCTCTTCTATTCCTAAGACATGTGGGTTATTATGTTGATTGGTTACTTGAAATTTCCCATAGGTGAGAATGTACACATGTGAGAAAGTTGCCATTATGACTTCATTCGAGTTCATTTGAGCTGCTGGAAAAGGGTGCACTTTTATCAAAACTTTGATAACTTGTGTTTGGTGTACCTCACCCCTCGCCCAAACTATTACAGCCTCTGTGACCCTGCAAAGGGCAAATGGCTATACAGCAGATAATGGATGGGGAGTAATATTATTGCACAGTTGGTTTTTGTTTTCCAAATAGCTTTAAGATTGTTTAACACTTGCTTGATCGACCTACCTCTTGGATTATTGCAGTCTGAAATGTACTGAACTAAACAGAACCATTGTCATATTTCAACAAATAACAGAGTAGGTAGAAATGATTAATTTCTGATAGGGTTGATGGGTGAAAATATTGAAGTTGTAGTAAACCAGAATAAGAAGAAATATTACAAAACAGGTTGAGCATTTTCCAGAAGATGCTGAGACGGCAAAACATTGGGAATTCATCTGTGCTGACATCCAATAAAACCCAAGCCTTGTGGGTTTATCCTGAAATATGCCTGCAAACTTTTTAGACATATCAACAGCTTACAGTATTAGTTTTCTTCCAGAGCACTGCAAAATACAATGCTTCATATTCCTATGTCCCAGCATTTTGTTCATTTCCTTTCCATACGTCCTCCATTAGCTCCCATGTTGAGCTGAAAAGAATTGCTAATAAGTTAATTGAGTGCTTCTTAAATCTTTGTAGGTGACATTGAGAGGGAGATTGGCTGCACCGTGTGTGGGAATGAGCTTTGCATAATATTATATAGCCACCACTCTGCTCCATATAGTGTCAATGTAGTAACTTCTAGGCTTTTACTCTGACACACACGGTTATAAAATCTCACACACCAACATGAGCTGTTTCCTGCTATGAGTATGGTGTCAGTATTAATTAAACACGATGTCTCCCATTAGGGGAGAAGCGCTGTGTGAGCGCATGCATTTGCAGTTTGCGTGTCACCTTCTGTCTCATGGGCAGTGCCGAGGGTTTAAGTATGAAATCGACTGTTTCAGAGTTGTAACTGCATTTAGTGCACTGTAAAGGCAGAATCTAGATTTTTTTTTATCATTTATGTGTGTGTGGGCAGACAGGTTGACAGTGCATGCAGAGAGTCGGAGGGAAAGTCAGGCAGGCAGGCAGCAGCTGTATTGGGACTTCCCATTGGGGCCAAAGGTTTCCTGCCTCTCCCTGTCTCTTTGCCTCTCTCTCTATTCCCCCCTGAGGCTTTGTGTAGACAGAAAAGACTTCCATCTAACACACATACACACTTGCACATGAAGATACTCTTCTTTCAACACAGACCAATACTACACCCACCAACAGGCTAGAGTTGTCTGAGTGTCAGAAGAAATACACTGTAAAGTGAAATATTGAAAGGGAAGTTGAGTATGGTAATTTTGTCTCCTGAGTCTCACTCTCGCAATGTGTGTGTGAGTGTGTGTGTGCTTTCTGTTTATCCGCAGGACAGCTTGATTAGCTAGCTGTCCGATGTCAGAATTGCCCACAACATATCAACCTTGAACAACCTTTCTATCCACTTGATAAGGTCCACTTACCTAGAAAAAGCTCTTATCTTATTCATTCATTTACTGCAGTGAAGAAATTGAGCAGACAGAGATTGCAGAGTAGCTTGGATTTCTGAGGTCACTATTTCCAAAATAGTGTTAATGATATATTTCGGGACACTAACTGAAATTTGTTGCTCAGCTCTTAATTTCAGTTTAAGTTGTATTCAGGGGGATAGCAGTTTGATAATATTCAGGCAGTGCAGTCAGCATCACGTTATAAGCTATCAAGTCAAGTGACATACATATATTATGACACTTAGGTTACATGCAGCTTCTGTATCTTTCCCAGGATCATGAGTCGATTGTGACAACAACAGTGGGAAAAAAGCAGGAAAATGTGTTTTGATTGACAGCGTGATTGATCGGCTCATGGGCGGCCAAGTGTAGGTGGCATGAGGCTGCCTCGTCACATCCAGTGCGTGCCTACCTTTAGGTCAAAAACTTGTTTTAAATCCTTTAAAAATACATGAAGCAGAATCATATTTGCAGCACCAGTTCCTGTAACACTTGCTGATAACATTGATAGATTTATACTGCTATTCATACTACAGATAAAAATTGTCTAAACCCAATATCTCTACATACGCTTTGGGCAGAATAACTCAGAGAAACCTCTAAAATTGCCAGTATATTTTGCTGATGATACTAAGTTTTTAATGCTGAGTATTTTACTTTATTACATGGAAGGATCTGCACTGTCTTCTGCCACCTCTGGTATGGGATATTAAAAACACTGCTATTATTGCTATCAGGCAGGCATCTCTGGCACGGATATCACAGTAGTAATTTGAAGCGATAAGACCCAATTTGTATGAATTTGTTCAAGTTAGAAATGAAGCTCATTATGCTTGAGGTCTTGTTAAACCCTGAGTGAGTGAAGGAACATGAATTTGAATTTAAAATGCTTTTGAAATACAGACGCTTGGTTTAATTTCGCTAAATGAAAATGTGAAAGCTTTGAAAATTAGTCTGTGTTCTATTTCTCCCTTCCAGGAAATATTGCCCATATGTGGCAATTTATCTTACACAAAGGGGCTATAGATCTCCAACAATGGTACTGTATATGTACACTGTGCCAGATTCATGTGTGGAGCTCTGTCTGTGAGCTTTGTAAGGAAGAATAAGCACACAATACAGGATTACCAATTTCACACACAGCAGGAATCTCTGTTGTGAATGATACCTGCTGCACATACAGGGATTTTGTTAAGTGATGTTCTTCTTTCTCCTGTAAGACCAATCTCTGCTTGTATGTCAGGGTGGACAAGTAGTTATGGAGCATAAGATTGAGAGTGAGAAAGAAGAGATTGGGCAAGTCTACCAAAAGACTAGTGAGAGACTGAGTGAGAGACATGGCTGAAGGAAAAGGGAGAAAAGGGCAGACGAGTCAGAGAAAGAAACTAGAGAGCTAATAGGTGGCATAGAACGATGGATAGATGGATTTGACTGAATAAACGAGAAATGCATGGCTGACAGAGACAGCAGAACTGGAATGAGCGGCTGCTTTGGGAGGCAGAAGATGTGGAGGGAGGAGAGGACAGCTCAGCTCTGCTGCTTGCTATTCCAGGTGTCATCTTTTCCCGTCGCTGCTGATTAGTGCCTGAACATATCTCCTGGGGAGAAAATTAAATATTGATCTATTTTTCTCTCTACGTTCTAACTCTCATCCTCTTTTTTTTACTCTCCTTTTTATATAGAAAAGACCACTACTGATGGAATTTCAAACGTGACTGGTCAGGGGTAAGCTGTATTAGGGAGGGTTCTTGTAAAAAAAAAAAAAAAAGTCCATTCCACTCATAGTTTAGTCTGCACAACATTAGTTTTTTTTTTTTTTTTTTTTACAGCACTCTGTATAGCACTGCTGTGTCTTTGCATGTCACTTTATACAGTGAAGTTATGCATTTCACTTGTTGATATTTTATCTTCATTTAGGAAGTTATTTGATCAGCCTCATTTGTCTGTCTGTCAGCAGGTTTATGCAAAAATGGCTGCAGCAGTTTTCATTAAATTTTCAAGAAGATCTTGAATTGTCATTTTCAAATTTATTTAACATTGAAACCATAAGGCTATTTGCAAGATTAGAATGGTCCAACCAACCAACCAACCAACCAACCAACCAACCAACCAACCAGTAATTGGCATTAAATGATGAATTAGGACAAAGACATTACAATGATAACTCAAAATGATGTGACTAAAGGGACAAGCTGTTTAATCAGTGATGGAATTATCATGTTAGCCTGCCTCCAATTAGCTCAGATTTTGGCTATGTGCATTGCTGAGAGCCACTGAGTGTACGTCACACAGTGTTATATGACATTGATGTAGTGCTGCACAGCAGAGTCCTTATTTCTGGCAGTAAATCTTGTTGATGTGTTTAGAGTGTGGGTATAAAGACAAGATGACCTGAAAGTCCATAAAGTGGTCTAGTACATGACAAAGTAGCTTTGTTGTCAATGGACCCTTCTTGTTGCAGCATCTGTCCAGCAAAATGATGTTTTGTTTGTTTTCGATCTATTAGGTTACATGATAATTTGTTAGAGTATGGATAATATGTTGAAGGTAATCACATGTCATGTAATTCCTTTGAGTCAATTGTCCTCACAGAACATTTGCTTAGAGTTGTAAGCCACTTCTTCCACAACTTACTATTTAAACAGGTCTGGTTTGGTCTCCCTTAAAAGGTGGCGTATGTAGGATTGTGGCCAAAACTGGTAGTGCAATCACATTCAAAATGAAGCACTACTGACTTGGTGATTGGACGAAAGGTGATGGGTGGAGCATCAGACCAAAACACACAGTGACAACATAGACATCATTTGGGGTCTGACATTAAGCTTTTCAAATGCAAATATTCTGGCTGGGCTACTACTGTCAGTGATAGTATTTGACATGAACATGATTCCTTAATGTCTAGTGACAGTCAAGGCCATTTTCTAATTACTTAGAACATAATTCCTACATACTGCACCTTTAGGGGCAGTGAGGGTTTGATATGTTTCCACTCCACGTGACACTCTTCAGTTAGATCATCTTTGACTAAGACCAATTAGAGACAAACTGACTAACCAATGGCACCAAAAAAAAGGGTAGCACAAAGGTCACAAAGGCATGGAACACGAAGTAGATTGTTTGCTTAATGTTATTTTATATTAAGACAGTTTAACTTGTTCCAGTTGATGGATTGGTTTGTTTTACATTAAGTCCATGTTACTGTGTGGCAAGTTATGAGAGTAGCACAGCTGTGTAGTCTAAAGAGGCACTGATCCCTCATCATGGAGCAGCTCTGCAGAAGATTCAGAAATTAGACAAATATTCGATTCTCTCGCATCCTTTTAAACTTCATTACATACTCATGATTCTTGGGACTTCATTTGGGATAAGATGTCCATGGAGAGTCATTCAGATGTGACATGTTGACTCCAACAACCAGAAATGTAAAATTTAGCAACAATTAGTGGCAGAAAAACAATTTGCCTTTTCATTATATTTTGGTGCCTTCTGTGGGAAAGAAACAAAATTCCACTGACTGCCAAGTGTTTAGTTCCAAAACTAAATTGATTTTGAAGTCTGAACTGCCAGGGCAAAAAAATCATCAATTGTTAAATATGAAATAATCTAATGGTCTGTTTAATTAAATGATATGTACTCCAACATGTAGCCCAAATTCCTGGCAATCTGCACCTACTATGGGAATTAGTTTAATTAATATGGAACAGATATGGCATTGTTGTGTACAATGTGTCATTTACTGTAAATCAATGAATGCCTGCTGACAGAAAAACAATTGAATTCCTTAAAGCACACTGCAGCCCCCAGTGTTATTAGGCGATTATCATAAATCCTCCCACTCCACCTGAGTCCTTTGGGAAACATAAAAAGAACAGTGACGCATGTAAATACTCTCCTTTATAGTCCCCTGTCCGTCCTACTCTTCCCCATGTCCTGTTCTTCTCCGCACAGCACCGGCTTTCAGTGTGACGGCTTCAGCTGTGAGGGCGTAGAGTGGTTGTGACAGGCCAGGATAGCAGCCGTTCCCCGCTGTCTAGGAGGATTAGCTCTTCTTCCTCAGGATGACTGGGGAAGCCTCCTGGCCTGCATACCTGGCCTCTATAGGGTCTGAATGTAAAAGAGCAGTTTTGATCCTTAAGGGTCATCATGGTATGCAACCTATATTTATTTTAATACATTTCTATATCTTATCAAGCCCTAGAGTATGGATGGTAGGAGTGAAGTGAAGAACTGAGAAGTACAGTATAAGTAGTTTAACATAAAAAAAAAAAGAAAAAAAAAGAAAAAAACGTATTCTTTACAGTTGTGAAGCATTAGTGTCAGAGATGCCAGAGGGGGAAATCTAAAGTCTTGTACCAGAGGCTTAAAATTATCATACTTTGAGGAAAGTTAACCAAAAGATGTGTGCTGAGTAAATTTTGTACTGGCCTGTAAGTAACTGTATTCAATATAAAACACCTAAAGATACAATGATCCTAATCTGGCTCACAGGATGCATCATAGTCCAGACAAGGGGTGAGCATTTCAGTCTGCATTCACCTCCCTTCTACTGCCCTCAACAAGATAAAGTTTTCTTTTTGAGAATTTTTGCCTTTATTAGAAATAGTACACATAGTGGTGAGATATGAGAGAGGGGGGATGACATGTAGCAAAGAACCTGGGCCAGGAATCAAAGCCAGGTTGCTGCAATAAAGCCTGTGGGATGTGCTCTACCAGGGCAACCAACAAGAAAAGAAGAAGCACTACCACTACAAATGAACAAGAAAAACATTTTGTCTGCTAGTGGAGGAATACATCTGATATTGACTGAATCAGGCATGGAGATTTCTACAGAGAATCAAGATATTGAGTAATGTGAACACGCAAAGAAAAACTCCCTTTCCAGTCGTGTACCAATGCCTTTTCTTGTGTATTCATAGTATGAAGGTAGGAAGTGCTAAATTGGTCAAATTTACTCATAGATATGAACACCCTGTTGCAGAATAAACCAAGTAGCAGAGCCCATCACTTTGGCTCAAAACAATTTCAGAAAGTGTTTCAGACATTTGCTCTTGTACTTGAAGGTTGTGACAATTTCCCACTGTAGGAACCAACATTTGTTTACCATCATGTTTGGGAGGAAGTAGAGTCTTTTTTAAAGTCTAAAGCAGTGTTTTTAAACCTTGGAGTCAGGACCCCACGTGGGGTCACCTGGAATTCAAATGGGGTCGCCTGAAATTTCTACTAATTGACAACAATTAAAAAAAAAGTTACTAATAAAAATATATGGTGAGTTGAGAGAGACATTCACAATCCATAAAAGACATGACAAACTCTGAAGCTGAAACTGGAGCACTGTGGTACTGTTTATCTTTCAAATGTTCACTGTGGTTGGTTTAAGATGCTGCAGCTCTTTCATAATTCATAGTTTGAGTTCTTGTTTGTTCAGTATTAACTGTCAGCCTTGTAAATCCAAACTGGACTGACTGTACATATCCTGACCAAGGAAAATAAAATTCTCACTTTGTGCAGTAATCTGCACCTGGCTTTTCTGCCTCTGTCCATAATAATATTCATGATATAGACTAAATGTTGTTAAAAATCAACATTTATTTGCAACATAGTGTAGCAAACTCTTACATGATCAAAAACAAATTAATTTTAACAAAAAATGTCTCAGTTCTGGGGTCACCAGTAATTTGTGAAGTTAAAATGGGGTCACAAGCCAAAAAAGGTTGGGAACCAATTGTCTAAAGTCTTTTGGTCACAAGTCTAAATCAAGTCTCAAATCTTCTCTGCTTGTTATGGTAATTCTATGACCTGCTTCATGCCATCTGTTCTACTTAGAACACTGCAATGGTGTCACTAAGGAAATTAAAGCATGGGCTGTATCATAACTTGTTTATCTAATAAGAAAAAGTAGCAGCATTGACTAGTTGTTTGGTATGTGATAACTTTAAATAGGCTACTGCAATGAAATAGCAAAAAAAAGAGAAAAAAAACCCACTCACACACAATGAAAACTTTCCTTAAAAAGTAAAAAAAAAAAAAAAAAAAAAAAATTACCAACAAGAACGTACTCATTCTCAACATGGACTGAACATATTGTGAAAATTTAGGTTTTCTTGTGTCTGAGCATTATGACAAAATCTGGGGGGATCTCACAATACTGTTATTGAAACACTTAGCCTACTCAATGCAGAAACAAACACACACATTTCTCTCAGCCAATCCTTCAGGACAGTAAAGCCAGCAATCAGTGTTAACAAGTGTTAAGCAATCACTTATTCATTGAATTCAGTGAACGCCAATCTAATCAACTTAACCTCCCTTTGCTACAAAGGTAATAAACAGGCTAATGTTAGAGAGCTGATGCTGAGGCAAACATGTTTCCTAACAGGCCACAGGTGCCAAAATTAACTTTTAACATTATAAGTTACTTATCTATCTGCGTGTTTTATTCAGTTTACAGATAAAATGAGATATAATGGATGCAGCATCTTTGAAATGTTATTCCACAAATGTTGCAGTTGGCTATTTTTTTATTTGTCCTTTGAAAGTAGTTATGCTGAGGGGCACGGTAGTCGCATGTGAGGGTGCTATCATTATGTTGTTTTATTTTTGTTGTTGTTGCGTTTGTGGTCATGTGTGCATCAGGTTATCAATATCATAGGAGTAGGGAATGACAAAATGCCAAATTTTGACAGAAACACATCTTCTAACGTGGTAATTTTAATCAATTTAATACCACTTCCTTCTCTATGTGCCAAATGTTCCCCAAGGGAACTTAAAGCTGTGGGAGACTTTCGTCACCAGTTTTTCATCAAATCTGTAAAACTCCAGTCATATCCTCAGTATCACGAGTCCGTAAGTCTTTCTGTGATTACTCACCTGAATCTCTTCCCTCACGGTGAACAATTTCTTAGTGCCATCCACCATAAACAAACCATTTGTTTACAAACAGTGCCGGTAGGTAACTCGGGCATCTTCGAAATTTTGTTGCGACATGCGTTGTGTGACGCGAAGGTTTGTGCAGCCGCCTGGCAGTGGCAGCTGCAACAAACATGACGCGGAAATGGCTGGAGTGCTGCTTCCCTCCAGCCTTTTCCGCATTTCAGCCGTTTCCTGCGTCGTGTTTGTGGCAGCCATATGATATCATATGGTTGCACTGCTGCTGCCAGGCAGCAGCGCAAACCTCTGCTTCCCACAATGCACATTGCGACAAAATTCAGAAGATGATCGAGTTACCTACCGGCTCTGTTTGTAAACGAATGGTTTGTTTATGGTGGAGTACACCTCGAAATCGTTCACCGTGAGGGAAGAGATTCAGATGAGTAATCACAGAAAGACTTACAGATTCATGATACTGAGGATATGACTGGGGTTTTACAGATTTGACGAAAAATTGGTGACGAAAGTCTCTCGCAGCTTTAAGGTAAGTAACTTCCCTTAAAGGTCCCGTATTATGCAAATCTCACTTTGTGAAAGTTTTCTTATAGTAGTGTGTGCTGCAGTAGCCTCATTATGAGGTTCGAATTTGAAAACTGTCTGTTTCCTCCCTGCCTTGCTACACCACATTTTGTGAAAATGCCTGCTCAAACGGCCGAGTTTGAGTTGGGTCCGCTTATGACGACATAAGCGGATTTAACTCCTCCCCCTGACTGTGCCCCCACCCAAGCAAAGCGAGCCCTGCCCTGGCAAAGTACCTCTTGGACAACAAACATTGCGAAGGCGAGACACGCAAGTTGTGGTGTTGTTGGCAGCATACACCAACACAAAAGTTTATTTTTGCTCCCCACTTCCGAGCCTCTCCGTAAAAAGTGGCTGGATTATATCTTTGATGGTCATGTACCAAACAACATTCCCAAACGCTTGTATGTGTGTGCCCGGCATTTCACGGACGAGTGTTTTTCGAACATGGGCCCATACAGCTCCGGCTTAGCACAAAGACTCCGAATCAAGAAGGACGCAGTACCAACGCTTCATGACCCAAGTACAAGTGTGGGAAATGTAAGTTCTTATCATTTTTTTGTATCTTTACTGCATAACCCTACATTACGGATAAGCTGGTGGTTGTTGACGTGTACGTCTAACTTTAGCATGGCAGCTAACATAGCTCGGTTACTGCTGCTAATGTTTGCGTCCCCGTTAACATGCAAGAGCTGATAATATCGAGAGACATTCAACATAACTACTTTGAACACGGGCCTTTTGTGGTTGGCATCAGTATAGTTAGCATCAAGCTTGTTAGTAGCTGCCTGCATTAGTGGCGGCAGGTGTCTTTCTGTGTCAGGTCCACGAACCCGACACAACACCGCCGTTTTCCGTCGGGGCTCAATCACGCCTCAAGGCAAAGAAAGCCAGTGTTTGGAAAGACGTTCTGTCTGAGACATGTGTATTGTAGACGAGAGAGCCATGGCTTCACAGTCAACATTAGCGCGTAGTACCGCTAGCGTAAGCCGCGTCCTCTCCCAGAGAGGGGAGGGGGAGTGGGCGTGGACAGATGCGTTCATTTGCATACCCGGTAGCAGGCCCAGAAACAGCCTGTTCTGAGGAGAGCTGGTGAGAGTGACTTTTTCGACCGCTGAAACTCCGAAAAAAGGATGATTTTGGGGCGAACAAACTTAAATACTATGTTTTTGGGCTTCTGAGACCTATATGACGTGACTGAAAAATAGCATAATACGGGACCTTTAACACTATTTAGCTAAAGCATGATGAGTGTGATATGTTTCATCTCAACAACAGAAATCACTAGGTAGACAGACTAATTAGAACAGGATGTGAATAAATGATTAACGAAAAAAAAAAGAAATCGAATTGCCCCACATAATGGCCTTATTAATTATAGTGAGCACAATTATTGTACAGATGTGTTAATTACTATATGTCTGGTGTGATTTCATACACAAATTACATCAATTCAGGACTAGCAGCCTCCACCCACCTCCGCAGCGTGTTACACTGCACACTGTGGATTCTTTAATGACATCAAAGACCAAACAGAGAGAGTACAGACATTATGCAGGCCAGTTATCTCCCTTCTGTCTGCTTGTTTTTCAATGCAAATACCTTTAGGCTAAGTAGATAGCTTTCTTCTGACTCAGTGAGCATCTCGTATCCACAAGGAAGCTTACTTTATTTTGTCAACAACTGTGTATGAGAGAAGGTATGACTCCCTCACACCCAAGTATTAACTAAGTACCTATAATCCCTTTATTTGGTCTCATATGTGTAAATTAGAGCATATCTGATAGGAAATGTGTCTTGAATGAAGGGAAAGAGCTCCAAAATGCTTCAATTCTATTCTGGTTTTTGTAAATTTTGTATGCCACAAATGAAGCAAACTAAAATATACAATAAAATAAGTAAATGCCATGGGAGTTTGTGTAAATTTAACAGCAAATAAGGGCCCTTTTTGCTGATTCATACAAAAAAAAATGAATTATTAATAAATTTAAGCATTTTAAAGTCCATTATTTTCTGTACAATTTATAGATTTTTTTCTTTCTTATCTTTGGTAGGATTTCAGACAAATGGTAAGACCCAGGGGGAAGTGAATGTGAAAGTGAAAGCACTTAAGTTTAGTGATATTTGTAGCTTGACTGGAGCTATATGTGATGATGGTTAAAAAAAAATGTTTTTAATGCCGCTCTAGAATAAATAACATTGTAAAGGGAGATGTCAATGAGCCAACTCATCCACACCAGATAGGCAAATGAACTTTTTTTTTTATGGGGAAAGAATAATTTTAAGCCAACTAAACAGAGGCACAACCTGTTTTGAAATAGACTATGGCTATTATGTGCCTTTCTCCTCTGCTTGCCCCACATAGCCATTAAGACTTATTGTCCCTGACATAGTAACTGTAAAGCAGGCGCTTGCAAACCAATTCCCGCTTTTTCCCTAATCGGCCTCTCTTTTCCACAGTGGTGAACAATCGCTATGAAAAAAAAGCCTGACCTTTGGTTTTATGGACCATTTGCAATATGGAGCAAAAAATGTCATAGTGTGATTCCTCTAACTACCATGGGTATTGAAGAAAAGCCCAATAGCCTTTAGAAGCACAGGTCAGTAAAGGCTTTGTGTTGCTTGTGTGTACGTAGATGTGCAGATTAAAACTTAAGAGCAGTGGGTTGAATTTCAACTTTCATGCACCATAAATAGGCATCAAGGGGACATTGTAAACTTATGAAACTGAGGAAAACACATCTCTTGCATTAAAAAGGCAACCACAGAGCAGATGGATCGCTTTGCTCTGCTGACAAAGCCCACGGCCTAAGACCAGACTCCATCATGATGACCAGTCCACCGTGGATTCCACAAGAGAAATAGCAAGTAAATCTCGACTGGATGAGATCCAAACACCCAATTATTCAGCATCAGGGAATGCCTTTTCTCTTCCCAGCCTGACTTTATTTGAAAAATTTGAACAGGCCAAACAGGAAATGTGCTTTCATTTCCAGAGGCAGCCAACAGTCGAGATTGAACGCCATTTTAATGAGCTTTCCCAATGAGGTGCCACCTGTTTTATCCAGATAATTGGATGATTGGCCACCCTTAAACAACCCCTACTTGGCAAGCAATCTTTCTTTCTTTAGTTTTCGCTTTCTTTCTTTCTTTCTTTCTTTCTTTCTTTCTTTCTTTCTTTCTTTCTTTCTTTCTTTCTTTCTTTCTTTCAGATGTGTGACATTTTTTTGGAAAGACTCTTTCAGATGATACTACCCTTGAATGCAGGCAGCAGACAGCATTGATGTGGAGACATTTTCATTGCCTACTACTGTACAAATTTCCAGTGCCATGTAAAAAGCTCAGCTGGAGTACTTGGACCTTTTCAAACCTAAATCCATCCCAATAATAACACAGCAAACTAACTCTTTCTCTTGCTTTACATGTAGAATACTTGGTTTGTATGGTGTGGATACAAAAGCATAAATGCTGTTATAGCCATGTGTTTCATACTGTGCTGTGGTCTGGCTCACTTTGCCATATTTAGAGATGTCACAGATTAGTGATGGCTTCAACAATAACATTATAATTGTCATTATGTCATTATGAGTCCATTTACTGTAGAGTAGATATTGAATAGAGGGTCTGCACGTGACGTCACCGCTAGCGGAAGTCACTGTGGTTACGCCCACTGAGTGGTAGAAAGAGGGAGATGAGAGGCAGCGTTGCCTTCAATACCGTCTAAACTTAAGAACAGTATTTAATAAAAAATGGGGAAGAGCTGTTGTGCTATTGATTGTATGAACAGGTTTGAAAAGCAGTCGGAGCTGTCGTTTTACAGACACCAAAAGCCAAAGAACAGAGACATAGATGGATCCAGAAATCCAGGAAAGCAAACCTAGATTTGTGGATCCTGTTTGGTGTCAGGTAATATTAATTTATGCCGTATTTTTGGGCCAAATCATACCTTAAATTATTTATTGATTTGGCTAATGTTACTTCTTAGTAAAGCTCTTGGTTTCATGATCAGATCTTTCATGGTTTTTGTCTTCATTTTGTGATTCTGAACCTTGTGCTCCTACATGATTAGTAAACTAACTTAAACTGAGGCTAACCCAGTTTTTCAAATACGGGGGTACTCCAGCATAAAGCTATGACAGCGTATTAGGGCCACATAAGAAAATAAAAACACTTGTCACTACGAAAATAAAGACATAAAATATCGATATAAAACCCATAATTTTATGATAATAAAGTCGAATACAAAAAGAATCACAATGTTATGAGAATAAAGTCGTAGTTATAAAAAAACTCATAATTAACAAAAATGTCATTCATTTATGAGATTAAAGTCATCATATTCCGACAATAAAGCCATAATATTACAAGAATAATGTTGTAATTTCAAAACAGGTGGGAAAAATATCATAATTTACAAGAATAAAATCATACCCTGCTGGTCCACAGCAGTAGTATCTGTGTTGCACTTGATCTGAACTAGACGTAAATCTCCTCAGTACCAGTAGATCATGCATATATTCACTGGGGTCAGTACACGGTCTACTGTAAATGCACTTTGGATCAGCTGGTTCTGGGCTCTAGTTTTGGACCCTGGTTGTCAGTGATGATGAAACCATGTATATTTGTTTCAGGTAAAAATAGCGATGATCCCCTGCACCCTGCAGGATGCGCCATTTCTGTCCACATGTCAATGTTCGTGGACCACTTGTTCTTTGGTAGGATCCATGTCCAGTCCAATTGTCCTTAATTTAATTTCATATTTCATTTCCCGGTCTCGCTGTGTTTACTGCTGTACTCCGTCATATTGAGCAGGTTGGTTTTTGCTGCTCAGTCTGACTTAGAGGGGCGTGGCCTGAGGGGGACGTGACGTATGTGCATACCCTCTATTCCTTACTGAGAAAATTCACATTGTTATATTCATTTCACAGTGCACTGCTTGAGCACTTCAATCTGTGAAGTTGATAATTTCAGACAACTGCTCTACATACAGCATTTAAACTTTCTCCACAGGAACATGTAAATACAAGGGAAAATTCTCTGTATTCTATTAAAGGAGTTAAGTATCTTTATTGTTACACATAATAACTATTAATTATTAAGTAGTGGTAGGTAAGTACTATTTATTTCGGCTAAAATTTGCTTAGAAGCCTTATTTATGTCTTTGTGCATAAGAAATCAATAAAAGTGAAGCCTCAAAGGAACTTTGTGTTGGTAAATGCAAGTTATGCAAATTTACAGGATTTCACTTCTGTTGCAACATGTTGATGGTCATATGAACTATGTTTTCAGGTCAAAAATGTCCAATTTCATCAACATTAATGCTATATTTTCACGTCACAAATGGCAGAGTTATATTTTAACTGAATTTACCTGAAAAACAAATATTCTATTCTTTTAGATTCCTCAATTTTTCTTACAAGATTATATACTACATATCACATGTTTTATTTTTACAGGTTGTAGTATGGAGTATGGTGCTGATCCATCATGCTTATGTTACGCCAATACATACATTAAGAATGTCACACGTCACTTTTTAAATCAACAGTTTTCTAATAATAAGCATTTTTTTAAAGAAATAACAATTCTATATTGTTATTTAGTCTTTAGTATGATGATAAACTATACAATAAATAATTCTGATACTAGTTTTTGCACAGGGATCATTTCTGGAAACGGTGACATGGCTGCCGTATGATGGGATCCGTAACAACCATGTCACATCCGTCCACTGCCACATTTTGTGTTTTTGTGTCAGCTGTTATTGTTTTAGATCCACAATACTAACACTTATGAATAAGAGGAGAATTAGCAATAGTAAGTATATAAGTTTATTACTAATAAAGTACTGGTACTGACCAGATCATCATGGGTAATGTCATGTCCATCTACCAGTAAAAGTTTTCACATACACGTGCTATTCAAAATCCAATATTTCTGAAAATATAGCTTCCACTGTCAAATAATATCAGTAGTCTGTGCACAAATGTATTAGCATTATTTCAACACAGTTCTATGCATTTCTTACAACTTTTTTTTTTTTTTTTTTAACAAAAATGGCCACTCATTTGACCCCCTAAGTAAATTTTAGCCAATTTATTTATTTTTATATATTAAGCTTTTATAGAAAAAGAAAACATATGCTGTTTCTCCTTCTGAAGATGTGATGTGAATATCGTGAACTGTCCATCCTACTGACGTTTCTTGAACTCTACTGGCATTGGCACATATGTACCTCATATAGGCCTATTTGTCTCACCATATAGTTCTCCACTGGTCCATTTTCTTACCTCTGCTTGAACTCAGCTGTGTTTAATGGGATATTTCTAGAATTTTTTCATTTGCCCTGCAATTGTCTGCTGCTGGAGTTTTGTATTTTCTCTGTCTCCTTCCATTAGAAACCAGTTTCCCTTCATCTTATCTTACAAAAGCATGCAGCAGACAGTAATACAGCAGTGTATACTGTTAAAAGGCTACAACAGTGCATAGCTTTAACGCTTCAGTGTGACCCTACAATCACCCCTATTATGTTCTACTGCAAAGTTTAAACGTTGCTTCAGTGCTGATTACTGCTTTAAAAATACATAATGAAAATATGTATTTAACATTTTGAGTTTAATGAACATATTATCATAATCCATGATGCTTTTCAGCCTAACTGCCTTTATTAGAGGTGGTGAATGAACTGCTAAATTAATTATTCATTCAGTTATTTGAGATAAAATGATAAGTATGAGCTATAGAGGTTAAGAGTTGAGTTGTTGAGTCAGGTTTGTTATGTTTATTTGTGTAATGCATCAAGTCTTGTTACCGAGAAACAGAAACATAATAAAACTGAGTCCACTTTAAAGAACATATGCAAAACATCATGCATTCCAAGTTATTTTCTTCACTTAATGGTGATAGTTTTTTGTATTTGGTCCTTCTGAATTTACTTTCCATTTTGCCATGACATAAATGAGCTATGTACTGTAATTTGGCATTACAAATAAATCCAATTACACTTTTATTTTGCATCAGTTTAACACATAATTGCAGAAATATGCAACAAAATTCAGCTGTGGATGGGATAGCCTATATGTCAGCACGTGTTGGGTTTACTGGAGTTAGAAAAGTGTGTCAATTTCAAATGGGCTGAAATCACCTCATTGTTCTTGTATTATTTTGGTCCATAGATTATGAAGAAAAAAACTAAAAAACCCTACAAATGTACAAGTGTTATATGTAACGCTGACTTACTTCTGTAATTGAACAGCTCCAGACTGTGATAAACCCCATCTTGACTGAGGGCTTGACCTTTCCACAGTAGCTACCCCTCAATTTGCCAGCCCATAGGCCCATACAGGCTGATAATAGGCATCCCCAGGAGTAACTACATCTATGTGTCCGTATAGCCAGGCATGGACACACATGGCGTGCTGCACTTGTGAATTCAAATGTCAGGCGTATTTGTTGGTAAAAGGGCACTGACAGGAGCAATATGTGATTGGGTAGTGGATGGAAGAACAGCTATTATAAGTAAAGCTCTGAAGGATGGAGTGGTGAAAGTTAGATGGTAAAGGGACATATACAGATCAATAGGCTGTTGCTTGGATCAGGAAGATCTCATGCTGAAGTGGACTGGGATCTGGGGAATGAATATGATCCGTAATCGAGTTGATGAGTCAATCGAAAATTGTTTAATTCTGAATACAACACTTTTGTTGGCGATGTTTCATGAATGATTTGCATGAGTGCCTTTCCTTTCAAGAGGATTATGTGAATGAGATTCTATAAGGTGCTGCTAAATTCAGAGCTAACCTTGTAACTTTCAATCTGCATTCAGTTTAAATGTTCAGCACTTTTGTCAGTACAATTCAATACGTTTTTTTTTTTTTTTTTCTGTTTGCAGCTTCTGTACCCTCGCTTAAGACACTAATACTGTAACTTAGGCTTTATACACTACTTTAGCACTGCATATATTACACACAGAACAGTGTTGACAGCAGCAACAAGAAAAAAAGTGCTCATCAGTGCATCAGGATTTTGTTACTGTGGGTGCTTTCACAGTGTGTACCCGAGTCTGTATCCAAGTATGTTTGACCCCAAAGTCCATTTCATTTTATTAATGTGAATGCTAATGTTCTGTGCTCAAGTATCGTACCCGGATCCAGTTGAGAAGGTAGTCCTGAGTACGGACTCCGGCACAGTACGTTGCCGTGTGAAAACAATCCGTACCCGAGACCGGAAGTAACCTAATCACCATGAGTCCATAGACGGTGCTCCTGTTGCCTCCTGAAAAAGCCTCGGATCCGTGCAGTGCACCGACCGAATCACTGGGTGATATATCAGGGACAACGAAGGTTGCTCTTTCGTTCACTTTGCCTCAAACAAGCTAACAGATAGAAAAGTATTGCTGCCATTGTAGACAAATGAACAGAACAGTTCATGACGTAAGGGTTTGTCTTCTTCTGACTTCCGTGTTCATTGGATAGCGACAGAATTCCTTCCACATCGCCACCTACTGTTTCGGCCCTGTAACATCCACTCGTACTTGGGCACAGGCCATGGTACGTGCTTGTGAACGCTACATCTGTGGGAAAAGTGTGAACGTATCCAAGTACAGTGCGGACTTGGGTACGCTTCATGAAAACGCCCTGAGATATAAGGCCAGGGATTCTTTATTCCTTTAACCATGAAAAACTGATTGTGATTTACTTTATTTTGCATGTAATTACCAAAGACACTACAAAGCAAGTGTTGTTGGTCAAAAGGCTCAGCTATTTTAAAGTCGGGGAAAACTTAAAATATATAGTTTACTCAGTTTATTAATAATTGTTGGCACATTAAAGCTGCAGTAATTAGAGTTTTTGCTATTAGAGGGCAAAAAGCATAATTTTAGTTATAATAGCCTAGTTCAAGTGATCTGAGAGGAAACCAGACTTGTGCACCTTGGCTCTTTCTTCAACTATTAGAAAATGTGGTCTGTGATAGAACTTGTGGTATGTGTTATTTTTCCTGAAGCTTTTAATATGATTCGCAGGTCCATTGATAACCCTGTTTGGGGCCTTTGCACCTGAGATGTTACCAAAGGGGTACAGTAATCATTTGGCATAGGGGTATTTATTTAAATGCTTGCACTAAAGGTGACTTTAAGAAGTCACCAGACTCCAAAGTATACTGAGATAACAACACCATGCACACAGCCGCTCGCACTGCAGTGGTAAGAGGACTGTGTCTGACAGAAAGTATTTGTGTTTGCAGCACCAAAGATTTTAAGTGTAAAAGGTTTGTTAGACAGATTTACAAGTCAAATCTGTGCAATTCGTCATTGCTGGATGGTTCTGGGTGAAGTCCAGCTTCATAGGGACAGAAGTGTTTGATACCTCTGAGGGGATGCATGAAGTGACCAATGAAAGGACAGGTTGACTGTGTAAAAAAGGTAAAAATGTTTTAGATCTTATAATTCCTAGCCGGGAATAGACCATTTGTATGTATTTTTCTGTGCACAAAAGTGTTTGCGCAAGTCTGTATTTGCATGTGTGTGAAATGTTTGAACCTGTGAGTTGGGGGGGCGGGGGGGGGGGGGGGGGGGGGGGGGGGGCAGACTTAGTTGGGTAATTGAGTGCTTAATCCCATCAAAGACTGCTTCATGCCGTCCGCTTCTCCCATAATCTGCCCATAATTACACACTTTCAGCATCAGACACACATACAAAGTTGAGCTTGTACTTAGTAGCACCCACACATATGCTGCTTACTTCAGTCTTAAAAATAGTTTGTCTAAAGGTTATTGTTGACATTTTGTCCCTATGGCTATGGACAGTTTTAGAGTGGGCAGTTGGGTTTCACCATACACACACAATATTATACACACCGTTTATAAATGCATTAATTAGAATTTTCTTTTATGTCATAATGCATTATCTTACCTAAAAAGTTTGAGACTTTCAGATGTTACTCTTATGCCATATTTACACTGGATTAGTGGAGAGCAGTGCCTCCTTTTTAGTATGCAAGTATATGCATCAAGGCACTCCAAAATGTTGTAAAAAAAATCTGTGTAGGTGAACCTGAAGTCCCTATAACGGTTTACCTGTGTTTGCAGCACAAAACCTCCAGAATAACATCATCAGCCATTTTATAGCATCACTTCAGTCACTCACTTGTTATGACTTTGTCACCCTCACATTGCAGAGAGAAATCCATTAGTGTCTGTATTTGGTTTCAGGTAGTCCACAGAGATACAAAACCATTCGTCTGTCACAGTATGATATATATGCTACACAGTGTGTGAAACACACTCTTAACCTGTGGGTCAGTGCAGTGAATCCCGCTGTGACACATCTTTGATCAAACTACTAAATGGCTCCAACAGGATAGTTGTCCCACATAAATCCTAAATAGTTCAGGTAAGCCAATAAGGAGAAGAGGAGGGGGAGGTGGGGTTTTTTCCTCGGCTGGCATGGCTAAAGGGGCTAGCACTGATGCTAGTAAATAATATGGTAAATACTGATGCTTTTATTCCTGAACACTCCCATCTGTCTGGCCCAGGGAGGGAAAATAAATACTGGTGGAGTGGAGCAGGGAGAGGGAGGATGATGAACCAGTAGGGCCTGCAGCAGCTTAGAAATGTAGACTTGAGACTAGACATGCACTGGATAGAATTCACAGTCCATCTGGGGAGAATTTTTTTAGGGGAAATGAGTGTGTAAAACCCTCTCTGGACCCTCAACAAGCATCAGTGTACCCATGAGCAAAGCACTTTCTCTCTTATAGTCCTGCAGTGCAGCTGCTAGTTGGAGATAATTGTAGTTGTACACACTGTAAATCACACATGTGTGTACTACTATTAACAATTTCCTCCTTTTTTAATACAGTAGAATAAAAATGAGTTGGCACAGTTTCATCTAATACTTCAAATACCTCTATACATGATATCACATGTCAAATGATGACAATTATTTTCCTTTTTTATGTCTGCAATATTCACATCTGTGGATGTGATGTGAAAAAGGGTTAAAAACTATTTGTGGACACAGTGTGTTTCCTGATAACCCAGTCAACCTGCTGGTAGGATATGATTGCAGTTGTATATTCTTTAGGACCCACATTTGCACGTGAACATGGGTGACTTCCTTAATAACAGACTTGTCTTTTAAATATAGGCCTATAATGAAATAAAAGGGTGAGTCAGCACAGCTTCATCTAATATTGCAAATACCATTGTAAATGATCTTCAGCACAGTGAAGTTTACATAAATAATCAAGGAATGCAATTTTTGACCTTTGTGCCTCGCTTTAAAAAACCTCCTTTGAGTTCATTAAAGACAAACATGTCCATGTCACAAGAAGATGCCATAAAAATTCGATGCATTAGTATTGTTTTTCACAACTGAGATAAATCATTTAATCCACTTCAGTCCTGATTATAGCTATTGAATATTCTTTTTTTTTTTTTTCTTTTAACCACTATAACTGCCATTTTGGTGACACAGTGGATAGCACTGTCACCTCATGGCAAGAAGGTCCTGAGTTTGATTCCAACCAGGGAGCTTTCTGTGTGGAGTTAGCATGTTCTCTTCGTGTTTGCGTGGGTTCTGTCCGGCTTCGTCCCACCATCCAAATACATGCACTGATAGGTTAGTTTGTCAACCTAAAACTGCACATAGATGTAAATGTGAGAGTGATTGGTTGTTCATCTCTATGTCAACGCTGCGATAATCCAGGCTGTACCCCGCCTTCGCCCATAAGTAGCTGGGATAGGCTTCAGCACCTCCCCGCAACCCTAGTGAGGATAAAGCGGGTTCAGGATATGAATGAATGAATAACTGCCATTTTAAAGGAATATTACCCTGATTTTTTCACACTTAAAAATCCCAAAAATTAAATATTTTACATATAGGTAATACATACTAAGTGGGTTTATTTATTTATTTTTTTGCCAATTTTCATACTCCTGGATAAAAAAACCCTACCAGGCCAAAATTTAATTAGCCAAGACACAAGTGTTCAATCTGTATAGTGGTAACTGTCATGCACAAACAGGTGAAGAAGAAAATGTACATGATGTTGATGAAAAGGACAGGAAGTGAAGAAACAGAGCTAAAGAAAGAGACAAGAGGACAAAAAGACAAAACAGGCATCCATCTCATCAGCCAAACAGATTAAGGCTTGATCGACTGGTAGACACGGGCAAATGTGCACTGTTGCTTAGGTTTGCCCTGCGTCTTACTCAGGTGTCTATCAGTTTAGACAGAGGGGGCGAGGGAGAGGCGGCATAGGAGATGGAAATGAAGGAGGGGGAGGGAGAAACGATGGAGGAGGAGGTAACAGACTGCCAGATTGCTCCATGGCAGACCAGCGTGGCCTCTGGCACTGTCACCACCACTGCCACTGCTGCTTCTGTTGTTGTTGCTGTCAGATGACGACAGGACAGAGAAAAACAGAAAAACAAGGGAGGGGTTGGGTTACAGAGGGCAGTGTTGTCGGTAGGAAAGACAAGCAAAATAAGTCGAAACGGTGTCATTTTGCAAGAGTTTTTCTTAATTAAATGTGAAAATACAAATCAGAATGTTAAGGTTTTACACATAGTATCCTTAAATGTCCTAATGTCGTCTTACCTCAGTGTGGACGTTTCAGTGCTGTGCATAGTCATATGTCTGATGGAGGTCAACTTAAAGAAACATACATTCAATAAAAGGCCTCTTATACTAAGAGTGACACTTGAAAATGTAAGATTTAGTACTTTAGAATATTAACTGAACAAAGTATTATAAGAGACTTACTTTGCATTGATTTGAGTGGATCATGCTTTTTGAAAGAGAGTTGGTTAATTTATGTGTGCTTAACATATCAACCTCTTATTGCAGGGAGTCTCCAAGCTATTGGTGGCATTAAGGTTTTCAACAGAAGTTCTTAGCCTTTGTGAACATGACAAAATGGATTTAGTTGGGAGTGTACTGTACCGTCGAGTGAACTGCTGAGCGAGAGCACTGGGTCTCCTTCTCGTTCACCCCTCACTGTTGCATTAATTCTCAGTCTGGACTCTCTCTGTCTCTGCCTCCAGCCAAGAAAGCCAAATGTCAGTTTCAGTCTTCCTTCACTTCCTTCGGTTTATTTATATATTACTTCTTCATTTGTAGTTGACTGACAAAGTGGTTTGAGGCGTTATGCACTCTTAAAGGCCTGTGAGACGTAAACACCTGAAAACCAATATCCACAAACTCGAGCCAAATATGTACTGTGCCTCGTGTCCAGCAAGTTATGCCAGAATCTTCAAATGTCTTTACACGTTGACTGACAAAAACAAGATATCCCTCATTAAATTCTCCAGTCATGCATACGAAACCTACAAATGCACAAGTCTACCCACACACAGATGCGATAGGGAGGTTTACATCACTTTTCTTCCAATTAGATATCTTCACACTTAGCAGCGTTAGCAGGTTAGCAGCGCATGTCTGTAAAAAATTCCATCTGTTCATGTATCACAGCTTCACGTCTCTCATACCAGTTTTCACAGGTCATTTAGTTTGCCAGAAGTGAGCTATTCCAATTCCCAAGTACAACGCGATTGTCGTTTCATTAGTATTGAAATTCCTCGGACAGAAGTTATGTGTTATGTGGTCACAAAGGTGGACAATGCAGCTGTTCAGTGACATTTTAACCTGTTGTTTACTGTGTTACAGCTGCCATTGTTGTCCTGGATTGGCACAGGGTGGCTATTCTATGGCATTTGATGAGTTGAACGGGATTTCCATGTCATCAGAATTTTATAGAAGGCACACACTTTCATTCTTGGCTGTAGAAGATTCCTATCACACAACCACAAATACACAGAAGCAGTGATTACTACAGAAGTGGAAATTGTCTGGCTTAATTAACTGCCATAATCTCAATTAGACTGACAGATACAGACATTCTCCTGTGCACATCTGTGTACTGTATGAATACACAAATATGAGCGCACACATCATTTCACCATATCAATCTGCAGACCAACAATTTATTCAGTAATACATAAATATTTGTGCAGTGTAGTGGGCTTGTTGGAATTTCAGTGTTTTTCATTTATCAGCGAGAGGTAATTAAATTTTTTTTTAGCTGAACAAAGGTTAAGGTAGAGTCAAACCAGCACACTTTTTCTGTGAGCAAATACTAACTACATTATATTTAGCATAAGGGACATGTTTGCAAATTATCATACAAAGTTTGATAAGACTCACATTATTTAAAGTGGAGACATTGGTGATCTAGAGGGTTATGCAAAATGGATGCATGCATTTGAGTGTACTTAGGCTATCTTCAGATAGCAGGTCTTAATGCACAATTCAGATTTTTTGGTGAAATCAGATTTTTTTGTGTGCTCATTCATATTGCACATTAAATGCGACTTCTGTCAGTTTTGAGTATGAACTGAAAGCGACCCTGAAGTGACCCACATGCACAAAAAAGGTCCTGATGTACTACGTGACCACGCAGGCACGCACTGTGTTTACAGAGGTAAATATGTTTTTCCAACCACTTCTTCTCCTGGGATGCAGAATTGTGATGTTTGTCACATTTCAAAGACGTAAAGGTTGGATAAGTGCGACCTGGCCGTTCAAACTGACGTCCAATTACAAAATATTGGATACGTATCAGATTTAGGACCACATATGAAAGTGGCCTGGGTCAGATTTGAAAAAAAAAAAAAAAAAGATTTGTGCTGTTCATACTGTCTTTAACAGATCGGATACAGGTCACATATGGGCAAAAAAAATTGGATTTGGGTACCATTGCCTGCAGTCTGAACTTAGCCTTAGAGAGCAGTGTTGATGTCATCTTGGTGTTATAGTGACAGGTGGGTGGTTCTATGCAAATTAACATGAAAAGCAATTATTAAAGTGCTATAGTGAAATGCTATAGTATTGGTTAATGCAGATTTTTACTGAAACATGGGGTAATGACCATTAGAGTTAACCCATATTAAACCTTGAATTTAGAAACTTTTACAGTTAGACTTTTGCTAAGTTGTAAAACCAGAGCAGTTACTTTATGCCACTAGCTGCATGTTTGCAGGCAGTCTTCACAGCCCTTTAGCATAACCCCAAAGATAATAGACAGTGGTGTACATCTGTGTATGCAGCCGACTGGAAAGGCTGCGAGTTGCAGCTATAAGCCCGCAGCCATAATTGAAATGCTACTGCCTCTACTAGAAATGTAAAACACATCTTTATGTGTGCCAGAGGAACTTTTCCCAGAGCAAGTGTAAAAAGCTTTCATGGACCAGAGTCAGATTTTGAACTGCTGCTGGTGAGACTAAGAAAATAGCCAGTTATTTGAAAAGTTGTAGTTTAGGTCATTACTACGAGGATGGAGGAGATAAAAAGCACATGTTGGCGGCAGAGCTTCAGGCAGAGCACGTGGGCTGGCCACTTTATTAAACTGAAATGATCAAACCTTTCTTTAAGTTCTGCAACTTTATATTTTACTTTACCTACCTAAATCCAATGACAAATGACTTGTAAAAGGGTATGTTCAGAAAAATTTCTATGCTCCCTCACACAAGTGATGGATTGCATTTGCCAAGGCAGAAATACATTTTTAGAAAACACTGGGTACACATGACCTCAGCAGGTCAAGGAAATGTGCCATAAACATCAACAGTGATTCTGGAAGTTTTGGTTGTGCCCAATACATTGCATCATAAACATTCATCTTGGCAAAACAAAAAGTGTTTAAAATGTCCTGAGAATAAATTTGTGTTGATTATATTGTGCTTTGGTGTTGATTCTGAGCCAAAGATTCGGTTAAAAGCGATTCGTAGATATGGGTTTGCTTGGAGCTATTATGTTCTGGCTGTACACATGACACCTGCTGGCATGTGTTTGCACACATGCATGTGTTTGTCGGCCTGTCCATCTCTACGTTTGGTGTGTTGGCAGGGCTACCTCCATTACACTGTGACTGTTCATCAAAGCCCTGCTCCCAGGCAACCTTGTCGCCTGGCAACACGAGTGAGGTTCACCAAGGGGAGACTTCAACCAGGCACTAAGGGAGTGAAAACAGAAGGAAAAAGAACGGCAGAGTGCACTAGCTGCATCACCTTTTTAACATTTTTTTCATTTTGTTTTTGTTGTCCCTGCATGTTTTTGCAGTGTTACACAGTGCCTGCATTCCCCATTCAAATCTGGCAACTCTCAACCTATGGTTTGGCACAAAGCAGCTTGGAGTTACAGTGTATCCTGAAACATGTAATAACACTAAGAAGGCGAGTAAGATGTCATCATTTTATTTGTGGCCTTTGTTTCACTATCACCGTCCCAGTATTTAAAATTGGATTTATAGGCAGTATAGAGCTAGATGTATACTCTAACCCTGTGTCATCCACTTCTACTACCACATGCATCCATACTGGAGGCTCAGTGATCGAATGTGAAATGCGTCTTCATTTTAGAGCTGTTACACCGTAGAGCTGCAATTACCCACTGATGCCTGCTTACCGGCAGGCAATCAACACTCCATTAGCCCCTCCACACTCAGCCCTCAGACTCACATATGCGCTGACTTCCACAAACACACACATGGGTAGGCAGACACATGTGCACACGAATGCACACTCCCCTCTCTCTCCTCCCAGCAACTACGGTTCTGGAGGGGACGCAAATCATTACTGACTGCTGCGGCTGTTTTTTCTTTTTTCCTTTTTTTTTGGATCCATCCTGGTTTTCTGTCTCTTCCAGCATTTTTTCTCAATCCTTAAAAAATGTGCTGCATCCCAAGCTTTTGCTTCTGAAAGGATTCCTAAACATTGGATTTCTTCCATTTTTAACATATTCTCAGGCAGAGGAAACCGATCATGTAATACTTCGCCTGAGGTACAGTAGAGAGTAAATGTGTTATTCATGGCCAAAGGCATTTCTATCATGTTAAGTGGAAAATCTGCAGCAGAGAGGTGACTGGGATGCAGGTGGTGCTTAAAGTGAACACAAACAGGCACACATGCTTACACACACACACACACACTCGGTGCACAGCAGCACAGACAAATACAGTACAAACATTCATAGTCAAAAATAGGGAGATAAATGTGTAAATCTGCTTTTCTGGTTAAAATAGCAAGTCTCTGCAGGGAGCAGCGTTGTGAATTCCAGTTCTGAGCCTGAGACTGATATATATTCCTGTTTGCTTGTGTTTCCCCTCTCTTAACTTTCTAATCCAGTTGAGCATAGTGGCACCCTCCAAGTATATCTTCCACCCACAGCACATATAACTTTCCTCATCAGTCCTCCACTCACAGCATGCGTGTATTGTTGCTAACTGCCACCCTTCAAACACTTGAGACGAAATGCTGGCCGTCCTTCACTTTGCCTTCTGTAAATTAGTGTTCTTTTGGGGAACTGTGAGCAAACATACAGCTCAAGGTGTCATTATTCATACTGATGACTCAGAGACAAGGAGCCATGTTCTCGTCTCAGAAGACTGAGAGAAAAGCAATCAGTGTCCTTGGGGCAATATTTCTGTCTGGTATATATAGCCTACCCTGAACATAAAAATGATAACATAAAACATACATGAACAGTGCACCTAACCATAATACAGTCCTCATCACATGATGTTCTTTTATGAAATTTAGGTAATGCAAGGACATCCAGGCTCCTTATGTAATTTTCAGACTAGAATATGAAAATAACCCAGAGCGAGTGTGTCATCCTAGTCTGTAGGATGGGATGCTGTTTGAGCAGTTCTTTGTTGGTTTATATGATGCTTCCAATTGCCATGACGTAGGTCAAATAAACTTTGTAATTATAATTCTTTCCTTTTAATATTAATTTGAATGCAGTACCAACATCAATCAAATAATGAGTAATTTTGTTTAGATGGAATCTGTCCCAAGCTTTCACAGGGAAGATGAAACAATGAGACACTTAAAGGAAGAAAAAGAAAAAAAGACTGCTAATGATGTGGTATTGCTTTTTTTTTTTTTAATCAGTGGCTTCACTTTACCTTAACCCTTTATTGGGCAAGTGACTATAAGCTTTTTGGTAATTCCCTCAAACATTAAATGTGGGGCCAATCCTGTGCCTCCATGAGGTCCAGAAGCATGTTGGTTTTTAGAATCACTGAACAGTGATTCAGAGAGATTTTATGGACATTTTGAAGCTGTAAATAGTGAATATGAGTGATTTTTGTCAATTTATGACAGTGTTTTTCAACCTTGTCATCAAGACCCCACGTGGGGTCTCCTTGAATTGAAATGGGGTCGCCTGAAATTTCTAGTAATTGATCAAAAAAGACAAAAAAAAATTACTAATAAAAAATATATGGTGAGTTGAGAGAGACAATCACAATACATCAAAGACATGACAAACTCTGAAGCTGAAACTGAAGCTCTGTGGTACTGTTTATCTGTCAAATGTTCATTGTGGTCGGTTTCAGATGCTGCAGCTCTTTCATAATTCATAGTTTGAGTTCTTGTTTGCTCAATATTAATTTGCAGCCTTGTAAATACAAGCTCGACTGACTGTACATATCCTAACCAAGGAATTGTCATATTCTCAATATTCTCTCCGTCCATAATAATATACATTATATAGCCTAAATGTCATCTAAAATTAATCTTTATTTGCAACTTAGTATACAAACTATTACATGGTCAAAAACAAATTAATTTTAACAACAAAAAAACTCTCTGTTTTGAAAGTCTAGGGTCGCCAGAAAGTTGTGATGTTAAAACGGGGTTACGAGCCAAAAAGGTTTAGGAACCACTGGTTTATGACCTTACAACAGTTTTATTGCATGTGTTCACTTTTTAGCAAGTGGTGCTCGAATGTTTAATGGTAAGAGGAGATAGACGATGACGCACACTAACACACTAAGGTTGAAATTTGAATTTCAGAGTATTCCAGTGAGTGCCCTATAAAGGATTAACCCATTTATCTAAAATTTATTTGTAAGTATTTTATTTTTTTAGAGGCTACTGCACAGTGAAAAGAAACACAAAAAAAGACACAGTGACTAAAATTGCGTCATTGATCATTAACACATTACACAATTGATCTCCTTGCAGTAACAGAGGCAGGATGTGTTTATTTTCTGTTAGACCTCCATGCGCTGTGCAATTATATACAGGGTGTCCCATAAGTCTCCATACATAGGAAAAATAAACGTTTCTTGACATAAACCATTTTTATTTATATAATATGCTCTATATGACTGCCATTTTGTCGGGAACATATTTCAATGCATGTCCTCCACTGCTGAAGAACTATAAAGAAGAAATATAAGGAAATATATGTTAGAACCATACGTATTATGTCTCCTATGTATGGAGACTTATGGGACACCCTGTAGATATGTAATGAAACCACAGAGACTGGTGCACAGCAAATCCCATTCCTGCAATGTTTTCACACTAATTTAATGCAAACCTCTGAAATATGGTCTTAAACTTGCAGTGTGTTGATTCAGACATGATAACCTTTGTCTGAGTTGTTGGCTCACCAGAAAATGTACACAGGTTAATTTGGATTAATGATATCTGCATTGGAACTCGATTCCATGTTAACTACAGGTCAAAATAATTCAGCTTTGAAAGCCAATCAATTACTGGGAGTCTATGGTATGCATATATGCTAATACATATATTGTGCACATGTACAGGAATACATATTAGTCATCCTAAAATTGTAAAGCCTAAAAATTGGGTTAAATTGTCACAGTAAATGTATTTAATAGCAGTTGTATTTGTTAATTCAGTTTTAGTCAAATTTGATAAGATTTACTTGATCAAATAATTGAAATTAGTTGGATTAATGTATTCCTAACCAGTAACATCATGCATAGATAATCCCTGAGTCCTGTTTACATAAGAGGAATTATCTCACACTCATATTCAGCTTTATCAATAGTACATATCATGATAGAACGAAATATAGTTACCCAGGTCTCGTTTTGTTGCATGAGAAAGATTAAAGGATAAAATATAAAATAAGATATATAAAAGGTAAATAGGATAGAATAAAAACTACACTAAAATATGCAAATAAAAAAACAAACTTCTTAATATAAACAACATTACACAGTATGCAGCAACAGTACAGTTAAGGTGAAATTATAGGTAGACATCCCTACATCAAAATCCAAATACATCACAGTCAGCTGTGACAGAATATGTTTGTTTCTCCTACTCCAACAAAAGAGTGCATTGAAAAAACTTGAAGGCCCAGTTTGTCAGATTTAGAGGGATTTAGTAGGATTGACTGGCCAGAATATGCAGATACAATATGCTTTTGTCAGCACATATATGATATTCCTAATAAAGTTTTCATACGTGTCATGACTTGAAAAGAAAAATCACTTTGTTTTCGTTACTTGTAAATGAGCGGCAGACATAGACAGTACGTCATCTGACATGTTTTTAAAGTAGCTTACAGTGAACCTCTTTTGTTTTCTTTTTTGATATCAGCTGTCATCCAGTAATATGGTGCATTTCCATCCGATACTTGTATTTCATGAGTTAATATCAGCTAAAAAAATACTTAACAACTCCCAATGAATCCCAAAACACTGACTAATGTGGACTTTTTGTGTTATTCGTGGCCTCCATAGGAGAGGGAGTATTCAGTCGATTGCAATCTGAAGTCTCACCGCTAGATATCACTGTCACACACTGAACCTTTAAAGCAGGTTGTGTCCTGTGGTCACCTGTAGTAGTCTGTGTTTTCCTACTCTTCCAGTCACACTTACCTTTTAGTTTGTCATGTACACTTGTCTTTCAGCCTTTTGTCACTGTCAGTATGCAGCACATACTGGCCAACGTATACCATTTTCTTGCCAGATTCTTTCATGCACTCTCCCTGCTGTCAGCTCGAACCAGTGCTTTTCTGACTTTTGTTTGTCCTGGGCTATGATTCCACTGCCCCTTCCTGGTTTGTTCATTGATGCCTGCCTGTCTGGTTCAGACCCCTGCATGTCCTAGACCCTGCCTCTGGCTGTGCCTACCTGCCTTCCTGTCAGCCTACCCACCCATTTATCATAAATTCATTCATCCTTTCTGTCTACCTGCCGGTGTCTACATTTTGTTTTTTTCCCTGCTTTCTAAGTCTCCAGCCCCGGCAAGTTGAGAAAAGGCTCAGTTATCGGCTGTTTTATAGAAACAGACAGTATCAGTAATGAGACAAGGCAAACGGTCCTATCTCTGCACTATACACAGTTAAATGAAAAAAATAAAAGCACTGCGGTGTTACTGCAATGCTCATCTGTTTCACCATGGTGTTTTGACTCTATAGTTATCCCTCTGTGTTGAAAAAAAAAAAAACAAATGGATTGTTGATGTGGGAGGTGTGTTTCTTTTCCAATTATCTCTTAAGTCTAACTGTTTTGAAGCTTTCTTGTGTAAGCACTTTTAAACAAGTAACACACAGTCAATCCATGTGACAGCTAGCAAAACTGGCTATAGCTGCTTGAAGTAGAGTACTTTGGCACAGTAGCATCAAAATAAAAGAAACATACAAATCTATGCTAAAGTGAATAGGGGTGTGTATTGGCAAGAATCTGGTGATATGATGCAAATCACAATACTAGGATCACGATACGATATGTCACGATATATCATAGAGCTGCAACCGATTAATCGACTCAAAGTGATCCAAAAAAATCATTCAACCACAATTCTCCTGAATCAAAGCTTTGTTTCCTTCATTTCTCTGTTGTTAAACATTGGTTCCACTGTTGTGTTTCACACGGATGCTTATTGTGACGCACAAAGAAGCTTCAATTCAGGAAAACTGCAGTAGAATATCTCCCTTCAATCAATTCGAGTTGATTAATTGAATCGGGACTTTTTGCATTGACTTCAAGCACCTAGTCGATTAATCGGTTGCAGCTCTAATATATCATGATACTGTTGAAAAGGCAATTTTTTATTTGTTTCTTTTTAAAAAATTATTTCCTGGAAGAACTGAATTACATCTGAAGTATACACGAATGCTAAACACATTTTTATTTGATCACAACAGGATCTGCTACATCACAAAATTTTCCTCTGTTAAAACTTAAATTATGTTTTACAGACATTACAGATTAAGATCCTGCTCAAATGTTCATATTCTATTAGTTCATAACTAACATTATTTTTGTGTAATCCCAACAAAGGACCTAACATCTGCCTCTCTCAGGCAATAAAAAGTGCTTTTAGGATGCTTGAAATAACCATTATTTAATAAAACAGTGTTAAATAACAATAAATAAGATATAAATAATAAAGAAAGCCAAAAAACAAAAATGAACAACCACCATATCTGCATTTGAATGAATACCTAAAAATATTGATACAGTACTTTTTAATATTGATACAGTATTGTGAAATGAAATATTATGATATATTACAGAACCGATATTTTCTAACACCCCTAAAAGTGAATTATATCGCTAATACAGGTGATTTAAGCACAATATGTACACTATATATCTATAAACTATACCTAAAACATGTTTTATTTTTAAAGTGTTTGTGTCTCCACAAAAATTTGTCAACCCCACATGCCATGCAGGGGTTGGAGCTCATAGGTTGAAACCCGCTGCTATAAAACCTATTTTGTTAAAGCAAAATAGGACAGCCTCTTGAGTCAAGTATGAAACCATTTTTAGAAAGGACAAAGTGCAAGCAGGTCTAACAAAGTAGCTGACTTTGACACCAAAAACCACAGTTTGCATCCTGTCTCCTGTTTTTAGCCAGACATTTGGTCTAAAAGCCAGGTTTTTCAGCAGCTATTGTTGAAGGGTGTTTTTGAACAACTGCCCTATCTTTTCTTTGCCGCTGCTGTATAGTTTGTATATTCTTGTCTTCCTGGCACACAATACCTCATTCTTTTTCTTCTATGTATCGAGCTGATAGCTACAAGCCTATTCATTCAGCTTTTGGCCAGGCACAGTCACTCTTTAATATGTTTCTCCAGTGAGGCAGGTATTGTCAGCCATGTAAAAACTCATCTTGATACAGCTGAAACACTCAGTGAAAGAGAAATCCAAGCCATCCACTCATTGATTTTCTTCCCATTCCAGCTCTCAGTTGTCCTACACATTTTAGGGTAGTAAAAAAAATAAGAGAAGTGTGGATGGGCTTTGCTTGCAAACGGTAATAAAGAAAGACTCAGAGTCAACAAAAGTCTGAGTTGCCAGTGTACAAGTTTGTGATTAAAAGAACAGTGGTAAGGTGTTTCTTTTAGTTTCTAATCCAAAAGTACTTTCTAGAAACTTTCTATCTGCAGGTTTTGTGAACTTAATGTCATGTGTCACTGTGTTTTTGTCCTTAGTAAACGAAAAACTTAATTCCAGGAGTTAAAAACACAAGAGATTTTGGCTGTTACATGTCATAAGTAAAACTGTCCCATTGTTATTTATACAGTCACTGGAAGGTGCAACTAATCTTCCTTCCCTTGGTCAAAAATTCATCATATAAATTCCAGTTGATAAATATTGTGCTTTACTAATATTTGACAGAAAACATGTACAAATTTAAAAAAAAAAAAATTTCTAGAAAGTTTTGGGTCATACCTCACAGTTTATCCTCCCTAATTATGCCTTGCTACCAGCCTATGCTATTGCTAGCTCATCTAAATGATGTAACACCATGAAAGGAACACCTGCCACTATAGCTGAGAACACTGAGATCAATTCGTCAACTGAGTTGCTTGCAGTACAAATGCAGAGTTACTCACATGAAGCCAGAAAAAGAAAATACTAATCTTTCATGTTTCCCACAAATCTAGCTCCATCCCTTTCTTTCTCAGCTCCTTTATTCCATTTTTCTCAGTGACACAAACAATGTAAATAATTACCCATGGTAGTGGGATTGAAAAACAAAAACAGGAAAAAAAAGAAAAGGAAAAAAAAATCTCCTCCTACACATCTCATAAAAACACCACCCTGTCAAAAAATGAGCTCCATTCCCGATTCCAGTTTTCGATCTCTATGTCAGTGTATCGCTGAAAGTAGTAATTAGGTTGTCAGGGAGAGAGCATGCGAGAGAAACATAATAAGTACCACACACACATTCACACAGCCTTGGTGCAGGGACAGCTGGGGGACAGAAGAACCATTATGAGTTAGCTGACAACCATGTACTGTATGTCTTTACTCCTTCCTGCCAAAAACCTATCGACTATGTATTGATTCAACTTTTTAATCTTCTAAATGGAGAAAAGAT
Organism: Sphaeramia orbicularis; assembly: GCF_902148855.1. Taxonomy (NCBI): domain Eukaryota; kingdom Metazoa; phylum Chordata; class Actinopteri; order Kurtiformes; family Apogonidae; genus Sphaeramia; species Sphaeramia orbicularis. The sequence continues at coordinate 21,004,496 of NC_043974.1, read as the reverse complement.
GCATCACTGACAGGTCATTTAGATCTAAATATGTGGCTACGGTTGCTGCTCAGCTGTGTAACAGTGGGTTTACTACTTTAAAATGCAAATATATAATTTGAAAAGTAATTATAATACTGAGTATTCAGTACTGCTTCGGGTTAGAGTAGCCAAGGGGAGGAAAACAACTGTTACTGAATTTACACTCATAAAAGTACTAATGTGAGTTCAGGATGTCATGTGCATTCTAATTCTTTATTCATTTGTTGGGCACAGCAGTTTGCCCCTGTTTTCACTGGACCTTGTGAGCAGGCAAACTGTGATACCAGGATATTATGGAAAAGCTTCTATATAAGGAGAAGATATACATTTTAAGGGGAAATGGAAGTAGAATTATATTGAGGAATACTGTAATTGGATGAGTCATGGAGGAGGTAAGAATAGATGAGGGAAGGTTGGTGATATTACTCAGAAAAGCTAAAAGAAAGTAGTCAGTGACGGGATATGGCACACAAGAAAGCAGTGACCAACAAATACTCTCTACAACCAAACAAGCTGAGAGAAATTTGCCACTAATTTGGCAAGGACTAGTGGGAATGAACCACAGCAGTAAAGCTCCATTTTCTCGCCATCAGTCTTGATCGCCCATGGCTCTTGTTAGATCTTGGCCATCAGCCACACACAGAGTGGCTAACCAGCATCCCACTGCTCCATCACCAATATGACAGTGTCTTTAACAGCATCAGCGGGCTGGGGCAAGGAGTAATGAGGGTCTCGTGTGTAAAAACAGGAGGATAAACTCAGGTAGGAGAATTCAAGCATGTGGTTACCAATAATGTATCCTATCAGTGTACAAAATACACCTTTTTGGTGGTGCTTGCAGAGAAAGCACATTTTCTGCAAGCACACTGCATTTTTCAGCAAACAGGCACATTTGTCGACCAGCTAATTTTTCATCCTTTCAATGATTTCTCAATTTTCCTTCCCCCATTATAAATTAAAGCCAAAACAAACACTGAGGTATTTTGTAGCCTTTGGATTTCTAGTTTGGCTATTAAAGTAGTTAAGGCTGCAGTATGTAAATACTGTTAGATTAATACATCTAATTTAACTGTGTTAAATGTGTTTCAGTTCCATTAAGAAAATGCAGTCTCACACTTGGATTTCAAATAAGATGTCTAGATTTCAGCAGTTGTTAAATAAACTCTGTTAGTAACAGAGAGTTACAGAAGGATTTGTTCAGTCTGCAACACAGACTTTTCTTCATCATCGTGTCATTTTAATTTGTCCCAGAGCAGAGAAAATAAACCTTTCTGTACCAAATGGAAGGTTGTGTTGCCACAAATAACAAATAAGCAGGTATATCTCTCTAATTTAGCTGTGGAAAATACACTATCCATATATACTTCTGTTACTGAGCTCCATGCACACTCATTAACTGAGGAAAATATAGCGGAATTAGTTTAATCTGTAAGAGGAAAATGAGTGTAACCAAAGAGTACATATGGAAAATAGGACACCCTTCTCTCCTTCTATGCATAAGAAAACGATTATTGTGGAGGCAGACTATATCAGCAGTCACTATGTTGAGGCGTTACATATTGAGCTGCTCTGTCAACAAGTCCAAAGAATTTTCAGAATGCCATCTTGCGTCTTTGATTTTGTCAACCAGAGTCTTCAAATTGCCCTCCCACTGTGCCTCTGAGTGAGGTTTGACATCAATTAGTCTTTGCAGCTGACAATTACGCACAGCTACACTCCCTAGTATAATCGTATCACTGCTTTAAAACAAACTTCATCAAATAGTTGATGACAGTCCATATCAACTGTTTGGATCTCCTGAAAAACACTCAAATCACCCTTGGGATACCTTTTTTGGCCTTGTCTGATTCAGTAACTCAGAGGAGTCTGGGGTTTATGACCCACACAGCAACAAGCCAAGAGGATATTTTAGGTTCACAGTTGAAGCTCCTATGGACTGTGAGATTTCAGCAATCACATGAGTTTATTGCAAGCCACACTGTGCAAGATGGATCTAATAAACTTGGGTATGGCGTGTACACAGACTGTGCAATGATAAAGTCTACTGAATCCCAGGTTACTGGACAAGTCAAAGTATGAGAATTAAATGTCGTCAGTGCAAGACGTCTATCTTTGACAGCGTAGTTGTAAACAATGAGGCTAAAGTAGTGACTGTACTGTTACAAAAGTGGTTTTTATATGCAACAAATAAAGTCAAGTCAATGGGCAGGAGCAAAATGCAGGTCTGATTCTGTCTTGGAAAAATACCAGGCTTGCAAAGAAAACTTGAGGCTTGTATTTTAGACTTAAACTTTGTTGTAATGATCAATATGTCCTTTCATTGTGAATTTCTATCAGTTTTAAATAGACAGAGAATTTTATTGCACGATGTCTTAGGACAATGGCTATCTGCGAACCTCTCTCACAATGTAACATAAGACCACAGCAACGTTTGGTCACCTTTCATCTGAGACATCCCAAAGTCATTGAATACACAGCCTTATGCCATTCTCGGCACTGTCATTCAATCAATTGATCAATCAATCACTCAGTCAATCAGATTTTATAGCCCCACATCACAACTGAAGTTATCTCATGACACTTTACATTTATAGCTGGTCAAGTCCAGAGTCTTAATAAAATGTGAGAGCAGGGACCACAAGGGACTATCCCATAATATTCCTAGTCTCATCTTCGCTGAGGTTTCAAGCACCCTGAAGCGATACTAAAGATGGGCCAGTCATTTCAGAGTCATTATTGTGTCAGAGTAACTGTCACTATGTTGTGACGTGTTACACAGAGCAAAGGTAGTAAGAAATCTCTGACAATGCTGAAGCAAATTTCCAAGTTGGTTCTAACTTTGATTTGAAATGGAAACAATATTCTTGCCTGGAAAACATTTCATTTCAGTATTACGTTCATCCTCCTTTACTGTTGCATCACTCGTAGGTGTAGTCATGATCATCCCAGTATTTTGAGCTGATACCAGCAGTAGAAAAATTGTCTATAGATTTACATTTCCAACTCGTCACATATTGATGTTTGGCTAAACCAAAACACTTTGACAGACAGGATACCCCTAGGAGTCATTTTTCTAAAAGCGAGAAAGATAAAAAACAAAAACAAAAATAAACACAGCATGTAAGTAGACTCAAACCCGTTCTGCTGTGTTTGGTGTTCCACATAACTACCCCAGCCGCCTCCTACTAAGGTTCTATCTATGTTACTTAGGCCATATCGTCAATTCCCAACATCTGTGGACTTACATTGACTTCTACGCTATGGGGGTACGGACACCAGAGACCAGAATGCAACAACATGGAATTGAGAATAGGCCTGTTATGCCATGTTTTTCTGTATACAGTCTGCTGTATAATGTAATCGATACACAAACTTGGATTTTAGTCAATCAATCAATCTTTATTTATATAGCACTTTTCATACATTAAGGCTGTAGCACAAAGTGCTTTACATATAAATTTAAAAATCAGTACCACCCCCCACCTACCCACCCGCACACACCCACCCACCCAACTGCTCACACACACACATACACACACACACACACACACACACACACACACACACACACACACACACACAAGCACAGACATACTTAAAAAGACTAACTGAGCACGAGAGGACCAGAAAGTAAAAGTAAAAGAGTAAAAGAGGAGGCGCTGTCTCAGGGAGCCATCCGTACCAGGAGGCAGCCACCGACCCTGGCAACCAGGCGCCAGCGACACTGTGCCGCATCCCAACCAGTGGGAGAGGGCCAACTGCCACCGCATCGTGGCGGCAGAGACCCCCACCCACCAGAAAGAAGCAGACCCCAATGAAAGAAGGCGCCACAGCCGGCAGAGTCCACAGCCCCCCTGGCACGGACGGCTCCCTCTGATGAAACACTGGAAGATATAGATAAGAAACATTAAAAAGATATAAAAGAATTGATTGAAAGAATCTAAATGTAAGACATAAATATAAATATAATATAAATATTAAACATTAAAATGGTAAAACAGAAGCATTGGTTAAAAGAAACTTAAGATATATATATATATATATATATATATATATATATATATATAATATATATATATATATATATATATATATATATATATATATGCATAAAAATATAACTATAAAACCTTGGAGTGGTTAAAACAGAGGCATTAGTTAAAAGCCAAATTAAAGAGGTGGGTCTTGAGCCTGGTTTTAAAAGTGTCTACATTCTCTGCAGCCCTGAGGTTCCCTGGCAGGCTGTTCCATAGGCGAGGAGCATAATGTTGAAAAGCTGCCTCGCCATGAGATTTTGTGTTAGCTTTTGGAACTGTTAAAAGGCCAGTGCCAGAGGACCTAGTATGGTAAGTATCATAAGTGTTTAGTGTCATGGAAGATGAGGGATACAGCTAGTATTGTCTCAAATGCCATTTGTGGTTTCTTGGAATTAAGAGAGAGTAATTATAGTTTCAGAGATTTTCATATGTGTGAGTGGACTAAAGTGAGGACAAATGTGAAGTCTAGATGGACTGGGATTGTGGGTGTGAAATTATGGAATGGACCTTACGATGCATTTAAGTTATTTACTCCTTTGGCGAAGGAAAAAAAAGTGCCTTAAGTTTAAAATTATTGAGAAATATTGAATTGAGATGGTAGATATGTTTTTGTTAATATTGATTGTTTTTAAATTTTATTATTATTGTGGTGTGGATGCTTAATGCTGTACACATTTAAGTTGATGTAAGTAGAGCTACAACTGATTAATCGATTAGGTGCTTGAAGCGAATGCAAAAGTTCCCGATTCGATTAATCGACTCGAATTGATTGGAGGGAAATATTCTATTGCGGTTTTCCTGAACTGAAGCTTCTTTGTACGTCACAATAAGCGTCCATGTGAAACACAACAGTGGAACCAATGTTTAACAGCAGAGAAATGAAGGAAACAAAGCTTTGATTCAGGACAATTGTGGCTGAATGATTTTTTTGGATCACTTTGAGTCGATTAATCGGTTGCAGCTCTAGATGTAAGCAGTGTATAAGGTGAAAAGGACATCCAAAAAAATAAGCTTTTGCTTCAAGCCTATTCGGTTTTTGGTTTTTATGTTTATTACGATTAATGTACTAAGTATAATGATTGATGTAAAACCAAAATAAATTCATTCATTCATTCATTCATTCATAAAGGAGTGTTTCTATACATATTAGTCTCCAATCTGCTCTTCCTGTTTCTGTTTTTCAGGGGAGAAAGGTGACCAGTGACCACAAGCTGAAGCTCCATCACCAGCCTTTCTCTACTGATTAGGATCACAGCAGAAGGAGGTGGGTGGGGAGAGGAGAACGGGAAGGAGGAGGAGGTGGAGGAAGGAGAGGGCATCAGGGGAGCTCTTTAGGAACAGACACCAGTTGACTCTGCTGCACCCTTCGCAGCAGGAGCTGTCAATCCAATTATGCCCACAGTCTGGCCCACTCAAGCACACATGCACAGTCACACACATAAAACAAGTACACTCCACACTAGTTCTAATACACTTCACTGCTACAATCCACCCACATAAATTTCTCATGCACATATACTCGTATGTACGCTCTCAAACACCGTCGACATTTATAGGAACATCTACAAACTTAATGTCTGCGCACACACACCTAGGAAGGAACGAAGATCCAGCTGAGACTCTGACTATCACCTCATCCCCTGCTTGGTGTGGATATCACAGCAACAACATATGCAGCAGGGGGTGTGAAAGTCTCCAGCTAATCAAGTCATGTAAGCACCAGCATCTCCACACATAGTCAGACACTTCAAAGCTGTGCTGTTGTGCTGCTCGTATGCCTGTTGTACATTCCCCTTTCAAATACTAGAACAAACCCTTTGAACATCCTTCCTGCCCCTTCTTCCCTTTCTTTTATTCCCTCCATCATTTTGTTCCATCTTGGCAATCCACCTCTTTCATTACAGCTTGTTTACTGTGGAGTTAACCCTTCCCGTTCCCGATACAAACACAGACTTTCCTTTGTGTGCTTATTGCATCCGATTGCATTGCCTGAGTGTTGTAATCATGTCCCGGAGAAAACATCGCAACATCTATTTTCTGCAATCCCGTACTAAATTTTGTCCTTGTTCTGTTTTCTGTGCCATAAAAGAAGAAGAATAAACACAAGTAATCGCATTCCAAACAATCCTTTCTTCAATCGTAAGTGCTTTACAGAATTATAACTGAATGTAGCGTTGAGAATGAATCATTCTACATACATGGATGGCTAAAAGCTTGGCAGTACCTTGTTGTATTCTGCCCCGGTGTAAATTTTATATATATATATATATATATATATATATATATATATATATATATATATATATATATATATATATATATACAGTGCTGTAGGTCTTCTTTATACTTGAATTGCAACTACAGGTTTCTGTTCAGATCTTTTTTTTTCTCTCTTTCTATACCTGACCATTTGTCACACAAAGCTTACCTCACACATGTACTCTCAAATAAGCATTGAATAGCTGTATAATTTTAAAATCTTTCATAAGTTAAGCATGGTTAAATATTTAATGCTATAAAGATCATATCATGTAATAAGATAATATGTGATCTGTAATCTAAAAAGGTGTCCATAGGAAGGAAGCTGTAAAGAAATGATGCACTGAGATTTTTCTGTACCTGTTTATATATTCAATATATTCAATAAACCTGTTTAATGCTTCTTTTCATCAGTGAGATGTAATACATTTAATAACCCTTTAAGTTCATTTTCTGATAAATGACTAAGGAAGCTGAAAAGTCCTAAAACCATTGTGCAGTAATATTTTTTCTGATTTAGTCCATTTTCTTGCTTATTTTGTTCAGTTTTCTTTATGTTGTTGCTTTAGTTGTGGCTTTTGCAACATTCATTTAAAATGGAGAAGTTCAAATTGAGTTCAAGTTTTTCTTCTTTTTTTTTCAGCAACAGGAGGGGAAAATGACAAGTTCTGTGGAGCAGATCTAAGGAGCAACATATTAGGTAAGACATTTTAAGCATATTTGAATACCGGGGAGAGGATGAGTCTTTTCCAATATGTATTATTGTAACGGTCTTGAAAGATGCTATGCTTTCAATATGTAGAAAATTATCTGAATTTTTGCAATACTTACTGATGTAATATTTTTTAGAACATAAAGTAGCATTGAATACAATGTAAGTTACACATAAAATAAAAAGCAGAGTGTTTTATCTTTTTACAAATAATTTTTTGGAAAGTTTATGTGATAGTTACAAGGAAACACTATAATTTGTGGCGGAAAAATAGTAAATTGGAATGCACACCTGGTACTCACTACTCAGAGCAAAAAAACCCCAAAAAACAGGTTTTGCTGTATATGTGCACTACAGGGTGGGGAAGAAAATTTACAATATTTTGAGGCAGGGATTGAAAGACAGTGTATGACCAATTAGTTTTTTGAAAGTCATGAGAATTTATTTGCCACAAGAAAATTTACATAATAGAAAATGTTTTTATTCTATGTGTCCTCCTTCTTTCTCAATAACTGCCTTTACACGCTTCCTGAAACTTGCGCAAGTGTTCCTCAAATATTCGGGTGACAACTTCTCCCATTCTTCTTTAATAGTATCTTCCAGACTTTCTCGTAATAGTTTTGCTCATAGTCATTCTCTTCTTCACATTATAAACAGTCTTTATGGACACTCCAACTATTTTTGAAATCTCCTTTGGTGTGACGAGTGCATTCAGCAAATCACACACTATTTGACGTTTGCTTTCCTGATTACTCATATGGGCAAAAGTTTCTGAAAAGGTATGGATAATAGTTAGGTATGATTATGACATCAATATATGTTTGGTTTCAAAACAATTGACGTAGTGCCTGCTGAGAAAAAACAACTAAATGTTCATTGTAAATTTTGCTTCCCCACCCTGTACATGAAAAAAAAAATGTTTGGATGCACTGAATTCGGGTGAGTCTTTGCTAACAGGGGGCTGGGCTATGAAACAATAATGACAAATGCCATAATATCATTTTATATTGCAATTAATCTTTTGTTTTTAGAGTTAATTTTGCTTATCTACAGTATGCTTGCAAAATACTTCAGATTTTCTTTTACTTGTTTATTAATAATACTCAGTGTTTTATTGTCATTATAATTGTTTGAAATGCTTACCTTATTTCTTATTTATTTATTTATTTAGAACATGCAAAGAACAAAATAAAACAAAGCAAATTAAGACAAAACAATACAAAATAACATTTAAATGAACAGAATCTTGCATGGTCAAAAAGTAGTAGGAAGAAGTATAAACTTATTTAATCCTACCCCTCAAGTGCTTTTACACCTTTATCACTAACTTAATACAACAATCAAACAATACATTTTTCCTAGTTTTAGCATTCAACCACAACTAATACATAATGCAGTAATTGAATTATACACAACAATATGTTCATGGCAGCACAGACATACAAACAGACTCAACAATTCAACAATTTTCTTCAATTATTACAGCATATTTATCAATACAACATCATCCATAAACAAACAGCCCTCATTGTCATTATTAAATACTGTACTTCTGAAGTATTTGTCACATTCTGACCATAAATAATCATTTTAGACCTCAAGCTACCATCTGGTTCTTCATTGCTCACTCAGGAAGAAGTGATAATTATTGAAAACAACTGACGTGAACCATTTTGTCATGATAATATTTTAAATGCTAGCACAAACTATGCTAACAGCTTTGGCTACATAATGTATTTGGTTTGGTAAAATAATAATAGATTTATGTCTCATCCTCATGTCACTGTTTGTACTTACATCTGACATATTATTGCCCATAAAAACACCAAATAATACCTTCACTACCTACCACCTGACTACTAAGCATGTCAAGGGACAGTCCGATTCATATTGTGAGCTTACCGAGTTTTTGTTGGCATCTGTCTTTTAAAAGGACTCTTGTGTTGTTCGGTCAAACCAAAGGTGAAATATGGCAAAATGGAAGCTGTACAGATAAGGAAGAAGGAGTCAAAAGGTGGGTGGGTCCAAATAGGTCTGAATTATTCTTCAACAAGCAGAGATGAACGAAGGAAAGAAATGTGATTATTAGGGGTGACAGGAGGAAGAACAGGAGGGAAGGTGCAAAAAAAAAAAAAAAAGAAGTTGAAAGAGGTGAGTTAGAAAGAAAAGATGCCAAGAAAAGGGAGAGGGAGGCAATATAGAGGTAGTTTATGGTACAAAAGATAAATATGACAGTCTTCTTAGAGAGAGAGGCTAATGGATTTCTCTTGTTCAGCCCTTATCCCTTTTCTAACACATCCCATCTACTGCAGCTTATATTGAAAGCTCCGGACACTCGTCACGACTCGCTGCTCTAAAGTAATGGTGGGTTGCTTCAAATAAGAAATGACCATTAATATAAAGTGCTTTTGTTGTTAGGATTTCCAATTTCTATATGATTTCAATTCACCCTGACATATTGCAATGTAATTCAGAGGCAGCGGTTAGCTTTCTTTGACATTTTAAAATCTGTGCATTAGAGATCAAGCTGCAGTATTTTTCACCACAAATCTGCACTCACAGTCCATGCCTGACGTGACATATGATAATGAATTTTATGTGCACCGTCCCCATGCGTGACATATATCTCTGTCATATAATGATAAATGCGGGACCTCTCTAAGCCAGATTGATTTTTTTTTATTCAGTGATTTCTCAGATGAAAAAATAGCTGTCAATGTCTCTTATTCTGTAGTCATCTTACACCAAGGTACACGCCCTTGTCAGCCATTTAACAGCTCGGGAAATAAACACTGCATTTTCTACGGAGCATCTCTCGTCCACCAACAATGTAGCACTTCATTTTTAACCATTAACATTTAAATGGCTGCCACGATTGATTGACCAAGTTTGAATGGCAATTTTAACACACAAGTGATTCCTCTCATCCCGTATCAGCGCTGATGTTGTCACAACGTTGCATCACGGGTGCTTTGGCAATTATGCTTTCAATGTTCACAGTATTTTACAGTCAGACAGCTCCATTTTGAAGAGACCAATATACACTATGACACAATCAGACTTGTAGTAATGGCTTGACCTTAAAAAGTAGCCCCTTAGTGAATAAATAATGCACAAGAGTCCTTGACTGCTCTTTTACTATAAAGAAATATTATAAGCTTATGTCAGTGAAGATCATTTGGAAAAATAAATGTGCTTAATGCGTCACATTTATGCTATTTGGTTATGCCTAAGAAATTTAGTGTTTTCAAGTTCATCCATCCACCAATTCACTGTTTACATGAAGTTATGAGACATCCTGGATCTTCTATATATTCTCAACAAACTTATTTTGCAACTGAAAAGACCAAACTATTACTTTTGCTTTTTTAACTTGTAGCCTTTTCTCTGAAAATGCATCCTAATGAACACTAATTTGTTTCTCTCAATGTAAAATTCTTCTCTTGAGACTAAAGTGCATTGGCTGCCTTTGCAGTTTTAAGTGTAAATTTTGTCCTGTACATAAGCCTCAGAAAGGTTATTGAGGTGAACAGTAGAAGAAGACTTTTGACACTTTGGAGGCATGATTTACATTCTGAACTCAGAGTGTTGGTAAATTTAAGTGAACTTTGGGTAAGGTTGAAATAAATTAGCATGACTACGCTTCATCAGCAGTAACTTTCACAAGTGGTCGTATTGGAAAAGCAACAAAGCAGTGAATGTTTTACAGTTGTGTTTAATATTAACATGCTTTTGTCTTGGTGTATTTGTATTATTAAAAAAAAGGGTATTGGAAAAAAAGGTGTATGGTTCTCACTTATATGTTTAGAAACTCAGAAGTACATGACAGGGGTTGGCTTGTGCTTGCTGTAGCCGGCAACATTTGGTTTTGTATCAGCTGGCAAAACAGAGCAGCAGTTCATTTTTGTTAACTCATATCAAAGTGATGCAGACGAGGAGTGTCAGTATGAGTTGTGTAAGAAACAGGCTGTAAGACTTTAAAGTTGCTTGGTTAACTTCCAATAACTGACTGTAAAGGAATTCACTGTGTGCACTGAAGTTATTCTTGCTTCATTCATGTTTTGCAGAAGTCACTGCTCCACTGAGCAAAGCATTTCAGCACCAGCTGCTCAAATGAGCTTGCTCAGTATTTTAAAGTAGAAGACTGATGCCATACTATGTAGGATTATTGCATGTGTCAGGTAGTAGCGTATAACGAAGTGTGAATATATTATAGTTAACAGGATCAGGAGGTTAAAAGTGCGTCAGTCAGGAATGCAATATGTGAACATCAGTGTTTAGTTACCGAAACTCTTCTGAGGCCTAATTTATATAAAGAACAATCACTGACTCTGTATGACTTTGTGCAGTTGCTGCAGAGTGTACTTTAAAAATAAAGATATTTCACAGATAATTAAGTAAAGGAAGATTTTCTTTACAAAACATAAAAAATAATCATAAAAGCTGATTTTGATATTGGGACTCTTTTGTAAGTCATAAGACTGGACTGGGTTCCACTGACAATGCAAAGCCCTGGATGCCCCACGCTGAATAATGCAGTGAGAAGTATTTTACAATACATTAAGTTGAGGTGAATGAGCAGAAAATAAATGAAAATGGAACAGACGTCGCTGTCCCTAGCTTTTCCATCTATGCCACAAAAGTTACAGTCATGCTGTCGAACATTTGCAGCCTCCATCCAATAGAAAAACTATGTTAGACGTACATCAAATGGATCTCTCCTTGGTGTGTGCTGTGCCTGAGGGGTTCATCAGTTTCAAATGGCCTCCAACCAACTCATGTGTGACGCAGGTGAGGGAAGCGTATATCTACACTCAGCTCTGTGATGGCTCCTCAGATGGTGTTGCGTGTGCGTGTTGTGTGTGAGACAGATGTATAAAAAGACTTTAGGCTCATGAAAAGCATGTACTGTTAGATCTCTATGTGACGTGGTAGCCTGGCTGTCATGTGCATTATTGCTGGCTGTGCTTAGTTGGCAAGCGGCCACTCAAACATGAAGTTACATTAAATTGATTTATGTATCATGTTGAAACAGCCGTATAGGGTTTTGGCGTTATGGGAAATAGACTGTTGGAAAGTGTACTCTATCTTCTATATGTAATATGCAAGTTTTGGTGACTGTATGCGCATGCATGTGTGAAATATGATTCAACTGCTAAACAATAACATTAGGCTTTGTATTGGAATTGTACACTTGTCCTCTATTTACAAGACCATTTTCTCATAAACATCTGTGTATGCACTTGTATGCACCATCCATCTCTCATCGCCTACTATTTATCTATAACTCCGTCTTTGTGCTTTGTTGAGAATAAATGAAAAATCACAAGGGGATTTGTAAGATATGTGTGAATTATGCATTTAAATAAGAAAAATAAAGTCAGCTACTAAGTAAAATAAATATTTGATAGATAATCATTTCTACATGAACAAATCACCCCAATATGTACTACATTTTTGTTTATTTTCATATAATAAGATGATAGTTGTTTTTTATTGTAAGCATAAGAAACTGCAGCTTTGGTCTTTATTTTCTTCACTGATTAAAAACATAAAAGCCCTCACTGAAACTTAATCACTGAAAACCAAATGAGTAAAAAATGAGTTTTGGAGACAGTGGTGTACAACAGTAGAATTATCCAAGCAATCGATCATAAACATCCTTCACATTTTGTACCTCTGGTCTTTGCCATGACTTGTTTTATTTACTATATTGTCTCATGCAATTAGGAAATATAACATTTCCCTTAATGTTGCTCTCTGAACAAGTGTTAAAGATAATCTAACCATCTGCTGTGGGACCTGTCTGACCCTGTGATAAATTTTCTAGCCCCCTTTGGAGATGGTGAAATGGTATAATCACAGTTCTAGCTTATATGGTTGTTGAGCTCTTTCTTCAAATTTTGACAAACTGACCTTAATCTTGTTTCGTCCAGAGATGCTGTTTTTGTTTCATTTGTCTGCATTTCCATCTTTCTCTTTTCTTTTCTTTTCTTTTCTTTTCTTTTCTTTTGTTTTCTGCATGGCGAAGCTGAACAGTTAGTAAATTACCAATATTCTGCACTGAGGGCAGAAGGTGAACTGTTAAGCCGACTTAAAGACATTGCTTCAACCTTTAACTTGCATATTACTTACACTCATCCAAATTAAGATGTTAAATTCTATGAGTGAGTAGACAGGCAAAATAAGGAATGGCATCACTTCTGTAGAAACAAACAAGACAAAAATATTTTGTGTAAGGCTCAAAGGACCTGCAAAGACCTGCTAACTACACAGCACCAATATTAGTGGGAACAGTCATATGTCCGGTCCATAGTTGAAACGTTTCCATGCATAGGTCTTGCTACAAAAAATTTTTTATTCACAAAAAGACAAAATTGTTCTTTCAACACGTCTGCAAACTCACCTCAGAGAACCTACCTCTCTCTGAATCTGTCTTCAAGTTTATGAGGCCTGAATGATATTGAATTAATGGTTAATGATATCAGCTGTAAAATCTTCAGTAAGTTATTGGAGGGACCAGGGGCCTCATGTATTACGACTTTCGTAGATTTCAGACTAAAACCTGGCGTACGCTTAAATACAGAAAACCCATATGCACAAAAAAAATCCAGATAAATAAAACTGAGCGTACACCCGAATCCAAGCATACTTTCTTTAAACATCCCAATCAGCGTGGAATGTTGGAGTATGTGACTCCTCACTCTCCACGGCCACATTTAAATATGCAAATCAGTATAAACGGGGTCTGCAGGTGGGATTCCCTCTGGGATTCCCCTCTCTGCATGATCACATGACGTCAAGGTGGACGTGAAGCGGAGGCCAAAACAGGAGGTGAGAGGGGGATGAACTCAGCCCGTTTGAGCAGAGAGTCACCGCTATTGTGGGTGACACTGGTCTCACAGGGGTGGGGGCACATATTCTACGGATCATACAGTAGTCTGATCACAGCTAAACATGATAAAGGTTCATGTGTAATCACGCCAGGATATCAAAGAGGAAATCAAAGACTTTGACTCATGTTTAATCACTCAATTTATTTTTTCCCAAAAGACAATGAGGCAAAAGATGGTGAGACCCAGTCTCAGCCTCATGTCACAGACCCGCAGAGGCTATCTGCTGCCTATCTGGTGTCAGCTGATGTTCTGACACCAATCCTCTGATCTGCCACAGCCAGCTGCTGTTGCCCGTCCAACATGGGTCCATGCTCACCCGAGTCACCAGAGGACATCGTGAGGACAATCGGCGGCTTCAGTGAGCGCCTGGACCAACTTATAAATGTTCTCACAGACATTAACACTACATTAAATGCATTTATCAACCAGCGAATGTTGTGTCCTTGTCTCTTTATATGGTTGTTGCCGAGCTGAATGTCCTCCTGGGCTGGATTGGCAGTGATGGGTCCAAGGTCTGGTTCGTCCGGTTCTGGTGGGGGGGGGTGTGCTGCTCTGGCAGTGGGATGGCGGGCCGGTGGGTTAATTGTTCATCTGTGTATCTCTGATGGGCACATCAATTGGAGGAATGACCTTTTTCACATTATTAACAGTTTTCCAGTATCACCTCTAAGTGTCACCAGTGGTTCAAAAGCACTAGAAACGTGCGTGCGCCAGCTATGGACTTGGTGTGGGGCACTGCACATTTCCACGGTCATTTCACTCTATACATCTGAACGTGAGCGTGGAAAAGGGCATACGCCACGTTTTTGTGCGTACACATGCTTTATACATGAGGCCCCAGGTCACTATGCTTGTTATCTCTGAGTTTCAGGTATTTTAGTATAAAAACCACTGATAACCAGACTGCTTTATCCTCCTGAGACCCAGCAATGCATTTTTGTCCTCTGTAGGAGACAAAAGTTTGACAGTTTTATTTAAAAAATGATGTCCATTGCAAAGGACATTCCATAAAAAAAAAGAATTTAAAAAAATGTATCTGAAAAAACTGTTGCATTATGCAGTTTCCAATTAAGACAATTGTTTAATGTAAAAAAAAAAACCTATAAATTTTCCCTTTCCTGGGTCTCAGGTGGTTGTTGCATGTCCAGATGTCCTTATTAACCCATAATCCCAGACGGTAATCATTGCAGAACACACAACTTTTAAGAATGTCAGATCCAAACTGATACACTGTTAAAGTTATTGGTGGTTTGTGCATAAATGTGCAGAACCTCCTCAGGGGGTTCAGGGGCGCTGTGACACATATCCAGCTATAACACCAAAACACTAGGAGAACATCTGTGCAAATGTGTTAGAACAATTTCACATATGTTTGGTGACACATAACATTATTTTTAGTATCAGACATTAAATGCATTTCACACCTGCCTGAATTATTTTATAGCTGGAGTGTAATTTGATGGATTTCAGTATATTTTGATACAGATGAAGAAGCACAAACCTTTTTTTTATTGTGTAGAACTCTGCTCATTGTCATTTTCATTATGAACAAATGAATATACTGAACTGCAGAGAAACACCTGAAACACAAGAAACTGATGCAAAACACGGGCAAATTGATCTCATGGGAAAAACAACTTTGTGAATAGGTACAAAAAAATCAAGCAGATTGCAGGTGCAAATGCTGTACAATTCCTTGTACAATTATCTGTTGTTGCCTATTATACAAAGTACAAAATCTGTTTATATGTCTGGGGTCTTTGTTTAAGGCAGGGGTCGGCAACCTTAAATACTCAAAGAGCCATTTAGACCAGTTTCCCACAGAAAAGAAAACACCAGGAGCCACAAAACACTTCTGACAACTAAAAAACATGTGGATATATTGTTTTTTACCTTAATTCTATGTATAAAGAAAAAACTACCTCTATTAGGTTCAGCACTGGACAGCGCTATGGCTTCCTGTGCCTTATGAACAGGTTCAGCACTGGACAGCGCCAATACAGCCCTGTTCAATGCATTAGACAGAATGCAGTTGAGCAAATATATGCAGCCTTAAAAGAAAAAAAATAGAGAAAAAAGTGGCTCTGGCTCCCATGTAGGAGCCAGCTCCATTCATTCACTTGACAGAGCCAGCTCAAAGAGCTGCTGTGTTTGTGACCAACACATCACTAATCACAATACAGGCTTTAACGTCATCCACTAACATATGGAACTGACGGTTTAAACATTTTGCCATTATTTTATTGAGCAACAAAAAACTAAACACATTTTATCTTAATAGTAAAAGGTCACCATAATCTTCAAATTTAGAATTGCATTTTAAAAAACTAAACTAAAATAATATAAATGTTAATACTCATTATTCATGTTCCCAAAGCCTCAGGGAGCCACAGCAGAGGGATGAAAGAGCCACATGTGGGTTGATGACCCCTGGTTTAAGGTATACTGGCTCCAATAGTTGAGAGGTTACATTCATGTACCTTAATTTTAAGAAACATCAACTTCAGTTTTTCTACCTTTCTCAAAAAGTTTTTGCTTTAGATACTTACAACCTAACAAGATGGCTTCAGAAAAAAAAGTGTATATATATATATATATATATATATATATATACACACACACAGGGTGGGGAAGCACAATTTACAATATTTTGAGGCAGGGATTGAAAGACAGTGTAGGACCAATTAGTTTATTGAAAGTCATGAGAATTTAAATCTTCAAATCATATTTTACTGCATTTCTAACGGTCTTGTTGTCAACCTCAAGTTCAACTGCCATTTTTCTCATGGATTTGGTTGGATCCTTTAGGATTTTGGATTTGAGAGCTTTAATAAAAGCTTTGGTACGTTTTTTGTTGCTTCCTCCACTTCCAGACTTTCTCGTAATAGTTTTGCTCATAGTCATTCTCTTCTTTACATTATAAACAGTCTTTATGGACACTCCAACTATTTTTGAAATCTCCTTTGGTGTGACGAGTGCATTCAGCAAATCACACACTGCTTTCCTGATTACTCATATGGGCAAAAGTTTCTGAAAAGGTATGGATAATAGTGTTAGGTATGATTATGACATGAATATATGTTTGGTTTCCAAACAACTGACGTAGTGCCTGCTGAGAAAAAACAACTAAATGTTCATTGTAAATTTTGCTTCCCCACCCTGTATATAAATATATTTTCTTAACTGTATTTTATGTACAAGTTGTTATAAGAGGAAACCTGAAGACGAACATCAAAAACACAAAAGTTTTTCCTACTTTTGTTAAAGAAAAAGCCATACTTTACATTTGGCACAGTTGCTCCCTTTTGTTTTAGATTAAACTAAACATTTAAAATTTTCGGTTATTTTCTGAAACAAATGTGCAAAAAAATAATTGTTAAGACAGAAAGAGGTGGTAATTTCAAGTTAGTAGAATCTCCAGAAGTTCATGGCCATGACCGAACTGGATATCTAAATGAGATATTTTTCAAAATGTTTCTCTACTTCAGCTACTTTATACTGTGGTATTAATTTATGTATTCCTCTCTCAGATATTGCTTTTAATTAGGTTTTATCCACAGTGAAATGCATACACTGTACCCTGTCAGATGCACACACATACACAGGTACCCAGTGAGAAATGAACAGAATAAGTCATTGCCCATTGATTTCTGCTTTTCATTATGCTGATGCAGGAATTGGGGTAAGGGGATTTTTACAAAGTGCTCTTTATCACTGATGTCCTTTTATGAAATTATAACTGTGGAAGAAAAAACCCTCCACCTGTGATTGTCAGAACTAGTCCAGTTATGTCCAAGGGGTAGCATTCACTCACACACTTTATTTATGTGGAAGGCATATTCGTATTCATGATCAGCCGCTGAGCTTCACTGCCAACAAAAATTTTTCAAAAACAGTCCAGATTACTAAAAAATCGTTTTGATTAGTTATTATTAATAACCAAAACTGTTTTCCTCCCGGTCTCACATCGTGGCTGACACCTGACTGCCCTTTAAATTGCATCTGTGTGTGAACTCATAAAAGTGATGGCTGACACTGGGTGGATTTAAAAATGAAACACAGAAATGGATTTTTTTTTTTTTTTTAAAGGTGTTAAAAACGTTTCTCTCCTCTGAGTACCTCGATGCTTTTTGCCAGCGTCTCTCCTCTTCCACCTGTCCATCCTTTTACCTGTACTCTTTATCTTTCACCTACTGCTTCCTTTCTTGTCTGGGTCTCAAATGCAAACTCAAAGCTGCCTTCCTCATCACAGCCTCCACATACGCCCACACATGTCCTGGTGCTACCTTTTCTTTCTCCCATATCTTTATACCAGTTGGTTCATCTCTGCCTTCATGGGCACATATACTATACACTGATTCATACTCCAGAGAAACACCTTTTGCCCAGTGAAGAAGACAGCTTACCATTCCATATGTTGTTTTTACGCTTCACTGTGCACCAACTTTTTTTTGTAATTGGATCATCTCTCTTCCAGCAAACACAACATCTGTTGTTTGGGGGTATTTTTACCACTTCACGCTTCATGTTAACATCTGTTTGAACCTACACATTTTTTCCATTCTGCTCAAGCAATGATTCTGATGCAGAACTGTAGCCGTTTAGAAGGATACTGCTAGAAATTCTTGGGAAGTGGAAAATAAAATAAAAATATTACCCAAATGTCCCCAACTGGCTCAGTTCATGCTTATAATTGGGATCCTTTTCACCCCCAAAAAATGGATATTTCAACAAGTTCTGCATGCATTATTACCCTCAACTATTAAAAAGTATTTGCTTTAGCAGACCCTATTGTCATATTCTCCCTTAAAATATTGTTATTCATATTTTGTGGCTTAATAGACTGCACAAGACTGGAATATTTGCTTTAGGAGTATTCCATGTTAAAACAGTACTTTCTGTATCTTCTTTCTAGGGCTATGAGTGTTTTCTTCTAGATTAATTTGTAGATGGTATAGAATTATTAGAGGGAGGAGTTGTGGCATCGCTCATTAGTTAGGTTGTTTTGAAGCCAGTACTTTGCAGTTTGGCTGCTGATGTGTTGGCTCACTGGTGCCAAACCTTATTTGGACAAAAGTGGCAGAGCGGCCAGAGTACAATAGGTCGGTGGTGAACTACTACTAAACGCTTCTTCCAACAATATTGGATCTGTCTGTCAGTGGGAAATATTTTATTTAATGACAAAAAAAACTTTAAAAGTCTGACTTGGCTGGTGAGGGAGCTGTCATACCTGACCTGTCAGTCAAAGCTGGACACCAGAGACTTCAATCCCTACTGTTTGTTCTGAGCTCTCAGTAATGCCCCCCGCCACACTAATATGGATATTTCACAAAACCTCCACACTCTAACAGCCTTTTAGGTTACAGATTTTTAAAAACACGTTCCAAGGTGAGAATTTCTTGGAAAAAAAAAAAGTCCTGTGCGCGTGTATCCATGTGAAACATGTGGAACACAGAGAGAGTGGAAAATGATGGCGTCACACCCCATTTTGCGCATGTCTAGTATTAGCTTGTGTAATGAACCTGCACCTGGAACATCAAATCCACGTGTATAAATCAGTGTATGACATGCAGTGCTCTGTGTCTCCTAGGTCCAGTATTACCCACGATGTCCACAGTTTTAAGCCCCAATGGAAATGATAATTTTTATGAGCATTAGTGCCAGTATGTTTGTAAGTGTGTTGTTTTTTGGAAAATGAAGGTCACATGGACGCTTTTTTTTTAAGTGGAGGAAGGAAAAATCTGTTTACAACATTATCTGTGTTTGTGTAGATGGGGCACATCAGAAAACCACAGCAAAGGTAAAACTTAAAGTTGGACAAACTTATTAAAGGTTCCAAATAAAACAACAAAGACTGGAATGATTCCTGGACAAAAAGTATTGACTTAGTAGAGTTTCAGTGGAAGTCTGCTTTTGGGGTCAACTCCAGTGGCCATTAGTAACATTAAACTTTAAGATATTTGGCTTTTTTTTTTTTAGAAATGCTCCTTGCCCCTCGGTTCAAAATAGCACTGTAATTCTGTGTGGTGTGTGTGATGAACACCGTTGGCAAAGTGTCAACTGTACTTTAACATGTTTTAATTGTGACACGTGGATACTGACATGTCATAACTGACACAACAGTGACACTAGGTAATTAGATTTGCTGAATTTGTTTTGATGTGTAGGAGGCGTTGGTGCCACAAAACACACTTACAGCCATAGGGTTACATACATTTGAGGGAAAAACTATCAGACCACCCCTCATTTCCTTCAATTTCTTGTTTATTTTAATGCCTGGTACAACTAAAGGTACATTTGTTTGGACAAATATAATGATAACAACAAAAATAGCCCATAAGAGTTTAATTTAAGAGCTGATATCTAGCCATTTTACATGTTTTCTTCATACAAAACCAAAATCACATCAGTTCTTACATCAATAGCTATGGCCTTTTACTGCCAAAAACAGTGCTTTTAGGCATTCCATGTTTTCTGTCTGTTTTAGTCACATGATACACACAGGAGTTAGTACTTGATTGCATAACCATTGTTTTTGATGACTCTTGATGGTCTAATAATTTTTCCGCGACTGCATGTTTTCATTCACTTGTTATATGCAAAATGAATTTCCTGTGACCCTTATAAAGCACTTATTTACAATGTCAACCCCTCTGTTTTAAATCTATTGGCATACCATCTCTGTTTCTCAGCAGCAGGCATAACAAACATGACTAATGATGCTTCTTTTTCTATTTTTAATATCAAACCTACTAATTGTATAATGTTTTGTTTAAGGATGTGCTCTGTATGAATACATTAATAAGCAAGTCATTCCATAGAGTCATACGATGATTTCATCATCTAACATCACTCCATGGGTATCGCTGGAGGGGCATTGCATATTGTCAGTTTATTAGGAGACACTGTGATGGTGACCTGTTTAAGTGAAATATTTTATATAACCCAGACTGTAGTCCTCTGGAAGACCTGCATAATCAAGTAGTGTTAACAGGAAAGTGGAGCCAATAAAGCCCACTATGTGGTCTGTGAATGTATGAACAGGTGTGAGTGGATTAGGCAGGAATATGTCTGTGACTGAGTGGAATATGAATGTCTCTGTGCTTGTCCTTGTGTGTCTGTGTGATAGTGTGTATATATGCATGTTGCTGTAAATGCTTCTGTATGCAGTGTATAAAATGTAGAGACTTGTATTGCTTAATGCGCCTTTCCCACTGGCTGTTTGGGTTCAGTCTTTCTGATCTGCAATACACTCACTTACCCTTGTTTCAGGTAGGAATAACACCAAGATATTAAACTACTTCTTGCCTAACCCTAACCTTAACTGAAGTTGTTACTATAAAATGTTATTTACATCTCCACAATCTAAGGTTATGGTACTATAGCATATACTAACTGAAATGAGAATGAACTTAAAAACAAAAGCAAGCATGAACCAAAACAAAGCACAGTTAGAGGTAAAAACCGCCTTTTCATTTTCTCCAAAGCTTGTTTTTCACAGTGTACAAGAATAAAATTTCTTTGCACCATGTGAGACCGTCCATAAACAGTGGTTTTGTAAATCATACTTGATGTTTTGCATTTTTTCATTCTGCCTTTTTCAGTTTCTATAAATCAAGGCTTTCCTCATAATAAATTGAAAACTAAAACAAACACTAAAAATGAAAAATTAAAACTTGAAATTAAAATACCACTATTTATGCACTCATAAAACTAAATGGAGATCTTCGCTTAAAGACAAGAAATTAATTTACTGCTATAATAACTCTGGTAGGGACCCAACAAATATAGAAAAACAAGACCACCCACCTACACATAAACATTTTTCTGCATCCTCCCTGTCCATCCTTTTCCCTCCATCATACTTCTCTCTGCAGAGCCGCCAGAAAAATGGCTGTCTTTTAAATGGCCCACTCAGCATGGAAAGATGACTCGCTTATCATCAAGGTCTGCTTCCTGCGTAGACATCAACTTGTGTGCATGTACACAAAAACCTCAACACACAGCTGGGGATTTGTGCAAGGCTATGCATTTGCATAGCCCCGCACACTTGCACACACTTCTTAGCCCTGAGTACATGCTTTCCACGAAGATGCATGCACACACATGTCAATAACACACCCACCTACCTGTTTCAAAGCGCCATTTCTCATCTTCATTTCTAGCTTCTCCAGCTTCTACAACTAGTGCCCCAACCTTCCTCTCTCCTCCCTGTTTTACCCTGTCTGCCCCACAGGGGAGATTTCACGCCGAGTGAAATACAGTGTTGCCAACATACGTCTCTAGCAATCAATTTACACTACAGGGCTATCTCTTTTGGCTCCCCCTGCTTAATACACTACCACAAAGGGCAGCATGTGGATTGGCTTGGCCCCGTTCTCTTCATGTTCACAGGCAGGATTATTCTAAGATTAAGTATTTGGGCTTTATTTGTGTGTCTATTGACAAATGACAATAATCAGCCAGCGCCAGCACTTGCAATTTACAGCCGAGGTTTGTGTTTGATGTGCTGCTTTTCATTTATGACTGCAGTAATGTGGAATCTGTAATTGCTGGTGCGGAGCAGGTAGGTAAAAGTAAAGAGTTGTTTTTGATATGTGAGAAAACTCCAACGAACATCAAAAGAGCCGTCTGAATTGCTTCTGGCATCTTCCCTGAGTGTTTTGTTTTCAAGGTAAAAATGGGTTGTTGAATTTGTAATGATGATCAGTCCGGTGTAATGTTTTTGCTCCCTGTAAACACTGTGTCGCCCTGCAGCACACCGGTGATTCCTATGTTTCAGCACCACTGGAGTGGACAGTTCCTTGTGAATTTTCCCCCTTTTTTTTTTTTTTTCTACCACCAAAATAAATGCCCACTTACTAGGTGAGGGCAGCAATGCATTACAAGCACATAAAGGGGAGAGAAGTGATGGAGAGAGTGCCTGCAGTTTTTTTTCCTTCTCCTCTCTTTTAGGGGGGAAATATGTCCTCACTCTTATCTGAACAATGATATGGGCTCATTAATTTGCCACTCTCCCTGTCCCTGCTGAAGCCTGCCATTTCAGTCCATTGCATGTAGCTGTTAAAACGAAGAGGCAGTAAGGAGGGAGGAAAAATGGTAAGAAGATGGAATGGAGATTAATGTTGACATGCAAAGAAAACCTACAATAGATTATAGACACAAAATCACAGCTACACACCCACACAGAGACAGAGAAATTGATTCTTTTCACTCTCCCAAATGTGCATACACACACAGACACCGGCTTAATTGGAGCTACTGTGTAAAATTAAAAGCTCAAATAAAGAGTCGGATGGACTGATGGACTGTCTTCATTACGCTCCAGCCTGCCTCTGAAAACGACTGGGAGGAGACATGGAGGTAGGAGAGGTTTTAAATCACCATAATCCTTTCCCAGTGGCTTTTTACTCCTGCTTTTGAGTCGCCTCTCTCACTCTCCTTCCTTGTATCTCTTCCTATTTGTCCATGTCAAACTACCCATGTGAGGAAAATAGGTGCCCTTCAGTGTGAAATACTGCCAGGGTTTCTTTTCAAATGTAAAAAAAAATAAAGAAAAAAATTTCCCCTCCATGGTCCTGCATTGCTGTTAGATTCGTCTGTACTTTGTGCTCATTTAAGTAGCACAGACCCCTGCTGGTACCTGCCTTTATTAATATCATGGTATTATTCTCGGCTTTAAATGCTCCTATTAATTAGCGCAAGTCTAAGGATTGCTTAGGGCAGCAAAAGTACACCTCAGTGATTCAACCTGTCATCTTTTATAGATGTTGGAGAGTCCAAGGCACATCTGCCCTCGGAGGAACCAGAGCGCCGTGTGGTCAGCCGTAGAATCCATTCTGTTGAAGTGGTCCAATAAAGTAGAGGAATAATGAGCAATGGAGTGTGAAAACGTGAGGCTTGGCTGAGCAAGGTCAGTATTATTGCATGTGCTGCGTCCATATTGATGATGTAGCTGGGAAAGCTTGGTAAAGAAGTGTGTCCTCTTAGAGTACACACACACACACACATACACACACAGCAGAGTTTTTATTGTGACCAATTACACAAACTAACATTGATTCTGTTTTAAAAAGAGCTGAAAACAAACCAGTGCTGCATTTAATGGGCCTCAAAGCTATTAAAAACCTACATTTTCAATATAGGGCTGCTATTAAAACATTTGAAATGAACCCAGCCTTTTCAACAGAGTAACAGCCTTCTGCAGTGAATTTCATATTTCTACTTATTAATTATAGGTTGGAGTATCAAAAAGGAACTGTTATTTTCAAAATTACAAGATCAGCTAAGGAAGATTAATTTAAATTAACTCAGATAATTAATGATTGTTTCAAATATGAAATCATGAATAGGCCTAAATGAACAATTATTCAGACCATAGGTATAAATTAAGCTAAAAACATGGGACAAAGCCAAGTAAACAAAATGACAATACAGACTGGCAGTAAGAATGACATTTATGTGTTCTGGATGAGAGAAAATTAATATGAAATAAATGAATAGAGTAAAAGCAGTCATGATGCAAACCTGAGGGATTTATCAACAGAGCATTTATCCAGCCAGCCCACCAGCTATTGTTCTCCACACCCAGTTTGACATCCCCGCAGATTCCATTGTTGTGAAGGTCATTTCACAGAAAAGAAATGAAAAGGGCTTCATTGCAGAAAGTTCAGGGTGAGGGCCTCAGCCTCATTCGGCTACTGCTGCATTATGCTCCTGTGGATGACTTTTGCTATTCACTTAGCACAATGCAATGTGGCCTCTGCAGATCCCAGTTGGACAACATGAATGGAGAGACCTGGAGCCAAGCCACTGGTACTTTGTCAAAAAGTTACCTCAAGTTGGATGGCAGCCTCTGGAAAGGCACACATTTCCAGGTAGGTCACATACAAATGGTGTATGTGTATGCATTGAAATATTTCTGCTTCCCTGACTAAAATGAAAGGAAAATATCTATGTTATGGTGTATTAAATAATTTGTGGGGCTCTTGACCTACATAATATTATCTAAAAAACCATTAAACAAATCTTGCTTGTACTTATTTGTACATCAGTGACCTACAAAACATAATTTATACTGTATATCCTCTTTTTACTGCATAATAATAACTAAATTCATTACAAGGACTTACATTTGTTGGACAAAATACCTGACGTTTGGAAGTAGTTTCTGAGAAGGGGCCTATTTCTATTTTCACCGAGCGGATGCAAGTGATGCAAATAGACTGGACAAATAATGAGAGCGTACTGCCATTAACCACTTGCTACAGTGAATTCATTTGTAAATGCAACTTATGGAGGAATGTGCACTTCTTTTTGCCTGGACACCTCCAAAAACTTTTAAGAAAATACAGCTCCTGTTGAGAACTGATTGCACCATCTCTTGTATTACCATTTCAATGAATGAGGATTTATTTTTAAGCAATAACTTGTTATGTTACACTGCATACTCACAGACTATATGCATGGTAGATATAGTAACAATGTTTTAGCCCGTGACCATTTGTCGTTAATGAGGAGCTTCTTCAGACACTGAGATGCTGAGTAATATCTGTGTGTGTGTGTGTATTCTGGTGTGCATGGCTGCAAACCTTGTTCAAGTATCATAAAAGTTGTGTGTGGACATGGGAATCAACTTTAACTCTGCTTTCAATTAGGCTGCTAATGAGCTGACATTAAGGTCAAGGATGGACAGTACTGCAAATGGGCTGTGCACACTAATCAAAAGAAACTTCACATATTAGCAAGTTAGGATATCTTCACATCTCATACTTAAACAAAATAGTGATGCAGTAAAAATATGTTTTTGTATGTGTGAAATTAATTTGACAGTGTTTGGACATTGTATACATTAAGGTCAGAAAAATTGGACCAAAGCTGTCATTATTTGTAATAAGAAGCAGGAAACTATGTTGAGCTTTCATTAAGATGTGTCATTTCAGGCACTAATTACTGCTGCACTACACTTGAACTAAGACAAATCTCCATTGTGTCAAAGACCCACTGAATACCTTTGTACTATAATAAAACCAATGAAAATAATGAACTATTACGATCATTCAGCATCTTAAAGTGACTGGTAGATAATGCAATGTCTGGATGAGGCTAGTGAAACATGAGCTAGTTTTAAAACTAAAATGAAACAATCAGTAGAACTACAGACAAATTGCATGCTTCTAACAATTTATTATACTTGTGAACATCTCAGATAACACAGTACTCTCATATGGTCGTTGATATGATAAAGGCAAGCATTTCAAGAAACTCAAATGGTATAAAGTTGTCATAAACCATAGAATATCATAGACTATTATGCTTTATGAACACTACTCAGAACTATGTGGGTTCTAGTAGATCATATTTTACCCATTTTCTCTGATTTTCAACTGCAAAGCAGGTTTGAGTGTAAAGATCTGATCCAGAGAAACATAACACGATTATGGTGTATGCTGCTCATATTTACAACAGATATTTCATGACTAAATCAAAATCTACTGTATGTTTTCGCCCTCAGCCACATGCCTGACATCAAAAAGCGAGGCCCCTCTTATAGGGTACCACACACACAGCTGCTTATAGGCATACCATACTGAACTGTCTTGCGTTATATCAGTATAGGGGTAAAGAGAAGCCTGTGGAGGAGTAGCTGGCAGTGGTGCCAGCCACCCCGGCAGTTTGACAAGATTACCTCTACACCCAATTCAATTAGGAGCCCACTTTAGTCACTGCTCACCCCTTCAGGGTCTCCATAATCATAACAGATGGCTCTGTATAAGACACCCACCATCTTTCACCTCCAAGAGGCCTGAAGAGAAGCAGAGCTAGAGCAGTCATCATGGCACAGCAGGGGATAAGGCTGGGTCTTTTTTTCACTGTATGTTACAGGAATACTTCTTTTGCAGATGTTGATGTGTGTGGTGCCCAGCTTTATAAAATGGAGCAAAAAGCCAGAAAAGTAAGAAACAAGAAATGCACTGAAAAAGGGTGATGCATTTCACTTACAGGATTATACAGTCACATTACTTGGACTGAAAAATGTTACACTATAGCCACTATAGTAGGCTGACTGATGAGCACAGAATAATGGTTTGCCTTCTGTAGGAATTAGTTTTTTACATTTGTGGAATCATTCACTTCTTTGTAATTTAATCTTGCTGTCAGAAACTCACCAAATCTGTCAGGTGTTTGTGAGAGAACACAGTATAATATAACACAAGGTTCAATCATTTGAGCACGCTGAGTCTTGTAATGTATGTCTTTTGCCTCAGGGTCTGGAGAGGAGCAAGTGAGGAGTCACAAACTCCTTTTGTCTTTTACTAAGCACTCTGGTAATAGTGGTTTTACACGGATGGTACAGTTCTGATAAATTAAAAGCTATGTTCCTGACATAGGCCAGCATAGAAGCATAATAAAGCCTATGTCTGGTCTGTGTTTCAGTATAAATCTGATATTGAAGATGGAATCCAGTGCCACGTTTTTCAGTCTGAAAAGGTGTGAACTGTAGGCCTTTGGTCCCTAGTCTTTACCCTCTGATTACCCCCAGAGGCATGTCTCTTAAATTACACCTTTACAGGCAGCAAGAGAGATGCTGGAAAAAGTCCAAGAGGATGCTGTTGAAATGAACATGTTTAAATTATGTTGTGACAATAGTACAGTTAATTCAGACAGTTTTCTCTTGCATGGTACTTGTGTGTGATCTATTCATGTTCCACTTTGCTAACAATGTGGAATCACTGTTTGCTTACACTACAAATGCTTGAGAATAATGAAATTAGTATCCACTTTTGTCATGCCGGGAGATATTACAGTCTTCATTTTCTGTGTTGTGTTTTGTGTATATTTGAAAACCTAAGATACCTAAGAAACCTAAGGAACTGAAAAGTAAGTGTGTGATATAGCACTTTAAAGGGAAAATGTCCTGTTTGGACATTGAATGTATCCAGATGTGGTTCCCTTTTCTACTCTGGTCAGGTCACTCTATTTTTCATGTAAACTTAAAAAATCCTACCCACTATGTGGCCTCATACAGAATAAACAAGGCCCCAGTTGTGTCATACATTTTTAAAACACCCAACACATTGGTCCCTTTGTGGTGCCTTCGGCTAAGGCATATAACATGTCCTCATGTCATTTGATGTTTGAGTGTAGCTCTAGTCCCCTGTCTAATGCCATCACTGATTTCTTTCTCACCTCCTCTTCTTTTGCTCCACACAACATGACTTGAAAAGTACCAGAAATGGCACAAAACTTTATCAAAAAAGAGTGCTCTCGTGATTAGTTGTGAACTGTATAAACAGAACGTTGTGACTCTTTGCATGTGACGGATATCGAGTTTCTCCTGCTGAGAGGGAACTTGGCACTAAAGCGCCTCTCGGTGTACACAAAACACTGGATCAAAGGCATAAACAACTCTTTTTGTTTTGGCAAGATGAAAATGTTCAGACAATAGAAAAGCAAGCATCTAAACAACATGCAGTGTAGTGATATCGCACGCGTCCTTTTTGCTTTCCAACACAGCTTCATTTTTCCTTGAACATTACTGATATGCTATTGTTCTCACGCCATTACTGCTAAATTGCATTCCTAAACAAAACCCCAAGTACATCCATATGTACTTCTATAACAAGTTATCGAACACTTGAAATGAACTACTTGAACGGGGTGAAGTGCAGTCATCATTTTTCTTTTCTGAGTTTGTACATGTGCGATCAAAGCGTCTGTACCCCGCCATGTGCTGATCCAGCCTAGGCCAGATAGAGCTACTTAGTACCCATAATGTCCCGGGGTCCCCTCTGATCGCTGCCTTTGAATCCTGTCACAGATAACACTGCAGATTATATGCCTCTCCTGAGTCACTTTCAAGTTGACTGTACTCCAAAACAGCAAATCTCACAATCTCACTGCATACGTATCTGCAGCAGAGACCGGCGTTATCCAAACCTCTATCTGACTTTTTTGTTCTATCGGCAAAACACCTGGAGGGAGTGGTTGTCAACATGTTATTGAGAAGGAGATGCATGCTACAGGTGGATGGTAATATTATTGCTTTAGTGTCAGGTTCAGTAAAGGAGTCATATCAGATATATGTAGGAGCAAACACAGAAATAGCAGAACATGCATGTCAGTATACTATATCCCTATTTTCTATAGGGACTATAGTTTGCAGAGTGAATACAATACCACATGTGGAACTGAAAACATCTCACAAGTGGTTATGTTTAGCAAAACACTGATTATAAGAGTGATGTTCACAGTATTTAATTCTATAGTTATAGTATATTAATACCACCTCAATCTGTTTATTATGCCGTTATCCACCTGTAGAATATGTTCATAGTATTTCAGTTGTATAGCACGTTAATATCACTTCGATCCATATGTTATGCCACTTGTATATCCACCTGTATAATATATCCATAATCTGCACATTATGTCTTTACCACTTCAGTACTGTATATTGTAATGGTTATTCATCTGTATATAATAATCCATGTAGCACCCCAGAATCTATCCTATATATTATGCATATACTGCCTGCTGATTCCACAACTGCATTTCCTTATTTGTAATGACACTAAAGTTGAATCTAATCTAATCTTTTTATGAAGATGACTGTTATGACATTATGCGACAGGTGTCAATGTATTGCAGAGATATGCACTGACCTATCAGTCAAGGCTGTCCCAGATCTGCCAGTGTGTTTCTTTGTACTACTGGAATGAGTAGTAAACCACTATTGAATCAGTCCATCTGCACACAGCCTCACTCTGCCTGAATCCACACATGGTATATAGGAAGTAGCACACCAGGCCAATCCTAGCATCCTGGTCATGTGGATGGACAGGTGGGCAACTGTAAATACAACACAATATTTATATGTATTTATTTCTATTCATGTTTTTATTCTTTAATACTGCTTATATCTTTGGCTTTTTATTTAATTCCTATGTACCTGAATGTGTACACATGGCAAATCTATCTATCTATCTATCTATCTATCTATCTATCTATCTATCTATCTATCTATCTATCTATCTATCTATCTATCTATCTATCTATCTATCTATCTATCTATCTATCTATCTATCTATCTATCTATCTATCTATCTATCTATCTATCTATCTATCTGTCTCTCTGTCTGTCTGTCTCTCTGTCTGTCTGTCTCTCTCTCTCTCTCTCTCTCTCTCTCCTCTCTCTCTCTTTGCATAAACTGCTTAACATAAAAAAAAAAAACAGTTCACCATGCTTGCTTTGTAAAGATACTGTATTACGAGAGCATCATAATTCTGCGGTGCATAAATGCATCAGCCAAAACAAGAGCATTCTGGGCAGAATGACCTGACAAATAACAAAACTAGTGATTGATAAAAGACAGTGAACAACTTGATGAGGAGGAACTGACTCAAATGTTGACATATTCAAGACAAGGCAACTAGGAACTGGGACAACAAGGTATTCTGAGCTTGGCAGGTGACCAAAGCAGTCATTGTCTATCAGTCAAAGCCAAGTATTGGGCATTAAATTTTTCTAGCCTCCCTTTAGGGGAGGCACATTCAGCACCATGGACAGCGTTCATGATGTAGGTACTGTGGTTTAGATACAGTGTTGTTACAGAATAAGTTTTGTAATTGCATTTGTTAAAAATTCATCTATCTTATAAAATACACATGAGATGGCACTACATTTGATTCAATTACACAGCACGCATTTTCTGTATCTTTCCTTTAGTATACATATTACAACACTGACAGGTCATGTTGACCTCAAGTTAAAAACTTTTCACAAGAAACAAAGTCAAAAAGGACTGGTCAAATACATTTCAGGTCATTTTAGAAAAATATGCCTCAACCATGATCCCACACCATTTTTTTCTGTGTTTGTGAGGTCAGGTTGACATGAGAGGACAGAAGGGTGAAAAAAACAACTTAACTTGACTTACCTTTTTTGATAAGAGAAGGAAAGGGGTTGCATATAATATCTATTATGTTTCAAGACACTGCTTTCAGATGCTGATGGTAATTTTGTGATTGTATGATTACTAATGTCATGAATTCTTTATATTTTTCCAATGTTTAAATCTGGGTGAAATCACCATTGCATGCTTGTAATTTTTTTTACTAACTTTACTTCTGAATTTAGCATTAGAGAGAAAGCTGGTTGTTGCGGTTTTTTAGTACTGCAATCATGAAATAAGACATACATGTTTCACTGTTCATTTTTGAAAATCCCACTTCTTTTTGGTTACATCATTTCTGAAATTATGTAGTTTTTCACAGCATACACATACTACTTGATCATGCGGATGCAAGGCCGTGGGAAGTAGGGGGTCCACAGGGTGCTGCAGCACCCCCCTCTGGGTCACAGGACAAAACATTCCAAATGTATAAATTGAATAATTAAATAAAGTCACTGATAAATCAGTAAAGAGCTGTGATCTAATTATTGTTTGTTGGCTAGTATTCTAATGTTAATTTAATTTAGACTGAGGTTTTTCATTGTAGATTTAAGATTTCCTAGTTTGCGTGGGCATGACCCAGAAGAGACTGATGCACCTCACACTCATGCACATGCACGCAGACATTGTGGAACAGCTGGACATAAAGGAGATGGTGAAAATTTCCGTCAGTGTCACCTCAGATCTCAAAAACACATTTGGAGCATCAGCTTAAGCAACGTGCACCTGCTGCAACAGTAAACCCAGAGTGCCATTTGTGAAAAATGTAAAGGTGGAAATGCTTCTGAAAAGTTTATGAAAATAAATGACAGTAAGCAAGTAGTATGTGAAGAGCCTCCTTTTGACCTAAGAAAAAAAAAACATACATATAAATTGTGAATTGTGGGAAAACACCATTGTTTAGAGTGTCATAAAATATGACCAACATTAACCCTTTCAGCACCACGGACAGCACCATGGACAGCACCACTCACACTCCTGTCAGCTGTCGCAGACTCACCCGTCAGTGTCTAATCTGATCACTGTTTTCATCACACACAAAAACAACCTAGTGTTTCTATTGTCAATCATTGAAGGACTTTTAATGAGAGGGGAGCCAATTTATTTCCCATCCCACATCAAATCACACTCAGACTGTGCATACATTGACCTAGGCTTGCTCATCATCACCTCAGTTTGAAGAAACGTATGTCCGTTTTCTTCCTTGAATATTATTAATCAGTAGTCCATGCTCTTAAAATAGACTGTATTGTAAATCTTGCTTTCTGCAGCCAGTAGCCTACACAGCCACCAGTTGTGTGTTTGCCTGTGCTTTGGATTATTGTCTACTTTGTGAATGAAGAGTTGTTGTACTTACTGCAGTATTGTGTAAATCTTCCTTTTCTATGACTCAGTGATCAGTCAGTCACTCATTTGTCTTATATTTTGTGTAGCCTGTGGTTTTTTTTTTATTAATATTTATCTATCTTACACAAATAATATCACATTAATAGTCAAACAATGTATTTTCATCAACTGAAAACGCTAACTGATTTTGTGTCACTTTTGGCATGATCTTCACAGCACCCCCCATTTGAAAGGGGTTCCTACGGCTACGTGCGGATGGACAAAACTCTTTGCTCCTTAGGCCTAAATTCTGCTTTTAAACAGTTCAGCTAAAGTACAGCAGGTTCAGCCTCCGGTGAATTTAACTTTATACTGTAGAGATATGCACTCCCTGCTCTCTTTACATAATAATCACTACTATTATAGTTTTAAAAATGCATTTCAAACAAGTGAGAAATCCACGGGTGTTGTTTGAAACTGAAAAGTCTCTCTGGGTACGTTTAGCTAAAATGAATAATTTCTCAGTGTGATTCACAAGGGCAAATTATACCCTGCTATACACACCTATATCTGCAATTGAATTAAATCATTTAACATCATAAGAACAAGTACGCGCTCTAATCTATTAGGACCCCACCCACTGCCAAACTACGGCTTCCTATCTTAGCTTATTAATGAGACTGCATTAGTAGCACGCTTTGCAGTGTTTCTCTATTCTAATGGTCTTGCTGGCTGGCCTAGGAGGGAACACATTCAAATTTAAGCTTTTAATAAGGTTTAATGCTAAAGAGAGCACTACCGCCTCCATCCTCCCACCCCCTTAGCTGTCTCTTAGCTGGGCTGGGCCATTGCTCCTTCATGTAAACGCACTGCAGCAGAGCACTTAGCTTCACCTGGGACGTGTCACCGCTCACTGGATTTGACGACTGAGAAGCGAGGAAGATGAGGAGGAGGGGGCTGTAGGGTAGAAAGGGGGGGTGGCTGGGTTGCACACACAGGGCCTTGTTAATGGGTACACAATGTGCCAAGAGACAAGAAGCAGCACACTCCAGCAGACAGTGCTGTCATCACAGAGGGGGAGACCAAATGGGAGGGGGAGAGAGAAAGAGAGAGGGGAGTGAGGGGTTATTATTCTCCGACTTTGTTTATCAGTTACTATTGGTGAGCACACAGACGCACAAGGACCAAAGCAATAAACACACATACAGAGGCGCTGATCGACACACACATGAACGCACACACACACACACACACACACACACACACACACACACACACAGTCACACTTGGTGGTATGCAGGCAGACAAAGATGCACACAGAAATAAGGAAATGAGACACATTTACACACACACACACATACACACACATACACACACAGCATGGTTAAGTGAATCTCCTAAATCACAAGCCAGTATTCAATTCATTAGGGAGCTCTTAGCAGCTGTTCTTGTCTAACCACATCAAGGCGAAGATTTAACACATGAATCTAACACTGAACACTTAGATAAGTCTGCTTTTCTAAAAGATGGGGGGAATTCTCTCTCAATAATAGTCAGCCCAGAAATTGGTTTAAAACCCTAAGTCATAAGTACCATTAAGCTGGCAGTATACTGCAAATGAAATCAAAATCTTTGTATTCTTGTAGGGTATATGGTGGATCTGAGCTGCCCAAAATGCTCCCCATTAGGCTGAAGTACGTGCAGACTTCCACTCAGTACTTGCTGAAATTTCGGATGGCAGCAGTGAAGTGCTACTTAATGCATTTACATTTTAAGTACATTTTCAAGGTGTTGTGTTTATGGCATTTACATTTATATTAGTTATTGTGGATAAATGTGCAGTAAAAATGTAACTTTTAGTATCTACTTTACTTGACTGTGTTACTGGCCTTTCTTCTTCTTCTTTCTTCTTTTTCTGTTTCTTCTTCTTTCTTCTTTTTTTTTCTCATTGTTATGTGCATGGGTCTGTGTCATGGCCCATATAAAAACAGCACAGCACACACTATTAAAAGTAATATTTGGAGGCAATTTTTCAGGCATTAAATTAATGACAGCAGGTTAATAATTTTGTGAATGTTTATTGCTTTTTCAAAGTGATGGATTGCTTTTAAATGTGATGGATGAATAGGACAAGATTTTTAACAAAAAGGATCAGTCATTGTATGAGACCATCAAACACACTGCACCTCATCATCTGTACTTTCCATTCACAGTTAAAAAAGACTAATCTATCTCCTCAGCCGCTTTGTCTGACTCAAGGAACAAAAGTATACAGTTACATTTTTTTCTTTTTTTTTTTTCTTTTTTTTAGATTTTCTTTTTCCAAATAAATTGAGCTGGCGCTGTGACAACCCAAGCTTTTTTCTACCTGACAAAAGGAACTCCCCCACTTTAGAGAACTTTTATTCCACTGGTAACTCATCCAGAGACAGCTGCTCAAATTGCCAGAGCATCATTTCTGCCTGCTGTACTATAATGGTGGCATAACTTGTACATCGGCTTTGTTTTTAGATTTATTTCTGCATCATCTCCTTCACCAAACTCTGATGTGGGTGGGCAGACATCCATTCAACAGCATTCAACAGCTTTTGAGATCCTATCAAATTCAATTTTGACTGTTATACTGAAACTCTTACTGTGGTAATGCCTGTCTTCAGTCATGTAATGTAACTCTGGACAACTGTCTATCAGTGTTTTACAGAAAACCAAATGCAATGTCTTCAAAAGCCAGAATGGTTGCAATTCTATAACCTTTATTTGAACAAGTGATGTAGCAATGGGAGAGCTGTCGAATAGGGGATAATTGGGACCCCCCCTTCAATATAAGTAAAAAGGTGCAATTTCTCTGGATCGACAAAAGGGGTGGTTTCGATTCAGAGCACTCAACTCAAGACTCAACTGCTGTGTGGAGCTTGCAGAGTACGTGCTCTGATTAACTTAAGCAAAGGTTCTGTGTTTATACTCAGCTGTCAAAAACAATAAGCTCATATCAGCATCGTGAGCAGCTCAGCTCAGGATTCTGATGGAGAGGGGGCTGTAGAGGTCAGAGACAGAAAGACAGAAGAGGAGAAAACTAGATGGAGGATGAAAGGCATAACCTAAGAGAAGATAAATATGTGGGACTGCTTTAAGTGGGATGTGTGTGTTGACATGCTCATGAGCGGAAAGTGACTAAGCAAGTGCGTATATTAGTGTGAGAGACAGACAGAGATGTGCCCCCACCAGTGCTGAGGGCAGCAGGTTTTTGGCAGAAGCAGCGCTTTCGTGGGCGGAGGGGAGGAAAAGAGGACAGGAGAGTGGAAAGGAAGGAGGAGGAGGAAGTGGAGGAGGAGAAAGAGAGTGGATTTGGCTGTGTTACCGGCGCCTGGCCATGTGGCGATGGCAGGGTCGTGTCAGGCCTGATTGGCCTCGGTCTTTGATGTAAGCTGACCTTGAGAGCTACACTGTGAACACCAGCCGAACACATTCCTGTGCTCGGTCCCAGAGGCCACGAGCGGCAGGGGAGGCAGCCACACATGCATGATATTGCACAGATGTGCACATTACATGCACACACACAGTTACTGCATGTCATAAAGGGTTAGTTCACCCAAATCATAACGAAGACATGTTATCTAGCTAAGCAGATAGTGCTGCGCTTATTTTCACAGGGTTTGAGGTTTTTGGCATTTCTGCTTCTACACAATAAAATTGTATTTTTGCTGTTAACACATTAATACATTTGATAAAGTCAAAAGCAAGATGCTCAGCCACTCAAGATACTTTACCTTCTGTTCACCTCTTTGTTTTGGGGTGTACAAAAAACTGTTCTTATAAAATTAAAAAGAAGTCCATCTACATAGAGAGAGACTAAATACTTATACTTATATTGTGTCATGTACAGGGTGAGGAAGCAAAATTTACAATATTTTGAGGCAGGGATTGAAAGACAGTGTATGACCAATTAGTTTATTGAAAGTCATGAGAATTTATTTGCCACAAGAAAATTTAGATAATAGAAAATGTTTTTATTCTATGTGTCCTCCTTCTTTCTCAATAACTGCCTTCACACGCTTCCTGAAACTTGCGCAAGTGTTCCTCAAATATTCGGGTGACAACTTCTCCCATTCTTCTTTAATAGTATCTTCCAGACTTTCTCAAAATAGTTTTGCTCATAGTCATTCTCTTCTTTACATTATAAACAGTCTTTATGGACACTCCAACTATTTTTGAAATCTCCTTTGGTGTGACGAGTGCATTCAGCAAATCACACACTCTTTGACGTTTGCTTTCCTGATTACTCATATGGGCAAAAGTTTCTGAAAAGGTATGGATAATAGTGTTATGACATCAATATATGTTTGGTTTCAAAACAATTGACGTAGTGCCTGCTGAGAAAAAACAACTAAATGTTCATTGTAAATTTTGCTTCCCCACCCTGTAGATGAGTCCAGAGTTGGCTTTTGTAAACAGGTTTACCAGTTTACCTTCATCAACATTAAGTGCATTATTGTCAGATGAGGAGTATTCATTTGTTTACAGCCTAAAACCTCAGTGCTAGGTACCACTAAATATTACACGCCTGAACACCTGGGCTGTATTTACAAACATTCTGAGAGTCATCTGAGAACTGCAAACTTAGCCTATATATATTAGCAAGGACTTGGAGCTCAGCAGTGATTAGGGAAATCCTACAACAACTCTGGACAAGTAAGAGACAAAACCTTTTTATGTCAGTGAGGAGGTAGAGTTGACCATGTTCCCTCTTTTGAAAGATGGAATTGGTTGAAAAAATGACCCACTAAAAAGAAAATTTGTGCTTGTGATAATTACAGTAGGATCAAGATTTTACAGCCTTCTTGAGTTATTATATTTCATTTCACATATATTTCATTTTTACCAAGTCCTTCAGTTTGTTTGATTTTTTACTATAGTTTTGGATTTATGAGTACGTGTGTTTATTTATACATTTTCATTTTGAGGACAGGTTCCTATGTCATTCTTCAAAACTATTGTTTGTTTTTCTTCTGGAAGTGCTAGCTGTAGTCTTATTTGCTGTAAAAAAAAAAAAAAAAAAAAAAGAAAAGAAAAAGAAAAAGAAAAAAAAAAGTGCCCCGTTCAGGAAAGTCTTGTGCTTCTTGAATGTGCTTATCTTGACCCTCAGCATTTTTTTCACTTTAGGTTCCTCTTTAAGTGTTAAGATGCTCTTTGAGTAATTTGTCGTTACATGAATCTAGTCTTAATGTAATATGAAATTCTGTGGGAACACTCTTAATTGAAGGAATTTTCCTAGATTGTAACATTTAGAGACATTTAGCTGCAGTTTCTTAGATTTCTTAGATTATTGAATTCATCTGTTCAACATGCAGTATGATTAATGGCTCCACATCAGGTTGTTGAATCATTTACTTATTTATTCATTGTGATTTTTTTTGGGGGGAAATACTTTACAACAGAGTAAAACAAAAACAAACAAAAACAGAAACCAACTAAGCACATTTATATATC
The DNA here is from genome assembly GCF_902148855.1 of Sphaeramia orbicularis. Lineage (NCBI taxonomy): Eukaryota > Metazoa > Chordata > Actinopteri > Kurtiformes > Apogonidae > Sphaeramia > Sphaeramia orbicularis. The sequence goes on along the minus strand of NC_043974.1, from coordinate 20,966,803 downwards.
ATGTCTGAAAAATCAACAATGATAAAACATAAAATTTAACGCCAACACATTTCATATAAAGTTCTCTGTAAAAAAAAACCCCAAAAAACAAAACCTTTTCTTAAATAAGTCTTCCCTTTTTTTTGGTTATGTTCTGTTAAATAACATACATTAGAACAAAAACATGTCACATTTTTCCCTTTATTGTTGAATCATTTATATCTCGGTCTCAGTTGTTGACATTTGTCATTTTTAGATTACACTAGTCCACAGGTAAAATGCCTGCAGAATAAAAGTAATGAAGTTTTACCAAGTTTGATTCACTAATAAAGGACAATTAAAACTTAAATAAACTGGTTGGCTGTAGTTTCTAAGATGCAGTCTTGGGTCAAACTATGAAATTCTGAGAATTAATGAGAGAATGAGTTCTACTTAAAAAATCTGTTTCAAAACATTTTCTACACAATGCAATGCATTCACTTTGCAGGTTCTTTCTAGAGGAAGATTTATAAATGTACGGTACAAACGTACAAAAGCCAATATAGATGTGTAGTACTTCATCATATAATTGAAAACATCAGCTAACCAGAACTTTTGTTATTTTTTTCCCTATTCATCTTATTGAAGTGTGTAAGATTTAGTACATTTATTCTCTAGGGTACATAATTTCTATAAACTTGTGGACCAGTGATATGGCTGAATGGAAAACTTGACAGATCAGGCCAGCTATTGGAAATTGTAATCTTAGACCTCAGCACTATACATTGTGTCAAGATAAACTTAATAAAAAGTATTCAACTTCAGTTCAGAATAAATCAGTGACCTTAAACTGGTTCTCTTAGAGATAATAAAAAGCTTTGAGGAGGGAGGAAAACCTCTTGTGTTATCTTTTTAAGGGTAAACTGTTGTGATAATAGTACAAGTGCAAGTGCACACAGACACATGTGTCATCCTATCTAGCACTGAATGAATCTGAAAGGATAGTCTGGACCTGAGGCACCTGTGGTGGTGAAGGTCACACGTCTGAGTGGTTCCTGAAGGACACTGGAAAGTGATCCTGCCTTTAAAAACCCACCAACAACACATTAGCTAGTGTCCAGGGAGCAGCAGCCATAACACACCTACACACACACACACACACACATACACACAGCCACACAGATTCTGTTTCACCAGTAAACATGTGATTTGTGGGAAATCCTCTCAAATTGCACACATGATCCGTGTTCTCCCTTTGGGCAATAAACATTAGAATAAACACCCAGAGCAGGTAAAGGATGGCAACCTCACAGCCAGAAAATGTCTAGTGACCACTGGCAGCAGTTTGTATTTGGTGCGATCATTTATTTATGTGTAGACACGGTATGTTTGAATTTTTTCACGTATACATTCTTTACAAGCCACAAATATCAATTGTTATTTTCTGTACACACACCATTCAGTAAATACAGTAAATTATATGTTGGATTTGCTTTTACCAATCCTGCATTTCATCTAGAAAGATGCAACACAATGTGGTCTTGATTGATGGTAAAAGTAAATTATTCAAATCCATGTGATTGTGGAGCACAAACAACATTTCAGATGTATTTTCTGATTCAGCTTTATAAAAAGCCAGGCTGCTTGATGACTGCTTTTGTTGTTTAAAACTGCTGCTTGTTTTTAAGCCTACGCCTTGAGATAAGTGCAAAGCAATTTTGGGAACAAGTTGTTCCCTGCATTTAAAGATGACAGAAAACTGTGAAAGCCAAGTGATTTTTTTTGCTTCAGCAAAGGAAACAGAAATAATAATGGTGCAGCTTTTGACTGGACAAGTTGATCAACTGGATAAATTGCAGCCAGTGTTGTATGGATAGCTTTCAAAGATTTGTTATGACAAAAGGGTAGCATGTAATGTCACATATTTGACCAAAATAGGGCAATCATGTCAGAAAATGTTGCAGGTTTCACACTGTGTAGACAAACTACTTTAAAAAGACTTTGTGTTTTACGATTAATGTTTATGTTTTTGACTTGGTAGAAATCTGAAGGAAATGTAAAAAAAAAAAAAAAAAAAAAAAAAGTAAATACTAATAAAAATCTTTGAGCTTAGATTGTGTTTTATTTATTTTTCAAAAGAATGTGACAATGACTATTGTTCAGAATAAAAAAAAAACAAAAACAAAAAAAAAAAAAAAAAAACTTTTGCTTAGGGCTGAAAGACTGTCCAAATGACTAATAAGAGGTATCCCAAAAATGTAAATGTAGAAAAAAAACGTTTGGGGCACAAAATAATTCTGGAAAAAAAAGTCCTTATCACCTCATGCATGTTTCAACACATTTTGACTTCAAAGGGCTGTTATCATGTTGCCCTGTGGAAGACTTTTCTGGATACTTGTTAGTAGTCATTTGGATGGTCTTTCAACCTTTTTTAATTTCCATTCGATCTAGCCTCGTCTCAGAAGAGCAACTGAATTTTTACATGCTCACATAATTACCCTGTGCATTTGACCCAGCGAAGGCCTCGCTATAAATGTTTCCTGCATTTGGTATTTATACTTTTTTTAAATGCAGTACTTATTAACAAAATATTCAGACTGTAATATTGCAAATTATAAAACACAATTGATCCTGGATTTGTATAAAATAAATGTGATTTAAAACCTGCAGGATACAATGCAGCATTAAAAGTTGCAGTGGCATTCATCATGTAAATATAAACTGTAAATACAATAGTTTAATAATTAATGGTAAAAACCCATGTATCTTATTTAAATATATATATATATATATATATATATATATATATATATATATATATATATATATATATATATATATAACTGACATTTTTAATACTATGTAAATAATGATTGTTGTAATTGTCTGCATTTACTCATTTAATAAATATGTATTACAAAACTTTAAAGCTTATGTCTCTAATTATCCAAAGTGCTTTTACATAAAGTATTTGATTGTTAAACGTGTCGGTTACAAAAACCAGCAGACACATTTGTCATCTTAACAATTCTACAACTCTAACAGCTGTTTATTCTGGTTTGGAGTTGGATATTTATAGATTTCTTTTCAACAACCTCTCAGAAATACAGTATACACCTTTAACAAAACACCACATACATATATACAGTTAAATACAAGTGCTACAATTACATCATCATATGAAACTTATGTAAAAACTGCACCTAAAACTTAAATACAGCAGCGTCTATGACAGCAGCTGCAGTTGTAAAAGTGAAATTACCATCCTCTCCATCTGTCTCATTCATTCATTGACATCTGCTTTGTTGCAAAAGTCAACATCTTTTCTCCACTTCCTTTAATACCTCCACACATTATTTTAGAGCAGCTTGTTGGCTTTTGTAGTTTAATATCTTACTGTTAACTAAAGGTTTTAGGGCTGTGGCTTGTCACTCTCACCTGTCTGGATGGACCTCGTCATGTGCACCCCACCCTACAGCATCTGTACAGACTGGAACTACATCTGCAAATGGACGTCCATCAGTCCTGGTTTCATCTATAGCCTGTCCGTCCATGCGAGTGGATCTCTCCTCTCCTTCTGTGGTTCTCCCTGAGGTTTATTTTTTCCCACTGGGCTTTTGGAGTTTTTCTTTGCTGAGAAGGAGGGTCTAAGGATGGGGGATGCCCAGGACATTAACCCATTTTTTTCATCTACTGTTTGACTGTTATTTATTTTCATATTTTACTAATTCTGTAAAGCCCTGTGAGGCAACCTTGTTATGATATAGGGCTCTACAAATAAAATTAAATTGCTGACATTTTGCCCAGAGGGAACTCCAGGGAGTGTTATCTGTGGGCAATGGTACATGTACAGTATTGTGTAAATAATGTAAAAGCTGTGTTTCTGTATGTATCCGATGCGTTATACATAGGTTTCTGTCTTTCAGGTATACTATTAAGTGACACTGAATTTTATTTTGTACAATGCAAACCGTTGCAGATGACCGTCTGCAGTGCGGTCGTCCTCCGAGCAGTTCCCTCCACACTCAGTTGTGCAGAAACTCAGAGTCGCCCTGTACAATGCCATTATCGTGCATAAAATATTCAAGAAGGAAAACAAAGCTCTTAAGGTTCAGGCAGACCTCCTGCAGGATGGACACACTGAGGTGAGTCCACATTCCAACATAGAAGGTGATAGTTATGGTTCACCTTGGATGCCACCCGCAATAAAACATAAAGATTATGTCCTTTCTGAGCTCCTGTTGTAACATGGCAGACTCCGTGAAAGAGGGGCTATTCCAATGGTTCATTCTAATGTAACAAAAAACACGAATGTGTCATTTCATTTTTGACAGTAATGTACCTTAACATTTAATGCCACCTACTATAAACTGGAGTTTGCTCAGAGTTGCTGTAGAAACAGGTGGTCCATCATGGCAGACTCTGTGAACCCATTTCTTTTGTTATATAAACAACTCATTCTAAGGTTACGAAGATGTGATTATTATTTTTGTGTGATTATGCACTAATGGAAACATAATTATGAACAGCAGTGGCTGGTGCTAAATTAGATTGTGGGTCACAAAAGAATCTGAGCACAGCACTTACAAATTTGTTGACAGAGGGATAAGACAGTTTTTTTTTTTTTTTAATTTTCTGCAACTGAAAACTGAAAGAACAAAACATAACAGTTCAGTTTTCTCACAGGAATCTGACCCTGGCACTGCACATGATAACCTTGCAGCTTATCCTTTCAGCCACAGTGAAGCTATTCAGTCCAAGTCTTACATTACTTATAGAGCTGAATAGATGTGTGGCAATCAGCCTCATAATACAACACAGTCCCTGAGTAAAACATAGAGGTGAAGAGGACTAAATAGATATATAATGGGCTGAATAGGACCGAACTTTGCTACCTGTTATATCTGGAGCAAGTTAATCATCTTTTTATTGTTGACACCATTCAGGAAAGCATCTACCTTTCTCACTAAAGTTGATATAACAGCTGCGCAGAAAATAGTTTGTCACATGGGGGCACAAAGAAAAACAATTCATGCTGCTAATGAAAGTGGAAATTTAATCATGCAATGAGAACACAGTGTCAAGTCGGCTGCTGTCAAAAAAGTGTCCAAGGATCCATATGTGCACTCATTTGGTCAGTGATCTGTGAGCAGGAAGTGCTCAAATTCACACCGAAATGAAGTAAATACATTAGCAAACATCTGAAAAATATGTTGACTTGAACCACAGGGCACAGGGAAAAATGTATTCAAATAGTTGTTTCATTTCAGAGACATTTATGGACCAGCCACTGCTCTTTATTTTTCATTTATTCATTTAGATTCTTCTGAAAACCCTTAAATTTTACTGACTGAACTTTTTACTTTGACATCATATTTGTATGTAGTTGAGAAACAGCAACTCCTGTGACTTTGACTTTGTAGAAACATTCCAGAGCCCAAGGTGACGGGTTACAAATAAAACCAATATCTCAAGCAACAATAGCCATAGAACAATTTAATCTTGAGCGTGGCCTTTTCATTACATGAAATATTGCAAGGAATCACATACAGTAGCAGGATGACCTGGAGGTTCATACCTGCTGTGCAACCACTTCTTCCCTATAGATTATGAATAAATGGCATCGGTCCTGTTTGTTCGACATTTCTGCATTCTTCGTATACTGCTAGTCACATCTCTTTGTGTCTGTATCAGTTTCTTATTTCCTTTTTTAATGTAAGCGAGCCAGGAGCCCAAGTTGTCCAATTTACAGCCTCATCGCATCCCTTAAGGTGAAACAACTTAAACCTTTATTATTTTAGGCAGATAGAGAGTGGTTATTCTCATTAACTCCCTGCACAATTTCACCAGAGCTGTGTGTGGGTATGCATGGCCTTCAGACTATTGGGTCACTGACTACAACATAATTAGGCATTTGTATTTCCATATATTGTATAACTAAAAAAATCTCGTGGGCTGACTCATCTTCATAAGGGGAAGATAGAACTTTGTTTGATGCTGCAAGACAGTGACATTTCACTCTGAACTACAATATGTCCCTGAACAATCCCACAGGTCTCTAACTCTCATGCACTATTCATGTGGTATTTTTCTCCTCGAACTGTCTCTGTTGGATCAGCTACACTCACAGGTTGGATTTTCACCCCAGCTCTGGTACACGCACTCGCTAAAACGGTTTGCAATTTGCAGACAAAGACCTTTTGCTAGTAAAGGGCCCCGACGGTAATAAGAACAAGGCAAAAAGAGTACATAAAATACTTTTCTTGCAGAGTATATTCCACCAAGCTCTGAATTCTATGTTGTTGTTTTTTAAAGTTTGTTTCTAGTAAATGCTTTTTTGTACTGCAAACCTGCTCATCTCATGGATCTAAATATAGAGATAGAGAACATGGCAAGTTTGAATGTGAGCAAGAACGAAACATCTCACGCTGGCATGTTGTCAGAACATCTTTTTTTGTGTGCTGATTTCTCCAATTATGGCAGACTGACATGTAGTGTAGCACATGGTGAGGGTGTTGGTGTTCATTCTAGCACAGACAGCAGTTAATGAGCTTTTTATCATCTATTTATGTGATTTCTGGAAGAGAGCAGATGAAAGTAAGGATGGCTCTGAGAATATGATTCCCAGACACCTCTAATTGTGATGAAATAAAATATAATTTCATATCATCAGCTTTGATCGCATCAGCCCTTTAGTTTCAGTTTTCTTTTTTATAAACAACAAATGCGTTCTATCTGACAATTTATTAACTCTTTTGTCATGGTAATAAATAACTAGTATGGTATATCATATATAAAACTCATGTATACTCTGATGACAATGATTTCAAACATAAGTAGGAACAAAATACAAAGGTGAACAAAAGGCAAAGAGAAACCACAATTTAAACAGAACATTCCAGAATACTGAAGACAATAAGCCAACAAAAAAAAAAAGAACACAATGTACATTTACCTCATTGTGGCTCCTCAACAACGTTTTATGTCCGAAATGGAGTAGGAAGGAGCCGAGCTTATATTATTCGAATATTATTCTATATTATTCGATTATTCAATTTTACATGACTAATATATACAGTCAACAAAAAAGAACAAGTTAGCACTAAGTTACTGAAAAAGAGCTCAGGTTATAATATACCATAGTATACTGTATGTGTTCTCTACAATTTACATGTAGATAGTTCTGGTAATTCTCATTTCAAGGTGCAATAAGTAGGATGTGTGGATGCCTGTGCTTCTGTGAAGTTTGTGTTGGGAACTGAACATGTGTTTATGTTAAAGCTGCAGGAGTCATTATCAGTGGGGGGAAAAAAATTGGAAATACACACCTTCCTTTTGCAGCTCTCTCCTCTTAGTCCAAATCAAAAGACTAAATGTACATATACAGCTGCGGAAAAAAATTATTAGACCATCAAAAGTCATCAAAAACTATGGTTATGCAAGTGTTTTTCAACCTTGGGGTCACCTGGAATTCAAATGGGGTCACCTGAAATTTCTAGTAACTAATAAAAAACAACCAAACAAATAAAACTTTCTAATAAAACATGTATGATGAGTTTAGAGAGACAGTCACGATAAATAAAAGACATAACAAGTGCTGAAGCTGAAACTCTGTGGTACTGTTTATCTTTCAAATATTCATTGTGGTTGGTTTAAAATGCTGCAGCTCTTTCATAATTCATAGTTTGAGTTCTTGTTTGTTCAGTGTTAATTGTCAGCCTTGTAAATACAAGCTAGACTGACTGTACATATCCTGACCAAGGAAAATAAAATTCTCACTTTGTGCAGTAATCTCAGCCTGGCTCTTCTGCCTCCATCCATAATAATATTCACATTAATATATAATAATATATAGCCTAAATGTCGTGTAAAATTAACGTTTATTTGCAACATAGTATAGCAAACTATTACATGATCAAAAACAAATGAATTTTAGCAAAAAAAAAGTCTGTGTTTTAAATGTCTGGGGTCACCAGAAATTTGTGATGTTAAAATGGGGTCACAAGCCAAAAAAGGTTGGGAACCACTGGGTTATACAATCAAGTACTACTCCTGTGTGTATCATGTGATTAAGACAGAAAAGAAAACATGGAATGCCTAAAACCACTGTTTTTGGCAGTACAATGCCATAGCTATTGATGTAAGAACTGAAGTGATTTTGGTTATTATCAAGAAAACTGTGGAAATGGCTAGATATCAGCCCTTGAATTAAACTCTTATGAGCTATTTTTGTTGTTATCATGATATTTGTCCAAGCAAATTTACCTTTAGTTGTACCAGGCATCAAAATGAATAAGAAATTGAAGAAAACAAGGGTGGTCTAATATTTTTTTCCGCAATTATAGATGACCTGACTTTGTTGGAATAGTGATGACTCTTTTCTAAGCATCTGTCGAATCACAGAGTAGAGCAGTAGAGTCATGTGCAGGTCCCACCTTACAGAATCTAATCAGCTATCGGTAATTACATCTGTCAATCACATATCCAGCCCCCTACCTGTCTGAAAACACCTGTGATTAGCTAGAATCAGAGTTCTATGGCGTGGGTTTCTGTGGCCTGAAAACACAGTCAAGGAGTTGATGCAGAAGTCTCATTTCTGCTTAGACCACTTGAATTACAATAAAGTGGGAGATAATTGTGGGATTTTGTCCAATAATGCTAATTAACCTCTGTGACTTTAAGAGGCAGAAATTCTAAATTTTAACTATAGTGTCACTACCTGTTGCTGCCGTAAAGGAGCAGGGGATTTTACAGAAAGACTTAGGTGACACATCTACAAAGACAAACCAGTGTACAGATTGTAATTGTGGATGTAGGTAAACAACACTTTTAGGGAAAGTGCCATATTTTAAGGTACCTTATGCTCCATACATACATTAACCCTTTATAGGGCACTCACAGAAATTCATGAAATTCTAATTTTCAACTGTAGTGTCTTATTGGAGGACCTAACAAGACTTTATTACTTTTGTAAAGTTTTTCAATATTATTTTATTGTTATGTAGAAAATCAAGGTCAATGAAGTTACCATATTTGGTTCTTTACCCCTAAGTGGCAAAAAAAAAAGTAAATATAAAAAAAAAAAAAAATACAATAAAAACACATGTAAGGCAAGGCAAGCCAGGTTTATTTATATAGCACATTTCATGTACAAGACAATTCAAAGTGCTTTACATAAAACATTAAAAGCATTTCAGCAGGAAAGCATTAAAAAGTACAGACATGAGAAAAACAAAAACAAAAAAAACAAAAAAAAACCCAAAACAGATAAAACAGAGAGAAACTTTAAGCTTAAAAGAGTAAGAACTCTATTCAAATGCAGCTGAGAAGAGGTAGATCTTTAACCTGGATTTAAATAAACTGAGTGTTTCAGATGATCTGAGGCTTTCTGGGAGTTTGCTCCAGACATGTGGAGCATATAAACTGAACACAACTTCTCTGTGTCTGTAAGGTGAAAGGAACAAGTGTATTAGAACATTAGAATGTCACTTTTATAACATTAGAAGAACATAAGTGCTGATCCAGACCCCTGTCCACATCCACATTATCCTTTTGAACAGCATTCCTTACATTAGTACCATTACTTCATGGTATCTAACAAAGCAGGTACACTCACTGTTCATGCAGAGGTGGACCTGACAGACCCTGTAGACCACATTGGACCTGAGATTGTTGACTCACTGTCCTCACTGGAACTGTTGCTGTCACCGTCTTGTAATGTGGGCTAAAATAGTCTAAAATAGTCACTTGCCCGATAAAGGGTTAAAAATAGTAATACATCAAATACATTTAAATCTTCTGCTTTAGATGGACATGTATCGCCCTTTTAACCAGTTGCTAACTAGTACCTACTAATAAATAGGAATGCAGACTTTTTCCTGTACAGCTGTCTGTTTGGTGTGTTTTTATGAAGCTGCAGTCTTTACATTTTAATACCACTGCTTAAATACTACTCTGTGCCCATGGTGTGTGAATAACAGCACAGATGTGTTTACTTTGTCTCTGGCTAATATGCTTAATATACTGGGACTTAGCCTGCTGGTTGCATGTCAATCAAACACAGAAACCGTGTACCACCTGTAGTTTAGTGCAAATTTCTTTCCATAAAGACTATTTTCTTACTTTGCACAGAAAAAGCAGTAACTTGAATAGGAAATTATATTTAAGCTTGTGTAGCTGATGAATAGTAAACCATGAATAATGCATATTAAGTTATGCCAAAATGCACTGATTGGAAATTAGTTGTGATAAAACATGCATTTCTAGATTTTTAAGCAAATTTTCCATGTATTGATCTCCATCTGGCAAGCAGTGCTCACAACTCTTAAACAGAAACCTGAATGACTTCCTGTTGACGGTCAGCATCAATCACCACATTAGTGGATCCCATAGACCTGAGGGATGAATCATCCTTCAAAGGAACAGTCCTGGGTGCCCTCTACCCTCCCCCCTCTTACATCCCCCCGCCCTCACCCCTTGGGGATGTGTAGGATGTGCTGTAGGGAGCTGGGATGGGAGGGATGAGAAGCACACATCAGGTCTGGATGATTAAGAGTCCAGATCCAGTGACCGTGAGTGTCAACTTCTACAACACACACACCTTCCGCTCCTCCTCTGGTCTGGTAGAGTGTGAACCCTCCCCATCTGCCTTGGTCAGAGGAGGAGAAGTGAGGGAGGGGGAGGAGGGAGAGGCATACAGCCCGTCATCCCTCACTGATGGATGGGGGACATTACGGCTCTTGGGGACAGGTGCCACTGACGATTAAAGGCCCCAACCACTGGCTTGGAAAGAATGGAAGTGGAAAGAGGAGAGTGGAAGGAAAGGGAAACTGTTGCCGCAGAACGAGTAAACACAAACGCTGCAGGGAAAGCAGACGTGAAACGAGTGGCGAGGTGTGTGTGTGTGTGGGTGGGGTGGGGGGGTCGTGCTGCAGCAGGTAGATGAGAGACAGATGGCAGAAGCTGTTTTTCTCAGCATTTCGATTTTTTAAGAGATACGGTACAAATGCCCATGTACCAAAAAAGTAATCACACAAGATAACATACGTGTGCTAACACTTTGTTATGCCTTATGTGGGCCAATTCCTTAGACTTACCATGACAGACGGTCTGTTGGTTTTTTCCGAACCTGCAGCTGCCCGGCTGCGATTGTCTGTGATATGTTGATGACATTTGTTTCCCGACCCGTCAACTAGCTGTGGGGACAACTATTACCTCCTGTGCCTCAGGGGCATTTCACCTGTCTGCCATGGCATTCCTCCACCTCCTTGTCGTTATGGTGGTCCTTTGTAATTAGTTCCTGTACTGGCATGGGACTCAGTCATTTTAAGGGTCCATGGCCTAACCTGTGTCCCCAAAAAAAAGCTCTGATTCATAGTTTAATAAATGTATTTTCATAGTGCTGTACTTCATCAGTGGAAACACAAGAGCCTGGAGGTTTATCTGACATGCAGCAAACTAGTACTACATTAAACAGTTATTGTCATGGGACCTTTCTATTTCCAGATAATGAGAGTTTCACTGAAATGAACCTCCGTAGAGGTAAAATAAGACAAAAATGATGTTTTCTGCGGCTCGTTTCCATTATCATTTCCAACCATGGGAAAGGGCAAAATGATGTTGTTGAGAGGAGACATGAGTGAAAGACAGAAGATAGGACGGAGAAAGCAGCAGTCCAATGGGAATAGGACAGTCTTTGTTGATGCCAAGTTCAACAGACTGATGGTGGAATTGAATCTCTGCAGGACTGAAGCAAGGAATAATAGGCGCAGGCTGAGAGAATGGAGCTATACTTCAGGTTTCAACGGCAGAGTGAAATGTACTGCCATCAGCAGAAAAAAAGACAGGAGCAGGGACCAGTGTCTGTCTCTGCAATACCAGTGAATATCTGGAAATTGCCTTGACATTCAGCTATAATTTGCTTTGTAATGACTGAAAATAGCTGGGGATGATTCCTACCAGATAGCTATGTTATCAGAAATTGCGCTTGTGGAAAAACAATGTTTTCACATTAGCAAACAGCAGGGGGATCCACTTCATCAAACCAAACCTCCCCCACACCCTCCATCCCCCTTTTTCCAATTTCAGCTTCTGCTCCTCTTCTGATCTCTCAGCCCCCCCCCACCCCATCTTTTTTTTTTTTTTTTTAACCCAATCCATCAGTGTTTACTGTTATAATGTTTAATGTTTGCTCATCTGCTTACCCATAATCCCTCAGCACACATTTCCTCTCCTCCTTGGCCTCTATATTAAGGCTCTGTCGTCACTGGTGGATTAACTTCTCTGAACTTCTTGAGGATGATACAGCTAAAACATATTATTGAACTACGGCTGTCAGTGTGTGTGTCTAAATCAAGAACTGTATGTGTGTGGGTGACTTCTGTAAATCTGTATGTGTATTCTTTTTATGGCCTCAAGGGAATTCAACTTCAGGGACTGTGACAAGGATTTTAAAGTATGTTGATGTGTCCAACAACTGCTCCCTTTCTGCAGTTGTGTACAGGCTCTTACTGATTTTTGACCTTTTCAACCCAGGAATCAAGTCATATCCCAATATGAAGTACTTTTCATCAAGTTTAGTGACTATCAGACCTAAACATAAGTTTGACTCTACCATGTGTTTTTAAAAGTGCTTTGAAACAAACTACAGCATAAACAAATAATTATGGTCGCTCTCTTAAAACTTATGTATCCCTCCTAATTATAATGAAAGGAGTGTTCCTTCTCAGTTAGTCCACGTCTGATAGGTTGTCATGTGGGGTTCTGCTTCTTCTTGAAAGTGTCCCTTTTATCAGCGTATCCACACAGATACTGCTCTGAGCCTCTTGCCAGCTTATCTCCGTTAGACTGTTAATTAGCACCAAGTGCAGCAATTACACTCGAATATCCTGAGCAACAAAGACACAAAAGATGGCCCCCTACCTACCCCCACCCTGCCTTACTCTGGCCTTAAAAGTAGACCCACTCCCACAAATGACGGTAAGTTGAAAGGGCTGAAGAGAAGGAAATGAGGAAGGGAGATTTTTGAGCAACACAAAGACAGAACTTGGATAAGACTCGGCTGTCGTTTTTAATTGGTTTGTCTCTCCTGAGAGGAGACCCAAATCTGAAGGGTTTTAGATTGTGAGCCTCTTCCTGTATATGTCTGTAAATTTTGTAAGTATGTGAACATAGGGTTGTGTTCACTAGCATGCATACAATTTTGCATGCATTTAACACTACAGTGACAGAACAACAGACAGAAAAAGGCATAAAACCAACACTGTGTTGTTTTCTGTGGTGACAGTTGGTGACAATAAACTCTGCAAGTGGTTGCAAGATTTCTGGGTGAAAACCTTAAATTGGCTGTGTCTGAGGCTTGGTTACATTGATTTTCTGTGGTCCTGACATTTCATATTCTTTTAACATTGTGAACCTGAGCACTTTTTTTGGAAGTGTTAAAACTTATGTTTGATTCAGGTATTGCATGCAGAATAATTGGTGCTCAAATTAAGACCTGTCAAATGAACCTAAATAACCTGTAATAGAGAAAATCATGTTATTTCAACTGATTTTCTGTGAAATTCTAACATCCCCTGAGGGAGGTAGAAATTTACTCTTGTCACTTCCCACGCTCCCAAACTCCCTCTGCACAAGCTTAAAGCAGTGTATGATTTTCATCACAAATTTTTCTTCAAATGTGTAAAACTCAAGTGATAGCCTAATTATCACTAATCCATTCATCTGTCCGTGCTTACACACCTGAATCACTTCCCTCACAGTGAACAACTTTGAAGATGACTCTCTCACAAGCAGTCTGTTTGTTTACATACCAAACCAATATGTCACTCAGGCCTTTTCAGACATTTTGTCGCAAAGCACATTGTGGGAATGGGAATTCCATGCAGCTGCAGCAGCAACAGCAACAATTATAGAGACAACAAGCAATGAAACCATGTCCACTAATGAGTCAGAGGAAAAGTGAGGAATCACTGAAAGCACGCCTCACAGTACAGCCGGCCCCTCAGCGCTCACTCGCTCCTTACAGTACATGTATGATAAGCCTACACAATGACATATTCCCAAAATGCCATGAAGCTAATGTCTAAGTATTATTTTTCACCATCACACACACGCCGTATTATAAGATGACAGTTGACTTACAGTGATTCCTTCCATTTCTTCAGACCTGGTAGCAGACACGGTTTCATTGCTTGTTGTCTCCGTGTTTTTTTGCTGCTGTGGCTACGTGGAATTCCCATTTCTATAAAGCACTTTGCGACAAAATTTCCAAAAAGGCCCTACTGACGTGTGGGTTTGGTATGTAAACAAACTGCTTGTGATGGAATCATCTTCGAAGTTGTTCACTGTGGGGGAAGTGATTCAGGTGAGTAAGCACAGAAAGATGAATGGATTAGTGATAATTAGGATATCACTTGGGTTTTACAAATTCGAAGAAAAATTAGTGATGAAAGTCACACACTGCTTTAAACTTCTGCCGCTAGGTCTGCCACCATTAACTTTGCATTTAAATATTAATAATCTGTTCTATTTGAACAAGCTGACTGAACCTAAACAGCAGTGAGTTCTCTTATCCCCAGAAGTAAGATCTCAGTGGTGCCAGATCTCTCTCTAATGGCAGACATAATGCATTTCCAGATGCTTGAAGATTTGAGATTTGAAGTTCAAACACTGGTGTCACAGCTGACTGAATGAATATTTCTTCAAAAGCAAAGGACCAACACAGCACAGTCTGACTCACTGAAAAGCATCTATTAGCTTTCAATACACATCCGCAGCTGAAGAAGACAGCATGAGATGTATAGAATTTTTTTTTTTTTTTCTTCTAAATGCTTGTTCCTTTTCAGACAGCAGGAAAAAACACTCATGTAATTCTCAGGAAGAGGACATGTTCACCAGTGTGGCTCACTGCATCTTTGGGATGAAACATGAGAAACACAGACTACTATTACATGCACACTATTATTCTGAATAGGACTGTACTGTTCTTGCTACACATTTTCTAGTATCTATATCATAATACTGAAAGGTCTTAGAGCGTCTGTGTGTGTGTGTGTGTGTGTGTGTATCTGCACAGTTCTGACAAATTGAGATGTTTTTACCCAGCCAATTTGGTACCTACAATTGAACAATAGTCCCATATCCACAGTAGATATCTCGGCATCTTGATAGGACCGATATTTTGGGACATATTCCTAATTTTGGAATAAAATACCTTTACAATCACATTGCTGTGCCCATGACAGTTGACGGGAAGCACAGTACCAAGCTGCATGACAGGAAATGAAGTTAAAAACAGGAACGACGCTTTTACTAACTTTACTCCCTCGATATCAGTATTAATATGACCCCCACAGGTCAATGCGCTAGTGTTAACACATTGATGTAGTTAAAGTCACCCAAATTGGCTTCCATGAGCCAGGAAGTGAGCACTTTATTCTTTTATTAACATTTTCACAATTTTCCATGCATGACAGGTGGAAATCTACCAGTGAAAGTTTAATACACAAGCAGATTAGAGAAAATCTCTGTCAGCATAACAATTCAGTAAATGATTTCAACACAGCATAAGTAAATGCTAACATTAACCATCAAAACAATCACTGGCTACTATGCTTACATGTAAATACACTAACATGTCACATTATCAATATGCAAATATGTGGTTATTATTGATTGACATGCTAATATAAATATTAATAAGCAAACAAATTTCCCTGATTAGCATCACTGTAAATCAGAATTAATTACTGCAAATACAAACCTGCACTCAACGAACTCAAACTATGCAAAGAAAATTAATTTAAGTCTTACAAACATGTAGTTTTAGGTATTGAATGACCAAAAACATAGAGCCATTGATTTTGAACCTTTCATACCAAAGGTGTAAGTAATGACAGTAATGTTTTGTATCCATAATGCATACCATATCTCACAAATATTTCAAACTAAAGGTTAACATGAACTAATATTGTGTGTTTCTATCTGTAATTATATTAACTGTATATTTTTACACTAAATGAATAAAACTTATCTAAATTAACTAAATCCTAAATACATATCTCAGGGCAGAACAGACAATATTCTGAATTTGACAGGTGTGATAGAAAATGTTTAGATCATCTGAATGAGTCCCATTTCTGAAATGTGGATGCTACGAATAAGACGTATGCTGATATTGTTCCAGTTTTTGGGTTTGTTTTTTGTAAAATTAACCTCATTTGTGTGTTTTGCAACAACAGTAGACACAAAGTAGAGGCAAAGCTCATCTTCAGTAAAGATGCATACTCTAAAGAAAAATCCACCTCTGTTATGAACGAGAAACACACTGACTATTAAAAGTATAAAGAGTATATGAGCAGGTTTTTCAATGAGAATAGATAATAAAAGCAGAGCTTTTCCAAAAGGTGTTTGAAGGAACGAAAGAGAGAGGCTGTGCTCACACCGTGGGACGTCTTCTACCACTGGAAAACTAATCAGGGTATGAACAGCTGCATGTAAACAGGGGTATCAGTGGCATGTTCATCTTCATCAGTCATGTAAAGAGAGCATTAGGAATATGGTTGGAATATTTTGTGAATGTAAATGTGGTCGTTATGGGGATCTAAGATTTGCGTGTAGTTTCAGCCTATGTTGATGTGGCTTCTTCTAGGATTAGATTTATGAAATATTTAGGGTTTTTTGTTATGTAGGATAAAGTAAAGTAGTCCAACAGTATTACAGTAAGTTGAATATTTCAGTGTTAACTATACTGGTCACGCGCTGCTGCATCTGGCAGCATTTAAAAAGCCCTGAGTGTTAGCTTGTTCTTCCTGCATGCACATTCGGCGTCTCTGTGCACAGCTGACTAGGCAGCAACCAGGAAACTGGCAACCATCTGGCGTCATCGGGGATCTAGGCTTCCTCCTGTAGCATTCATCATGAACAGCAGAACTCAGGGGTGGGGTGGAGTGGGGTGTGGATGCACAAATTAGGATGTAACATATAATCTTAAAGGTTCATGCACTGTTTGGGAATCACTTGTAATTCTGTAGGGAGCTGGTAATCTACATTAAACAACAGCTGTAGCTAAGTGGTGTTTTCATAGTAATAGGCAGTCATGAAAAGCTTATTTTATGTACTGAACTACAGTAAACATCTGGTATCTTATAGTTATGGCAAAATTCAAGAAATTGACAAAAGGTAACTGTACAGTCTTTTTGCAATTATCCATGCACTCTTGGGATTTTTTTTTTTTTTTCTAACATTATCGCTGTTTGCCGTTACACCTACTGGCACCAGGGAACCACTGAGTGTTGCTTTTAATGTTTTTTCATTTGGTTCCCCCAGCATGGATCCCCCCCTACAGAGAAGAGAGAGGCTGAAGTGTGATGAAAACTGTTAAACACCTCAAGTTGTATAAGCTACCAAACTTATAAAAGGTAATTTGAGGTCAATGCCGCTACTTTCTGCTGATGAAAGAACAGATTATATGTCTACAAATCTGTCCTGGTATGAACATAATACTTACTGTGAGTGGGTGAAGGCGCACTCTTGTATCTTGGTGATTTTTGATTGTGGAGAAGGATTGAAGCGTTGTTATATACATTTGTTTTTAGAGCGTGTCCTTAAAATACCCTCAGGAACACCCAGTTAAATACCGTCCAAGGATTTGTTAATCCTTAGACATAATGACGCAGCAGAAAGGCTGACAGAAATGAACATCAGCAGTGACAAATATTAAATTAGAGGCTGGCAATTTTTGTTCCAAATATGTTATGCATTCATGACCAGTAATTTCTATCTTTCAAGAAGAAATGTTTAATAAATGAAAAACAAAAACTATAAAAACTGAGTTCTGAAGCAACACATGTATTAACAAAATGAGTATCCTCTTTTTATTATTGTGATTTTTTTCTGGAGCAGTTTGTGATTTTCTGCCCTCTACAGAAATTGTTTTCCTTGGGTTCGTTGCAAGGTGACATCAGTGCAAGGGGAACAGTAGACGAGCTAACAATCACTTGACAGAGTGAAGTTTTTAACTGGGACACATCACTATATGTTTCAGGTGAATGCACACTCAAAAGAAGGATAAGGGTGATGGGAAGAAATGGGACACAGCCAAATAAGTCCACTTCAGGCTGTAATGCATGCATAGCTTACACTTGTGTTTTTTCTCTAGAGCTTTTGGGTGGTGTGTTACAAGGTCCGAAAAGCAGAGGTAGCAAAAGGACATACGGTGGAAGTACAGATAGTTTGGTAAAAGCAAAACTGATTCAGCATCCTGAAAATAGAGAGGAACTATCTGAACCAGACGTCATATTGTAGAAACTTTAAAACCTTGTAATCTTTAATGTGAAATTAAGAAACGGTGAACTCAGAATAATAATTATCTTTGCTCTTATGTACATACCAGTTTTCAGCAACCGACATTGAACCATTATGACAGCTTTTCTCCACGCTCCAGTCTCCCTTTCTTGTCTATTTCATCTTCTTATTGTCTTCTACATAGTTTTGATCTTGTTAAGTGTGTCATGCATGATATGCAGTGGCTACACCATGGATTCATTTTTTTCAATGTGTTGTCACATACATTTAGGTTGAAATCAGTCTTGATGTTGTGGAGAAAGTAAAAATAAACAGATTCCCTTTAGATGCATTAAAGCTAAAAGCCTGTTTTGTAGAAAGGACAGATACATATATTGAAATGTACAGAGTAAAAGCGAATCAAAAAAGTGCTTTAAAGTTGTTTATACATATATATATATATATATATATATATATATATATATATATATATATATATATGTGTGTGTGTGTGTGTGTGTGTGTGTGTGTATGTATATATATATATATGTATATATATATATATATATATATATGTGTGTGTGTGTGTGTGTGTGTGTGTATATATATATATGTGTATATATATGTGTATGTATATATGTGTATATATATATATATATATATATATATATATATATATATATATATATATATATATATATATATATATGTATATATATATATATATATATATATATATATATATATATATATATATATATATATATATATATATATATATATATATATATACATATATATGCAGGGTGGGGAAGCAAAATTTACAATATCTTGAGGCAGGGATTGAAAGACAGTGTATGACCAATTAGTTTCTTGAAAGTCATGAGAATTTATTTGCCACAAGAAAATTGACATAATAGAAAATGTTTTTATTCTATGTGTCCTCCTTCTTTCTCAATAACTGCCTTCACACGCTTCCTGAAACTTGCGCAAGTGTTCCTCAAATTTTCGGGTGACAACTTCTCCCATTCTTCTTTAATAGTATCTTCCAGACTTTCTCAAAATAGTTTTGCTCATAGTCATTCTCTTCTTTCCATTATAAACAGTCTTTATGGACACTCCAACTATTTTTGAAATCTCCTTTGGTGCGACGAGTGCATTCAGCAAATCACACACTCTTTGACGTTTGCGTTCCTGATTACTCATATGGGCAAAAGTTTCTGAAAAGGTATGGATAATAGTGTTAGGTATGATGATGACATCAATATATGTTTGGTTTCAAAACAATTGACGTAGTGCCTGCTGAGAAAAAACAACTAAATGTTCATTGTAAATTTTGCTTCCCCACCCTGTATACATATATATATATATATATATATATATATATATATATATATATATATATATATATATATATATGTGTGTGTGTGTGTGTGTGTGTGTGTGTGTGTGTTTGTTTATTTATATATATATATATATATATATATATATATATATATATATATATATATATATATATATATATATATATAAATATAAACCTGCCACTACCAAAAAGTAATAAACAAGATTTACAGTATTGTGCAAAAGTTTTAGGCCACAAATGAGTTTGTTGTTTTAGCAGTAAAGCAGTATAACGTTATATTATCCTGTCTGTATGCAGTTCATGTGACAAGACACAACTGAAAAAACAGACTGAAGTATCTATTATTTAGTGACCTTAAATTGTACTTGACAACCCTTAACCCTTCTGTACAGACAGTTTGAGATTTACTGAACTAATCTTCTAGTGTTGTACACAAGGTTTCATTCAACACAAGTCTATGTGTCTTGTTTTTAAGTTTAGTTGTATTTACATTGTAGTTTATATTTTTGTGAGTTTTTGTTGCTGTGCACAATATTTCTGTATATTTTCTTATTGTGAGACAAAGTAATAGACATTAGTCTCATTATAGCTAACAGTGGCCTGAGACGTCAGCACAGTACTATATAAGTACTAATAATTCACATTATTCCCACAACATACATTACTAGTAGTGTTTTTTCTTTTGCAAAAATGGCACAAAATTCAACCTATAATATAATTTATCTAGCTCCAACAGCAGTTGCCTGATCCGCATTAGCTATCATTTCACACACAGAAAGGTAGTGATTTAAGTCATTTCCTCCTTCTGATGTGTTTCCTTGATGACTGCAATCATGACCTTTTGTGGATCCTGCAGTTTCATAGTGCTCTTCAGTCTCTTGTCTGCACATTAATTTGCTCTTATGAGAACCAAACCTTATTATACCTGAAGGTCACACCATTATCGCCTGCAGTCAGAAACCCAACCCTCCTGTATCATAACTATCGGAAAGTAGAAAGAAGAAAGAACTGTGACATTGCTGCCTTCACCGAGAACCAGGCGCAGATATCCGAGACAAAGTTAAAAGCTCACATCTCTAAAATGCTGTAGGTTAAAGATTGAAAATAGATCTTCACAACAGTGCTTCGGTGAAAGACATACCCTGTATTTCAGAGAATGTGGCGGCTAGGGAAGCACGCAAGGTAAGAGAGAGGGCTGTGAGAAAAGGAACAAGAGTGTCACATCCATTTGTAACTCCCGCTGTGATGTCAGGATGCTGGCGGGGGCTCACCAACTGTGCACAGTGACGTTGATGGATGCAGGTGAGCGCCCCTGACTTTCTCCCCAAATACTCCTCTGTGAAGATCTGTCTGTTGTCATTCCTTTATGAACTCATAGCTGGAAGTTGGACACAGCAAAAAATGAGAGATTGGGCTAGTTGGATGGATGAGGACAACCAAGGTAAGAATAAAGGTGAGAGTGGAGAGTGGTCAGGAATAAATAGTCAAGTGCGAGAAGAAGCAAGACAAGGAAAAAAAAAAAAAAGTCGAAAAAACTGTAAAAGGAGTAGTGAGAAAGCAGCAGATTGAGTAGTGTGACTATTCCAGAGACACTCAAAGAGATAAGGAGAGTGCATTATAAAGTTAGCGTTTCTTTCTGGACTGAACTTTTCCCCTCAATTCTGTTTAAATATTAAGGGTTTGTAATTAAAAGGTGACGGAGAGGGATGCCACTGGGGTGTTCTGGCATTATTGACCGAGGAGTGACAAAGTATCAGTGGCTACGCCTTGCAGCTTGCAGCTTGCGTCGGAGAAGGGAACTTGGGGATCTAGAGGGAAGCATGTCTGTATGTCGAAATGTTTTCATCTGTTTATATCCTGGTGAGAGTTCTGTCAGCCTCCCAGTGTGCACTGACAGATTTCAAGCAAGGGCCCATCATGGCAGATATGTACTGTATGTCTGAGCATTTATGTGTTGCTTAATTCGATCTGTTCTCTAAATGAGATTGGACTCTTGCTGAGACATGACTGGCAGACAAGGAGGTGGAAAAAGTCTGATTTCAGCACTTTCTAGTGGCACGTATTGAAGCGTCAATCCCCTCCCAGTCACAACGCAGAGGGAAGTTATTACTGTTTTTTGCCTGCTGTATGATGTCTAGATATGGAGGTTGTTTATCATTGTCTCAAGTATGTCATGCATTGAATACGCACTTGAATGTATTGCCTCGGTCGTAGCCAAATGCTTCGCTTCGGTGGCAGCCAAAGAGCCAGATGGTGGTGAGTCAGAGGTCGACATACTCGCCACCTCCGAACAACTACCCCAATTATCGATACAGTACGAGTATTCTGGTATTAAATGATGAACAAAAGCAGCCACTGTACCTTGAAATGCTCTTGATCACATTATAGAAATATTCTCATCCTCAGATGCACATTGCTCTCCGTCAGAGGCGAGCTATGAGTTGTGAAGTTGTGAAACAGGCAGGGATATTGTATTGGATCCTTACCTTCATTAATCATACATGCCTTTGAGTAAATTCACAGCTCAACAGATTTAATAAGAGACACGCTGGCAGGCCCAGGCAGTCTATGTGCCTCATATATACCAGTGTAAGAGAGATCATTATGGAAATTCTCAGTGGGAGGTGAACTTTAATAACTGCTCAAAATAAATCAAGAAGTGATATGAAAATTGACAGGCATTCCCCCCCCCCTCCAGACTCCAGGTAGAATGTGGAATCGAAACAACACCAAGCGTCGGAACATCTCAAGTAATATTGCTTCTTGAGGGAGATTCTGATTATGCAGGCTAGAATATTATGTGCCACTGCTTTGGGTAATCATGTAGTGCTGCAGCCGCGCTAGTATTGCAATAAATCACAGTTTATGATAATGGCTGAGGAGGAAATCATTGACACCTATGTATCCGGAACACAATGTGCGACATTCATGCATATTCAGCGCAGACACCTCAGTTTGTTCTCCACTTTGCGTGACAGAGAATTCCAGTGCGACATATGTGATTATGTGAGGGGATGTAAATCTGAGGTAGGCGACAAAACACAGATGACCTTTCTGAAGAAATGAGAGATGACCTTTGTTTGTGTATGCAAATGTGAGCAATGACTGATACTGTTCCAAAGGGCAGTTTTAGCTACAGGTGGAGAGTATTTTGGCTCAAATGATTTCAAGACATGTGCTGTTGGATTGTCAAAGTGTGAAAAAGCACTATGTCGAGAAACAGCAACAAATCTTACCAACTAAGTGCTTTTCAAGTGCCGAAGTTTATTTCCAAGAAAATAAAACGTGTTCTGATCACTTTGTAAAGATAATTTAACCCTTTTGAGATGTTAGCCCCAAACTTGTTCAGCCAGATCTAAAGGAAAAATTTGGTGTTTTCCAGATCTCAACCTTATCACAAAATTATGTTGTAAATTGCCATAGATCTATATATTTACTGTTAACATCTCACTCTTTCAGTATTAAGTTGTTTTGTTTTTTTTAACCTAACTCTACTTTTTCTTTACTTAACTTTTGGCTCATCACACTTTCTCCTTGGATCTTTTATGTATTTCAGTCTTCTCCACGTCTTTTACAACTGAAACCTGTCCTCTGCATTTCACATGTCTTTTCTGAGGTCAATACACAATCTGTTGGAGAACACATCTTTTCTTCTCTTTGAATCAGGAAATTGAATTCATAAATAATGCTTTTGCTGTATATTTTCCTGTGCCAATTTGTGACCAGATAAAAACAGCTCTGATGTTTTGTGTCCAACCCATAGTTTGGGAAAATAAGCAGTAGAGAAAGGTTTCCTTTTATTCATCATTTTGTTGTCTTCTCATAATTTTCTTGTAATTAGCTGTATGCTAGATTGGTAATGAAGAAGTTAGAATGTAAATATAACCAAGACCAGAGTCTTGATCTGATCTTAGCAACTTAATTTCATTCCAGTAAACTCTTAGGCTATGTTCAGACTGCAGGCAAATGTGGCACATATTTTTTTTGCCAATATGTGACCTGTATCCAATCTGTTAAAGACAGTTTGAACAGCACAAATCCAACCCAGGCCACTTTCATATGTGGTCTTAAATCTGATATGTATCTGATATAATGCTATGCGACTTCAGTCTGAATGGCCAGGTTGCATTTATCTGACCTTTACGTCATTGAAATAGGACAAACATTGCAATTCTGTGTCCTGGGAGGAGGAGTGGCAAGAAAAACATATTTACTACTGTAAACACAGTACATACCTGCGTGGTCACGTATTACGTCAGGACCTCTTTTGTGCATGCAGGTCACTTCAGGGTTGGATTCAGTTCATACTCAAAACTGATAGAAGACGGATTTAATGTGTAATATGAACGAGCACACAAAAAAAATCATATTTCACCAAACAATCCGAATTGTACATTAAGACCTGCTGTCAGAACGTAGCCTTATTTTCATCGTCTTCATCAGACCATAAGCGTCTACTCAGACTGAATGTTGAGAACTTGCCAGGTGGGTTGATCAATCATGTTGTCACTTCATAAATAGTTTACCTCTCCCAGTGGATGATGCAGTGCAGGCTAAATAAGATATACTACTTTAGATCAGTGCTGGAATTCAAGCTGAGTTATCTTCAATAAAAAAAATGTCTAGATGCATCTGTATTGTTGCAGTTTTTCCAACAGATAAATCCACCTTTGTCTACCCTGCTTCTTACATTTGATTATTTTTTAGTATTTCATTTTTAAAGGCAATTGATCCCAATATATAACCTTATTCTTGTCTGCAATTACTTAGATTTGAGGCAAAGTGAAGCAAAAAAACAAAACAAAGCATATACTCATGTTGCACATTGTGTCTTACAAATATGTGTTGGATAAAGATTATTTTAAACCTAATTTATGTTCGTTGATGCCATATGTTACCTATGATCAAATATTCTTTTCATAGCCTTGATTTTATACGAACACATTGTATTCAGACTCAAATTGGTGTTTGTGCAGCTGTAAGGGTTGCTTTTTTTAATACCTTCAAGCTTTAGTCTGGAGTGGGAAACTTTTGAAACATATTCATTGACAGGTTTTGTTCTATTTTCGATGTTTTTTTTAAATATTTGTCATTTATTTACAGCAGCTAACTGCCACCTGCAGAGTCCAAAGTGCTGGAGGAATAGTAAAGAGATGGCAACAGCAGTGAGATTAGTGAATCAAGCTGCTTTCTGCAGCAGCACATAAAGAAACCACTTCAGTGAAGGCCGAGATTTTTTCCTGCCTGCTGCATTTCATCCTCAGTCATGGATAAAATGCAAAGCGGATGATGAGCCAGTGTGCATGTGTGCTTTCTGTTTTCCTGTCCTCACCCATCATCCGCTTTGCAAACTTGCAAAAGGGGTGGCAAGGAAAATATATGACAAAGGTCACATCAGAGAGTCAAACTAGTTCAGTTCATGTCAGAGCTTTGCTTATTTTCAACATTTACCTGAGTCATACTATTGCTTTTTTGACGCTGCTCTGAAAGAACGTTCACAGTAATTCAGTCAATCATACATACAGGGTCACAGGAATGTCAGTCATAAAATAAGTCTTTATTCAACAAGAAAGTGCAGCTAATAAAAACGCGTACTGACCTGTCATGCTCTCTTATCATCACAGACTTACAATAGGGATGAGAAAGGAGGAGAAATATAGTTTTAGATTGTGACTGCAGAGCCCTCTGGGGATTTGATGAAAGAGCTGACAAGCACTGACAAACTTCCAGGACTGTCCCTGAAGGTGCTGGGGTGGGCATTAAGCAGGCAGAGTGATGGACCCTATTTTAGTCTTTGGAAGCTGATAAGGCTGGGATTCTGAATCACGCATTTACAGTCACGGTTTATTGAAAAGGAGGGTCACTTCACTCAGACAAGCTCTTCAGATGACGATGGTAAGCTTTAAGAAAAGAAATGAATTAAAACTGGCCCATCTTTGTCTCTGCTTCTGCCACACTACAATTTCAAGGACTTTTTTCTGCTGATCCTTTTCAAGAAACAGACTCTTAATGAAATCAGTCACACTATGTTCTGTTATGAACTTACACTCGTGTCGTTAGTGTTTAACATTCTAAAGAGGCAGAAAGTGTTGCTTTACTCTGGCAATTATATTCTCTCCACCTCTATCATCTCTTCTTTCTGCTTCACACAAAATGGATGCTACAGTATAATAGAATGGATTTCTTTGCAATATCCCATGGGATGCATAGGACACATGTATGGAACTGCAGGAATCAATCAAATTGCCGACCAAAGGAAATGGTGTAATAATAGTGCATGTACAGATTTGTCTAATGTTTGACATTTTGAATAACAATTGTGGCAGTGTTAAAAAAAACACATTCTTTCTGTAAATAAGTATCAAAACCGCCATTTCCAATTAATTCACCTTAAATAATGACATCTGATGTTTGTATGTACAATATATCTGATGGTTGTAAGTTTTCTGTAAAATGGATTTGGATCTCTGGGTAATTTCATGAATGATCTTTGGAGCAGAAATATAAAGGTAATTATTTACGTTTGCATGCCAGTTTTCATATTTTATTTTTGTTTTAGAGAATTAGTAGGTCGTTATTAAGGTCTATCCATGTTTTCTGTGAACTTATAAAATTGAGTTTGTTTTGAATCTTTGATAGTTATTTGCTATATGGTAGCAGTTGCTGACTCAATATTATATCACTCTTAATTCTACTGATATTGTATGATTACTGTAGATTTTTAAGACCATAACTGAATAATAAAAAAAAAAAAACATCTTGTTGCAAATATGGAACCAACCATCAATGTAAGTTGCCTTTATTGATTGCTGAAATGTTCTTGCTGCCTGAGTGACTTTAATGTTGCAGCAATTTTGTACTTGACTATTATGTATATTATCTTCTGTACATTTCCCACATGACTTATATTACCTGCATTGCTTGCATTCTTAGCCTTTGCAGAGAAGTGAAATGACCAAGTTTCACATTGATCTGACATGAAACAACTGAGAAAATTGATTCTGAATGTAATTGGGACTGAGCATCAGACAGACATACCATCTTATAGCAATGTGTGAATTCATCTAAAATTAGGCACAGGTGAACAGGTGAGGTGAACTGTTACTGCCATGAGGCTCATATTTTGCTGTTGTCTTTCACAGCTGTCCCCACAGAATCAACCAGCTATGTGATTATTCCTGAGTAAATGGGAAAAATCATGCAGCAAAAAACTACAGACATACGTGAATGTTTATATAACTCTATTACTCATCTCACCCAGAAGTGCATCTCTTTTCAACAAACCCCTAGCATTAATACATATTATTCAATGATAAGTAAACCTTTGACAGTAGTCTTCTTTTTAAGTTTTATTCTATGCAGCCAGAGGATGACCTTGTCCCTTTTTTTCCTTCTTTTTTATATCAGAAAATCAATGTAGGTGGCGGCACTCAACTTGAATACCTTGCTTTATTCTCTTAAATCAAACAGTTCCTCTAACACTCTCTATATTTATTTGTGCTTTGCACAGAAGGCACCACAGACATATACCAGAGATGGCCAAGGTCAAAGAAAGTATCATCTTGCAGACACAAGAAATCCCCCTTATGACAACAGCAAATATCAAAGCTGGAGAGGCCACAGACATCAACCACAACTACAGAGGGAGAGAGAAACCTCAGTGAACTTTCCCCACACTGTACCAGCTTGTGATTGATTTTCTACACAGATCTCTAAACGGGTGGTACTCTCCTATCTGTAACAGTAATGAATTTCATTATAAAACCCTGGAACACACAGAGAGAGATGGAGATGCTGGTCGATGGTAAGGGAGAGTGAGAAAAGAAAAGAGACTGAAAGCAAGGAAGGCGGGGCTGTCATTCAGGGCCTGTCTGTCAATACTGACAACACATCCCCCCGCCGGCAAGAGCCTGAAATAACTGCCAAATGCAGAGCAATTATAAACGCTGCCTACTGCTTTTAGGCAGCCTACGTGTTCCTCAGTGTACTGCAGTGTCTTACCAGTGCGGAAGCATGTCATGTAACATACATGCTAATCTAGACATATGAGTTTCCACCCTACTTCCTTCACCAACATGTCGTAACTTGGGTTCCCAGTAACCACGGTGACCAAAGATATCTGGAGGCTGTGGTTGTATCCAGGCCGCAGTGAGTCAGGATGCATGACTGCATGGCTCATTGCTTTCTTGGGGCTAAAAAAGCCCTTTCATTATTATCTCTCACTCTCTCTAACTCTATGTGTTTCTGCACCCCACCACCCCCACCCCTCTCCTCATTTTGCACTTATCTGCACCTCAGTGTTTCCCAGGTAAATAAAAGCCATTTGGTTTTTCCAAGGCCCACAGGGGAAAGTGTTGTCATCTGACACCACAGAGATGTGTCGGGGCATTCTGTTGACTTGCCAGTTGCCTTATTTTCATATCTACTCTATCCTTCTGTTTGGTTGCTAACGAAGTGAATTGCAGCCCTATCATTTTGTGGTCATTAGTATTCATGAAGGGCCTGGTCAGGTACCCCAGGAGTGAGTGGTGCTCATGAATGAGCCAAATATCACTAGTGAACTCATAGCAAAAATTGTTACTGCAGTTTTATTAAAGATTTTGGTCTCAAGTGGACAGTATATGGCTTGTAATCCTCAGACACTGTTCAAAAGGTTACACTGGTTATTTATTTATTTAGTCTTCATCATTATACCACATTTCACTGCAGGAACAGCCTTCCTACCTTGAGCTGCGTCATTATTTATGCACTTCCATTTCCTCCTGAACAAAATTGATTTGACTCTATTCTCATCATGTTGCCCTTAGAAATGATTTCCCAGATGTGGCATAATGTCATCCAAAAATATTAGGTTAACACTTGGACATGAACTCTGGAGGAATTTTATTTCCAAATTGCTGCTTGATAAATTGTCTCCCCAAGTAAACCAAATATTGACAAGCTAAATGGTCATTGCATAAAACAATGAAACCAGTGTTTATGTGGGCTTCATCACACTGATCAAAAAGCTCTGTTTTTAGTAGCTGCTGTCAGGACTCAACATATTTCAACATAGAAAAACAGTCCACTGAGAACCTGGCATCAAAAATAATGAACTAAAAATAAAGCAAAAGGGAATGGGACGAGTTGTTTCACCACGTCCACATTCAAACCAGAACGAGAGCAAGATACTTCAGTCATACAAAAGTAATGAAATATACACATCCTGGCCAAGAAAAAGTCCCCACTTAAATTCAACTAAACAAATAGTTCTTCCATTGGATAATGACTGTGGTAATTAACATGTTTCATCTTCAAGTTATTTAACTATAACTGGTTCAGTAAGTAGCTTCTTATTCCTAAACAACCATCTGTTTGCTAGAGAACATACACTGTATATTATTAAGACTAGCGGCATTGTACCCGTGGTGCCATTGTACGATAGCATGAGAGGCTAAAATCGCCCAGCATACCTCACAACATTTGAATACAGACATTAAATTGTGCCTAGTAGATAGTCAGGTAATACTTGTATTCATTTGGCGAGTTTGGCGGCGATCGGGCGAGGTCTGTGGTGAGGTCGTACTTGGTCTGAGGTGAGCTGTTATGCTGTCCGAGTTGAGTTGGGACCCTGTCTGTGGTGAGCTCGGACCTGGTCCGAGGTGAGCTGGGAGCTGGTCTGTGGTGAGCTGGGAGCCTTTCCGAGGTTAGCAGGGACCCAGTCTGTGGTGAGCTGGGACCCTGTTAAAATCCCCAGCATACCTCACAACATTTGAAGACGGACATAAAAGTGTGCCTAGTAGATAGTCAGGTAATGATTCTATTCATTTAGTGAGTTTGGCGGCGATCAGGCCTGTGAAAGCTGAGGAGAACCTGTACAAATGCCCTCCTGTGCTGAAACATCGATCGGACGGACATCGATGGGAGAGACGCCGGGTGGATGGACACAGAATGTGCATTATATAGTAGGATTCATCAGGCTCAAATTGTGAGAGTGGTTCAGTGAGTGTGAAACATCATTTTCATGCAAGTATTGGCCACCAAAGAGTCCAGACCTGAACCCCGTTGAGAGGGTTTGGGATGTACTAGAGAAGACTCGATGCAGCGGTACAACTTCCATCATAAATACAAGATCTTGATGATAAATTATTATAAACATGGATGTGACATTTATTGTTACCCTGCATAAGCATAACGGATGGAAATGTGTCCTGTGGTCACACCTAAAGGCAGTCCAATAAAATATTGTAGCCTATGTTGGATTTTATTTTTCTTCTCTTCAGATTTTGAATGTACTTTCCACAATATTGGCATTCTAGACAAATTTCTATTCACTAAAATGCCACAGGCACATATTCTTGTAAATTAACTCCAACACCTTGAAATATGCAATTGTTATTGTCCAGGAAAAGCGAAGAAAAAGAACACACCTATTATTAGTTAATTAGTTGTTTTGGTTTGTTATCATTTCAGAAGTTCTTTTTGTGTCCTTTGGAAACTGTCAGACAAATCCACTCACAGCCAAAACGTAGCAGTCAATAGCAGACATTTAACAACAAAGTGCAAAACAGAGAACTCACATGCAGCAAAATGTAAGTACATGTACACATATCAGCCCATTTTGCTGTTTCTGTTCATTGCCATCTTCTCTTAATACCACTTTTAGACTGGTGCAGAATAAACCTGCATTTATGCTCCAGATTACCACATGTTCATCATCTCATGTCAGACTCAGGGTCTTTGTGTAACACAAGTTATTACCCTCCAGCTTGGGAAAAGAAACTCCTTGAAATTCAGCTGTTGGTCAGTGGTTCATGTTCTTTTTTCAACCATAACAAATCCCGCTATCTACCCCCCCCTTTGTCCTACTGTTTTTAATCCATCTACTTCACTGCAGTACCCATTTTCTGTTCTCACTTAGTCACTCTAATCCCTTTGCTCTGTCTTCTCTTTTAGCTGTTCAAGAGTATTTTCCACTTCTTTATGGTCTTTTGACCTTCTGTTCTGCATTTGTCTCCTATTTTTTTTTCTTGTGTTCCCCCTCTTGTTCTCTTTGATTCAGACTGTGCTTCCTGACAGGGCACTTGGTCTTCCTGTCTCTCCCTTTCCTCTTTTAATTGCTCTCTTTGCATATTAGTCCATTAGTCCTCCATTGATTCCATTCCTACTCGTCCACTTCTGTCCTGACATTTGCTCTTTTCACCTCAGGCTGCTCTCCTGAAGAAATTCAGCCATGTGGATACAATTTACATATAGTCCTATGTTGTATATATTATGTTATATCACCTTTTTACCTCTGTGCTACTCTGACGATACATGCTTAATCCTTAGCTCTAATTTTCATCTAACTACAAAACTGACACAGCACACAGCAATGTTCACTCAAGTAAAGCAATTCAAACACCCACACATTGTGTCCTAATCCCTCTTTCCTTCCCTCTCTATCACACATACAACCATGCACATGTTGACGGCTTGTCGCCTTGATGACGTGACTGCACAGAGGTGACACTGCGTTTGTCACTCTGACAGCTGGCATTTCACAGCGATCCACTAACCACGGTACTCACATCACAGACAGGAGATAGATAGAATGAGATAGAACAGGGCACAAAGAGAGAGAAGGAGAGCGGTTGTGTAAAGCAAAGATCAGCAAAAACAATGAAATAACACTGCGCCAGATGGACAGTTTTGCTTTAATATTTCTGCCCTTGTTTTCCCCTTGTCCATGAAGATAAAGGTAAAGCTTTGTCTGACACTCAGTGCTTTTTTTTCTCCACAGTAACACAGTAATCTTGAAGGACAAACTTGTGCTACATTAAGAGATGAGTTTAAAAGCAAGCGCTAATTATCCTGCTTTGTAAAGAAAAAAGAAAAAACATATGCTCACTAAAAAGCCCCGTTAGTATTTTTTGTCAGTTAAAAAGTCTATTTATATGAGCGTTGATAAAAGAAGTCAAAACACAATTGCCAAAGACTAGCATGTGTTTGGTGTAAAATAAATAAGTGGATAAAAGTGTTGCTGGCAGCCTTGTAGATTATGATTGTAGAGAAGGGTGTCTAGTATGTCCACACTGAAGCTAAGTAAAGATTATTTTAGTAGAAGAGAAGGATTATATTACGTATTATGTTTATGGGGGGTTTGGACAGTATCACTGCTGTCATGGCTCCAGACCCAAGTGACAACAAAATCTGTCACAAGTATGAAAATCATGCACATATTAGTTTGAAGAGCTGAGTGGGAGGCATAATGGTCATGGATGTCCTGTGTTTAGATCTACTGTATGAGGATCTGTGTATACAGTATTAGCTGCTGCTGAGTCCCATGTATACACTAGTCTTCAGTTACAGTAAAAAAAGAAGAGTTTTGTTACACTGCTGCTCTTGAACACTCTTATATTTAATAAAATGGCACAGTAATGTACTTCTCGCATCAGCACTAAAGGCAGGCAGTGGACATAATCGATCCTGTAAATATGAGCATCATTTTTTGGGATACTGAAACACTGCTGATCCATGAAGGATAGAATTATATTTAAAGAAAGTTACTGTTTTTTAGCATCACACAAATACAGTGAAGCATAGTTATGATAGTATTCACAGTCATTAAATCTGCTTAGATGACCTCTTTCAGTTCTTATTTCTATTCTGATTTCTCAATGAGGAAAAAAAAATATGTTATAAGAAAATAATGTGATAAACAGGGAGAGGGAAGGATGAGATGGCTCAATTTACTGTAGCATTGTTTTCTACGGTAAAACAGTTGTGTGACATGTTGAATAAATCCGTTACTCTAGTAGCACACCACTGTTGTAATTGTCCTCTATAGTTTGGAAAATATAACTAGCCAAGCTTTAAGGAACCTTTGAGGCCAAACAAGACAAAATGAGTAATAGCATGGCTATGAAATAGAGAAGTTTGGAGTCTATTAAGAGAGTGAGCACTCTCAGAACTATGAAAGTTTAAGCAATAACAGAAATGGAAAGCACTAGTGTACCAGAGGATGTAGCTCAAAAAGTAATAGAGAAAGGCATCATGAGATGCGAAACAAGGTATAAGTGAGCTACAAAAAACCGGAGTCATTCCATGGCAGTGAGGAGGTGGAGAATCATAGAAAAGAATGAAAAAGTAGGTGTCAGCTGAGACAGAGCTCTGCAAGGATCTCTTTAAACTTGTCAAAATCACTATTCACTGAGGAAGATGGTGCTTGTATGAGAAGAACAAGGGGCATACAAATCACTTGATGAAATGCATACAGACCCAGGAAAGTCAATCTGAGTTAAGGTGTTTATCAGATGATCCAGAGCACTAGAAGCATATGGAGAGGATACCAAAAATAAAACATGATCGAAGTTCTGATCTCAGACCAGCATTGGCTGTATGAAGGTTAATAAAAGTAATCCAGGCATTGGGAGATTTTTACATGGCTCACAAGAGGAGAGCAAAGTATTGCAAGCAATATTATGTCTATAAGTGTATTTGGTGCCTATAATTTTTTGGTTGGTAGGTAGGGGGCTAATTATAACCCAACCATATGAAATATTTCAACAAAACACAGATACCTGACGTCTTAGGGTGAGCAAATTATCACGCAAAATGCACACTGTGTAATAGACCCAGAAGAGGTAATTGACTGAGCACCGTACAGTCTTCTCCGGCTAGATTTTTATCTCTTTTATGTGCCAAATTGCAATGAAAATCTCTTTTAAACAGGTTTTCATGAAACAAAATACCACACACACAAACAAAATGGATGATTCTCAGTGTTGGATTGGTACACAATCCCCAAGCATGACAGGACCTGAAGATTAGTATCGTGGCAGGGTGCACAATGTACCCTGCAGCATTCACAATGACAATGGAGGTAATCATAAGGCCATCAAGGTGGCTTGTTGGAAAGAGGCAGTAGAGACAGTATTCTTCTCGTGTCAGATAATATTACATTGACTTTCTGAAGAAAAGCAAACTTACATGACATGTGTGACATACATCATCGGTAAGTGAATGTTGTTTCTACCTTTTGCCTGGAAATTGCACTTATATAATCCAAACATTGTCTCCCACTTACATGATGGGGACACTGTTTCTGCACAACTGAAGTTACTGCACATACATCACAGACATATATCAAACATCAGATAACCATGAGATAACTTTACCCTTTATATGGCACTCATAGAAATACTGTGAAATTCAAAATTTCAACCTTAATGTGGTGTTGGACTTTATTACTTTTGTGAAATTTTATGTAATATAGAAAATTAAGGTCAATGAAGTTACCATATTTGGTTTCTTACCCATAAGTGGCAAAAAAATAAATAAATCCAACTAGTAAAAAATACA
Organism: Sphaeramia orbicularis; assembly: GCF_902148855.1. Taxonomy (NCBI): domain Eukaryota; kingdom Metazoa; phylum Chordata; class Actinopteri; order Kurtiformes; family Apogonidae; genus Sphaeramia; species Sphaeramia orbicularis. The sequence continues at coordinate 20,932,872 of NC_043974.1, read as the reverse complement.
AGAAAAATGCATGTAAGGTGAAAGGAGCATGTATTATAGAACTATTGCTGTCACTGTTTTGTAATGTAGGCAGAAATTACCAAAAATAATCACTTGCCTGGTAAAGGGTTAAACTTAACCTAAACCAAATATTAACTGTAGGTCACATAGTTCGCAGCTCTAAATTTGTACCTTTCAACACTTTTGCATATCCATTGTGTGATGTCCTTGATCAAAACACTTTACCTGAATACTGACGTCTACTCAGGACTAGTGTGTAATGACAAGGTTATAATTCAGGGAAAAAGTGCACTCTGGCCCACTTAGAATTTCAGAAAAAGGAGATGAATGCCTAAATGTTGATATAAAAAGTGTGTTAGTGCTCAAACATTCATCTTAATTCCAGTTAACATATTGGATTCAATAAAATTATTTTCTCACTACACTAACAGTTCTATCACTTGATGGGAAATAATTGTCATTTCTACATTGCATCTATTAAAAGACATGGAGTGTGCTTATTAATTAAGAGAGAATACTTATAGAAACACTTGATAGACCATAAAGACTCTACAGGGAGTTAAAACAGAAGTCTGTTCTGTTCTCGGAACTATGAAGTGAAATTTCTTTTGTCTGCTAATCCACAGAGGCTGCAGCTCTTTTAGCTAACCATACAGCTATTCTATTTGATTCAAAGTAACAGCTACTGTTACAAGAGACACAAAACACTTCACACAATATGCACTAGAGAACTTTTCACCGGATGAAGGAAGGCTGTCTGTCTTTTAAAAAGTTCTACTTCATATTGAAATACCAGTTACTTTGCGCTTGCTCACATATTCCTCAGACATCTGTTAGACATCTGTTGGAGGATATGAGTGTTTTTTTGTTTTTTTTTTAGTTCAGTTTAACTGAGAGAAGCAAGCTTTGATGATTATTTCTTCACATATTAAGCCAAACCTGTACTCCAGCTTGGATAAAGTTGTTTAATTCTTGGGGGATTTTCTCCCCAGAAAAGATCAGGTACAAAGTGTTAAATTAATCTGTAACCAAAAGCAGGAAAACTGAATTGTAACCTCTGTGATTCAATGCAACTTGGAGGGGTGAGCCGAGCCAAAGTGACAATAGAAGGACAGACTCACCTGATGTGCAGAGGAACATGAGTGGATATTGTTATCTGTGCTGATGCTTCCGTGCAGCTAGAGAACGCCAACAGGCAACAGGCCTGTCTGGAGAGGGACGACGGCCTTATCAGAACTTCAACAGATGACTGACGTTTTTCTTAATTTATTTTCACCAGATTTCCAGATCAAGACTGGCATTTCCATCAGGATTGATAGCTGTATGCAAGTGTGTGTGTGTGTGTGTGTGTGTGTGTGTGTGTGTGTGTGTGTGTGTGTGCGTGTGTGTGTGTGTGTGTGTGAGGAGTGTGTTCATTTTAAGGTAACCCAGGTGAATGTGACGGTGGCAGTTTGGGTCTTGTAACCTTGTTATTTTGAAATACCATTTGACTCCTCATTAATAATTTCACAGAGCATGCTGCTATTTGCTTTGCATAAGAACATCTGTCTGGGACTCAGCCCTGGAGATGCTATTGTTCTGTATGTACTGTGTCTATGTGATGAGTGAGTCTGTGTGGCTCATGCCTTCTAAAATGCCTCAATCTATCTGCTTCAGTGCTTCCACTTTTCTAATTTTCACTACCTCTCCCTTGCTCCCTCCTCCATTCCGTCTCTAATTACCTTTTCTTTACCATCATTTCCCTATTTAGCATATGAATTGGACCCAGAGCGTCTCTGTGTAGTTCACTTATTATGTTTGCACGTGTATGGATAAAAGAATATGGGCTCTTGTAATGAAATACACAGAGAAATGCATTATATTCAATTACAGCTGTGACTGCAACATGAGTTCAAAGTTGGTAAATGTGTCTTTTGTTTATTCAGTGTAATGTATATGACCCTGAATCATAATTAGGCAACACACAAGGATGTTTGCTGAAAGCAAATATAATTGCCATGCTCTTTGCATTGGATTTGCTCAGATCTTGTTTTGGATGTTTTCTCTATGTCTTTCAAGTTATTTCAGCGAATACTTATTATAAGAAAACATTGCTTATTCCATGCCAATACAACGTGAAAATAAAGGGCAGGGTTAGGTTTTAATATGTCCTTTTTTTTGCATGAATGAGAAAAAAAAAAGTCTTTCAGGATATGTTTATGAAGGCTGACCTCTCAAACTGAATGTGTTGAAATAGTATTATTGAATGCTGTTAATAGCAATAAGTGACCTCAGTATCAAAATTGCATAGAATTTGAAGTGCATCTGTCAGACATATTACTGGGTTTATGTTTTCAGCTTAGAACTGTCCTAGAATATATACTTGTTAGAGTTCATAAAGCCTCATATGAAGTTTTAACTTTTGTTCTGTGAGTCCAGGCTCACTCTAAAATTTGACATTTTAGCTCGAGCTTCTCAAGGGACCCCTCTCAAAAAGCCCTGATTGGACAGGTTTCAGGAAGCAGTGACATCACACTGTACCTGTGAGCACACACTTGGCACCACCATGTTTTTTAAGGGCTGTAACACTTGGGAAACAAATAATATTAGAGGAATTTTGATTGTTTTTGCTAGAACCCATTCCACAGTTTGAGACTGTACAAAAAGAACATTAGCAATAACATGAGACTGCAGCAGGAAGCACATAAGCACAGAAATGATAACCGTGGATAAAAATTCACTGAAGCTGATTTTGCCACATTATGAATGTACAGAAAACATTGCAAATCAAGTATGTGAGAAAATGTTATATGTGTTTTGTACATTTCAAGCTCTAATACAAAACAACACCATAAAATCAATAACAACAAGCAAACTTACATGGTGCAGACTTCAACCAAGATCAGTGATTTTTCTTGTTTCACAACATTATTTCAGGCGTCTCAGACTTGGAATGTTTTTATTTCAGCAGCAGAAAATATTTAGAGTTTGTCATGTAAGGTCTGAGCTCATCTCTCCCCACAGATATGTTTACACATAAATATTGGTGAGTGAAAGCCAAATTGGAGGGTGTGTTTGGTAGATTTGGAGAGACAGGCATCATGGGAGTTGGCTGCCTGCTCCATTAAGCCAGGAAAAGAAAAGAAATGGAAAAAAAAATAGAATAATGTATAATGTAATGTTAAGAATAGTATATTATTGCAAGTTTATGCCTCTGGTCTGTTTAATTTACTGTTACCATGATAAAGATTGAAGTTCTAATATAAGTTCTAATGTGATTTCTTATTCTAACTAACAAATTGATCCCCAATGTTAAAGAAACTGACAAAATCCTCCCAAAAGCCTACATCAATTTGATAGGATCCACCCAAAAATGCAGTTCATCCTTGTCGCATGACCTACCCATCCATTGAGTTTCATGAAATTAACTGCAGTCATTTTGCGATGGATAAACATTGTTCACTGAGGTATTAAATTAAAATGATTATCCAACTCTAAGGTGGAAACTCATACCCTATCGTACTGGAATAGGAAGTCCAAGGCTGAATTCATTCCTTGGCCCTCCCCCTTACCCCTAACCCTCCGTTTTGCGTGTACACGTGAAGGGGTGGTGTTGTCCCAATTCTCATTTAGACGAAGGGGAAGGGCTAAGGCAGAGGGTTGTATAGCCTTCGAAACAGAGATTTTCCAGGCCCACACTACGAATGGAGGGATGGGAGAAATTTCCTATAATTCTGTTCAAATCATTGGCAAGATGGAGGTAAACACAGTCAAAAAGTGGAGCAGTGTGATGAAACAAATGTACGTATTTTCTTTGCAAACAATCTAATCATTTGATTGATCGTTTAATGCTGTTTCAATGTGTTATAGATTGTATTTCTGTGGTTTATAGTCGTTAGCCGCAAAAAGATGACCAAAGCCCATGCAACGGAGACGGTTACAGCTGCTGACAGCATGTGAAATACTTTAGGAAACAAAGTTTTTGCATCTGTTTATAGCGGCATCGATGACTGCTGATGACGTAATAAGTAGCGAAGGGTTGTCCCATTTCATAAGAGAATGTCTCAACCCCTAACTCTTGCAGCTCTATTTCAAGGGGTAGTGCCAAGAGCAAGGGCCAAGGGGTAGGTGTAAAGTTGAGGGCTAAGGGGTGAATTGACATTGGGCCCAAATGTTGGTGTTTTTAGGGCTTTTAAGCAAAATCTCACTCGGTTTTTATGATTTAGATCAACATTACAGCCCCCTTCAGAGGATCTCAGGTGCGACCTCTGTAACTGACACAGGTAGGGAACAAAGTAGCCAGAGCTGAAAATGTGAATAATTACATTGTTCTAAAATTTTAAAATATAAAAGGAGCTACTGCAACAGATATTAAACATTATTACAAAATAAATCCAAACTACAAATGTCTCTCTCCTTGGTCAGAATAACACAAATGTCATGAAAAGAGAACTGTACATGCTCGCAGTAATCTAAAGGATTTGTGTGTCATAAGAGTGTACATGGATGACAGGATCAAGGCTGAGCGAGAGGGAGAGGGGGTTTGAAGCCAAGATATCACACCGTACACTCTCTCAGATTACTCCCTTCTCACATAGCATTTCTCGCGCATTTCCTAATGAGCTTAATGGACTGAGAGCAGAGTCTCACCTCTTTAAACCTGATGAGGTCAGGCAGAAAATTGATCTGCCTGGTGGGTTGATATGTGCTCATGCGAAATTAGATAGATGCAGAGTACTTTTTTTTTTTTTTCCTGAGGCGTTTTATTGGTTAAGGATGGGTATATGATTATGGTTGCCATGGCAGTAAGTGTTTTCTGTCTTAAAGCACATCATAAACAATACAGAACCATGTCAGCAAACTCATGTTCGAATCTGAAACGCAGATGCTCTATTAATCCTCAGAAAGGAAAGTTCAGCGCCATCACTTCACAATTCTCTGGTTAAATTGCTTCTGTGTCTGTTGTCAGTCAAAAAATGGCCTTTGACTGATGTTCATCCATGCAGCTCATCATCCCTACTTCTGTCAGTGTCTCTATTAACTCCTACTTTCACTCTTAATCAATATTGTATTCTCCAAAAGGTCGTATGTTCCAAGAGCAAGAGGGAAGAGTTGCCTTGTTCGATTAACACCTTTTTTGTCAAGATGCTTTTCTAGCCTTTTAGTTGTGGTGTGATAATGAAGCATTTGACCTATCAATAGGAGGACAGCTTTAAAGATCAAGTGTAAAATTATTTTGTCAGTTCAGAAAACGTTTGCTGCCAGTCAATAAAAATAGATAAAATTAGGATTGTGATCATAAGCAGCATGCAAAAAACACTTGATTAGAAAAGCCAGGCCCTTGTGATCATCCTCTAGAGGTGCTCACTTCTCACAGTTTCAAAAAATCAGCATCAAGATGTCTTTGAATATCACAAAAAAAACAAACACTCCACTTCATTGAAGAAGACATGTGGCAATTATATATATATAAAAAAAAAGGCTGTGAGAGTCTGGGAGATCAGAGCTCTGAAGCAGACTCTGCAGGCTTAGGAGGTCCAAGATGATCATAGTCTCTGCTGGGTCTCTAAGGGTCTGACTCAAGGGGAGATAGCAGATCACAGAGCAGGGGGTTCACCACCCTCCAAGCTGGAGTAAATTTTAGTCTCATCTCAAAGCTTTAAATGGATAGATGCCATCCCACAACAAATACTGCTCCTGCCACTTATTTCTGATATATCTTTTTGAAGCCTTGACATCACACACCTCGGTGACAGCTAACAAACCAGACACATGGCATATCTGTGGCATGTTATCCACAATGAAAGGGGATGGACTGTCACAGAAAGCTGCAAAATATAGGTATGTTGTTAAATTTTATGTCAGTCATATACTGAACGGAGAAGAATACGAGTGGACAAGATCCTACCTTTTTCCGTGGCCTCTCTGCATCCTTGATTCTATGACACCTCTCAAACTATCAGCAAGAAAGTGCACTGTGTGTTTGTGACAGTCTATCCATCACTTTTTCCAACACCTTAAAAGGCAGCCAACCTGTTGGTACCCGTACACTGCAGCTCTAGGAACCTCCAGTAACCCAGCACTGAGGATGTAAAGCATCTTTGTATGTTGGTTCAATAACTTCTTGCCTCTCCCTGCGTTCCAGTCCGCCCCCTTTCCACATACCACTGATTAAAACTTTGCCAGCGCACGGAACGATCCATCAGGGCTGTACACGAGCCATCAAAAACCTCAAAGCCGGCACTCTCTCGCTGCTTTGTCTTGCAAAGAGAAACAAGGCGACACATCAAACGGCTGACAAAACCTGGGTAAAAAGGGAATATTTTATTCATAGCTGTCATCGAAGGGGAGGAGTGAGATATTAGGGACAGGAGCAATCTGCTGCAATTCTGAATCGATCCTGAATCTCGAACTTTTTGTTTCTTCTACTTGAGCCCGACGGGGGTGTTTAATGAGGAGACATGATCAGAGAAGAAGGTGACATCAGACGTGTCACATCGGGTGGTGACATTTACAAAAGGCAGAGATCTGGCTTCAACATCTTGTCCGCTTATATATTCTATGGAGTTATAAAGTTGCTGGATTACTTCCGAGTTCTTCGCTCTTAACCTCCACCGCATTTAATCCCAAATTGCAATTCTGCTGCTATTTTTAATTTAATACGTTAATATGTAATCCATTAAACACTCAAATTCTCAAGAAACTGATTTGTACTCACTTTAAACTGTGAAAGCCGGAGACATTCCATTCCATTCTATTTACCTCCTGATCCCTTTTGTAAGAAATCTATCTTAAAGCCTCAGCAGGTAAGACCCAATTACTGATTAAAACACCTTGCTTTCTTTCCCACACAGTTCTCTATTTGAGCCATGTGCTGTTATATCTGCTGCCTTCTTTGTAGAAAGTTAACCCAGGCCTGTTGTGTTTACAGACCAACTGATTTCCACCCTCTCCAACAAAATCAAATAATATCTCATTACATAACAAATCCATATACCAACACTGTGAGGTGTTTGTAAAACTTGCTCCCTGGTAAACTGTCCTTCTATTGACACATGTTGTTTTGAGGATCTCTGAATACAGCTTCCTTTTTTTAGTGAGTACATAGAATACAACCAACAAGCCTCATATGTACTGTACATTGCAATGTTTCCTCATCTGCTGGACTTAGAGCTTTGGTGTCTTGCAGGATGGTGGATCTCTTGCTTGCCTCTCCAGGGATTCAATTAGAAACCTCATATTTTTACGAGGAAGAACGTCTCTTAAAAATATCAGCCTCTTATTCCCCTTTGGACCAAGCTTGTGTTACTATACCTCACCTCCAATACTGTTTCTTTTAACTTTGACAACCCATTTACTTCCACCCACCTACTCCATGCCAACACTGCTCCTCCTCTTAGACAGTGTAAATACAGGAAGTACTCCTGAAAAGAGAACTGCCAAGAGATAAAAGCTACTTTCATCAGCCATTAGTTGAACACACAGGTACAGCTTTAGTTGGATGCCACTCATAAGGTAGCCATGTATCATATATCATATTAAAAGAAGAAGAGTCCGCAGCTGGTCTACATGTGTGCACATTTTAGCAATACGCACAAAAGCCAACTAATCCTCAATTTTTTTTAGCTTTAATTTTGATTTAGTGCAACATTAATAAATAATATTCAGCATAACAGACAGAACAGGTTGCCAGTTAAACACTCGCACAAGGGCACATCTCCAGAAATATATTGGATGTTCACATTAGAAAATGTTTATGGAAATAACCATGTCTCAAGAAGGTTTTAATGCTCTCGTGAGGTTTTTATTTTAATTTTCAAATAAGTGTTAATGCCTACAATTGCAGATGGAAGTGTTCTTAAAAATTAATTCCAGCATCTTTAATTCATGTATTTCCCTAGAGTCTTCCCGAACATTGACATTGAACACAAAAGCATAGCTGATATAGTACAAACAGGTACAAATTGAAACAGTGTCTGTATATTAAATCATCTATTTCCTTTAGTACACTTGCACACTGCACAATGTATGCAAAATGTACTCACTTGTGCATTGTGCAGATATTGAGAAATTAGTGTTTTCTCAAATGAAACTGGCTGTTTTGTGCTTACAAGATCCAAAAATGTTGACACATTTTTCTGTTTTGCTTCTTTTTAATGGTTCATCAGTGGAGTATTACTGCCCATCAGAATATCTCCCATTAATCTTAACTTTCTGTTGGTTATGAACATCACTAATACTACAGTATTTGGATTAATTACAGCTTCTTCTGTTATAATTTCTATTTCTTCCTCATGCGCTACACAGCCCAGATGGCATTTGTTTAAACTGAAAAGTGTGAAGTGTTCCACACACAACTTTTTGACCATTTTGAGCGTACATCTGTGTAGTTATAGTGCACTATACTTTGTGCAACTGACAGTAAATGCACGTACACACTCAAAATAGTAAGTGTTAAGTACAGGAGTGTGTAATCTGAGACACAGGGATAGTGTCACCTGTAAAACATCAATAGATTAGTGTGTCTTTATCTCTGTTTATTACAGCCGTGCATATCCAAGCCCATACACTGGAAGAAATCTAAATCTTACCAAGTGTATTTTTCTCATTTCTAGTCAAAATATCTCATCACACTTAAAATAAGACATAATCACCTAAAGAGTAACTTTTCAGTGAGATATAAGAACTTATTTTTAGACAATAGATCTTGAAAATTTTATTTCAAGAAATCTTACCAAGATAATTTTCACTTGTTCCATTGGCAGATTTTTTTTTCTTTCTTTTTTTTGCTTAATTCAAGATTTATTTATTTATTTATTTTTTGCTTAGTTCAAGCAAAAAAGTGAAAATTATCTTGGGAGGGTTTCTTGAAATAAGATTTTCAAGATCTATTGTCTAAAAGTAAGTTCTTATATCTCACTGAAAAATTACTCTTTAGGTAATTATGTCTTATTTTAAGTGTGATGAGATATTTTGACGAGAAATGAGAAATATACTTGATAAGATTTAGATTTTTGCTGTGTATCACCCCCTTCTGATGAGACCACAAAGTGTTTTTGCCCCAACCTTTCCTATAGAAATGGATATACAATTTGCTTTTTTCTTCAAAATGCCCCCCCCCCCAGAATATGTATATTAAGATTGTGTCATTTATTATTATTTCTTGCTGATGATTAGCAAAGAATGTCCAAAACTCTCTGGGCCATGAGTACTTGAAATATCATGAGAAGGATTACAGTTTTCCTCTGTGCAGTCAGGTTTGCCAGCCAAATTTTGTGACTTTTGTCTGCAAGAACAAGGTGGGAGTCATCATTTAGTATATAGCAAGGTCCATTGGTAATTGTACTGTTATAGTTTTCAAATTTTTCAATGTGAAAGACAGGTGGAACCATTGGAAATGACCATACATGTGCTTGACTATCTCCTTGTAACTGTGTGTATGTATGTGGGTGTCCATTTTTAGACCTGTCTGAGGTTTCAAGCACCTCCTGTCTCCCTGTAGATTTATCAGATTTGTTCATCTCACTTGTTCAGGTGCTGTGATTGACAGTCGGGTGGGGTAGAGACAGAGACAGAGACAGAGAGAGCGAGAGAGAGAGAGGTTGTTGGTGAGCCTTTGGTGATTTGTACATGTACGTGTGTGTCAGGAAGCAAGCACACATGTGTGTAAGGGGGATTTATGAGTCAGGGACAAATGCGAGTGTGCCACGCTGACAGTCTCCATCACAGAGCCCTGATGTGAAGGGACAGGTCGTGTCAGAACACAGAAGCAGCAGTTTCATCATCCAAAGGCCAGATGGGAGAGAAAAACTCCACAAAGACACACACTCCCACTTATCTAGCAGTACTGGCAAAAATGCACTGATGGGCAAATAACTGCACAAAAGGACACAGGTAATCTTTTGCTTTATTACACACTCAGAAAAAAAAAAAAAAAAACGTGATTTACATCAGTCAATCAAAGCTGACTTTAAGACAGGGAAGTCTTCAGTAGAGATGGCAGCCTCAGAGCAATGTCACCCCTGTCATCACAACAAGAAGGGTGCTTTTCTCTCCTCCACAGGCGAACACATCCACATGAACCGCTTGGTTGAGCAGAGAAGTTTGATTTCCTATCAGAGGCTAAGCATTTTCCATGAATACTGTGAGGCCAGTGGCTGACAATGTCATCAAAGGGAACCTGCAGGGCTGAGTCACAGTGAAAACAAGGCAAGGCTTTTTTATTCAATGTGATGTTAAAAGGTCAGCAGTGCTTGCCAGTAAAGGTGAATATGAAAGTTTTTTATGTAATATGGATGGACCAACCTTTAAAATGTCTTAAACTCTTGAAACTGTGTTTGTTCAAAGGGGTTCTATGTTGTATTGATATTCAACTTTTCTTCAAACACTCACCGCTGTTTATTATATCAGTCGCTCAAAACGACACTGTGTCTTATAATCATCACACGCTCTGTTAGCTTGGCTTTGTTTTTAGACAGAAAACAGCCACAGTAAAACTACTAATTGTTTTCTGTACAGTTTTTTTTCTCAATAGTTGCACTAAAAATCTGTTTTGAATCATCAAATTAAGATCAGAACTTTCACAGTTTAGTCTGAACTGTGGCTCAACCAACTATGAACTTTGCAAAGAGATAAGCATTTTAATCATAATTCTTCAAAATTAAATTAAATGAGATCCATTTGAATCATCTCTGTCAAACTCTAAAGAATGTGTGACAGCCCTCCATTTACATCTGCTATTAACTTCAGGATGCAGCCCCTTCACTTTTCCACTTCAGGGTGAGTGAAATCAACATAGCCTAGTCTCTGTATCTTCTTCCATTTTTCAGTCTTTCCGAGTATTTGAACTGATGTTTTTCTGACCACTTTCTTTGACCTTTAGCTGGGCTGTCACCCACAAGCAGTTTGATGTTTCATATTTGAACTTTTTCATGCCATTTCTCTTTTTCTCTTTTTTTCCTCCTCTTTTACTCAAAAGTATAAAAAAGTAAAGAAAGTCCAATCTAGAACTCACAAGCATGACTTGCAGCTGCTCTTGGTTACATATCCACTTAATTTAAAGTTTTCATATTTTAGTCAATGTGCCTTGTGCTTTAACATTTAATAACCATTTCTTGCTGGAAGCCTGAGGCATTTGAAATATTCAGAAATGCTGAAATTCTGTATTTGATAAAAATGCCTGTGCCACTCAGGCAATCTCCCCCACTTTATTATTAATATGTGCTCTTTGCTTTTTGCGTTCCTCTTGTTAGCAATGCCAGCTTCATGACTCTAACTTATTAATCACACTGCCAAACAATGCACATGGCAAATGAGTCTGTCTAGTTTTGTATTTCTGCTAAATAGCTCCCATTGAGATTTGAAACATATGTGGTGACTATTTCATGTGAAGTGATAGAAGAAGATGTAATTGATTGCCAAGGCTATGATGTAGGGTGCATTCCTACCACATTCCTGTGTGTTGTACAGTTCATTCAATCACTGCAGTTTAAGAAATATACATGAAAAATCTGATGTTTTCCTAACAGGCTTTTTTCTTCTCAAGAATATTTGTACTGATCATTATGAAGCTATGTAACCCTTAAGTGATGTGCACAATGCTCACCATTATCTTCTGTATTTATTGTATTTACTTTTGTCCACAGCATCTAACATATATAGAGTGAAGCAGAGGTATGCACATTCTGTCTTACAAAGGGCCAAGAATTACATGGAGGAAGGGCTGTAAATAACTATTGATTTATATCTAATTGTTAGAAGAAAATGTTTTATAAATGTTTTATAGAAAATTCTAAAATTTAGAATAAGGCTAAAACGTGGCCATTGCCACAGTGCTGTGGGACTAACTTTCCCATTTGTCTATTACCACGGAGCCAATCAGCGCCCTCGTTTTATCCTGTGTAGACCCTGCTGCCACAGTACTGTGGCAATAAGCATTGCACGTGCCATGTGCCTATCCGGTTACAGGAAAAGGCTAGGGGACCAGTTACCCGAGGCTACGCCCACATGACAATGCTTGTGGTATTTTTCTTTTGCGGTCTATAAAAGCTTCATGTCCGTACACGTGTCTTTTCAAGAAATATCTGCGTCAAGTTGAAAACAGGAAAACTGGGTTTAAACTGTTTAATATGTATGCCACACCTATTGACCCTTTGCACCAACATCACAGTGATCATGTGACTAGGGGTGCAGTGCCGTGGTGGACAGCAAAAGCGACACAACAAACAAATGAATGAGCGACGGATTATGGCTACCAGCACTGAAAATAAAGTTTTGGAGTTGTCCTGCGAAGTGACACCTTACTGGACGGCACAAAGAACGCTATTTGGAGAAGCTAGCGACAGCAGGGCTAGCTACCGACCCATACCTTCTCCCTCATGATGTGTTTACAAATCTAGCAAAGTCCTCCAGTCTACCGGAGTTTAAAGCACACGATCTGTACCATTCTGTTCTAAATGGAGTGTCCCCATACACAGGTGCTGATCTAAAAGCATACAAAAGTCTGGATGATACCAGTTCTTAGTCTCAGGTTAGATTACCAAGTTGCTGTACTGCACTCAAGGCAGAGGAATGTATCTCATAATGGTAAAGGAAAGATACAGCTAAGGTTAGCTAGCTAGCTGTGTATGTTTTTAACATGTTTCCTCCAGCATGCCATCAAAACTCAAATAGACTGTAACCAAAAGCAGCTCTAATGAACTAACATTGTGTAATAATGTTAGTGGCTGTCATAAGTAGCCCACAGTATTAGCTCTGTTGTTGAAGTGTCTGCCTTTCTACTATCTACACACAGAAATATGTACAGTTCCACCACTAGAACATATGGCACAGCATAATGACAATAACAGTAGGACATAGAACATAGTGTAGCTGGTACAAAGACAGCCAATACAACAACAGAGCTAATATTGTAGGCTACTTGTGACAGCCACTGGAACATAGTGGTTCATAGTAGATAATACAGTCTAGCCACCTAGCTAGCATTTGGGGGAGCTAATGTGCTATCGACAAAAACAGAGCCTGCTCTATCTGTAATATCAGGTCCATCATATCCAGGCTCTGTCTGGAACCCAGCTGAAACCATGGGTGTCTGTGAAGAAGGATGGAACTGTTGTGTGCGACCACTGTACGTGCAAAGCAGGGTTAAAAAACGAACAAAAACGAGAACGTTCAGATCAAATTCTATATTAGCCAGTTTGCCATCCAGTGTGCAGTCCGGCACTTCCGCCGTCTGTCATGGCGCTTGTTTGCTGCACGAACAGAGTGTGATGTAACGTGCAAAGGGTCAATATGTGGTGTTCTACACAAACACAGACAGAGCTGCAGGATACATTAAAATCACAGAAGAATGCAGTGAGCATGTCCGGGGTTTTCTTCTTCTGGTCACTTGGTCCTATGGTGTCATCGTTTCCAAAAAGTGGTGTTATGCCTATCCATATGGCAACTCGAGGGCAGCGTTGTGAGATTTTTCCTCTCTGGGACCCGTCCATTCCTTTCAGTGCACCGACAACACCAGTGTCATGTGTAGGAAGTGCTGAAACAACATTAAAATTTTGCGGATTGACATAATTTTGTTGTCATGTGTACTGGGTGTATACACTATTTATCACCTCAGTTCTGTGACAACAAGAGGCTAATGACTTCATGTAACAGTATCCATGATTGGCTGTGTGGCAGCAAAATGTTATGACTGCTTATTGTCACAGTACGAATGCAAACATTTGATTAGCTCTGTGACAATAGACAGACCGATATTTTGTGCCACAGTACTGTGACAGTAGCCATTGCCTAAAAATAATGAAAACAGTACTCTTTAATCTTCTTACAACTGCAATGCTTGATAGTTTTGTGGATGAAGAAAATGTGATTAACAGATGAAACATTCCAATCTAGATGGTTTCACTGTGGGTGAAAATGTAACGGCTAACCTGGGATGGTCAGGAGTGGATTTCTTTGCTGTGATGGGAGAGATTAGTGACATGTTTTGTGATGTTTGCCTTTGTATGATAAATGGACCTCCCACTTCTTACTGTCACTCACAAAATATTTTTAATTTTTAATGTTTTTAATGTTACCTCATTAGGTGTCACTATAATTTGCAAGTTTATAGATAACATGTAAACCCATAAAGACCAAATAGGCACCAATGATCAAAAGCATCTACTGATCTAAAATGTTTAATAGAGCCACTAATCCTATCAATACATGTAAATAATTGGTGTAAAATACAGTTTGTCATCTTTTCATGGTCATCAGATATGACCCATTTGGGCGTTAAGAAGGCTCCATAAATTTGGAAACACTGTCATCTTCTACAACACTGATTCACCAGTAAAGTCCATAGAGTTTAATCAATGACACTTGATTTATGTTCAGTTAATGATATATTTTACTGAAAAAATCACTTTTTCTCTCTTTTTGGTTTCATAACCCTCAAATGTAATCTCAGCATTGTGATTAAAGTACATGATCAGTAAATAGATCAAGGAAAATACCTGATTTTTACCGAAAAATGCAAAATGGAGAGGATAATATGATGATAAATGGTGATAAATCACTTAAGAAAGGTTAAATAGAGAGAATAATTATTTGGGAAATAACACAAAAGTAGCAGCGGGTCTTTGTGGGTTAAAGACCATCGCCGACTGTTTGTTATGGAATCAGCAGTGTTCCCAAAATAATTGTGTATTCAGGGAATTGAACCACTATTCTCATAGGATCAAACAGGTCAGTCTCTGGTGTCCCTTTGTAGGCCTCAAGGATATGACATGGTTACACCAAAAATTTGGAATTTTATGTCTTCAATCAGTTGGTCATGTCACCTGGCCAAAAATTCAATAAGTTCCTTTCACCACATTGTAATTCCAGGGGTTAGACAAGAAACAAGAATTCCATTCCCTTCCATGGAGTTGGGAATTCTACCGGGTTAGGTGTTTTCAAAGAGGTAGGGGGTTAAATACATGATGGACAAGTGTAATTACTGATCGCTGTTCAGAATCAGTCAGACGTGACTACTACTCTACTCCATGGCTTGACAGAGTAGATTGGAAGTGACAAGGAACTGTGTTAGTTCGTCTGTCTTTTATATATAGTTCTTAAATGGACTGAATGGAGATAGATGCATTTGGAAATGTCTATTAAATGTGTGTACTATAATTGTATTGCAGTGCATTAATTGCAATTTGATTGTCCTTACTGTTTAATTTCATAATGATGACAGTTTTGTCGCATTATGCATTCTGTTCCCTCCCAAAAAAAAAAAAAAAAAAAAACTCTCTGCGAAGAAGACTTACTGCTGTCAAATATAATTCTTTAAAAACAATTATAGATTAATAAAGATGTAATTTCATAAGGAAGCTTAAAACTTAGGTTGTTTGCTTCTCCAGCTACACCACATTATTGTTCCATAAGCTATTTTCAAGATAAGGAGAGCATTAACATGAGCTTGTCAAATATCAGTGTCAAAACAGAGCTGGTAGGGTCTATACTGGGTGGCCTTTTATTAAAGATTTCCAAGACAGTCCACTCATCCTGCTGTTCCTCTTGCAATTAGCACATTTACTCTAAGCCCATGAGTGCCTTCGTCATCTCTCAGTAGAACTATTTCTGACATGCTGATTTTTGTATATCTGTGTAAATGTAAAATGGCAGACCAGCAACCCCGCATGTCTGACTGCACATCTGTTGATAGCAGATTGAAAAAAAAATTTTTTGTTTTTAAAGCACAGGTTTTTCCTCATATTTTATCCTAAAGCAGAGACTTTTGTGCTGAATGTTGAGCCTCAAGTTGTACATGAAACCATTGCATGTTTGTAAATTTCACAGGATCGGTTTTGCCCTCTTTAGTGTGCATTCTGCTCATAGAACACTGTCAACTTTCTGTCTCTCTGCATCAAGCGAGATTATTCCCTCCTCCCACCACTATCAGTCTTGATTTCCATCAGCTTCTTTCCCAAACTGTAAACACTCCCTCACCTTCTGTCTGCGACTGTGATCTCTAACCCCGCTGGCCTATGGGAGCTTCAGTCCTACTGATACCACTGTGCCCCAGTCACCTCCCTGGCGCTTTCTGGCTGAGTAGAGGCTGTCTCTGAGGGTTTCCTCGGGTGACCGAGCCCAACCAGACCCAGGTCACCCGCTTTGGGATGCTCGCTCTCCACCACTCTGCTGGGAAAATCCACGAGACAGCTGACTCGCCATTTATACAGTACATTTGTCAGCTGTTTGCTGTGGCCCGAATGTCAGCTACAATACATGGTAAAGACAAAATGGTATTACATTAAACATGAGCCAAACCAGATTCTTTACTGAACCCAAGAATATATTGGCAGCTGTTATCTAGGCCAGTAACTGATTGTGTGTTTAGTGTAGGGATGTAATGATTACTGGTATAGCGATAAATCGCGGTAAAATTTTCGACGGTTAGTATTACCATTTAAATTCTAATTATCATGATAACTGTGTACGATTACCGCACTTCGAAAATCACGGTGATACTGATCATTTCCTGGAGAAGCAGATCACCCTTACATGTTTTAAAATCCTCATTCTTTTAGAATATTTACATTTGTTTTAAACAGTTCAGGAAAATATGATTGTGTTTCACTTTCTGTTTGTGTGTGGACAATGGTGTATATGTGTGACATTGTAAAAAATTTGATATGGAAAATGGTCAAACAAGCTCCACTATGACCTGTCCAACTACTTTTTTTCCCACTCAAAAAACCACTCACGAATCAATAGGAGAGCTGATAAGGAATTGGACTGGTAAGCAGAATCGACAATGATATTGATATTGACAAAATCCTATTAATTCCCACCCCTAGTGCAGATATATCTTCTGGCCATAAGGTGTCATCTTTAATGCACATTTGTATGTTTGATGTTTACATGTTAATATTTCAA
This sequence comes from Sphaeramia orbicularis, assembly GCF_902148855.1. Classification (NCBI taxonomy): domain Eukaryota; kingdom Metazoa; phylum Chordata; class Actinopteri; order Kurtiformes; family Apogonidae; genus Sphaeramia; species Sphaeramia orbicularis. The sequence continues at coordinate 20,915,988 of NC_043974.1, read as the reverse complement.
TGTTTCTGCCAACAGAAAGTACATTGTGCATGTTCTAAACCAACAGAGTGGAAGTGCTGCTGGGTCTTCTGGGTGATTATCCACAGGTGCACTTTGGAAACTTGTGGTGTGTCTTAGTATTTAGAGTCAAAAAACTCTGCATAAGCATGCAAGATTTCAAAAAATATTCCAAGGCACACTGTAGGATTTGTGTAAACATAAAAAGCCTTTATTACTCCATGGCAATCTTTTACACTTACATGTGTGTGTGAAGGTGTGTAACTCACTGGTGAAAAAAGCCCTGATGAAGACCAGAGGTCGCAACGCTTTGGCTGTATTTTAAAAGGTTGCCATGGAGTAATAAAGGCATTTTATTTTTACACAGATCCTACAGTGTGCCTTGGAATTTTTTTTTTTAAATCTTGCATGCTTATGTGGATTTTTTTTGACTCTAAATAGATTGTGCATGTTATTTCATTTGTTTTTTTTTCATAGTATAACTTGGTTACATTATTTCAGTGTGTGTATAAGTACTTTTTGAACATTTTGAGCACATCTCAACAATACCGCAATAATAATGATAACCGTGATAATTTTGGCCACAATAACCGTGATATGAACTTTTCATATTGTTACATCCCTAGTTTAGTGAAATACTCATTATTAGTTTCTATGTCACCAATTCTTGTCCCTGGCCAGAAGCTTACTATGTGCTTAGTATGTAGTAAACTGGCATGTGTTTGACAACTAGCTTTGTCATTGTTATTTTGCCCTTGATAGGAGTCGGCCTGTCATTTTCTTGTTTGCTTTCTCACTTGTTGTCTGAGTTACATTGTATCCTGCTCCATTATACGTGGCTTCATATCAGTCATTGGGAAACTCATAATCAAGGCATGATCAGAGAAAATGTGTTTTTCTGTTGTTCACAGTCACATCCCGGGGGGAAACAGATCTGCCTCCTTTGTTTTCTTTTCTGTCACTGCTGTCAGTAAAATGAAATAGACAAGTTTTAGTAGTACTGTGTACTTCTTTCTTCATTCAAAGAATAAGTTTAAATATTTGATGTTTTCTTCCTCCCTGCTACTACTGACCTGTCCTCAAAATGATATCAAATAAATCTAAAATTAAAAAAAAAATCAAAACACACATTTTAATCTCAAAAAGTTGTTTGATTGTGTTTGATGATGTTATTTTGTTTTATTACTAGTGCTTTAGTTTGAGTAAAATTTCTTCAACATTTTTTCATGACATGATCACAGCTGTGGCCTCCTGCAGGAAATAGTAGCTCTCTACATGCTCTTCTTTAGCTTCATGCCCTACCACTTCACACTCTAAGTCCATCACTGCACCAGTGCAATTACACTGCAGCTGCTGGCCAAGGTTGGAGAGAGTTCAATGCTCTCAAGCATGGCCCCTGGGTCCCTAAAGGACATTGATTCCTCTGACCTATGTGTGACTGCTTTTCCTCTGACCCAGGTTCACTGAGCGTCTTGCAGCATGCTTCAGTGCACAGCTAATTTCCCAAGGCTCAGTACACCAGGCTATTAGCACTGAGAATAAACACTGGCTGCCACAAGCCGCTGCATTGGTGAGATCTATTACCAGGCTGGTGAGAGACCAACAGACCTCTGATGCACCGAAGGCTTACAGCGGTTACTCGTGCATGTAGTTGTGTCTTCCAAACCTGCATTGCAGCCTGAACAGGTGAATCTTCTCATAAACCAGATGTACCTACTAGTTTGCACCTGTAAAGGACTGTCAGTATTCTTACTACTGTGTAAAAAGGACAGGAAGCTTTTCAACTGCCTTATGTTATGACGAAACCACCAAGACATAACACATGCTACACATGCAAGTTACAATTGTGATAATCAGTTTAGAATGAAGCTAACTGATAATCTACTCTGCATATTTTAACGTAGCCTGACCAACCATCCGTCTTTGTCAATCAGAAATCCGTCTGGAATCGTGCGGCTTGAATCCAAAGGTGAAGGCGGGACTAACAGGCGCAGAGTAAACCAATCACAGATAAGACGGATGTGACGTAATTATACAATGAGCAGATCCCTAACATCAACAAACTTCAGCATGTTTCTGTCATGGCGTGCCGTGGTGGTGGTCGAGTGGAAACTTCGGTGAATGATTACTGTCATTTTTGTCAGAGAAATTTGAGAATACAGGGTGTAATCTGTCAGTCATCATTTTTGAATCAAGCAAACAACCGACAACAGTTGTAAAGAGATTTGTGGACTTGGAACTGACTTTGACTGACGCATTGTGAAACACCCAGACTTGTGATTGGTCGGTATGGAATTGATAGTGCAGATTTCACAGTGATTGGCCCAATTCCAGACTCTTTTCTCAGTATTAAATACACTGAGAAAACCAGATGGCTGGCCAGGCTAATTTTAATGCACCCTTGGTAGTAGAATCAACATTCTTTGATCATTTAAACATTACTTCACTGCATGATAGTGATTTTAAGAAGTTTCATTGATTTTCAAGTGGATATTGGTATTACATCATTTAGTATGTCCTGCAGAGAGACACTTTGACATTTCTGTCATGTTATGAGATATCATGTTCATAAAAATATGCTGATATGGTTATGCAGAGAACCTTGTATTCAGTATCAAGAATGTGTTATTGATCCTGAGAAATTACTCACGTTACAACTTTTTAAATAGAAATACAATAAAAATACATTAATAATGTAACAAACTACAAGTTCATTGTCATACCCCCTAAGGTATGGGAGTGTTAAACTGGGGGAAGGTGGATGGGTGCTGTTCAGGGAGTTTATAACAGATCTGATGGCCCAATGTAGTGTCTGTGTAAAGCCACATGTCATCATTAGGTGCAGCATTTTTTCCACAGATATCTACTACATACGAATCAATAGTGTGTCTTCACAGGCCAATATAATAACAGTAGTTCTTTAGAGGAAAAAATCAATAGGTGAATAATTAGACTGAAAAAATTGATCTCTAGTGTATAAATGATGTTCTATTGACTGAAAACTTGATAACAGTTGAACTGGAGGTCTAAATCAAAGTAATGAATATATTAATGAATAAGTCAATAAATACTGATTATGTTTCATTGAAAATCAAACCTCAAATGTAATTAAGCAATAAATCTGAAGCTAACTTTAAAAAATCTAGACAGTTTTACTTGATATTTTTATTTGTTGAGCCCTTTTTCCCACTTAGATTCAGTAATTTTACTTCTGCACCCACTACCAAAGCAAAATTCTGCCATTGTAGTTCAGCCCTGATTCATCACCCAGACCAGAAGACACATATTCTGTAGTTACATTGTCATTAGACTCCAGCCACCTGTGCCAGCAGGGAGTAGACTGCCCCTGAGCAGAACTTGACAAACTCGGTGAGCTCAGATGAAACTCCTGCACTGCCTTTGTTTAAGGATTTATCATGCATCAAAGAGCTTAGAGACTTTGTAAAGCTCCTGTGTGTGTACTGTGTATATACAGTAAAATCAAAATAGAAGGGCCCCCAGAGAGCACACACCTCCATCAAAGATATAGTGTGTTCTTTTCTTCATTCCACAATGTCAATAATGGTTAAGTGTGGAAGACATAGTGATGGATTTATTGGTCTATAATCACCTAGAAGTAAGAAATTGCTGTGTTTTTATTGCAGTCGAATACAGCGGGAGTAAGTCCCTGTATACAGTCTATCATGATCCACCACCAAGTGTCTACTTCTGTGTCATAGAAGGTGAAATCCAGCGTTAGGATATACATCACCTAGGGCTGCACGAATATCCCAAAAATAAAATCCAGATTTTTCCTCTAAAAACTCAATTTTCAATTTTGATTTTTTCGATAAAACTACAAAAGATAACAGAAGTCGCCATGTCATTTTTGTGAGCAGCCCGCAATGCAAAACACTGCTCCCTACCTCAAATCTGTGATGGTATACGGAATCCCCAAAAATTCCGTGATGGGCCCACAGAAGTGATACCAATGTAAGTCAGTGACAGGCATCAGTCATGCGTGTGCAGACCACATAATAGGAGTGATCCCCATGTAGTTAGTTATACAGGGTGTATAAAAAAAACTATACATTTTGAAAAATTACCCCCAGTTCTGCATTTGATAATTTTTGGAATTTTCTTTTATAGATGTCGGTAGGTAGGGGATTGGTGGATATTTGTCCAAGTTTACAGACCCAGGTTTTCATGTATGAGTGAGCAGGGGCAAATTGCACAATCCAACTTAAAAAACTGGTTTCAGCGAAGTAGCGGTGGGATTTAAATGCAATCAAAGGTCATGGGAGGGGACAATTGGCATCCAGCTTGTTTTCCACAAAATTGCCAGGTTACGGCATTAACACTTTGGCTGCCATGTCAATTTCATTTGTTTACCCATGGCAGCTGTTCCTGCCTTTCAAAGTTAATTCAACTTGTTTAGGCCTGAAAATGTCACTGAGGACAGGCCAAGTTAGGGTTAGGGAAAATGTGGGTCTGTAAATTTGGACAAATATCCACCAATCCCCTACCTACCAATGTCCATAAAAAAAAAAAAAAAATCCAAAAATTATCAAATGCGAAACTGGGGGTAATTTTTCAAAATGTATAGGTTTTTTTGTTACACCCTGTATTTACTCTGGACCCGGATCAGAAGAATGGTATGGTTTGGATCTGTGATATTTGAATTGGGGGATCCATGCGGGAAACCACGCCTTACATTGGTATCACTACTACAGGCCCATCACAGATTTGAGGTCCATAGTCATTACATGGACTTCTGTGAAAGACCACTCTCACAGATAGGAGGAGGAGCCTACGGTAGCCCGGAGGCATGAGAGAGATGAAACTGATTTGATGATTTCCCTTTTTTAAACATCAGCCTAATTAAAAAATCCAATTTAGATTTAAAATCGATTAATCGCGCAGGCCTAACGTCACCTAAAATGTTTGTGAGTAGACCTCAGCTTTTAAGAAAAAAGAGTATTGCTAAAATAAATGGGAGGCTTCTGCATTTTTTACAGCTGTAGGTGAAGGTGAGGCGAGATGTCATTAAATATCTTGCACTTAAATCATAAATTCTGGCCTATTTTTTCCTGTTTTTTGTCCAATGATTGTTAGTGTGACTAACTCTCACCTACATTCCAAACACTACAGACACTGTTATAAGTTACCTTGGGGCCCTGCAGTTTTAGAATGTCACAGGAAAAGGTTGCAACAGTGTAAAGTGGCTCATCTCAGCTCAAACCAGATAATGATGTTGGCTGAGATTCAGGCCCTGTTCAGAACTTGCATTAATGTTCATTCAGGAAATCCAAATACAAGTGTCGAGGTGTAATTACATACAGCATGTTCACATCGGGCATTAGAATGCATTGCTACATGTGTCTTAACTAATCACTTCTAATTGGATCTGATCCAATTCTCTCCTCAATATGTTTCTTTGTGAATTTAATTCACTGTGCTGCTCAAAGGCTATTGGCTGCAGGTTTGAAGGTGGTGTGGTTTCTGCTTATTACTTACTACATAAATTTACACCATGACTCCATTAATAGTTTGTAATCATGTTTGCAGAGCATGCTTGCATATTTGTACTAATAATGTGAACTGTAGATACTCTGTTCCCTCATGGAGAAATATAAAGCAAACGCTGCAGTTCTTCAAAGCCTCCTAGGACATGTACTCCTGTTCAGACAGCTTTAGAATTTGGACAAATGTGTCCCACACCACCTCTGAATGCATCCTGAGTATATTCAGACCTTGCATTAGAGCTGTCCTAATGTGATTGGATTTGCCAAGACAGATGTTAATGCAAGGTCTGAACAGGACTTCAGTGTTCCAAATTGTGAGTGTCAGGTTTTAGAATGTAGTGCTATATTGTGTATTTTTCTCAGTATTTATAGACTACAGCTCTTATGTTACCATGAAGTGCAGTGTTATTATCTCATCTTATTATCTTGTCTTGATAGTTTATGGGTTTTTTTAGAGGTGACACCATCACCTCACTGCTCCAGGAGTAGATGGGAGAAATTTTAACCATCTAGTTTTTTAATATTTTCCTTGTTTCGTCAACACGAGGAATGCAGCTGTATAAAGTAAATCACCATAACTATCCTCATTCATATGAATGAATGAATGAATAAATGACTGATTTATTTATTTTTAAAATGGGACAGTTCGTATTAATGAACGGTTACACGTAGATGGGAGAAATTTTAACCACCTATTTTTTAAAATATTTTCCCTGTTTCACCAACACCAGGAATGCAGCTATATAAAGTAAATCACCATAACTGTCGTCATTCATATGAATGAATGAATGAATGAATAAATGAATGATTTATTTATTTTTAAAATGGGACAGTTCGTATTAATGAACGTTTACACGTAAATACGAGAGATTATAGCCATACGGCAAATTTCCATCTCACGTCCAATTGGCAGGCAAAAGAGAAAAAAAATGGCTTACAGATAACACCATAACTGAAGTAAGGCTATACAAAAGGAAAAACAAGCAACAACACACAGTGCACACAAACAGACAAAAACTGGGACCAAAGCAGCCACCAAGAAAAACTGATTAAAGTTTGCTCATGAATTATATTGTAAGTATTCCATTTTAACACGCTACAAATTATACCAAGCTAGTAGTCTCCACACTTTATTATCACCTTGCCAGGTCTGTGGTTGGATCTGACACCCTTCAATATTATCCTGGAATAGAAGTAAAAGTTATCTGGGTTGTTTGGCTAGTCCATGGTGCTGAGCACAGTATGCTGCAGCAGTGGATTTGCACTTTACAAGTACACTTGTACTTCCAGCAAGCCAGACTACATACAAAAAGCCTGGAAAGCCAGCAGGTACAATAGAGATGCAGAGACGTTGCTATGGAAATGACCCACCACCCTGTCTTATTGCATTTGTGACAACTGCAAGGTTTTCTGATCGTTGGAGCTCATCCAGGCTTCACTCTTTTCCATGGATCAGCTCCAAAATTTAAGTGTTTCTTCTCTGGCCCATGCCTTATGGTTCCAACAAGCTTCATGAAAATGAGTCCTGTAGTTTTTTTTGTAATCCTGCTGACAGATTTACAGAGATGGAAGTGATCTCCTTGGCAGAGCTCTCCTTTCACCATTGAGGACTTGTTCTTTTAACCAGGGGATACACGTTTTTATATGTTCATGACACGCCTTAGTTATCATCCTGTGTCATCACTCCACTGTGGTGGTGCATGGTACAATTACAATCCAAAACCCAGACCTGTTCATCATCTACACATTATGGTAGGCAGCCAATGTCCAAAGTGGTCAAGGACCTATCAACCTTGTACTAATGACTGCAATGTGCTGTACTGCATAAATGGTATTTATTTAATCACAATCAAATAGAATTACAGAGAGAGTGTATCACATTATAGCTGAGTGGATACTGTGTGAAACTTAATCCTCTGTGGAAATTATCTGTCCCATGAAATGCTACAGCTGCTGTGTATTCCTTAGAGGTGCATCACTGCCTCCAAACAAATAACCTATACCCACTCACATCCTACCATTGACCCTGACCCCACCAACACCCCAACCCTAAGGCTGGGGACAAAACTGCATGATAAGCAGCTTTACAGCCTCAACTGTGGTCTGGATTTGTGTCGCTCCCAGGCTGTCCAGTTATGAGGCCAGCTGCCAGAGGCCAATGTGAATCTCATATACAGCAGCCGCTATCAGCCGGTCCGTAGGGGTGGCTGGTACTCAGTTAGGGCAGAGATAGTTGCAACTCCAAGCTCATTTTGCCGCGTCTCTGCTATATGGCACGGCAAAATAATCACACCAATAACACACTCTGGTTCTATTTCAGCACAGGAGCTCTGAGGAAGGAAATTAAAGAAACAATGAGGAATGAGGCTCTGCTTCGGATCTCGCATCATTTTTTTCAACCCTACATGCTGCCAAGAGAGGACATCCAAGGCAATAAGGCTCACAGCCTGCGGAGGGAATTGTTTGCCAAAAATATTTGTTGTTTTCAATAATGTGGCTGTTTGTATTGCACAGCCGAGAGAAGAGTAGAGGAGTTAAGGGACATTGTGGTTCTCATACAGTCTCATGCATTCCTCTACTCACCACTGAGGTCTTTTTTCTCCTACCCAAGGGATAAAATAAAGCAAGAATATGATTAGTATGATTAGTCTGTCTGTGTGGGAGCTTGAATGCTGTTCTATGTATGTGCTTTGTTCTGTCATTTATATGACTGCTTATATTTGGCTTATGGTTACCATTGGACTCCCTTAAAGACACAGATCCCCTGAGACTCAATTGCCCGCGATGGTTTCCCTTGCTCTGGTTCTGACAGGCTAACTCTCCCTTTGCTAATCCTCTGGATAGGTGCCTGGCCGTGGGGACTGTGGCCCAAGGAGTTGTCACCATCTCTGGAGCTTTGAACTGGTGCCCTGAGGGTTTTTACTGGTTTCAGAAACACAACCTCCAATCCTTAGAGATCCTCAGGATGAGCCAGGAAAATGCTGCACCAAGAAGATCTTCTGCCCAGGCAAGCCAATCGCAGCCAGTCATGCAGGCGGCTACTGAGCATCAGCACTTTCACACAGAGAGAGTAGGGAGAGTGGGAGGCGGGAGATTGGACACCAACGGTCAGAATAAAATGAGTGCACACATACGGACATACACACAACACTATTTCTTCCAGTGCACTAACTTTCACTTACTTAGGGCTAGCATTTGGCACGGGGATATTGTGGTTTGCTCTGAGTAGTGTTCTGCAAAAAGTAAAGAGTGTGTATGTGTGTTTATTTGTGACTGAGTGAGTGAGGGATTCCTTTCATCTCGCCTCTGCTACCAGTCTTGAAGCCCCCCCACACCACCATCACCTGACCACCCACTTCCCAGACTGCTCTCTTCCTTGTACATTGGGCCCTTTGAAAGCGCCATCACTCTTTAGGTGATTGTTCTTTCTAATGTGATGACTGAGCAAGAGATTTAACCATACCTCTGTATCTGTGGGAGCCCCAGTAGGAGAAAGTGAGGGTGTCACTGGAATGTGTTGACACATACTAAATGGACCAGGGATAAACAGAATAGGTACTAATGAGTGTAATACATACAACATACAATATTATTTCTTTGCACATTTTTGCCAGCAGAAGGCTTCAAGATTCATCACGATGTGTTAATAAAGTAATGGTAATTTTACAGCTGAAAATTAATTTTGTCACTTAATTTAATGAATGTTTTCCAAGCCAAGTTTTGAGGCAATCGTGACACACAAGTAATACTCCTGACTCCTGACAGTACAGCAGATACTGTATTTGAGCTACTATAGACTAGAGAGGTCCACGAACAGGTCCACCAGTAAGAATACATGCAACTAACCAAGCTCATGTCTTACAGTGTAGTTCATGGCATGACTGGATGTTCCTTCAAACAAAGATTGCCTGTGTTTGCTGGTGGGAGACAGGGGAGGGATCATGTCTGAGCTGGTGCCATTAAGATGGAGTGTTATGACCTGCTGCTATAAATTTAGCTTCTGTGTTTCAAAGGTTTCACAAAGGCTGAATTTCTCACTCCTTTGTGATTTTTACACCGATGAACAAGTAAATGCAATGAGTGGCATTTGTGTAAAAGTTGCTAAGTGGAATGTGGGGGTGGCTTTTGATAAACCATACAGCACAACATGAGGGAGGGAAGTATTAGTGTTTAACTGCATTCATTATCACTTCAAATAAGCATATTATGTAGTTATGCAAACCTGTAAAATGAACCCATTGAACAAAGGTGAGCTGTTTAACCACAGAGAGAATGTGAAGAGGTGTGCACAGATAAATACACTAACACACCCACATATGCAAACCATTCTGAACTGAACTCAGCCTTGATTCAAATGCAGCGGTTAGTGCAATTAACCATTCACCACTGCTTAACAAGAAACCCATATGACTTTCAGGTCATTAAGTTCTTACTGTATTATAAGCAGCATTTTCCTGTCTTCTAAAGATATTAGATCTGCATTGAGAAACTGCTTGACACTTTAAAAGTTAACTGACTTATCTGAAATGTTTTGTTTTGTCATATCTGTGCATTACTTTATTACTTCCCTCCATGATGGCTGTCAGAGAACGGCTCACTGGGAAAGTTTTTTGGTGGCAGCCTTACCTGGAGGGAAAAACATTGAAACATTTTGCTCAAATTATCACTTTTTTGTATGGTGAGATTTTCCAACAGTTAGATAACACACCTGACACTAAATTACTTTTTGGAAAATAGTCTACATCTGTATCGCTTCACTTGCAAAGTGGGACACTCTCTACTGCAGCTTTAATTTACAATCAGGCTGATAAGACACTTACATTGAATATCCCTCATACTACATCTCAAAAACTATAGGTCCAGAATTTAATCAAATCCTCACAGGTATATCATTAAATATATACACATTAACTACTAAAACAGATTTCTACAATCTCTCAGTTGCCTGTGGGTTTGTCTTCTTTACTGTAGGTCAAAGTCACAACCAAGCTTAGGGGAAAACAATGCAAACATGCTCTGCACTAGCCTGTTTATTCCCACTAAAGCCACAGAGCATGAAATGCTCCCTGCTCCCTTATGACACTACATGAGTGGAAGCACAGTCTTTATGGGCTTATTAGAAAGCCTCCACACTTTATCTGACTTAAACCAGTGGAGGAAGGAAAAGAAGCAATGGGAGAACCAATGTTGCTACTAAAGTGTCACAGAAATATTTAATTACAAAAACAAATCAACTGGAAATCAGCTATTCAGGCGTCATTTTTGTTGAAACATGCAGAGCTGTTTTGGTTTTTCACATATTAAGCAAAATTAGGCATGTTCATGTGTTTCTTCACTGGATTTCATTCATTCATTTTCTGAACCGCTTAGTCCTCCTGAGGGTCGCAGGGGTGTCAGCATATCTAAGCAAAGCTAAACATGTATTGGATTATAAGTCACGCCATATATTGTACTGTTGTCTGGTCCTGCCATACTTAACCTACTGTATAGAATTATGGGGCAGTAACTACAAAACTACTCTACACCCTCTCTTCATAGTACAAAAATGTGCAGTCAGAGTCTTACATAAAGTCGGCTATTTGGAGCATACTAATTTATTATTCTTGCAGTCAAAACTATTAAAACTCTATGATTTGGTCATTTTTTACACAGCTCAACTTCTTTATGAAGCCAGTAAAAATCAACTACCAGCCAACATACAAAAACTATTTGCCCATAGAGTGGGGGGCTATAAGCTGAGGAGGTGTGGGAATTTCAAAGTCCCAGCAGTCAGGACCACTAGGAAGAGCTTGTGTGTATCAGTGTGTGGGGTCAAGCTTTGGAATGGGTTGGGGTAGACCTCAAGCAGTGTCCAAACATTCAAAAATTCTAAAAAATGCACAAAGAAATGTTTTTTTCACAATATGTGGCTCAAGGAAGGGTGTGATCATTATTTGGATTGTCAGGTTGTTATATTGTATGGTGTGTGTGTGTGTGTGTGTGTGTGTATAAACATGGGGGTGCAGGCATGTGTTGGTGTACAGCTGTAGAGATAAATTGGTGTGTATGTATATGTGTATGTGACTGTATGTGTCTGTGTGTACAGGTTTGGAGGGGTGTGTTTATGGATAATCACAATCTTATGTTGTATATCAAGTGATTAAGCACTAACAGTCTGAGGACTGGCATCTGGGGGTAGGACTGGATAAGTAGTAGCTTCTTCCTACTCCCTTTTAGGCACAACAGTTGTTCTTTTTTTTTTCTATTATTTGATTTTTTATTTGTGTATTGTGTTTTTTTTTTTTTCTTCCATATGTTTGGTATTGTGTCTGTGTCTGAAATAAAATAAAATAAAATAAAAAAAAATTAAACTAAACTAAGGTGGGGTACACCCTGCAAGTTCATCACAGGGTCCGCTGGGTTTTTCTTTTATTATTCTATAACAAATAAGCAGATGTGTTTTTTCATTACTCTTCATTACATCAACTTTTATGATGTTAGCTGTGAACTTAAAGGCACAGCACTCTACATGAACCCCGGTCTTAAAGCTTGTATCATTGTAGAAGAAGAGAAAAGCTTTAGGGTAGAACACTGTAGAGTATGTGGGTCAAATTAGGACACCATTCAGCACTGTTTCTACTAAATTGAGTCGTTCTTAGTCCCTGTCAGTCAGGAGGCTGAGGGGTGTGTTGATGTTGCTCTTCCAGAAAATGTGCTCTGGGGTTTAGACCCAAATCAACCACCAAAACAGAGAACAGCTCTGTCTATTCTTTTATGTACAAGTGTTCTACATATATTTTTATATCTGCTCCAGTTGAAAGGAAAGGGCTGTTGCATTCAATATGGATTTTTTTTACCCCCCACTGTTACCCACAGCCATTTGCTTTTATTTTCTGAAGAATGTTGGTTCGGGAGGAAAAAAAAAATAATCGAGGGAAAGAAAATAACCGAGGGTTGTTTCTGAGCTTGCAGCTTCCCTTGCCTTTTGCAAAATGAAATGGCATACTGTAATTCAAAAAGTAAATACATGTTTTCTCTTGGAGGCTTCTTGCTTAGGCTTCTCTGGGCTGTCCAAAAAAATGACTAATAGGAAGTATGAAGATGAGTACAGAAACTTCCTTAAAACACACAGCAATGTTTCACTGTTGTGTACGTCATATTATTTATCTTCTGTAAATAAGAACTGGCCTTGAGAATAAGAGATGAAACTGAATTAAACATCATTTTTGAGAGGGAAAAATATGCCTGCAGAAGTAGATGGAAAGTTGCCTACGATTTTCTGTGACTTTTTTTTTTTTTTTTCTGACGTTGAGGCTGTGTCAGATGCATACTGTACCTGAAAGCATGCTGCTGCTCTTTCACTTTCTAAATCCCATTTCATGACACAATGACAGATAAAAACCTAACAGCCTCGCCTTCCCATATCTTCCTCTTCTGGCGGCGTTTCTCTATTCTCCAACCCACTTGGCTTGGCTCCCTATCCTCATCTATGCCTTTCAGAAATGCTCACCAGTACTTAACAGATAATTACACCATAATATACCACCAAATGGAAGCAGATAGTGACAGTGTTTTATAAGATGAGTGGAACTGTGGTTTGACTTACAAAGCACACTGAATATACATTTATGTCCACCCATTATGGGCATGAGTGCATGTGAGTGGTAAAATTTCCAAACATCTCTCTTGCAAATATGTAAAATTGCTTGCGACTGAATTTCTCACTGGCATTTGACAGTGTCTTATATTTCCATTGGTAGGACAAAGCATTTTGAGCAGTTCTGTCTGTTGGAAATGACATTTATATAATACTAATTTGTGTTGCCAATTTTGTGGAAAAAGCAATTATGTGCTTGGATTAGTTTAACCTGGCAATGTTTTATCTAATGCAGAAGACACTATTATATGTCCCATTGACAGTATACGAGTATATGTAGTAAAACAGCTCATAACGGTTCTGACTGTTTCACTATATAAAGCCTCACTTATAGTCAGTGGCGGCGCCAAGGGGGGGCAGGGGGGGCAAATGCCCCCCCAGTCACAACCTTTGCCCCCCCAGTTGCCCCCCCACCCAGATTTGGGCAAATCTTTGGGAAAATTTGGGCAACAAAGAAATATGAAAAATCTGTCAATGAAAGCGTACATAACACATTTTGATACACTAATAATACAAGTTAGTGTACCTAAGCCTACAGATGTTGTCAGTAATTATATACATGTGCATGTAGTGGAAGCCATTGTATACATACGTTTTGTTTGATTAGTTGGTTAGGCTATTAGTTTTATTTTGTTTTCAGCATTTATTAACTTGCATAAATTGGCATTGCTGTTTGTTTGCTGCATGTTTTTCTGATGTGTTTAGAGAAATATGTGAAAGTAGATTGTACCTATTAAATAATCATAACAGAAAGTCTGAGCTGTTCATGCTGTAGTTTTTAACAAATACCTTGAATACATTAAGTATTACCTGATTTTACCTAAAATTGCCCTCTATATAAAGTGTAACGGATGGGCTATACATTAAATTATATATATGTATGTATGTGTATATATATATACACACACACACACACACACACACACACATATATATATATATATATTTATATATATATATATATATATTGCAGCCACTAAAGTGCAAAACATTAATTTAGCACTATGCACAAAAATTTTTTTGTCCGCCCACCCCAACATTTTCTTTGCCCTCCAGTTGCCCCCCCCCCCCCCACTTTTAAAATCCTGGTGCCGCCACTGGTTATAGTGAAGTGGGAAAAAAAAAACATTGTGTTAAGGATTAGCAGAACATTGTGATTTTGTTAAATGTTAAGTAAACACTTAAAGTAGTTGCTATGAGGGGATTATTACTTATCAGTGAACACTTTGCTGATACCCTGAATTAACATTTTGCAACTTGGCAGATACATTAATCAACAATGTGTTTTTGTTATGCTGATAAACCTAATCTGGCAGCATTATGTTCATTTGGCTGTTGCAAATATAATTTGTAGGAGGCAGGGTTTTCACCCACACACTGGCCTGAACCAGCATTTGAAGATACACTGTACTACATCAGTGGGTCAAAAGCCAAATCTCTACCGACCACTTATTGGCTCATGCTTGTAAGAGTGCCCTTTGGGATGGCTTGGTATAGATGAAATCCTGCAGCACCATTTAATAAGCATCCCAGGTGACTTAATATGCCAGTCATACATAAACATCCCCTTATTAACACTTGGATACTTGCGCCCACTGAATTCATGCAAAATGTCATTTGAATTAAAATGGACAAATGAAGAGATATTGAAAAACAGAGAAGCATTACTGCATCATACATGAACTGCATGCAGTAATACCTTCCCCAGCCAGTTTAATATTACCATATAATTGATTTTTTGTGCATGGAGGGAGTCATGTGGTTTTAGTTTCCTGTAACCGAGAACTAAGGGAAGTGAGAGAGACGGTGGAATGATATGATCTTCAGAGACAAGACACAGGATAATTACACTAATCCCGCATAAAAATAAAAGTAAATAAAAGCATTAAACCTAAGGATGTACATATGCTTAATATTTCTTGGATGATTGTTGATGTTTGTTGTGTGGATTCACGCTATATACCTACAGGCTTTGTGGTGGGGGTTTTAACAAAATGAGTAAAACTTAATTTTGTGTAAAATCATAATATAATGAAGTGAAGTGCAGAGGGGGGAAATTTGAGATTAGAATTGGTCTTATGTGGGGTTAACCAGAAAATCTCCTGAGTTGTCAAATAAGTCCTCATGTTTCATATCTCATTAACTTTTGGACCTTTGCTATCAGCTCCAACAACTTTTACTTTTCTTGTAGCTTGTAGCTGTCAAACAACAACACCCAAGTGACAGACAACAACACTTGTAGCCGGAATGTGGTCTTTCTTACTTAAAAAAAAAAAAAAAGGAAAGGGTGGGGGGGGATTGTGAGGTTTCAGTTCACCTCTGTGGCTCTTTTTTCCTGAGTCTGTGCCATCTTCCCCTCAATGGGCAAAAAAGGATAAAAAATGGTGCCTGAAGAAAAGTTATAATAGTTTTGGATTTTTCAGTGTAGTTTAGTTTTATTTAGTTTTGACTTTTTTTCCTCTAATTCAGTTAGTTTTAATTAATTTTTAGAGCAGGTTTGTTAGTTTTTATTCGTTTTTGTTTTTTGTTTTTTTTCTACTAGTTTTAGTATTATTGTTAGTTTTTCATATCTTTAATCTTCCTCGCCATCGTATTCAAATAAATCCCATACAGGACTATTTTCTCTCAACTTTAGTCTCCATATTTCCAGGTAGAGTGGGGACGAGAAGACAACTCTAAACAATTGACGAGAAGTGACAGACCATGAAGTGCTGTATGGTGCCGCCAGCTAAAATTGCTCGAGCGAAATAAATCAATTTCATATCAATCCGACATTGACAAAGATGTAAACAAAGGGAAATTAATCCATAATTTTTTTTACATTTCAGTTCATTTTGTAAGCACACAATACAGTTTCAGTTAGTTATAATTTTTTCTTTTGTTTATTCATTCATTATCTGAACCCGCTTTATCCTCACTAGGGTCACGGGGGTCGCATGGAGCCTATTCCAGCTACTTACGGGCGAAGGTGGGGTACACCCTGGACATTTCACCAGTTCATCGCAGGGCTGACAATTTTTTCCTTTAATTATAGTTTTTATTTATTTCATGTTTTTTCAATTCTAGTTTTTGTCATTTTGTTAGTTTTTGTTAACGATAATAACCTTGGTCTGAAGATGGTCTACAACACACCTGCCGCTAAAATAGATAATTCAGTGAATGGAAACAACACTACAGGTCATTGTATTTCATTTCTTACATTAAAAAAGACTGTTTTATTTAGTCTGCCTGACTTTAAAATAAATAAATGTAACCATCAGTGCTCTGTGTTCTGTTACCTCCAGGCAGCGGTAGCAGGAGAAATCTGTGATGGATGTCTTTCTCAGTGATTGTTAAATGTCAGTTTGAGGTAAGCACCGTACAAAGACACTCTTGCTTGTTGTCACTAGACCCTGTTTTGCTTGATGATAACTGATGTATTTTCTCACTATCAGACTCCTGTCATATCTGAGCAGGTTACATCTGAGTATGCTGTTCACACAATCTACATTTTTCCAGTTAGATGGAAGGAATGTGAAAAATAAGATGCAACGCTATTTAGAGCAACGCTGAAAATAAAGACTGAGCTCGATAATTTATTTCAACATCACTTATAAACTATTTTGGTTCCATAAAAAATAAGAACATACTGAAAATGTATTTTTAATCAAGTTATGTTATTTCATGCTATATTTTAATATGTTATGTCAGTTTAGATTAAAAGTAAATGTTGTATCAATACACTGAGGTACACAATAAAAATATGATCCAAGTCTGATAATATTTTGTTAGTAAATATGGCAAAATCAGAAATGTAACCAGTTAACTTTAAGTGTAAAAGAACAGAATATAGGCATTAAGTTTTTATTTTCACCTCAGTAAGTGCCATTTTCTTACTCGCACATACTTAATTCCTGAGGTCGATTCTCATTAAATTGCTATGCGTGAAAACTAGAAGATAGTCTTGAAAGTCAAGGTCTCATCAGCTTCTTATATTGATAGACAATTCAACTAAACATAATATGTGAATACCTATGCATGACTTTAGCACAATACATATTGTAATTGTTTTGTATATTTATGAAAGAAATAGTTAGACGAACACAAAAGCAGAACGGTAACTGTGTTATTGATTTATCGTCATTTGGGTTTATTATGCATTTTCTATGGCCAATTAAGTCAGGTTGCTTATAGACATTGCAGTTCATTCTAAGTGAGCTGTGACTGACAGGATCGCCCTCCATATGTGTGAGCTAAATGATTTCAGTCATCTAAGGTGTAGCCAACATTATCTGGTCTGGGAATACACGCATTCATCATAAAAACTCATCTTCTTACTTTTACCTTTTTTCTGAACTGCTGCGTTGGTGAAAACATTAGATGTGTGACCATGCATCACTTTATGAGTCAAAATGGAGCCACATATAATACATTAGTTGCAGTCATGCATGATGTGCGCCCCCACGTCCCACGCATATCCTCTGTCATAAACTGGGTTTGATCGTGTACAATGGCAAACACTTACAAATTCAAAGTTATTCCATCATTCTACACTTTGATCCAGCACAGTCCTGCTGTAGATAGTAGAGTCATTTAGAGGAAAAAGACAGTCATTTCCCTCCTAGAAAGTCACAGGGAGCATTGAGAGTTCCCTTATTTAATGGTTCAATAGCGATACCTACTCCCTCCTGTTTGAGAGCATTGTTTCCCTATGGTTATTGCGCCATCAGTTACCCCTGCAGATGCCTAGCTGACATAAATGCATACTTCCCATGCCAGCCGAGCAAATTAAACTGAAATGAAGGTGGAGAGAGAGAATAGGAGATTAGGTGAGAGATGGCCTGGAGAGAGAAAGAGAGAAAGAAAGAGAGGGAGAAGAAGATTGAGCAGGAGATTGAAGGAATGACTTGCAATCAGGAGTAAAAGGGGCCATCTCAGCTTCTCTTTGCAACCAGGCACACACACAGTTTTGTCTTATTATACTTATACGGCCCATTTCTCTTTATCTGCTAAGCATCAGCCAGGTAAGTAAGCCTTACTTACCACACTGCAATGTGATAACTCATCCTAATCTAAAGATATTTACCATTTTAAAGTGTTGCAGGGCTAAATTGCTTCTCAATCTCATTGTGTGTACTCGAGCTAAAATCAAGAAGAGAGTTGGGGTAAAAAGGTGAATCAAATAACATAGACAACAATCTGCATTCTACTTTGCATCACCACTGAGTTTTTCAATGTGAATGTCAAGTAAATAACAGTTTTCTGAATGATAATAACTTTGTAATTAAATCAACAGTATGCACAATGGTCCGATTTTACTGTAATACTGTAGTGAAAGGGATAAACCCTGTAGTGCAGTGCTTCCCAAACTTTTTTGGCTCGTGACCCCATTTTAACATCACACATTTCTGCCGACATTTCACTTTTTTTTGCTAAAATGTATTTGTTTTTGATCATGTAATAGTTTGCTATACTATGTTGCAAATAAACGTTAATTTTAGACAACATTTAGTCTATATAATGTATATTATTATGGACGGAGGCAGAAAAGCCAGGTGTAGATTACTGCACAAAGGGAGAATTTGATTTTCCTTGGTCAGGATATGTACAGTCAGTCCAGCTTGTATTTACAAGGCTGACAATTAATACTGAAAAAACATTAACTCAAACTATGAATTATGAAAAGCTGCAGCATGTTAAACTGACCACAATGAATATTTGATAGTCACATGATCTGGTCAGTTAAGATATGCCCTCTCAGATATTATATCCTGCATTTTATTTGAACTTGATTTTTATTAGGAAAAGTGTGTTGTGTTTTGATTATAATGAAATATATGTATTGAATCATTAAAAAATATTTCTCATTAGTCATTTTTATTTCTGTCAATTACTACAAATTTCAGGCGACCCCATCTGAATTCCAGCCAACCAAACCCTAACAAGGATACTCAGACACTCTGGGAAATTTACTTATTTGGTCTCTAACTGAGAGTTAGATAAGAAGATCAATATTAATTTCATCTGTGCGTTCAATAGAGAGGTAGCTGCATGAGCTGTTTAACCTAGCCTAACAGCACATTTGTGGCAGAAGCGCTGTATAGAACTAAAAAAGAATGATACGTAGTCCCTTCAAACTGTCAGTCAATAAAGGTATTTTCTAAAGCATTGTAAATTTTGTAAATATTCATTATTAGATACCTCAATACAATAGTGCTTGTAATGGTGGAGATGATGTTAATAGCCATACAAACCCGTGTGCACATGCTGCCTCATGTGCGCCTCAGTGGGGAGTTCTGCGCTGATTTTCTCAACCTGATAACGAAGCACAAAAGCAAAATTGTTCCCCATCAGCAGGTGCTCTGTATCTCAGGGGTATAAAAGGCAGAGGGAATAATTGCTTACCCCTGCACCATTTGTAAAATGTGTCTCCTATCTGCAGCCAGCTATGATGATGCCGATACAGGCGTTTCTTGCATAAGACAAAACTCACCAGCCTCATCAAACACAAACACACTGCTGTCCATGTTCACCAGTGTGATCGCAATCACCAGGGGGGCCGAGGAGAATACTCCCTCTGATGTAGATCTGACTTCATGCGGTGGAGACGTGCACACACACAGGGACTAAAGATGCACTCATTAAAGCACCCACATCTACTGAACATGCTTACAGGTTTAGATCTTGTCTATGATCTTTAAGGCATCGCTTAATTCGGTCTCATCCCATTGTCCACAATAGATCACTGACATCAGTTTTACATGCTAACACGCTACTGATTTGAACAGATACGCATCTCCATTTGGGTTGTTCTGCATCTTTGTTTTCACCTTTTTGCACACAGGCTGTTATCTACAAATATGCTGATGTTGTCACTGTTTTTTGTTTTCATTACACACAAGCACAAACCGTGTCCAAAGGGCTCTGTGGGGTAAATATGTTTGGAGCCATCATGCCTGATCATCTAATCATGTCTAGGCCTTTGGGAGCGGAGCATGCCTGCTTTCCCCTCACCATACATGCTGATCATACATTTCTCCCACAATGCCCTTCATCACGACAGATTCGTATCTCAGAGGCAGCAACAAAGAATGACTGACTAAAATGCTGCTTTGCAATTTTTTTTTTTCTTTTTGTTTGAGATAATTGATGTGTTTTGATGTTTTTGGTCAGTACTTTTATTCAGACAAATCTAAGTGACTGTCCCACAAATTTAGTTCACTTTTTGTTATTCTCTTTCTCATCATTATCATAATAATAATAAGAAGAATTGCAATTATAAAGCATTTTTCTTTCAAAGGAATCTCAAAGTGCTACAGAGAAAAAGAAAGTCCTCCTCACCTACACATTTTCTTGTAGAGTTTTAACATAGCATCAAAAGTTCATTAAACATCCTGCTGGCAGATGTGCTTGTTGATTCAGAGCTCCACACAACCCGAGCCTGAGCGCCAGTGTAGCTTTTGTGTAGAACAAAGGCTGTCTGCAGTTTGATAAAGAGGCAGAAAGGCAGAGAAGCAAAGAGGCACAAGTGCACAGCAGGCGAAGCTACAGGAGGAGACGCTAAAGTAGGACCAATGTTTGAAGCTGTAAACTTTTATGGAACACAATTTGTGTTTAAGAGGCACTTCATTAGTTTGCCAAAACCATTTGCTCTTTTAAAAATACCAGCATCTTTTTAGAATGTAATGTGCTCTCAAACAGCCATTCAAAATAAATTCTAATCTGCCCATCAATAAAAGATAACCCAGTCTGAAAAAGTGTATAAAACTATGTAAACATGTTTGCAGTGAACTTAAAAGGATTTTATAAGTTGTTTACTTCAACATCAAGGCCATCATTATCTGCTGCAAATTAAATATGATTAAATCATCATGCAGGAATTTCCTATTTTCACTGGCTGCTTTCTTAGACCTGCAATCGATTAATCACTTAATTCTTTCTTCTATAAAATGTCTGGCAGTCATGGCTGTTATGCTGTTGCTTTCAGTAGTGCAAGGTTATTCAACCAGCAGTCAGACATTCACAGGCATGAAGTTCAGTTTGAGTTATGACAAAGAGAAGGTCAAATAAAAAGGCCCCCAACTTGTGAATCTTTGGTAATTTCGCTTGAAATGCGACTCAAACCACGCTCATTATCCAAATAGTTACCCAGTAAATTTAATTTGATTCACTAATGACTTAGTATGTTCATTATGCAGCTCTTCAAAACAATGTGAAATTCACTTATAAAACATGCTAATGTCCCACATCCAATTCTGCATAATTATAAATATTTCCTATTTTCTGTAACAAAGCCACTCTTCATGGTTCCTCATCACTCTACAAAGACTGTTTCTTCACCATTAATCAGAATGCTTCCCACACAAAATAAGGAGAGATCTATTTTTCTGGCAAGTGCAGTGTCTGAGTAGCAAACCCACATGTTTTACCTCGCTAGATAATGATCTGGAAGGAGGAGGATTTTCAGCTTCTCCACAGCACTTTCACTTTACCGTAAATATTGTTCATCTTTGTGTTCATCTGTAAACACTCATTTCCTGTATCCTGTCCTGTTGAGCATAATGCTGTTTGTACCGGTTGAGCTAATCAAGTAAGAATTCTTCAGTCCATTATTCCTCAGACCAGCGTTCATAATCTGAAGGGAATATAAGAGGCTTCAATATATATTTAGTTAATATTTACTGACAACATACAGTTCCGTGCAAGTTGCTTGTGGCCATTTGAGCATCTATTTTACACATCACAGCGTTTCCTGTTGAATTGATCTGTTGGTGTGGCGGTGTGTAATCCGGGGGGTGGTACATGCGCAGGTTTTGATCGGGTGGACAATGTTGCCTGCGGAAGTGAAAATTAAACTTAGCACTCATTTATCTTTTCCCTACCTCCTGAAGCTTCGCAAACTTTAATTTGAGGGGGCAGGATGTTTGCCCTGGCCTGTTGTATATTACACATATGTTGGGGCACTGATAAGGGGGGTAACCA
Organism: Sphaeramia orbicularis; assembly: GCF_902148855.1. NCBI lineage: Eukaryota > Metazoa > Chordata > Actinopteri > Kurtiformes > Apogonidae > Sphaeramia > Sphaeramia orbicularis. The sequence goes on along the minus strand of NC_043974.1, from coordinate 20,893,890 downwards.
TGACAAATTCACGGGGCCCAGTAGCTGAGGGGGCCCAGTAGATATAGAAGTTGTGGACATTTCATGTAAGATCCGCTGCATAAGAGGGGTGTAGAAGTCGGGGGGCGAACATTGAAAGATTGCTAAGTTTCGTTTTCATGGTATCGTAAGTGACATTGTGTATGGACCCCCCACACACACCCCACTCCCCGGTCCGACAGACTGAGAAGATTGTCAATTTCTACAGGGTCCACAATGATTAAGCTTTCACAGGGCCCATAATTGGTAGCAGCACCCTTGTACATATGTATAATAAGTCTAATTTTGTCTTTTATCGTTTTATCTTTATTGATTTATGCTGTCTCTTATCTGTCTTAACTCTCTCTTTTTAATTAATGTGCTGTAATATCTTGTTTTTTTAGGGTGCCTATTGTCATCAGGCCGGGGACTACAGCAGGATACTAGCCATTTTGGCAAAAGCTGCCCTTTTTACTGTAATTGATACAGGTCATTAACTGGGATTGTCCACGATACAATAAACTAATAATAATAATAATGATGTGACAGTTATGATTGTTTTGTATGAAATGTATGGTCTGGCGGCAAGGATTTTGCCATGGAAACATCGCATTAATAGCAATGAGACTGCAATTTGAACATGAAAATTAAGAATTTCACTCACTTTGAGCTGATTTATAATGATAGCTGTCACAGGGTGGTCTTTAAGTGCCGCCGAAGTGTGTTGAAATTATGATTTGTCATGGCTAACCTTTAGGCCCAAAAAAGTTATGGAACAAGGACATTTTAATTAGCCTTCCCAGAATCGTTTACTGTAACTAAGTTTCTATTAGATGTTCAAATGTCACTGGTGAGTAAAGCTGTCTACAGACACGCATCTCTCTGTGCGTTTGTGCTAGTAAAGGGTAGGAGGAGGAAAGGGCATTGACGTACATATGGTGTTCTAAAGTAAAATACCATGCATAGACTTGTCTGACAATATCCGAGTGTGCCATGTCAGATTCAGCAAATATTCATAATTTTTTGAAAACTTTGTAAATAGGCCATACAAACACAACAACTGGCACCTGTGTCACCTGCTGTGTCAAACAGAACGTCAACTAATCATGAAATTTAGGGTTGTCAAAATCAAAACTGCTTCATAAATAGGTTAGAATATTGAAAAAAAAACATTAGATAATTACTGCAGTGATTAATATGTCTCAGCCACATCAAATTCTTTAACTCTTACTGATGCAGTGAGTAGGTTCTCATTTCTTAAACACCCATCAGTTTGTTTGAGAGCATAAAGATTGGACTGTGTTTCAGTGGACTAAGGTCATGTTGTTTGATGGGTTCAGAGTGATGGTCATATCAGAGTGAGAAGTGATTACCCATCATGCCTAGTGTCTACAGTACAAGCAGGTGGGGGCGGTGTTATGATATGGGTGTGCATCAGTCGGTCAGGTCTGTGAAATGAGGAAATAAAATGTTTTGGCAATGCATAAGCTTATTGAAACAACTATGTGGTGGATGCATGCCGCAGTCAAAGATAAAGGCGGTCCAATGAAATATTAAAGGGGTCATATTATGCTAAACCCACTTTTATTAGTCTTTGGTACATTTATTTGTGTATTTGGACCCAAATAGTTCCAAAAGTTTGAATTTGAACCCTACAGGTGCTGCAAAGCTATCTTTATAGTCATTCCAGCAAAAACTGAGTGGATTTCTACAACCTGTTTTAATTCATGCTTAAGTTGTTACGTTTTATAACTAGTTATGTCACGACATTTGCACATATAAGGTCAAGACTTCCGACGAACATTTCAACGAGTAGCATAATTGTTTATCAGCAGCAGCGGTTGTAGTAAAAAACTGAAAAAATATGTCCAAACTTTGAGCCGATTACCTAAAATGTTCAGTTGTTGGTTGTATTAACAAACACAAGTGGTTGAACAGGACAGAGCAGCACAGTCAGCAACCTGGAGGGGGTAGGGCATTTGTATTTAAGGGGCCAGTGCTCAAAATGACCTTTCTGGTGTCATTAGTCAGAAATATTGTTGAAGATGGACCTGTGGAATTGAAATAATGAAAAATTCAGACCCATGCATAGCATTTACAGTTTATGTAGACCACAGCAAAATGTTTTAAAATGCATAATTCCATTTAAAAATAGTAAAATATCACTCCTTTAAAGTATGGGACTTTGTTCATTTAGTTTTTTTTGCCAGGTTGTGTAGAATCATTCATTCATTCTAGTTAACTCATTAGACATAATCCTTACAACAGGTCTAGAACACAACAACTTCTCCTCAATAATTTGATGTGTTAGTCTTCAAAAATACAGTTGTTAGCACCATTTGTCATTACCCATTGTGTTCACATAAAGGAAACACTTCTAAAGGCTAAAATGCAGACACTGTAGTCTGTCATGAAATCTATTCTACTGTAAGCTGTTTTGATGAATTAAAATTGTACCTTTTGTTTCCTTATCATGGATGCACAATACGTTCTGTTCTAGCAAAACAGGAGACACAACTAGAAGGGGAGCTGCAATTTAAGATACTCATTAAAAGTACTCTTAATAGGACTGTTCAGTGTTTTATTTTATTTGAGACTAATACAAAGTTTTTTGTTCCTGTCTTTTCTACAGTTTTGTCACTTTTTTTTCTAGTCTTACGTTGCTTTTGTTCATCTATCGAAGTTAACAAGCCCTTGTTTTGCAAATGAATATGTAGTTTTTACTGAGTTGCAACTCACAGCTATTAATGACAGCTTTTAGAAATATTCTGTTTTCCTCAACCGCCCCAAAACCTTTGAGCCTTTCTTCTGCGCGTGTGATAATATTGATTATGATCCATAAACAAAGTGCACCCAAGAAGCCTTTTTTGGATATAACAACCACTGTCATATCTGAAACAACCACATTTGCTTGTGTTCAAACAACTCTCCCTCTGTGCTTTTATGCCAAGTTATTATTTGCAAATTTGATGGAAATGTGATAACGGCTCACAACAATAACAACAAACAGGGGAGAGGACTTCTTTGGTGTGCTGACTTTTTTTTCATGTCTGATTACACGGCACACTTGATTTGTCTCATTTCAGGGATGAGCAGGACTGCGATGGTAGTGCTGTGAATCGGGGGCTTGGTACCATCAATTCAATTCAATTAGTTTTAATTAGCTCAATGGAGAGAAAGAGGAAAAAACAACAACCTCACAGGGTCCTCCAACAATGAAATGAATTACTCATGAGTGAAAGCTTATCAAATCAGCCAGCTTTATATGTAGAGAATATTAAATCAAGGCGCTGGAAGACATACAACTGAAATGAGTTATACCGATATTTAAAAGGCATGAAATCTCTATTGGTTTCAAATCAGATCATGATAACAGGCTGGCTGTTATTTGATGATATTTGCTGTGTTATACAACTGAGTTAACATCTGTCTACTCTGTAATATTTTCATTTATACCTTTGGATGGAAAACTCTTGCTACACTTAACAACAGTGACTCATATTTGTTCGAAATAACAATGACCACAGAGACCTCCAATTTTATAAAAGGCATGCGAATTTGTTAAAAGGAAAAGAAAAGGGAGCGTCTGTCCTGTTGCATTGTGATTTATATTCATTTTCAACCAAATATTTCGAAAAACATACATTATATCAACAAAAGATCGGGATGCATCACACCTACATGATTGATATTATCATCGATATAGAGCATTTGAATCAATTATAATAATAAAACAAATCAATACTGAGTACATTTAAGTAATAAAAACTGGTGTATTTTGTAAGAATACATGACAATATTAACAAAATTAACCATAAAGATGAGCTAAAAACATTTATTGCAATAATATTCATCACATTGTAAAATGATTATGACACACATCATTATCATTTTGTGGCCCAGCCTGAATTTAATGTGTGCTAATACTCTTGTCCATGTGTTGTATATAAATATGGACTATTAACAGTTCTCTTCTTGGTTTTATTTCACTGAAACAGTGTTAATTTTATGGACTATTAAGGTTTTGACAATGAAATTTTTCACTGATGAAAAACATACTACAGCTCAATAAAAACTAATTTACAATGACAAAAACTATGATAAAAATCTGTAGATAATTAGGGATAAGACATTTAAAGCTTTCTATTTCTGTGCAAAATCATGAATAGTACTTCAGTGCTGAAATCTAGAAAGATGAGTATTATATGTAGAGTAGATTTAAATAATATCATCATCATCAAGAGTTTAGTCAACTAAAGCTGCTGTGTGACCAACATTTTGTCTGTTTGATTGACTGTATGTATTTAATGTACAATTTATAATTTACATAGGACAAAGTTTATGGAAATCAGGAAACCTGGAAAAAGAAAAAACTTTCCAAATTTTACAAAGTGAGTCCTGTCACTTTCGGATACATAAAGGAAATGGGACAACCCCCCCCCCCCCCCCCCCCCCGTTTGTTTCTTTGTTAACACTCTAGCAACAAAACTATTGGTCAAATTCATACTGAATTGGGTTTATAGATTGCCAGTGACCCAGAATAGATCCCTTTACGTTTTGAGAACAGTAGGTCAAAGTTCACAATTTTTATGAATTTTTAAAAAAAAAAATTTCTTACTTACTTATAATGGGCAAAATTTCAAATGTCTGTAGCAGCAAAACTATTCGTTGAATTCATACCAAATTTGATTTATAGATTGCCAGTGACCCAGAATAGATGGGATTACATTTTGAGAAAAGGTCAAAGTTCAATTTTTTAATTAATTCTTTAATTGTTTTTTCTTCTACCATTTACTTATAATGGGCAATATTTCAAATGTCTATAATAACATCATTTTTGTTTCAATTTACTTCAGACTTGGCACATATATAGAGGCAATTGATATGCTGACATCAGCACATGCATAGATATGATGACATCAGCTGGGTCAATGCCAAAATAAGCTACAATATGTGCGAGGGGCGGGGTTTGTTGTGCCTGGCATCACTTGTTTGAATATGCAATTGATTAGCTGACTTTTCAGCGTCATAGCTCTGTTAGATGGGACACAACAACAGAATGCGTTGCTTCTTCTGTTCTGTTTATTAGAGCCATGTATAATACAGTGTGTATCTACAGTGCCACCATCTGATGATATCACACAGCCTACATTATTTGCTCTTGAGGAGTTCATGGAGAAGCCCATAATGCACATTTTCAGTTTTTACAACTTTTCAAAACTTTGCTGCAAATTTGTTTGACATTTTATGACAAGAGTTCAAGCCTTAAACTGATTCAAACCTATGTTAAAGAAGTTACACTGTACTGAAAAGACACTAAGCAAAAGTATTTCTGATAAATGTGTTAGAGTTATTTGATCAATTATTCCCCACTGCATCTATTTTTGTAAGACTTATAAATGTAAAATGGTTGTTTTAGACCACATTTATAGAAGAAAGTAAAAAAAAAAGCTAAGATGAACTAGCATTTATTTCTCAGTTCCTATGAGACCAAAATTTTGTCCCAGTTTGCGAAAACAAAGCATATACAATGTGCTTTAGTTTGATGACAGAAGTAAGGAACGTGCTTTAATAGCAAATACTCCTCCTCCTTATTTTGGTAGTAAATGTGTCCTCCAGCTGTTCAGACGCAGGTTTAACTTTACGACCTTGAGTGACACAACTTTGTGCAATGACAGTAGGCCACCTACTTTCCTCACCTGTCTTCAATCTGATATCTTTGCTGTGAAAAATTAATTCAGAGGGCTGCCAATATTCTTATGACAGGTTTCTCCCACACAACGCTGCTCAATAAGCCTGTGATTGATGCACCCCCTCCAGCTTCATTGACTGCTACTGGGATTTCTCTGTGGACACACCACTTGCTTCTGATGTGGACAGACCTTTAAGGCAAAAGCAGCTGATGGTTAGATGGATGGGATACACTGTAAAAGGCACTTCAAAGATGCATCATTGACATATGTGTCAATAGTGTATGTGTGTTCAATGGTTCCCAGTGGTCTCTGATTGATCATCCAGTGAACTGTAAAGCAGCCATTTATTTAGTTGTTTTGAACAGTTAACATGTATATTTAAATACAAAGGTCCGTATCTACTAAAAGTTTGCGTGTATAAAAACGTGTGCAAACTCATTGCACACACAAAAAAAAATGTACAAACTGATTTACTAACAGTGCGCACTAAGGGCTGCGTCTTTCAAAAGGTGCAAAATAGAATGTGTCTGCATCCAGTTAGTATGTTTGCTGCAATGAATATGCAATGTGGGGCATTTACATGGAATTGTGTGTGTGCTGGGAGGAGAGAATGTAAATATTTTAATTTAGCACACGCAAAGTGATTTATCAAACCCGAAAACAATTTTGCTTATATAAACTGCATCTATATTTAACGTGTCTCAAAGGGAGGTGCAAACGGTTTGTATGTATAATTGTGCACACATGGCTGCAGTTATTGTCACAAGAAAGAGACATCGAAACGATGAAACAAGACACAAATAACGCATTTTTCACCCTCTTGTGAACATTTTTGGAATGACTGAAGGAAAAATAACTGTAATAAATAATTTAAATGAATTTAAATTAAATAATATTTAATTTCTCTACAGAATTTATTACCTCTGCCAAGGAACAATGGAGGTTATGTTTTCATCACAGTTTGTTTGTTTGTTTGTTTGTTTGTTTGTTTGTTTGTTTGTTTGTCTGTTAGCAAGATAACTCAAAAAGTTATGGACAGATTTGGATGACATTTTCAGGAAATGTTGATACTGGCACAAGGAACTAATGGTTCAATTTTGGTGGTGATCCGGGGTGGGGGACTGCCTTGGTATGCGCTCTTCGAGTGCTTTTCTAGTTTAGTTCTACTACATAAATGTCATTGCTTGTACTGTATCCCTAATGGTACAATAAATCAATCATTAAGGAATATGACATGTTTTTTTCATGACGTATATAAACAATGTTTTTTATTTAACATATTTTATTCTTATAGACTCTATTTAAAGAGAAATTCAGGTTCACAGGAAAATCACCGCTTATCAATTAATCGTTAATCGATCGACAAGGTCAACCAACTAATGATTAATGAATTAATCGATAATTTGCATCCCTAATTGAGATGCATGCCCACACACACACACACACACACACACACACTTTACGGGACTCTTGTGCCAAATGCTACTTTTCCACTTGATCTGATGATCGTGATTAAAAATATGCACTGACATTAGGCTACAGTGTGACACAATTATGTGCGCCTGACAGTCATTCAATCTAACAACCCCCATACCCCCCCGCCTCTAAAATGAATCCTGTGCCGCTGCCCTTGCGTCTGGATCATTCCAGCACACTGTTGCCATTAGTGCTGGCGTATCCCAGGTTGCCAGATGTTGCGCACCCAGGCCGTCTCTTGCTCCAAACATCCAGGGTCCGAAAAGACCTGCTCCCGTATCCCAGAGCAGTTTTTCCAGTGTCTTACCTCCATGACAACAACCAGTAGTGCACCCAAAATCCTCACTTAAATAGGGCGGTCTCCAAGACTTTGCACCTGTTCTCATTTACGCAAGCAATCAACTCCAAATGCAAAATTCTAGATTGTGCACACTAATTAGTACATGTACAACTGGGATCTTAGTAGAACCGGCCCATATTCACTAGTTTTCTATGCAGCACATTTTCCTATGAGGAGAACTGACTAATGCCAACAAAGAAAATGTATCTTGTAAATGAGCTGAACTGGTTAAAATGAAGACCTTTACTGAGACAATTTGCTGACATGATTTGATACATGATGAGCAAACCCATGTGCTCTCCTACTGTGACAAGACAGAGCACCAGACAGCACTGACACTGTGGAAGGCGACTAATAAGGAACTTTGTCAGCCCCAGTGTCTCACCCAATGAGTGGAGGAAATGAAGAGAAAGTGAGACTGGGAGAGAAATGCTGTTTCAGCCTTAAATGGTCTCCCTGACTCAAGTGACCCCCCCCCCTTCTCTACCCAGCTCAAATGGTCCCACTTGCACTGGTGACACCTTGTTTTTGTCAGGAGCCATGGCGATGGGCCAGTATTTAGGGTAACAGGTGATGGTGCAGCAGAAAGAAAATGGCTTGGCAAGTCAAAGCTTATCCCACTTGTTGTCTAAAAAAACATGCTGCAACAGTGGATTTTAAGTCCAGAACGGCTAAGTGCGCTGATGGTTTTCATTTAAGCCATCGATTAGTGGCTGATTTACACTCAAGATGCAAACTTAATGCATTTAATAACTGACTGAAGGGTAAAAAAAAACTAGCAGTACTCTGATGACTTGCAAAAATATTGAGATTTGAAGCCATTTGACACCTTGAAAGACATCAGCTATAAAAGTGGGGATATTCACATCATCTCAGCAAATTATTCCAGCTCCACTCGAAGGAAACTTTCTGCCTGCTCAACATTACCATACTTTTGATTGCATCTACTATTGGATTGGTCAAAATTTACTCTGAATTTTGAATCAATAGAAGGATTATATTAGGATTTGTTTTGACATTTAAATCCAAATTATGGAATATATTTTACGAATAGAGGTACAAATTGCTTATGAAAGGAGAAATATAATTAAAAGCAATGTCACACTGAATACTGACATACAATATCATAAATAATATCTTAGTGTATTATTTATGAGGGATTTTTATGTGTAAATTACAGGAAAGAAAGTGATGACAATTTGGATGTCTTCTGTGAAAGAAAATTATTTTTGGAAGAAAATGTGCTTTATTTTTGGGATTTTTTTCCCCTTTTATGACCGAATAGAGCCATTGGAGTTACTGTTTTGTTTACATAATTGCCTGTCGAAATGTTTGAGGGCAGTAATTAGCAAATTATAGCCAGGGAGTACTTGATAGTTAGATCTTAAAAAATAAGTTAGTGACTCAGTAATTGCTGTATTTTGACTCGGTGTAGTTTAGCTAATTATAGGATACGCTGTCATCTTTTATGTCATTATCAGAGGCAGATGTGACCATCCTGCAGCCAGAACACTTTGTATTCTATATGTTGGGTAATTGGCCCGTAATAGGTTCTGCTACGAATGGGTTCTTTTTGTTGGCTCATATTCCAGAATGTTCAAAGTCATTTCTAATTTTTTACATATTTCCTGCCAATTAAGTGTCAGTTATTGTAACTTTGTATTAAAAAAAAAAAAAAAAAAGAAGTGACCAGCACCGCCTTCCAGACTCCTCCAGGGTGAAGTAGCTTTCTCCAGCCGGAGTGGGGCGTGCCTCTGTGGGCGGCCTCCTCAGTGCGGTGCCGCTGCCTGTGCTGCTGCTGCTGATGCTGATGCCGCTGTGTCTTGTGTTCCTCTGGATGCAGGTGGGGATGCGTCAAGACACCCAGAGACAACCGCAAGTCTCCAACAAAAGCAAAAAGACGGAACCTCCACAATAAAAGCCCTAGAGGCGCATACCAGTAATAGAGTTTTACTTTGAAGAGGAGTATGTGAAGTAGTGGTATGTGCCTTGTGGTTGTCTTGACAACAGGGATGCAGGTGGAGCGCCTCGTCCAGGACCGTTCACATCTGTCTTGAAGGAGAGAGGAGAGAAAGAAAAGCTGCGTTTCGGTCTTCTCAACGCTCTGGATAAAAAAAAAAAACAATTAAAAAAAGAAGCGCTATAGCGTGGCCTGTGTGCGGGGATATTTACAAACCTGGAGAATTATATCGGAGGGATTGCCGCAAAACACAAGTAAGGACTTTTCTCTTCTTAGCTGTGGTGACTATATGCTTCTGTTTTGTTTTTTTGTTTTTTTTCCTGTGGCTGTAAGGATTTTTCACTCTCGGCAAAATGATGACAGGTGAAGTCCGGAGATAAAAAAAAATAAAATAGACTCCCATATTCCAATAGTGAACAATTGTCTCGTGGTGTGTTCAGAGAGCCAGCAGCAAACGATGCGTAATGGGTCAATATTTGGAGGAGATTTGGGAGACGAGTGGATTTGAGGTCTGCTGTTTGTTTTCTGCGGCTCCGGGAGCAGACACGTTGAATCCGATGTGGGCAAATGATGGACATACATGTTTTGGAACCAAATGATAGAGTATGGGAATTCCGAGGGAAGAAAAAATAAAAAATAAATAAAAAGATAGAAATCCTCATTGTGCTCGGTGAAACAAAGTCAGATTTTTTTTTTTTTTTTTTTTTTAATTTCTCTCTCTTTTCTTTCCTGAGATCTGGATGTGTTTACGCAATGTCCGAACGACTTTCGAGGGGCTTATTCTTACAGGTTCCGACACTCATTCAACCTAAGCTCCAGTTTGGATGAATCATATCCATCGAGACACTGTTTAATGTATTAGTGATAAATACAAGATGATTTTTTACCAGCAGCCCCTTTACTTGTTTCCGTACGCGTGAAATTATATTTGCAGGAATATTACCAATGCACAGCCGTTTCTTCCTTTGAGATCATCAACTAAGTGTGAAATAATCTGTTATTTGTAATGCATTCATAGAGATCCTTAAGTTGAATAGATTACTGGGAAAATTAGGCCGCCGGAAGGTATACTTTGTTTACTGAGCAGCTGCATTAGAATAAGCTCCTGATGTGATCTTGTCTGTTTTTTTTTTCCAAGTAGATGTCATCTGCACGTTATGTTACAGACACACGCGTGCACAGTGCGTGGATATTTGGCCATCTATATTGCGACTGTGTGCTACTCCTGCGCCACCATGTCGCCAAACGCCCACTGGACTGCGTAACGGTGTCTCAACACCAAATCCCTATACCAGTGGAAACAAGAGGCTTTGGTGCGCGACAAATTGGGAAATGGCTGGTCATGAGGCCGTCTTGGAGAAGTCGGGTTAGGGGGTTAGTTGTACAAGTAATAATAATTAAACACAAGCTCAGACTGTCTGCAGGTCAGCAGCGCGGACGCAGGAGCGGAGGTGAAGGACATGACCAGCGAGAAGAGAAAAGTACACACACTTACATGAAGAGAGTATCTGAAAACACCACATGAAAACTGACTTCTATTTACTCTGAAGTTGTTAGAACTTGTGGAATATAAATGTAACACCAGCTTTGCTCTGTGTCACTGGATTTAACTTTTTCTTAAACCTTCATTCTGGGCAGATAGAATGGAATCACCTGTTTTATAAGAAAAAAAAAAAAAACAGCACTGATACCCCAGTGGAATGTATATATCTTTTTTTTTTTTATTGTATTTTTTCCAATCTTTATTAGATTTTATTGCATTTTTACAACAACAAATGGCTCAGCACAACATCTGGTCTATATGAAAATAAAAATATGAAGCTGTTGGTAGATAAACAGAGTAAGAAAAAAGTAGACTAATCCAAAATATAGCAAATAGTACACAGTATAGACTCATAGTGAGGATAAAACAAAGATCAGACAATTAAGCAGTGACAGGTGAGATCAGTAGTGATCTTACTGTGTATTTTATTTTAACATTTAAATGTTATTAGTGACCCATTTTTACTGTAATAAAGTTTGATGGATGACTGAGTCAGTTCTGACTGGCCTGAACTCTGAAAATTATGTGAGAAAATACTGTCAGCATCATTGTCTCTGATGCATACACACCAAATAAGTGGACATGCTTCTCAAGCCAGATTTTTTCTTAGCACAAATGAGCTTCTATGCTAAAATCATTCAGTGTAATTAGAGCTGCTTCCTGGCTGTTTGTTGGAAAACCTAGTAATATACGGACTCATGAAGCCAACAGAAAAGACCACTGTGACAGATTCAGTTTTTCCAGCAGGCAGTTTAGAATTTCACTGAAGAATTACAATACTAATATTACTGTTCCCGAGCAAAACCTGGCAACCAGTTGTTAATGCACATTTGACGAAACCTAATCACAAATGGAGTCTGCCTGCTGTGGTTTTGACAAAAGCTTTGGAAACACCTAAAGAGCCCCATGTTTTATAATAATAAACCATGAGAAGACATTGCCTGCAGAAGATGGGCCCATACATGAGTCCTCTTTTGTTCTCAAAGCTTTCAGTGCACTTCATGAAGGGTGCTTAACATTGCCTTTGTGTGGTGAGATGACTTATAATAATTGCAAATTCCCCTGCAATTTGAATAATTTCCCCAGACCTTTTCACTATTTGTTATCCGGTGAGTGCAAAAAGTGGATATAAGGTCTTGTGCTTCTCTTTGTTTTTGCTCATCTCTCTGACATGGGGCTTCTAACAACTTTGCTGAATACAAATTGTCAGCTTTTCCGACTAAAAAATGCAATCATTTAGGTCAACCCCCAATCAGAATGCCATTTGAACACTGCAGGAAAACAGCACCTTTCAAATGCATAATGTGAATAATTGTATAGGCTTGTGTGTGATGTGTCTCGGGTGGTGAAATCTGCTCACCCAGTTTGTTAAAGTTAATCCCAGAGAATGAACTTGATGAAGAAGCTGGATCTCATGTAACTAATAAGATATTCGGTCTCATGCTGGATATATTTAGGGCAAAGCACAGGCCTCGAAGCAGCTGTCAGATTGGAGACATCAGTCAGAAACTCTATCCATTCGCAGGTCAGTGTTTTGAGCAGCTGTCATTTTCCCCTGACAGAGCTGAGACTCTGTCTTCTATCTCACCTCTATCAAAACACAAGCACTCACACCCTCCCCACGCCCTTCCCCGCCCCAGCGCACCCCTACGGTTTTCCACCACAGAGGTAGAGAAAGTGAAAATTGAAAGAGAAGAGAATCAGAATGGGTAATCTTCCTGTAATCCCTCGGACGACGGCAACGAGAGCAATCTGCCTCATTAACTCCCTCTTCTGCCGCTCACCGCCTGGCCGTCATCCATCTTCCCGTCCATCCGTCCAACATCCGCCTGCATAGTAGGAGAGAAGAGAGGTTAAAGGAGCTTAGGGGAGCAATAAAAAAGGGAGATACTTTCACTTGAATAAAAAAGGGGGGGGGAATCCAATAGGAAAATGAAGGATTTCCTCCTCCTACTTTACACACCCTCCATTTTAGCTGTGGGGGCCATGATGAGGGAAGATGTGCATGGCCTGTTCTTTCTCCCGCCCTTTTATTGCTTTTTTCTTTTGATTAAGCAGTCAGAGTACTGGGGGAAGAGCTTATGATGGAGAGATGGTTTGAAGGACCTCTCATTGTGGCTGAGTGATTGCAAGGATGGATTTGGGAGAGGAAAGAAGGGGCGGTATCAAAAGAACCACAAGCATAGTGGGTGATACAGTATGGTCTGATGATCTGATCAAATTACGGCCTTCCCTCCTGTGTGGCCATGGCGGTAGGGTATCCGTGTCTAGCTCGGGACTAATACGGGTCAGCATTCCAGGACATCTATTATTGAGGATGTCAAAGTTGGTGTATTTATGATCGTCTTGTCAGCTGGAGAGGAAAAGGCACACAAATACAGCTGGATGGAGATCAAAGATCTACGCGTTTTTTTTAACAACTTGTCTTTGGTCTGTCTAATTGAGAAAGAGTTGCGATACTCAGATTTGGAAAATTTTGGATCCATGCCATATAGTCTACTGTATTCCACAAAGACTGGGTCATGAATTCATTGAGCGCAGCTTGAAAGTACATCTGAATCTTGGATGAGGGTTTTTTCTTTTCTCAAATAGTTGAAAGTAATGTAATCCCAGCCCATTTTTTTCATATCTGAGTAACCCCCTAAAAAGCAGGCTCTGCCAATGAATTAATGAAGATGTTCTTTGTAGCCTCCAGTGAGAGCCTGATGTGAAATATTTGCATTACCATATTGCTTTCCTTTTACGAGGCTCAAGCGAGATCCTTGGCGCTACAGACGGGGTGGACTTTCTTAAAGAGAACAGGGAGTATCAGTAAAAGAAAATAAGACGAGACATTTAAATCTACTTCATCATAACAGTCTCAAATTTTGTTGGATCAATTGTCATCTCCTTTTTGGTCTTATTCAACACAGATCAGAGAAACATCCTGGACCAGCTTCTGTTTCAGGTGTGGGACATATCTGTTTAGCACCCGCCACTGAGCTGTTTAACCTAAATTACTCCGGCACAAAGGCAGCTGCTGTTTCTCAGGTTTAAAAATATCAGCCTTCCTCATTTGGAAGGGCACGTACCGGACAAAATGAGCTGATGTAGCCTCACCATTGATGATGATGTATCATGTTCACCTGCAACCTGAAGACGGTCGTCTCTCTGGGAGTCAGTAGTAAACACTGGTGGCTTTTCCCCCGCTGTTAGGCCTGTTAGACCAAATTGTTCAGAGCACTGGATACTTTTGCATGTTATTTGTAAACATGAACACTCTCCATCTCTATATGTACTGTGCCCATCCATTTAAAGGTACACTAACATGTGCTTAGCTGTAAAATGATATTTCAAACTGGAGCAGGTTGCATAACAGGGATATGAGAAACACAAAACCCCACATAAGAGTTTTATGCTCATAATTGAAGAGTGGGTGTTAGTAACTAATCCTTATGCTGTGGGATATCAGTCATCCACACTATTTCTAGTTTTGCATAATCATGCAATTTGTTTGCGTAACACTCATAACGTTCTGTATCACCAACTAAACAATAGCGGACAAGATATTGCAAACACTTTTTCACTTTTCTGGACAGAGCCTTATGCAATAAAATGTAAGGCTGTCCACAGTAAACTATGTATATTTTCTCTTAGGGGGTGTTTAATTAAACCATCGTATGGTCAACAAAGCATATTATGAGAATATTTTCCCATTGGAGCAATACGAAGCAACTTTTTAAAATGCAAAAAACATCAGGACTTTTCACTTTGAATATTAATGCACTTGTGTTTGCCCACAATAATTCTCTTATGAGTCATTGCTACAACTATGGGTGTACATTCAGATGAGCTCCTTTGGATAAACTTTCATAAATACTTGTTGTAGTGTCGCTATTTTTTCTCTTTTTCTCTTTTGATCTCTTACTGCCGTAGCTGAGTTTCAGCAGAAGATCTTGAAAAACTGTGAGTTTTTTTCTGAAGTACCCTTAAGAGAGTTGCTGTATTTCACCACAGTTTATAAAAAATCCATACAGCTTTTGTCCACCCTGTTGTGAATTAATGTATTTCACCACTCCTGTGGCCAAATCAATATGAGATGTACATACTTAAAACTGCCAAGTTCACAACTTCTCCCGGCATTACTTTGAAATGTAGCTGTTTCGAATCCCAAAATGCACCTGTTTTCTATGTTTTATTCCCCTACTGAAATTAGGTCTGGATTGTACCCACCTCTGGGATGAATGCACTGTGCAACAGGGGGCACTCGGGGGCTGATGGGGGTCATGATATTGAGATACAGTCTATTGCTATGACTGTAGCCACACTCAGCAGCAGCATGACAACACTTTCCCCACCAGGCGACGGAGAGGGCTGGCTATTCTGCGAGCCACAATGACCACTTCACTGCAGAGAGGGAAATGCTTTTGCAGGGCACAATGGGTCCTTTTAGAGAGGTGGTGGTGCCGCTGCTGGGCCTGCATTGGGTTTGTGCAGCCAGCGTACCTTCATCAGGCGTCTCTTGTTACCGATACGACAGCGCTCTGTTTGTAGACAGCCACGGGGCAGTGTGTGGGAATAGCCACTATTTAGTCCATAGAACTCTCACGTCGAGCGCTCTCAGCAGCCAAGGACATAGGTTGAGCAGCTAGGGTCAACCAATTACCTAGCACTATTCTCTCAGTTGTAATGAGCCAGGAATAGAGAAACAAAATTGAGTGATGACTGCTGACACCATTTTGTAATTCAAAGGAGAAACACAAAAATGAAATGGACACTCAAATTCAATCACATTCAGCTTTATTGTATATTTATAGCTGTTATGTATATGGCTTTCCTGGACCTATTGTATTTCGTCCACAGTTTCTTTGTTTTTTGCAGCATAACATTTAAATGTGTGACGGCTAAGGTGTGAATTTTTAATTGGCACCATATGTCCTACTTCAGAATTTTAGCTTAAATAGCCACTGTAGAGTAAAAGCACATTTTCTTGCCCTTTTTCCTGTTTGTTAGGGGCAAATGAGGCCTGTCACATTTTAGCTGCCGCTTTCCAGTCTGAAGGGGAAAAGCAGAGATGTGAAGGCAGAATGTGTCAGAATGATGGTAAGAGGAAGGGGGGCAGCACAGAGAGGGGGAGCAGAGTCACAGACCATCCATCCCTCCCTCCATCTCAGTCCAGCCGGTTCAGTCCAACCATCCATTCAGATAGCTTTAGTGAGACTTGCTGACTAACTGCTGTGATGCAGTGCAGGCTTTTCTTTAGTCTTTGGACCACATCCCTCCTGATACGTGGACATTTTTAGCTTTTACATGCTTTATCTCTTCCTTTTCCCTTTCAGTTGTATCAGAGAAGTTTTCAAACATTTCTCTGATTAATATTTTCAAAGAAAATAAAAGCTAAAAGCTTAAAACTATTCAAATCAGTTAATTCATTTTATATTCCAGTTTGAATATATGTATATTACTAACATGGCACCTTAGGGAGATCAGTTTAAAGAATTTTAGTGTTGTTTTCTAAGTTAAATCGAATATACACAGAAAGTAATTACAGCACATTTCCATCTGCAACAACAGCCATTTCCTTAACTGGCACATCTGTTTTCTCAGCATAAGCACTTGAAGAAAAGATGGCTCGACACAAAACAAAAATAAAACTAAAAGGGCAACCAGAGATTGCAGACCTCCAATGAAGCCAGTAGTCCATTTTTCGTCTTATGTTACGACAACCAACAATGATCCACAAGTTTGTGGATTAGTGACACTGCTTTGTGTAAGTAACTACCACAACGGTAAGAAATGCTGCTGCTCTAATTCATCAGGTGGTCTTAGATAGTGGTCAGATGTTTTTTTTGTTTGTTTTTTTTTAAGTGGGGCTCCACAGTGTTAATACCTCCAGCTTTGCCCTCATTTATGCATATGTTCCAAACCGTAATACTTCTATTTTTGGCAGAAGCACTACATTTCCTCCATGCTTCATGTAAACTGGTGCAGTAGGCCAGTTTGTCCTGCTGACAGACGTCCAGACAGACAGATGGACAGACAAATGGGACTGATCACTTAACCTCCGTGGTTGTGGGAAAAACAAAATACAATCCTATTAATTGCCATGTTGTCTTCTGCTCATGTCATGTCAAGCATATGTTACAGAGCTAAACTATAATTATAGCCAATAATATTTAAGTTATTCTGTGAATCCCGTCCATGTTTGGTTGAGGTTCAACAGTGTGAACATGACTGAAACTGCAGCTTCTCAAATGATTGCTAAAAATTAAATAAGTCCAGATCTGATTGTTTTGGGATCAGAGCCGCTCTTCCTATAAATGGTGTTAATTGTGGGGGTTTAGCACCTAGCAGGTTTCCAAGTCCCTCTCTCTGTGTTTCTCTCTGTGACTCTCCCTGATTTCCAAATGGAGCAGTCCAGGATTCAGCAGAGCTTTCCCTCACTTCCAAGCTGGTGTGACACACCATTTGGCCCGGTTGTTCAGGGACTGGCATATATGGAGACTTGTGCCTCCCACTCCCCTGTGAGTCCCTGGAATAACTCTACGATTTGACATGGCCCCTGGTGTACAGCAAGCTGTAGCGTGTGGGAGACAGGAAGTGTGTGTATGTGTGTGTCACAGATGGTGTTAGCTGGAGAGACGTTTGTGCCTGTTTTGACAGAGCAGATCCCTGGGAATGTATCAGGGATTTCCGCTAGTGGCATGTTGGTCTGTCATC
Organism: Sphaeramia orbicularis; assembly: GCF_902148855.1. NCBI lineage: Eukaryota > Metazoa > Chordata > Actinopteri > Kurtiformes > Apogonidae > Sphaeramia > Sphaeramia orbicularis. The sequence goes on along the minus strand of NC_043974.1, from coordinate 20,876,182 downwards.
CTTTTTGCCTTTTACTGAAACACAGGTCTCAGGGGTTTGAGTAATTTTTTTCATGGAATGTTAAAAAACAATACTTCTAGAATAGGTCAATTCCTACCACAGACATTGAGAAAGACATGAGAAATTTTGACATACTATGAACTTGTCTTCACTCAAGAACTAGTTTCTGTCAGTAGAACTGCAACCACACAAAAGAATAGACAGAGTTTGTCAAACCACTTCACTCTTAATTTTGCTGCAGAAAACACAATCAAAACAAAATCTGCCAAGGATTTTTTTTTAAACAATGTTCGCTTTTTAGTCGAACAAAAGGTGAAAGATCAAAGGCCAGAGATTTTCTGTGAAAAGCTTCAAGGCACAAAGATAAATAATAATAATAATAATAATAATAATGATGAATTAAACAAAAGAAAAAACATTGGAAAAAAGACGAACACAGGCAGATCATAGGAACCCTACAGAACCCTTTGGCCCTTCAAAACACACATGCTGTGTTGAAAAGTCAGCCCCACCAAAGGCCTATCAAACTTTGTCAGAGAATTATCGATCGAAAGCTTTCTTTCTTGCCAAGCCATTTTCTCCAAGGATGCTGCTATCTGCAAGGCGGGCACTTTGCTCTAGTTACCCACTATTCACTCGCGAACCCTGCTCTGCCATCAGCCATGAATCTATAAGACTTAGTCACACCTGTGTGGCCCAGAGCAAGTCAATGAGGAGAGAGAGCGATTGTGTTATTTTCCCGTCTAACATTAACATCTCCATTTTCTTCCTGGTTTATCCTTTTTGTTTTACTAGGCAGGGAAGAAATACTGCAGAGTAAAGCACAGAGTAAATTTTCAGCGGTTTTCTTGGATTTGCAAAGGGATCTAATCAGCACTTTAACAATCATCCATTATTAATGACGGAAAATGTCATTATTCTCTTGCTGATGATGTCTGAATACATTAAATAGGAATTGGATAGCAGAGATTCCTGGTGGGATATGGGTTTTGGGGGCAACATTTTTGGGCCAACAGATTAGAGCTGAGAAGGAACCAACTTGAAAAAAAAATTCCCCCAATTTAAAATTCATTTTGCTCTATTTTCACCACACAATGATTAAGCTGAGCAGATTTAGAGAGTATTGGAAAAACATTGGGGAGATGCTGTTATGACAGCTGTGCCATTTTTTCATCCACTATTCTTCATCTTCATTCATGTTTTCCTTACAACCACCTACAATTTAATACTGACTTTCAGCTCTGAGAATTTCAGTGACCTTCCTTGATGTCATTAAGTGCTTGTGGCACATTCCACAGTGTGTTGCCACCTCCAGCCTCTTCGGTTCAGAGCAGTTCAGTTGAACCAGAAACAATGGGTGCAAGATGCGCTGTGGGATAAGCCATGAGGACTCCATGACCATCAAGGAAGGACATGGTTTGTGCACACAGTCCATTGGCACACTTCAGCTCCACATACCTCGCAGACAGCTCCCAGCACTGCCACTGAGTAGTGATTTGCTTTCTTTTCAGCACAACGGACAGTTCTCTACCCACATGCGTTATATCCTCTCCCACACTGTTTCTGCCTGACGAACAACTATTTCACAAAAGTGTCTGTTTCAACCTTTGTCAAATAACTTTTCACAAAACTTCAGATAACTGGAGTAGATCACCACAGCAATCCATGCTACATGACATCAGTCACATTATCACAGCTGTAAAATCACATCAACATTTAAGTGATGTTTAAGCATTTTTAGGTAATTTAGCCATTCCCATTGTTGCTTACATCTGACAAATAGCAGGCAGACATTGAACATCAATAATTAATTCAATTTAGACCATTAATTGTGCTACAAAACCCTGAACATTGATTGGTTCAGTGCAAACTGTTGCACTCATATTTCATCATTTCAGCACTGGAGAACATGAAACCAAATTTTTAAACAGAAATCTTCTTACAGAGCCAGTGTTCAGTACATTATTAATGTATAATAAAGCATGTCCACTGTGCTCTAATGATGCTGCACTGCTATGTCTTGCTAGTTTCACTTCCAGAAGGCCCTTCAGGGTATGCAGTGTAAACAGCTTGGTCTCCATTGATGCAATTTTTGTTACATAAAAAGAATCAAACTATCAGTATGTCAATATATATCAGAAAAACAGTTGTTCATGCTAATTAAACACACACACACACACACACACACACACACACATATATATATATATATATATATATATATATATATATATATATATATATATATATATATATACACACACTTTTCTCATTTATTAGAAAGCAATTGCCTTATACTTGTATGCGTACTTGTAGTTAGGGATATATAGTTTTGATAATGAAAGATCCTTATAATACTTTTACTTACACTATTTGTAATTCTCAGTAGAATTCGCTTATAGCTCAGTTTAGGAGGCAATAGCTCCTCAGAATTTCTATTCAGGGTATTCATTCTGTCTGCCTGAATATTCAGGCAGCTTGCTTTTTCATAACTCAGTCAAACAGTATCAAAGGTATATGTAAACATTCTGACTCTGGCTTATTCTATGCATGCTAACGTAGCCAGTGCTGAAAGGAGTGCCTCGCTGTTGATTCATTGCATTGGACAACTCAGTTCCTCAGCCTCCACTCTCCCGTCTCTGCTCCAAACTGGCCAACTGTCTCTGAGGGAGTGAGAGGGTCTCAGCACCTTGGACAGCTCTAGATCCTGGGCCGCTGCTCATGCTTCCTCTGCCATTTTTTTTTTCTATTTTAACACAGAGGAACTGTTCTTTCAGCACTTGGGTCCACACACTATCAAGCAGAGTTCTCACATTCTCTGTTTGTGTGTGTGTGTGTGTGTGTGTGTGCGAGAAAGAGAGATTGTGTAGACATGGTGTGTACTCCGACTTTGTTGTTGCTAGAGCTCCCTGGACAGCTCCCAGCAGAAGGACTGCTGCTCTGGCTTTTTATGATGGATTAGAGGTGTGTATGTGTGTGGGTGGGTGTTTGTAGGAGTGTGTGTTGAGGGGGACTTGAACTGCACTCATTTCGACTATGTTACAGCCCCTCTCTCTCTCTCTCTTCCTCTCTCTCCCTCTCTCTCTCTCTAGGTTGGCCCTGTTGTTGTTTACTTTCCTAGCGGTGCTTATACTTTTACTCACTGCTGTTGCAGAAATTAATGGCAGGTCTCAGGAAGTAAACAACCATGAAACGACCCAGTCAGGCCCATTTCTAAATACAATAAGGGGAAGGCTGTGTTTGTGTGTGTGTCAGGCTAGCGGTGGCTTAAGCTGCCGTTTTTATTAATTATTGACTTGCGTGAAGCCTGTGGGAAGGGCTTGTGGCCCTTGTGGGATATGACTTCTATGATTATGTCTGATTTACAGCCTACGGCACTCCTAGTGATGACAGGACTTCCTCATGCCCTCCCCACTTTTTTCCCCTATCCTTCTCTTTTCTCCCTTAGCCCACTCATGCTTTGTACCTAGCAATGCCTTTTTTTTTTTTTTTTTTAATCAAGCCAGACTTGAAACCAGCATAATCGAGGCTTAGGGCCAGAACTGCTGACTGGAACCCTTTGATGTTTGGGCTGCTGGTTTTGCGTCAGGTCACGGTGTAAATGTGGTGATGAGGTCATGGAGTGTTAAACCCAAGCCTCTTAGTGCACTTAAGGTAGCTGCAGAATATCTATGTAAGCTCTTTTGAGGTGCATAAATTTTGTCTTGTGGCATGTGCAACGTCTGAAGTTTTTAGTGAAGGAAATACTGTAGTGATTTATGGAATATCATAGGACAGCAGTTGTGCTCAGTGTGCAATAATAGCGCAGCACTATTCTCTGTGCTTGTGTGCACAAGTCTGCATTTGAAGAGATGAGATTGCATCAAATTAGGAAATGCAATCTTAAGCATTCATCATGCAGGGCACAAAAATAGAGTTGCATAATCATTAGAACACCCCAAATTTCAGTAAGATTGATGCCCTGTTAGAAAAAAATTGCATGTGCATATTCATGTATATTACGTGTGTGCACTTTGTGCACGCGCGTGCCCTGTTGTTGTCCCCAGGCACCACCTGTGACCTAGGAAAGGGTAAAGTCAGCGTGTTGATTTGGCAGCTGATGTCTTTCCCACCCCTACAGATGGTCCTCATGGACCATGGCACGGCACAGAGACAGCTGTGGGATGTCATAGAGAGAGCGAAAGAAAGAGAGAGAAAGAAGGGGAGAGGGTGCAAGGGAGACAAAGGCAAAGAGTACTTGAGGTAGAATTAATATCTGTGTTTGCTGACTGTTTGTACTTGGAAATACAATGTGGATAAAGAAAGCACCAAACTATATCTTTGTGTGTTTATATTTGAGTTTCTTTTCATTGTGGAGTTTTAGACAGGTCATCGATGTGCAGCTGCAGAAAGTATAGAGGGCAAAGTGCAGTTGGGGGCCAAGACAGTTTGAACACACTGTGAGTTTTTGATTGTATAGGTGGAGTAGAACCACGTGCAAATCCTGCAAACAGATGCAAAATTTATGAAGGAAATGAATAAGAACAGAATATTTTGAGTTAGTAAGAGGGAGGCAAGGATGGGGTGGGGTAGTGGAGGAATGATTTTTCCACGTAACATTGTGAGAGTCAACTAGAAAAAAGAGACAGAGACAAAGAGGAAATGAGGTTCAGTGTGGGTGCAGAGAGCAACCTGTGGTTTGACATTGTCTCACCTTGGCTGTCAGTCAGTTGGATGGAGGGGTTATCTGTCTCCCCACGGCCCACTCCCTGCTGCTTTAATGAATTTACTGAGGCCTTGGGAATGGCTAATGTGCTTGTTTGTGTAGGTAAGAAAACAGGTGGCTGAAAATTTCACCTCTAGCAGTTACGTCCTGGGGTGAACCAAATAGTCAGGCTGGCTGGGATTCTGTGCAATTTGGTTACCGTTTTGTAGGTTTGAATCTAAATCGTGACCTTTAGTATGTGCCTCCTGGAACTTCCTATTCTCCTTGCACATATACTTAGCACCATTAAAAATGTGCAGGTCAGAATAATATGTATATTTGGAGATATAATAAATTAACTGCTTTGGGGTTACCTTCACATTAAAGAAGGAATCACTGGTCATTAGAGAATGAATTGTGGACGTGTTTATTCAGTCACTGAATACAGGTACTCAGAAATTGAAAGTGTCATCATTCAGTATCAGGTGTGTCCAACTCTGGATGCCAAATAAGCAGTGCTGCGACGACGCATGGAACTAATGCCGTGTTTCCACTACATGGTATTGGCTCAACTCGACTCGACTCTGCCTTTTTGTGTTTCCATTCCAAAAAAAGACCTGGAATCTGGTACCCGGTACTAATTTTTTGGTATCACCTCTGCCAAGGTTCAAAGACTGGGGAACAGATACTAAAACGTGACATGTAAAAACTGCAGACCACTGATTGGTTAGAGAGTTGTCTCTGCGACCCGCTGTTTTACAAAAAACAGATGCGGAAATTGACAGTAAATATAGCGGTAGGTTAATCCACATGATGACAGCCCGCAAAACTACACCATGGTTTGTCGAGGAGGTCCAGATGTACAAATTAAGCATGAGCTTGACGAGACAACATGCAACGAGCAAGTTTATCAGCAACTGTCTGAGCAGATGGCACTGAAGTAACGCGCTGCATCACTATGACGTCCAGGTACTGTAAAGTCGGTAGTATCCAGTAACGGAAATGGTCTCCAGGAATAGTACCTGGTACCCGAGTCGAGTTGAGCTGAGTCAAGTTGAGCCATAAGTCTCATGATCCTGTCCTGAGGGATCCGATCACTCAGATGACTGATTGTACTGCAATGACAGCGCAGATGGCGAACGACTTCACCATGGCTCAGACCTGCTCGTAACATGCCAATGGCACGTTCTCTTTGTTGTATCGTAAGTCTTGGCATTTTGAGCTGGCAAAAGAATTTGGGCATTTTCTTTGCTGCCTTTATATCGGCTATTGACCACACCTAAAGTTACCAGTCAATGTGACTCTGTACAAGAGATTCGACTCAATGTCTGACATTACGGGATTAGTCCAAATGCCAACGTCGTGCGTCGGGAATGAAAAAAATACAGCTGTTAACTGTGTTAGTCATCTTCCGAGCAACATCTACAAAATAGGCACCTGAGCAAATCATTTTCTGGAAATTACACCATGTTTGGACAGGGCATTTTTAATGGTGCCAAGTATATATGAAACTGAATGGAAAAAGTGTAATCAATCTGGCTAATTTACAAGACCTTTTATAAAATAATACTTAATATTACTGACTAGTGAGTAAAAAGACAGTCTTTTATAACTAATACCCACATGAATCCTACAAGTGAGTTGAGACTATCATTGTTGCTCTCTCTGCCTGCCTCTGTGGATGGCTTATAGCTGCTAACCCACCCCAGCCTTCATTCATATGCTCCACTGACTGTTCTGCGTCAAATAGCCTCTGAACTCAGGGGGTAGTATCCACAGAGAGATGGGATGTGAGCTGCAGGGTGCAGGGCAGTTGGTCCTTTGTGAGAAGAGATGTAGAGGAGTGAGGAGAATGCTACTATCATCCATTCCCATTAGAAGAGACAGGAGGCCGAGTAGGACAGAAAGTAAGGAAACAGTAAGTCACAAGATGGCACTGATTATACCTCGAGACACAGCATGAGCAGAAACACATCACTCATAGCCATGATCGAGGATGAGAAACGGAAAGAATACGCGGAAAGGGAGTAAGAGAGGAAGAAAAAAAAGTGGGAATAAATCTTATGACGGAGACCTTTACCTCCTGCGCAGTGTTAAATGCTAAATATGCTGCTGCTTACTGCAGAGCATGGCTTTCTCAACCCTTCGGGCCCCTTTTTCTCCTCTGACTCCTCTGAGAGGGAGAGGAGGGGGAGGCAGAGGACTAGGTATGTCAGAGCTGGCTGTAGGCTGCTCGGCTGCTCGACTGCTCGGCTGCCTGAAATTGCTAAGAGTGCTATCTCGCTTGACATCTCTCCCTGGCTGGTTTATTTCAGTTGAGTGAAAAATGACATGTAACCATTTTCTGATTTGATTATTTTTCCCGCTGGATTTTTCCTCTTTAGAGAATCACTTAAAATATGCATTGGCTCAACTTCAGCCTGACAAAATGAAATGGAAGCATGGTGTAGCTAGAGACTGGATAATAATACAGCCTGCTAGAGTTGCAGAATACTCTTTATTGGAAGATTTCTATTATTTTACTGCTTGTGTGTGACAGAAATCTTAATTAATAGCTCAGAACTTACTTGAGTTTCAGCTAATGCTGAATTCTTGTAGCCCTGAGACCTAAAGAATCTACTGATCTCAAATGTTTAATCACTTTTGAATCACTGATCCTATCAATAATTTTGAATAATTCAAGTAAAATGTAGTTTCTCAGCTTTGCAGCAGTGCAAGATGTGTCTTTTTGGATGTTCAGAGGTTTTGCCATCGACTGCAACACCGATTTACCAATAAAACCTATGAACTTTGATAAATGAGAGTTGTCATAGATGCTTGTGTTTTGGGGTTTTTTAATACTGAGAAGTTTTTCCACATTTAAACAAAGAGATACATATTTAAATTATGTGTTCCATTTTAACGTTAGATAGAGAAATAGGACAGATGTGTTAAGTAAGAAACAAAAAACAGAAGACAGAAGAAATAACACTCATGGTTACTGATATCTATCATCAAAAACGAAGTACATACATTCTAGTCTGTCAATCCTTAAGCATCGTTCACTGCGTCATACTGAGTCCATTTCTCCCACTTAGTCACAAAGGCACTTTCTCTCATTCTAAGCCAATGTGTTATTCTCTCCATGGTGGAAACCGCTCTTATGGTCTCCAGCCATGGGGTTGTAGTGGGTGGTTGAGCCTTGCACCAGTTTTTTGTTATTGCTTTTTTACATGTGATCAATTATATTTTGGCTAAACATCTATCTTTCTCTGGAACATAATTATTCAAACTTCCAAGATACATAACTTTACATTCCCTGGGTATTACATATCTCAGAAATGTCTTTCATTATGTCATGCACACTTTCCCAGAATGAGTTAAGCCTATAACATCTACTCTGCTTTATTGTTTGTTTTTAACTCTCCTGTTTTACTGTACGGTGTCCTTGAGTGCCAAGAAAGGCGCCTATAAATAAAATGTATTATTATTATTATTATTATTATTATTATTATTATTATTATTATTATAACACTGCCAGAAGATGTGTGTGTGTGGTTTGCGTCTCTCTCTCCACACAACCACCAACATGTACATTGGGAACCAGTTTGTTTGCTTTTCAGTTCAGGTATATAGATGCATGTGTTAACCTTCAATTAATGAAATTTTTTAATGTAAAAGTCTCTTTTTCTATAGTTTTCTCTGATTTGATTTAATAACCTTTGACGTTACCCTGAGCTTATATAAACACCATAAATCAAATATAGGAAAATACATGTTTTTCACTGAAAACTGAAAAATGTAGTGGATGATGTTATAATAAATCTTGATAAATCACTTATTAAAAGATAAATGTTTAGAAGTTGCCACAAATATAGGTCTAGGTTTGAGGGTTAATTCTAAGAATAAGAATATGAATTTGGTTTAACCCAGAAAGACCCAAACTGGCACTGGCAACAAAAATCATCTACTGATCTAAACTGTTTAACACCTGTTCGTCCATTAATCATATCAATACATGTAAATAAATGGTGTAAAATACAGACATTTGGACATTCAGAGGCTCCATAGTGAACGTGGAAACACCGTCATCTTCTAAAACATTGATTCACCAGGAAAACCCATGGAGTTGGATCAGTGACAGTGGATGGATATACTTGTTTTTGGAAAAAGTCACTTTTCTTCAGTTTTCTCTGTTTCTCATATAATAACCCTCAACTTTAATCTGAGCTTTTATAAACATCTACATGATCAGTAAATTAAATATAGGAAAATACATGATTAACACTCAAAAAAATGCAATATAAGGAGGATAATATTGTAATCAAGGGTGATAAACTTAAGAAAGGATAAATATAGAGAAAAATATAGAGAAAAATTCATTTGGGAACTACCATAAAAATAGCACGGGGTCTTTATGGGTTAAGGGTGCTAGTAATATTCAATTCAGTTCATTTTTATTTATTTAACCCTATGTCACAAATAAATACTCTTATCTGAGATTTATGGTCACAGGTCTTTGAGTGTGTATCCCTCCGCCCATAGGTTAATTCCAATGCATCGGTACAGCAGCAGGTGGTAGGATACTCCTTTAACCTGAGGTCGTGATGTGGTTGCTTCAGTGTCCGGATGCTTGTATTGACAAGGTCGTGAGAAGATGCGGTAAACCGAAAAACAAAAAGAAAAAAAAACAAATAACAACTCTGAAGATTATACAGCGAAATGTACTGCAAGAAGTTTGGACCGGAAGTACAAGTACAACATTTCCACGTTAGAGCTTTTAGTAAGTGGGATAAAATAGGTCGATAGGTTAATTAACTTGGACGACGCGTCGATTTGGTGAGTGACTGTCATATCTTTATTATCTGTATTCTTCATTGTAACGCATATTGTTATGTTTACGACACTTTTGTGGAGCAGTGTATCTCAAAATGTGTTTTATTTGCGTCTTGTTTAACGTATTTGTGCGTATTTATGATAACAGCGCATTTATTTGACCGCAGCGAAAGCACAGGTGTTTCTCATTAGTGGTTAATTATTCCTCCGCTTTACGGGCCCTATACTGAAAATTACCAACAAAAAATGACTAAAATAAGCTTCTGTGTATATGAACTGGTGCAATAGCAGGATAGCAACATGTTTAACCCTTTGATGCATGAATTATGATAACCCTAGTCAATATTTTTTTTCCTGAGATTTTTTTTTTTATTCCTCTTTAGGCATGAAAAAAACAATAAGACAAATTTCTTTCTTTATTTCTTCATTTCAAAATTAATCTATTTTTCATGGAGTTACAAAAAATGTCCACTCATTTGGGCACCATTTGTTTACTTTTTGAAGCAAAGAAACGTATTTAACCCTTTCATGCATGAATTATGAGAACCTTAATCATGATCCCCCCCCCCCCCCCCCCCCCGTTTTTATTCCTCTTTAGGCATTAAAAAAAACAACAACAACAAAAACAAACAAACAATGTGATTGACAGCTTTTTATGAACCTATTTTTCATGGAGTTGCAAAAATGTCCACTCAAATGGATACGATGTGTTTAACCCTTTCATGCATGAATTATCAGAACCTTAATCAAGATTTTTTTTCCTGAGTGTTTTTATTCCTCTTTAGGCATGAACCCCCCCCCCCCCCCATGTGATTTTTTTTTTTTTTTTTTTTTTTTTAAATCAACCTGTTTTTCATGGAGTTACAAAAATGTCCACTCAGCTACACCATGAATTTTATTCTTGAAGCAAAGAAACATGAATTTAAAACCCAATATCATCAAGTGATGTGAAAACAGTGAAATGAAACCATGTTTAATGCAACTAATCTGATGTTTTCTCACATTTTAACATATTCTAATACTAGTTATTACTCACTTCATGGAGATAAAATGCAAAAAATAAATATTAACAATTGATTTCCGCTCAAGAACCAACCAAGAACAGCAAAGTTACAATAATGGTATGAATTGCAGTTTATGAGGTGATGCATAAGTGTCCACTGTGTTGGCTGATATGGAACTAAAACAACAAAACCCATGAATATACAAGAGTAAAGCTGTAGAGTAACTGTCCACTGTAGTGACCACTATGCATGAAAGGGTTAATTTTTGAAGCCATGAAACATGTATTTACTGAAATACTGTGAAAACTATGAAATATAAACACATTTAATGCTGCTAATCTGATGCTTTCTCATATTTAAACGTACTCTAATACTAGTTATTACTCACTTCATGGAGATAATATACAAAAAAAAAACATTTTGCTAAAGAAAAAAATGATAATTACAGTATAATAACAATTGATTTATACTCAAGCATGTTACTGCAGATAAGGTTTATCAAAAACAGCAAAGTTACATGATGCGTAAGTGTCCACTCTGTTGGCTGATATGGAACTAAAACAACAAAATCCATGAATATACAAGAGAACAGCTGGAGAATAACTGTCCACTGTAGTGACCAGTATGCATGAAAGGGTTAAAACGCAATATCAGAAAGTGATATAGGGTCAAAACACGGTATTCAAAATCTAACTGACGGGACATTTTAGAGACAATTTAACAGATTAGTGTTGCTAAATGAACCACATTTTAAGTTTTAAATTCGTTTTTGCTTTAGTTGGTCCATAAGGGATTATCCAAAACAAGGAACTACTTTTATATTGAAATAAATGTTGGAATGGCAGTCAATTAAAGTTTGCTCTCTGATGGGACATCACTGTGTTTTGACCCTTATACTGTGTGAAGACTATGAAACAAAAGCGTTTTTGATGCAGCTAATCTGATGTTTTCTCACCTTTTATCATACTCTAATACTAGTTCTTACTCACTCCATGGAAATAATATATTAAAAAAAACACCTTTTATTTAAGAAAACTGTTAATTACGGTCTAATAACAATTAGCAACTGATTTACACTCAATCGTGTTACTGCAGATCAGGTTTATCAAGAGCATAGAGTTACAGTAATGGTATGAATGTCAGTGTATTATGGGATGGTGCATAAACATCCATTGTGTTGGCTGATATGCAACTAAAACAACAAAACCCATGAATATACAAGAGAATAGCTGTAGAATATCTGTCCACTGTAGTGACCAGAATGCATGGAAGGGTTAAAGAAAATAACATATAAAAATGCCATACTTTTGATGTGACTGGTGTGGAGCTGTGATTTTTCTAATAGACAACCCTCTCCATAAATCATATCTGTTAAAATACAGTATATAATCTTCAATTTACTTTCAAATAACTATTGTTGACTCTGTTATTTGTTAAATGATCAGGGGTGTTCAGGGGCTACATACAACTACAACCAGACCAGATTTGTAATATTGACATAATAACCTATAAATAATGTCAACTTCAAAATATTATTTAGTGCATAAAAAAGTTCAATTACACCTGTAAACTGTCTTTAAATAAATATATTTTAATAACATGAACAGATATGAACATTTCTTTCAGTTTCATAAGAGAAATACATCAATTTTTTTACAATATTACGCTTCAGCTCATTATTACATGTGTATTACAATTTACAGATCGTTAATCTACAAAGGCACAAAACCTTTAGAAACAGGCATAATGTTGTTAAAATCCCACTCATGGCATTTTGAGTTCATACACTGTTGCCCATAAAGTTGGAATAATTTTGTTTTCAGACACATTTCTGTTTTTAGTTCTATTTATACACATTACTAATCACCTTTCATGATTACATACTGAGTTCGCTACTCTTGATTACACTATAATCTGGAACATCTCTACTCTGTGTTTAATGTTTTCTGTTTAACAGTGTATTTGTTCATGTTATTCACACACTTCTTTCATACTGAAACAAAGAGAAAAAATGAGAGTTGCATTATTTATATGCTATTGCGCTAGTATTTTAGTGGTCCGACCCACTTGAGATCAAAATGGGCTGAATGTTGCCCCTGAGCTAAAATGAGTTTTACATCCTTGACTGTTAATATCTGCTTTGTAATTTTTACTAGGGATGGAACAGTTATCCATGGTTTGGTGCGCATTGTGGTTCTTGAGCCACGGTTCATGTTAGGGTTCAGATGCAGAGGCCGGCTGGTGCCCGGCTGTGCGTTGAAATGTAACTGAGAGCTGTTGGAGAACCTTAAGGCTCATTTATGCTCGCTTGCTTTGCATAGGTAAACAGGTATGTCTGTTTCTAACATTGTCATGCATCACTGCCTTCATACTTCCATGCATCCTGTATGTTGGAATGAGTGTTTTTCAATCAATCCACTCGAGGGCGCTTCTCTTAATTACCATATGGCCGAATACCATGAAGAAGAGTAAAGTTTTTTGAGAAGAAGAAAGCCGATTATAACAAATGTGGTGACGACAGAGGAGGTTCTACTAATGTGGGTACTAATGTTAAAATTGAGAAGGGTAGTTGTCATAAATATGTCAGTAGTTTTTCACTAACTCACACAGTTGTTCTTTGAAAAGTTTCACTACTCTCCCTCTGGGCACTGATCCGTAAACTCCGACTGATCCGCAAGAAAACGGACAGAATTATGTACATAGTGTATGCAGGGGATGGACAGAACACTCTGTCTTTATCCATCTGTGTCTTTTATGTAGAGCATAAATGAGCCCTTACTCAGAAGTTGATCAAAGTTTCATTTAAGTCAAACGGGCTCACATGGCTCTGTGTCTGGCTCCAACCAACGACAGTAGAATTCTGTAAGTCAGCCATCTTGCAAAGCTCTAATATAAACGCAAGTTGTCTGGAAATGTCATTTGAAAATGACAAATGAGCTGTACCGTGCGATACATGCTCATATTGGACCGTTAGGGGCGTACGGAATACGACGGTATGATGTGTACTATTGCACCCCTAATTTTTACACTTTCCAGAATCATCCCATGGGCCGGATTGGGTCCTTTGGTTGGCTGGTTTTGGCCCAGAGGCCTCATGTTTGACACCCCGACATTTTATAATCACTACGACTGAATAGTCATTGTAGGTTTTGTGGCTTGGTGATTTAAACATCTCATTCTATGGTATGTCATTCCTTTTAATGTTCTTGTACTCTTCTTATTTTCTTTTTATTATTTTTTTATTAGCAGTTTTTAAAACATGCAGAAATTATTTTAAGTGTTATCAAAAATGTACTTCAGACATGTTCAGATATGTTTTTTTGGGCTTTAAATGGAAGTATATGACTAAATAAGGCAAATTTATAGAAGTCTGTATTTTATAAGTAGTGAAATTGACTTCACATACGTATTCTTGTTGTAAAATCATCCTGAATCTTGTCAGCCACATGCAAGTACAGAGCCAGTCTTTTTGGTCATTACTACGTTATGACATTTAGATTTAAATGAATGTTAATGCTGTGTAATTAAAGGTGTGCATAACACCTCCTCTGGTCCCCTGCCCCTTGAGTGAAAGTCTGTGAAACCCAGCTCATTTTCCTTTGGGGAACTGAAGCTGCAGTGGCTCAGCTTCCAGCATCTCAGCTGGGCTGTGAAGTACATTTGGTGTAGAGGCCAAACTTTGGTACTGCAATTTCTGTGTTAGTCATGTGGTGCTCAATGGCTCCAAAATATTCACATTTTCATGCTGTCCTCTCTGTGCTGGATGAAAATGGATGGCATACTGGTAGTCCACTGTGCCTGATCAGTGGGAAATTGCTTTATGCCCTCGTATATGCCGCTGAGAAAGAAAAAGTGGTAAACCATTAGTGACTTTCTGATCTTGCTACATCTCCAAACTGTGGTTTAGGTCTTGTGTAGGTTTCACAGGAGTTTTAGAAGGTATCTAAGTAACTTATGGCATCTCATCAGTCATGACTGGACAAACAACATCTTGAATATAAGTCATGCCCAAGGGTGCCGATTTAAAAGGTTAAAAACATCACTGAATTTGTGCTTCTATTTTTTTTCCTTCTCAGAACCCTAGGTCATATTACTCAGGTGTGTTTGTGCTGTTATATTCCACTGTGTCTTGGTCTGCATCACCTAATGCTCCCAGGGTTTTATGTGTGTCAGTGTGTGCAATACAAATGTGCTCATATTTTTATCTGTGACTAAAGGTGTGTGTGTGCGCGCGTGCGTGCGTGTGTGTGTGGATGGAAGGGAGTATTCATGGATTCTAGCCTGTGGGCAGGAAACATCATCTTTTCTTGTTTATTGGGAGGGAATGTCTCAGAGTGTAGGCTGCCTTTTGCAGTGTTGCTGCCCATTTGTATGTGAAGGCTTTATAATTGAATTAGCCCAGGCCTTATGGCCTAATGTTGGAGGCACGCTGAGTTCCAACACAACACTCCTTGCTCATTATTTGTGAAAGGAGGTCAGGAAGAATTGCATATGGAAGTGCATGTACTTGTTAAAACTGGCAATGGATGTGGGACGATGTTTATATTTTTGTGTTGGAGAAAATGATAAATGAATAGAAAATGGACTAATTATGTAGTGCTTTTCTACTTTGTTGCTGCAACAAATAGCTTTAAGATGTGCTTCTCATTCACCCATTGACACACAAATTTGAACCAGTAGTGCCAGTGTGATGTGCCATAAGAAGCCGACCAGGACCAACTTTGAATCACATTTTTGGCACAAGGGCACTTTAACATATTAATGGGAGGTGCTGGGGATAGATCTGCCAACCCTGCAGTTGGTGGACGACCTATTTAACCTCCTGAGCCACCTCAACCCTGATTAAAAAGCAAAAAAGCACAGATGTTTGTGTTCCATATCCCAAAATGTATCATCTTTCTCATTCTTCTATTGTGCAGGGCCACATGTGGCACATTGTGCATGTGTTGGGTCTGGTGGCTGCTGGATTTACGTCACTGCTCCGGATGTGGCAATGATTTCTTCATCATCTGTCCCTGTGTAAATCGGGGAATGTTTAACAGCTGTCTGACATGTTTATCAATCAAGGCTTCTGGGGCACTTGGGATGCCTGGCAACCGGTGTGGTTTATCCAGCAAAATGTACTTGTGTATTTTTACAAGCAAAGCTGTAGTGTTGAAAGATATGCTTTTGGAATCTTCTTAGATGTAGGCAACAACTCATACCAGTATTTAGATATACATCTGTTTAATCTCTAATGTTGGTGCATGTGTGTCTGTCCCGTACCCCCCCCCCCCCACCCACCCACCCACCCCCACTCTCACAGATACACATTACACAGCCATTGCCCACAGGTGCAGGCTCCAGCATAGAAGGCTCATTTATTTCAATCGGCCTTCTGTCAGTTAGGCATAGCCACCTGAGTATTGAAGAAACATGTATGCAGATTTTCCATTACTCTGAAGGTATCTGCTAAACAGCACTTTACCGCCCCTGATCACCTACCTGTGGCATTACTTCATTCTTTGATATTATATCACAGCACATCCATATATTCCACCTCAGCCTCAGTCTGGTCTGTTCTTATAGAAATGTTCTGTGTTGCTTTGTCAGGGAATCGGTGCATTTTGATGTTTCTGCTTTTGCATTTACGTATTGGCTGCTTACACAGGATGTCTTTTCTGAATTCAAACCTAGCGGCAGATCACACAAAATATGCTTAAAACACATTTCTGCCTTGCACAATACGGTAGCAGTATTACATTCTCGTGTAATGGCCTACAATCTCCTTGGTAGACTGTGGTTTGAAACGGTAGTGCTGTGGAGGATGTCAGCGTGTATAATGAGGATTAAATCATAGATGGGTAGGGAGTGCGGTGTCGAGACACTGCCACGGTTTGGATTTTAGTGTATACACTCTGGCACAGTGAAGAGGCCAAGCATTAGAGGCCCCATGGCAGGGCATAGACATGCATATATAAGATGTCATTGTGCATAATTTAGCAAGAACAAGCCGTTTAGATGGTTGTGTGCTTGGCTGTGTGAATGAGAGATTTGTGATAGTTATCAAGTAAGAGCTCAATCATATGGAACTGAGCTCATGAGCAGGTTAACCTAACCTGAGGTAAGAAAATTGCTATTGGGCCACATCAAATGGTGACACATTTCATGTTAAATAAGCTCTGTGTTGAGAACTAAATAACTTATCTCCATATTTAATACATGTATGAATAGGTCTCAGTAAGTTCTTTCACATGACACATGTTACAATTTACAGAAATTAAATTTGGGGGTAAAAATACTTAAATTAGTGCTGGGTCTGATCAAGTGAAAGTGAACATCAGTGTGAAAAGGTAAATTTGCACACATTTAGCTGAAGATCTCTATTTAATGGACCTGTTATCCTTTTTAAAATACCACTTACACAGTACAGGAGAAGTTCCAAACCTTCTGCTAGGCTGCATTGAAATAATAAAAAGACATGCAAAAGACTATTACTTTGAGAAATTAAAATTCTGAATGATGAAGTTTGTGCATTCATACACTGGTCACATTTAAAAAGACTATCTGTGAACTGTTACCAAGAAATTACTCTTTATTTGTAATTTACTTATATCAGTATAGACCACCACAAGTTGTAAATAACACTATGTTATTATTAAATACATCAAATAAATCATTGTGATTATATCTGGCTAGTTGTTTTAAGAAATAAGTCAACATTTTGGGTGATGCATACAATGGTAAAGAGTCGTCCATGTGTTACTTATGGCAGCCGTCCACGTGTTACTACATTCTCATGTCAATGAAACTGAGACTTTTCAATATTTTACTCCAAAATTTATTGTCTATTTTCTGTATTTCTGTCAAGAACCGCATGTTTTGAATGTTTGCGTAAAACTTAAAAAATTCATGTCAATTTCAAGTCCATGTGTTACCGAGCAGTAATTTGACATTTTTCACCCAAAAATTTTACCTCCCTGAATTTTGTTATACATAATCTTTAAGTGCTTATAAATACCTACTCAAATATGTATAATACATGCATATAAGTTACTCTGCTTACATGACAGAGACTGCAGAACACCAAATTTCTCCACGTGTTACCGCTTGATTGGACCCCGCTGTGTGACATGGGGACTCAAAATGACGCAAATATCCGAAACATGTTGTTCTCATTGATACTAAATGAAACATAGGGCTTTAGCTATGATGTTAAACTACAGTTGTGATCAATATTGGATAAAAATGTTTAAATGACAAGTTTTTATTAGCACAGATATGTTGTGACGCGGGGACAGCAGTTTGTCACCATTCAGTAGTCAGAATAAAAGGCTTTAAAACACTACAAATATGCTAATAAACTTTTATTTAACATACATATTACAACTGAAGTGATATATACAGCTAATAGCAGAGCATATTTTACAAATAATTTGATTGTACATAACCTTTCTATATTCTTGTACTGTTGAATAATTAATTCCTACAGATACAAAATATGAGGATCAGCACCTCCAAATCCGAGGCCATGGTTCTCAACCGGAAAAAGGTGGTTTGCCCTCTCCGGGTCGGTGGGGAGTCTTTGCCCCAAGTGGAGGAGTTTAAGTGTCTCGGGGTCTTGTTCACGAGTGAGGGAAGGATGGAGCGTGAGATTGACAGACGGATCGGTGCAGCGTCTGCAGTGATGCAGTCGCTGTACCGGTCGGTTGTGGTAAAGAAGGAGCTGAGCCGAGAGGCGAAGCTCTCAATTTACCGGTCAATCTACGTTCCTACCCTCACCTATGGTCATGAGCTTTGGGTCATGACCGAAAGGACAAGATCCCGGATACAAGCGGTCGAAATGAGTTTCCTCCGTCGGGTGGCTGGGCGCACCCTTAGGGATAGGGTGAGGAGCTCAGTCACCAGGGAGGAGCTCGGAGTAGAGCCGCTGCTCCTCCGCGTCGAGAGGGGCCAGCTGAGGTGGCTCGGGCATCTGTTTCGGATGCCTCCTGGACGCCTCCCTGGGGAGGTGTTCCGGGCATGTCCCACCGGGGGGAGACCTCGGGGAAGACCCAGGACACGTTGGAGAGACTATGTCTCTCGGCTGGCCTGGGAACGCCTCGGGATCCCCCCGGAAGAGCTGGAGGAGGTGTCTGGGGAGAGGGAAGTCTGGGCATCCCTGCTTAGACTGTTACCCCCGCGACCCGGCCCCGGAGAAGCGGAAGAGAATGGATGGAGATACAAAATATCACTTATACAAGTAAGAAAAAATATTAAAGTTAATAGTGCATTTAAATATTTTTCGTTCTTTTTAGGTTTCATGTTCTATTGATTATATCTAGATATCTTTTTCTCTACAAGTGATACTGAAATTTTGTAAACAGTTCCTTAAAATAAGAGTTCTTAAGCTAAAAAATGAGAAATGACGGTTGAAGCTTAAATTTTTGACACTGATGTTCACTTTTGGTGGATCTGGCCCTTGGGCACATGTACAACGTGTCAAACAGGGTATTTGGGAAGTGCACAACTACAGTTATTTCCTATTGATTTGTGTTATCACTACAGAGGTGAAGTTGTAGAGATGGTGAAGTTGCAGGGGAAAAAGGGTGATGATGGTTTGAAAGGGATGAGGAAGGGGAAAAAAGGAATTGAAACAGTATGGTGACTTACTGTTGGAGGCACCATGTAAAGCATATCTTAAATTCACTCTGGTAACTGTCTCCTACAAAAGTCCTGTGTTTTTTGGTCCTGCAGGAGAGCCGGGCAGAGAAAATTGCGATCATTTGATATTCAAATAATATTCAAATAAAAAGCTTGTGCTTTACACTCCCCCTGGCTTTCTCTGAATAACTGCCCACTCCACTTCTCCCTCCCTTCTCTTCTTTATTTCTCTTATTTGTCTGTATTTGTTATGTGTGTTGTGTGTCTCTCCCTCAGCTGAGTACGCTGTTAATTATTTCAAAGCAAATGGAGCTTCAGGAATATTTGGACACTCGAAGGTGTAGGCTTTGTAATTGTGGTGCATCCACCAGCGGGGATAAAGAACTATACGGTATGTTTTCCCTGCCATATTGTAAAACTTGGGTATAGCACCAGCTGTTTTTCCACAATACCTGAGCTGAATGAATGACAGGAACTAAATGACAAATTCTCTTTTTTTAGTTTATTTTTGGTCATGCTAGTTTCTTTGTTTTCTTCTTGAGGGTAGTACTCATACCCTCCACACACAATGTAGGAAAAAGCATAGTCTTTGATGAAATGTTACTGGCACGAATAATGCAAAAGAATAATAATACTGGAGGATCATTAAATTTAACATGACAGTTGAGTAAAATGAAAATAACGGGTTGATTAAATGTATGTTAGTGGAGTTGGTAAGCTTTGTATTGATTTTGCTTTTTATACATGCTAAATATAAAAATGAATTCTTCAACTATTGTATCAAAGGCAAACAAGAAACGAGCATACTATGTCTTTCTTCTCAGGGTTGCGTCACCCGTAGCTTGGCGCTGTTTGGTTTGGCTAATGACTGATCTGTTTATATGATCTGCAGTGAGTCATTATGGCTGCTTGCTGCTTGGCCGACATGTTCCTCCCTGTGTGGTGTTCCTGGGGACATTCATCAAATGCCTAATGGCCAAAAACAGAAGCCAGGCCACACTCTCAATTGCGACTTGTGGTTTTGGCCAATGTGTTTCTGCCTGCAGAAAGACTCATTAGAATCCAATAAATTTCTTTTTGTGTCATTGGTACACACCTTTAATCCACTCATTTGCACTTTGCTCTCAGGATAAAGAAATTCTACTATAGAAACTAAAAGATTTTTAACTTAATGTGAAATTCAACATAATTAAATCCAGTATTTAAAATAAATGGGATAAGTAATGTTTTAGTGAATACATTTTTATCACAGTGTTGGCCATATTCTTCTGTAATGATATTGAGTAGCTTAGTTTAGAATGTACATAGAAGTTAGGCCTACTGTGATTTTTATTGTGGGATGTCAGATATTTGTATTGATTGTGAGGGAGCAGTGTTTCCTAGTAATTATAATTGACCATCGTAGTTTGCCATCATCTCATAACAAAAATATGAGGGCCAGCAGTCATCCTCTTAACAGCATGACAACATAACAATGTATCTCTATAACACAGAGCAGAGTGTCCCTTCATTCTCACAACTGCACACTTAGAACAAAATTAAATTTTTTGGTGTGCTTCAACACAGCATTTCATCTGACGTCCATGTAGTTTGCAATTGAAAACTAGAAGCACTCGGAGAGCGCAGACCTCCGCCAAGGCTGATCAGTGCCCCCCCCCTCCCCCCCTCCCCGTGGGCCCCCCCACCCCCGATCACCGCCAAAATTTAATCATTTCTTCCTTATCCCATTTCCAACAAACCCTGAAAATTTCATCAAAATCTGTCCATAACTTTTTGAGTTATGTTGCACACTAACGGACAGACAAACAAACAGACAGACAGACAAACAAACCCTGGCAAAAAACATAACCTCCTTGGCGGAGGTAACAATGAGTATTTGAGTTTATTAGGTGCCCTGAATGTTCGTGTTCTTGATTGTGTCAACAAACAGACAATAGCAGGAACACATGCAGTGTGTCTATAAATGACAGCAAAACACAGTCAAGACTCTTGGCAAAGATTTTTTAAATTTTTTTGTCTCTGCACGACTACATTTACCTGTCAGTGAAATTAACAGTCCTGTGTGATTTACCCACCAAACATTCTTTTACATCTCTCCATATGAGTATAAATACATAAGTGCAACACTATCTTGAGATAATATTCTTTTCAGTGTATGCAGCAAGGCATTTTATGACTCTGTTAGTGTTGACAAACTGTAGGGAATCACTATAATGCGACCTAAATACATTTGCTAGCCCAACAATATTTATGTCATAAACAATCTATTAGAAAGACTTTATATGTATCACACTTACTATTAATTGAGTGCCCCCATGTAAAACATTAATGGATATAATCCAACACTGGGAGGAGTCTGCGTCTTCACTGAAATAACTAATAATCTCTTGGCTCTGTTTTATGGAAATTCCCCATTTCTTCCTTGACATGGAAGTGGAGCATTGCTTTTATGAGCTGCATCAATGGTAAAGGGAGTTGCAGAAAAGCTGATATCACTGTGTCGGCACAATGCTTGACACCGAGCCTCAGTATGAGTGGCAGTTCAATTTTAATCACCCCTCATCAGCAGCGATCATCTAGGTAAACAGTGCACAGGGACGGGATAATTAATCATCAGTCCCTCGTCCTCAATTAGCTGACTATTGGAGAAACGGAAGGGAATATTCCAATCGCCAAGCTGCTATAAAGGCGGCATGTTGATGACACATCATAGTTAAAGACTTCCACCTTCCCAGGATCTAATAGGCAACATCTTGTTAGCAGTCCCACAGTGGATAGTCTAGATGGGCTGAGAGCTGAATTGCAACAAGCAGAAAAGAGAAGGTAGAGAGCCAGAGATGGCAGAAGAGATGGAATGTTTATATCCTATTAATTCATGTTTGTTTTTCTCATGGCTCATGCAACTGGTCTCTTCACACAGTACGTTTGTGAATGCGCGATCACTTTGCTTTTGCATGAGAGGGGGGAAAAAAATCAATATGGTATTTGTGAGCACTGGGAGCGAGTATCTGCACTGCATCAGCATTTCACTGACTGGAGACTGTGAAACCACTCCCTGAAATCAATGGGTCAATAAACTGATCAGTCAGTGGTGCTAAACTCAAGCCATTTAGCTTAGATAACCTTTCAATCAGTTTAATGACCTATATGTTTGCCACTGCAATGAGAGAGAGATGGAAAGACTTGTTAAACTGAGGTGTATCTGTACATAAAATCAGATACATATAAATTCAGCATGTACCTTGATATAGAGTTCACAGTTTAGTACAGTAGAAACAATGATGAAAATGCAAATAGAAAATGTAAAGCATCTGATCACCGACTGTAATTTTTATTTTTGTTTTAAAAATCCAATATACAGCATGGTCAGTTTAAAAAAAAAAAAAAAAATTAAATAAATAAATACATACATACATACATACATACATAATATGAGCTTGAAACTATTGCCAAACTATTGTAACATGCAAATATCAAAATGGTCATCTTATGACATTGTTTAAACTCAGCCCAGTCTTATAACTTTGCTGTCTTACATATCCATTAGATACTGGGCATTGGACTCATCGTATATTTATTACAAAAATAAAACAAAAGGCGACTCACACATACTTGCATCTTGTGCTCTAGTCAATTGACATTATCCTTGAATTCATTTGCTGTTACCAGAGATACGGAGGCAGGAAGAAACAATATTGATCCAATGTCAGACAGAGAGGGGAGACACTCGGAGAAGGAGAAGGGCGAGAGACAACCAAGAGCGGAAATGTTAATGTGAGAAGAGGAGTGAGAAAAGGAGAATACATTTGAAGATAAATATAATAAAGGAACAGAACAATGCTAGAAACCAGCTTCCTAGTGAGGGTGGCGTAGGGCAGCTGTCAGATTAGTGCAAGCCAAGCAGAGGTAAGCTGAGATGAAATGGATGAACTTTTCACTGCCTATTCCTTGGTTCCCTTTAGTGGCACGGTGGCCACTTTTTCAAAAGGCATTAGTTGTCAGTCTTTGTGAACTTGGGCATCGCTGTTATCCCACTGTCTGTTCTCAGTGCCAGTCCCCTGTGATGCCGGCAGTTGGCTGGCAGCACAACAACAAAGGATGATGGTAAGGGCTACACCAGCTCTGTTCCCTCAGATGGCTTCCTGCTTAGCGTCTGAGCTTCCTGTGGGAGTCCTCAAGGTGACTCTAGCAGTTAGTCAGTTGTGTGAAAGATTGGTCGACTGGATCGGGTGATCACATCTGTATTTGTCTTGTGCAGTCCTGTAGTACTGTAGTTGGACTCCCTAGGTTGTCTGGTATGGGAAGTAGCTGATGAACTGCCAGGATGCTATTGATGTATTTGCTTAATCCACAGGTGTCAAACCTACTGCCCGGAGGCCAAAATTGCCCCTCCAAAGGGTCCAATCTGGCCCGTGGGATGAATTTTTTTAAATGCAAAAATTACAGTAGTTGCTTTTCCATTGACCCTCAAATTGCGCATATATAACTTGCGCATAAAAATGTACCTAATGGAAAAACAACAATTTCGCCAAAAGTCCAGTTTTTTGATTAAAAGTTTTTGCGTAAGTGTAAAAAGTAAAATTTCCTAAAAATATTGACATTTACAAACAATCCTTTCACACAAAATGTGAATAACTTGAATAAATATGAACAACCTGAAATGTCTTAAGAGAAGTATGAGCAATTTGAGCAGTATTCTGCCTCTTACTAAATGTTTTGTGTATTTGTAGATCCACTTTGATCTGTAAATTGTAATTTACATGTGTAAATGATAAACTGAGGCATAATATTGTTAAAATTGCACTATTTTTTTTTTTTTTTTTTTTTAAAGAAATTTCAGGTTAATCATATTCACATTTTTAAGGAAACTTTGTAGCTGTAAACATTTTCAGAATGTAATTTTACTTTTTTCCACTGTTATTTTACTGGTCCGACCTACTTCAGATCATATTGGGCTGAATGTGGCCACTGAACTAACATGAGAATGACAGCCCTGGTTTAATCTAATCTAAACTAGTCAATACAAAGGACTGACTTAAATACGTGTTCTGTCATATGTCTGTGATTAAGTGATGTAGTGAATTAATGAACTGCTTTCAGTGTCTTTCCCTTTACACTCACAGCTAATTTCTAAATCCTGCGGTCCAGCCTTAAGGGGCAGCATTACCACAAGGCCACTGCACAGTAAAGAGAAGTGAAATTACCATGGGCTGCACGGCCTGTCAAAAAGATGTGTCCCAAAGAGGAGATCAATGTGTTAGCAAAATTAAATATTCTGTACACAAAATTATAGTGTTGTGCAGTACAGTGCAATTGGTCCCTTAGTCTCTTGTGATGTGTAATTGCTCCAGACCAATTGGAAACAGTTCAGTCAGTTGTGTAAAGAAGCAAGGGAAAAAAGGGATGAAAGCATAATGTTGAATCAATTTCATTCATTTATTAATGTGTAGCAAGAGGCCTGCTTGAACGCTGACAAAAGGCATCTTCATTCCAGTTCAGTCAGTCAATCTTTCTCCTTTTTGGCTGAGCTACACCATGACTCTGTTTTATTTCAAAAATGTTACAACATTTCTAGTCAAGTCAAGAAGTTAAGAAAAAAAAGTCACATTTTTGTTTCTTAAATGTGAATATTTTCTGGTTTCTTTTCTCTATGACAGTCAACGGAATATCTTTGGCTTATGGACTGAAAAAAAGACATTTTAGGACATCACCATGGGTATTTAGAAGCACTGAAACATCTTTTTAAACCACTGTCGGAGTAATAACATATTGATTAATTCAGAGAGTAGTTGCTTATCTGATAGTGAAAATAGTTGTAGCCCTACTGCCATGTGCACATTTCAGTTCAAGAGGAGCCAAGTGTTATGGCTGTATAAACAATACATGGTATCCATTTGTTGTGTAACAGTACATTTATTGTTATGGTTCAGTACAAGACATTAAATTCAGATTCAGTAACTTTATCCTGAATACTATCATGTGTATCTGTGACTATACAGTAATTATGTATGTCCGTGCACATCTAGTAAACATACAGTGTGAGGTTCATTCTGTGGTGTAGGAGGACATCAGTTGCTGTTGTGCTGAGGGTAGCCCTGTTGTTCATGGTTTTGATTAATTTTTACTTCTAAAATGCAGGCGAATGAAACAATTTTTTTAAGCGTAACACTTTTATACCTTAATGTGAAAGATAGTTATACAAGAATAATAAAAGGCTTGCATTCAATTTAGGGCTGTTGAATGCATTTTACAAACACAGAGCTGTTCATAAATTGTAATGAACTGTTGGCACAAGATACCGGGAATTAGAGCATGGACATTCATTATAATAATTACGTTCCCGCAAATAGTGATAATCCTGTACCCAAAACAATTATATTACGGTATTTTAAGGACAGTGCATACACCATTTGTAGTATATGACTTCCATACTCAACTTTTTCTGCTTATAAAAACTTCATTTTCATTTTATTTATTTTTTACTTGTTTTTTTTTTTTTTTTTTTTTTTTTTTTTAGATATTTTCATTTTTCTGCAAAACAGAACATTCTCTGACAAAGGACCCTAAGAATTAAGGCAAAAGTAAATGGAATTCAATAGAAATATCATAAAGGGAAATCACATGGAAAATAAGTATTTGTTTTTACCGAAGAAAATTATAGCAGTACAATATCAGTCATAGAGAGACATAATCTTATAATAGCTCTCATTCCTTCATCAGTCACCCAAATACAGAGTAGTACAGTTCCATATCTGTTCAAAAGTGTCCACCTTTAGTTATGGTTCGCTCCATAATGCAGACCCTTTTCAGTCTTTGTACCCACTGAGTTATGGTCTGTGGTTTTTCATTTTCATTTTAGAAGACATGAAAAATCTCACCTTTTGATATTTTATCCAGTTCTAACATGAAAATATAATTTTAACCCACAATTTTGAGGTAGAAACGCAAAATAACTCTTGGTCTCTAAATTATATAAAATCTAGTTTCACACTAAAGTTAAAAACATCCAGCCTCAGTAGAGTATTAGAGCAGAAATCTTCATTCCGTAAACACATATTAGTCCGTTAAAAAGCAAATGCTATATTTGACAGGGTAAATTTCCTTACAGCACTGCATTACTTTTTGACAAATGACCTGTCTGGCTTCCCCACCTCCCAGCTAATACTAATGGCGTCTATTCCAACAAAATCATCCACATTTATTTCTCCTGCTTTTAACCTTCAAGCATTGTGTTTGGGCTTCCTGTCTGTTTGGAAGGCTGACAGACTGAGCTGTTGTTGTCAGAGGCTTTGCTCTCAAATACCACTCTTAGGTTTCATTCAATCAGTCATTCTCCCTGTGTCTCAGCATGCTGTGTATCGATGGTGGTTTGGAGCCCCTCTCCCACGGTGAGCTGCTGAAGTTGATGTAGCCTTAGGGCAGAATAAGCAGTCATCCAGCTGTGGATTGATGGGGGAGAAAGACACATGTTCAGATGCACACAAACACACACTAAAGCGTTCTGCAGGCTTGCTATTGATCTCATCATCTTATTGCTGATTCCAGTGTAGAGCACTCATGTAAAAATGGCTCTGGAATGTAACGGAGAATCATGGGGTGCGTTCAATAAAAAGTAGCCACATGGATTAAGAAAGTGAACCACTGACTTCAACTAATGCACGTAATAGTCAGTCTTTACTTACAGATTGAAGTCTCACCACAGGAAAGCAGTAAACTCTGACTGTGGACTGCATTTAATGTTTAGTTAACTCTCCCCATCAGAGTGTTTTTATAGTTAGTTGCCAGCCAGCACAAGCCTTTGTGATCAAATCTGCTAATTTTTGAAGGTCCACTGAAAACGTTGTTAGGAGTATGTGAACACTGAATACACCAAAAGAAAGAACAGAACTTCAACTTTTAAACAGAAACGAAACACAAAACTGAGGAACATAGCATTTTTCCCCCAAAGATATTGATTTTATTTATTTTTTTTAACCCATCACCACCCCCCCTCTTCGGAGGACAGCTTTATTTTTAATTACAGCTTGTGCGTAACAAGCGACAAATAACAATTTCAGTTTTATATTGTCATCCATTCCCTGCTAGTACGTGTATACATAGAGGTAGGGGTTCATATGGACAAAAGTGCACAGGGACAGGACATAACAAAGTGACAGATTGACACATGACAGTGAGACAGAACAGACGTAAGATGAGACAATTGGACAGACAAACTAAGTGGTTGCTGTTGGAGATACTAATGTCGATCAGATGTATTACGTTGGGGTAAGTGTGGTGTGTGTGTGTATAATTATGTTAATGATGAGTGGGAGTGAGGCGTGGAAGTTGAAAGCTGAGATAGAAAAGTTGGTGTTCGGGGTGAGGGGGGGTAGTAGAAGGGGCAAGAGGGTGTGTGTTCTGTTCTGATGACATACGCGGTTTTCGACTGTTTGTTTTAAAAATGTTATGAATGGGTTCCAGTTGTTCTCAAAGGTTGACATATGCTTCTTCTGGAGAGTGTTATTCTTTTCCATTGAAATATATTCAGCAATGAGGTTAGTCCAGTGAGTGATGTGACATGAATTCTTGGATTTCCAGTTTTGGAGGATTACTTTTATTGATATATTGAGATATTGATTTTCAAGATAAAACTGATTTGCTATTTACATTTTTGACTCTTTCTCATTTACAAAAGTAACACCGTTCAAAATTGAAGAAGGGAAAGAACCAACATAAGGGGCAGCAAAGACTACACACAAAACATCTCCCAAACCACTAGATTTCTTATAAACTTTACACACTTACATACATCTATTATGATTCATCCACATAAGAGTTTAGCCTTTTGCATATAAACACTTCCATACTCTGTGAGTCTGCCCCAGGGCAGCTGTGGCTACAGATGTAGTTTACCACCACCAGAGGGAGAATGTGAGCGTGAATGAATAATGGGTCAATAATGTAAAGCGCTTTGGGTGTCTAGAAACGCGCTATATAAATCTAATCCATTATTATTATTATCTCATACTAAATTAAGAAATGATTGGGTTTCCAGGTGTGTCCACACATACTGCGACATGTTTCTTCTTCTTCGCTTGTTGTAATGTATGTCAACATTTGGTTTTTTAATTCACCTGACTCTAGTTGCAAAAAAAAGGTCTTTCCATTGCAGTTTTGTGTGATATACCATGTGCACTACGCCTGAAAAACTACTCTTGCCAGCGAAAAAAAATTTTAATCAAAAAATTAGACTTTTGGCGAAATTGTCGTTTTTCCATTAGGTAAATTTTTATGTGTAAGTTGTATTTGCGCAATTTGAGGGTGAATGGAAAAGCAACTAATGACCCTCTAGGTCTTATGTCATTTCAATAACTCAGTACCTGATAGAGAGATTATTTGATGAGTTACTGATAGGGAAGCACGCTGCATTGTTAACATCATAAACAGCAAATGGTTCATTTTCAGGCTAATGGGTAAAAAGAAATCCTATAACCTAGTTAGACTAGGGTCTTTATGATTCCTCTTCTTTTGTCTAACCAACACTTTCCTTCCTACATGTTGACAGCACTCTGAACTCTTCACCTTGGCCCATTTCTATCCACATGTCACTTTGTTTTCACATGGATGTCCACATGCAATGATCTGACTTCGAGGGATTTCTTTAATGGTCAGGATTTGTTCTGTCATGAAAACAGTAATAGAATTTCACCTGTGCTTCTTCAGATCACGGTTAATGAGAACAGGTTTAGGGAAAAGAGCATGAACACGTGTTTATTAATGTTGATTTGTGATTTGACAAATGAATTTTAAATGTGGATTGTCTACATTTATTAACACAGTAAACTAAAGCTGCACAAGTTGGTGAAAAAGTCATTTTGATTTTATGGACAGTGCTGTGGTTGAATTTATTTGCTCGATTATCAGAGAAAATGCCAGATTAGTAATTTTAAGTTTTTTTTTTCATGTGGTATTAAAGATACAAAAACTTCAAAACGATGAAAAAAGCAGTGACCTTCATCTCACTTGCTTTCCACAGTAATGTGCTTGTTTAGTGCAACTAAATCTATATGTGTTGTCCATACATTGTGCATACGGGTCAGATCAAGTTAAAGTGAACATCAACATGAAAAGAAAAAATACATTTGCACACATTTATCAAGTGGGCTCATTTTTCAGCTAAAGATTTCTATTTTATGGAACTGTTACAGAAGTTACAACCAGTTTTATTGATTGTACTTTTTACACTGTAGCCATTCCTCAGACATAAAAGCATACCTTGAATTTGATGCTAAAAATTAAAGAATTTGAAAATGTATTCAATCTTTCACATTTAAAAAGACCATCTGTGAACTGTAACTGAGAAACGAGTCTGTATTTGTAATTTAACTATAGCAGTATGGACCGCCACAAGTTGTAAATAACACTGTGCTAGTGTTACATACATTAAATAAAGCATTGTGATTATATCTGACTTGTTTTAAGAAATAAGTCAACATTTTGGGTGATACATACAATGGTAAAGAGTCGTCCACATGTTACCACATTCTCATGGCAATAAAACAGACTTTTCAATATTTTACCCCAAAATTTATTTTCAGCATAGTTGAACATAATATCTAAAAGGTTTTGTCCTACTTGATATCAGTTTCTGTTGAGAACCGCATGTTTTGAATGTTTCCATCAAGCTTAAAAAATTTGTCAGTTTCAAGTCCACATGTTACCGAGCAGTAATTTGATATTTTTCATCTAAAAAGTTTTATCTCCCCATATTTTGTTATACATATTGTTAAAGTGCTTATAAATACCTACTCAAATATGTTTAATACATGCATATAAGTTACTCTGTTTACATGACAGAGACTGTTGAACACCAATTGTCTCCATGTGTTACCGCTTGATGGGACCCATACGTGAAATTTGTTATCGGATAAATGTACAGTAACACTGGCCGTGCCATTGTGATTAAGTTAATTGTGCATATCTACAGCAGATCCCGTACATGGAGCCATGGTGTCACATACAGTATATAATCAGAAGTTTTAGAATTATGTTCATTTACTATCTGATTTGCATGAACAGTTCTGTACGCCAAAGCTTTGAAACATAGAAGCAAGCAAAACATGAATTATATGGGACTAATAATGAAACGTTACTGTTTCCAGGTCTTGGCATCAAGAGGAAATTCAGAACTGTTTATATTATAATTGTTGCAGTTTCTTAATTCATTTAATGGTAAATGAGCAGAGTTACACTCGAGTGCACAGTCTCAAACCCTTTGCTAAACTTTGGAGTCTGTGTTACTATAGTTAACTAGAACTTTATCTGACACACAGCACACTGCTTTTTAATTTCTATCGTGTCTCCAGAAAATACTTGGGGCTGCAATTCTCGTTCCAGGGAAACTTATCCACAGCGCTTTACAGGTTCAGGGTTTTTGAAATGAAACAGAAAATGGAAAGAAAATTATTTGGCCAGACCACCTCAGTTAAGGAGTGTTTTGTGGTGCAGTGTAGAGATGGGCTTAAGTCTGGGTCGAGAACAGCTGATGGGAGATATTTGGATTGTCAAATAGAAATACTGACTTGGAGGGACAGAAATATGTAGCTTAAAGGATAAAAATGGCTCCAACCTGGATTTTTTACATTTAGTTAATATTCATTCCTACACTCGAGGATTCAGATTGATGTTCAGTGATGCAGATTTATGATGCAGGTATTTATTCCTTTGACTTGGTGTTAAATTCAAGAACCAGCTTCTTTTAAATAAACTGCAAGTACACTTCAGGCATCTATAATGGGCTTTCAGTGTCAGATTTTTTTTTTTTTTTTTGGTTAAGGGCAGGACAATACTGGCTAATCGATGTGCTATTTTTTTTCTGTTCCAAACGATATTAATACATTGGCCTTTTAAAAACCCACTACCATTGCAGTGTTTGCTGCTCTTGCTTTGCCCTACTTTGTTAAATTTAGCCTTGGTAATGCTGAAGCAAGTAACCTTTGTAACAAATGGCTGTGTTTGTCAGGTGAGGGATTCTCAAATCTTAATTTATTATCTTAAATCCTAATTTTATGTCACAGTAGTAAATGTCTAAATAATTACAGAAATGTGAGCTTATGGCCATTCTCAACAGGAACCGGCTGCATTTACATTTAGCTCCTCACAGCGCTTCATTATTTCATGCACCAGGGCTTTTTCTGCAAGAGCATCTCCTGCGTCTGAAATATGAAAAATACACATCTAGATGTAAATAAAGACCTATATTTGCTGGCAGTGGCCTTAATATGAATAAAAACGATGCAAATCACTCGGTGTTGACTGTGTTTACATACTACCAAGCACTCTGTCCCAGTGGGAGTACTCCACAGTGCTGTAGTGCTGTGTCGGCAACAGGCCTCTGACACAGACATATTTCTGTTAGTGTTGTCCCATAAAAACATATAGACATAGACAAAATTTGAACATTATTGCATAATTTTGCTTGTTTTACGGGGAGCTAGGGGTGACAGAAACAGATTTACCATTAAAATTGGCTCATGGATATACGATGGGCAGAAAGGCAAAATATAGCTCACTAAAAGCAGTGTGTTTCCTCTGTTAGATATTGGGCAGACGAGAACACATACGCACATGCACATGCACATACACATGTATCAACCTGCACTATAAAGCCACCTTTAATGACTTTACTGTAATGGATCCTCCTCAAGTTTCCACACATCTACATAAGCTGCAACAGGGCTGAGGAAAATAGGGGCAAGAGTCAGAAAGGGAGAGTGAAAGCTGCAGACAGGAGATAGAGATAAGAACTTGTAAGTACTCCTCTTTCTATTATCTACTAAAGCTGGCATTGTTCTCACTATTGCTTTTGCTCGATTGGGGCAGGGTGGTGTTACGTTGCACCCTGCAGTGTGTCTGTATACTGTGTGTGTTGGTGGGGTTTTAGAGTATCACTTAAATGACGCTCTACCCACAGTAGGCAGGTGATGAAAATAGCATTGTGCTTCCTCCAGGCTAAGAGATGTTTCACGAACTTTGAA
Organism: Sphaeramia orbicularis; assembly: GCF_902148855.1. Classification (NCBI taxonomy): domain Eukaryota; kingdom Metazoa; phylum Chordata; class Actinopteri; order Kurtiformes; family Apogonidae; genus Sphaeramia; species Sphaeramia orbicularis. Next base: position 20,844,041 of record NC_043974.1, on the reverse strand, counting down.
CACTGTGTCTGGTGTTTATTTTAGGAGAAAAGTTTTAGTAATCAGCTTAATTTTGTGTTCCTCCTACTGACACAACCGTACCTAGTTCAAATATTTACTGAGGGCAAAGTGAATTACTTGCCTCATTCTCTACTCTGCTCTACTCGATGCTGTATACAGTAGGTTCTTGTCTTTCATCCAGAGGCTCCTTTATAGGGATCAACTCATGGCATTATTTATGCAGGCAGGGTAATTGGAACTCTGGATTCGTCCCTGATGTCTTGCACTTGGGGATCTCTGGCCAAAGACTCAGTTTACCAGACTGACATCATCTTTAGTACCCCCATATTCCATACTCCATTGACCCCAGACCCTTTTCATTTTGTGAGGAAAGATTTACATTAATGCATGAAATGTTTAATGGGCCAAACACTGACCAAAATTATGCTTAAACATTAAAATGAAGCATATAATGGGGTTGTGTAATGTGCAAAGTAAAATCTATAATACATTACTATTGCACCATTTGTGTATTCTGACATAACTGTGTAGGCACTGATGGGATGCTGGCTTAAGATGTTTTTCCCTTTTGAGACCTCTCAAAACGGCATCTCTGACATGAGCCAGGTGTGTGACTTATCACTTATGCAGTGTGCCTGTGAGTCATGGCCGGAGATGACAAGCTTTCTTGTTCCTCTAAAACTGGGCACGGATGGAAAAGAAGCTAAATACAGTTCAGATCTCCAAGAGTACATGCTCATAGATCACATAAACAATAGCTTTGTGGAGGGAGGGGGAAAAAAAAACGAGAAAACCTCCTGAATTATTCATGAATTTTCATGGGAATGTTTCATCAAGTTTTACTTTCCCACTTTCGCATCAAGTGGAGTGTGACAAATGATTCAGACCTACAAAACACAATTCCACAAGGAGAAGAGACAGTGACAGCAAGAACTGCTTTAAAAACAAGCCCTGACAAGAATGGCAGAAGAATGAAGAAATTTGACCTATCTTTGTCTTTGGTGATTAATTGTAAAGATGTCCTGATGTTGCATTTGTTGCTGGCTTCCCTGGCACTCTTTCTGAATATAATGTTATATTGTTTTGAACAGAAGGAACTAAAGACTATCTACAACAATCTGTAAAGCATACAGCTGCATCATTTTAATACAAATATGTGGCGTGCATTACCAGTGCATAACTATTCACTGGCTTCGTTGTGAATCTATGAATCAAGAAAATTCTGTGTTTAACTGGCAAAGTGATGCGATGCCTAGGCCACAGATTACTCAGGCCAAACAAATGCATCTGAATCCATGCATGCAATCAGACACACACCCTACTATGTGCTGTGTTTAATTGACCTGATACAATTCATTGTGTGTGGCATACGGAGTTACCTCTGCTCCAGTCCTCTTCAGTCAGTAGCTGAGCCAAGCTAGATGCACTTTATAGACTCACTGGCTCCAAACATTCAGGTCTGGACAATGGGGTCACTGACAGTGTTAAAACATGGGACAGTGATGTCAGCACTATTACTCTTTGAAAGCCAGACAATACTCAATAAATAATCATTTCTGGAGTGTGGCAGTGCACACACACACACACACACACACACACACACACACACACACACACACACACACACACACAGAGCACACAAAGCACACACACATAACCTAAACACTTTAAATCTGTTCTTGCTCTGAGCACGACAGTAGCATAAATCAATAGCCTAAAGCTGCCTGTTAAAGACCTTGGTGGGAATCCAACTTGGCTCTGTCAAAGCTTGCTTTTCAACTTTGGAAATTCAAGATATAATTTTACTAATGGCCTGTGTTTTTGTGAAGTGCCTTTCATCAAAGGAGCATATACTGTATGTCCCAAAGGCAATTTGGTGTAAAGGGAGTATTTGTAATATTTATGAAAATTGGATTCTACAACTGTCGGCTAAAGAAAATCCAATGGTCAGAGTGCACTCAGACATCCTCAGTACACCCCAGTGGTACTTGTCCAAAGGAGTGGGGCAGATGAAGGCATGGGAGGGAGAAGATGGAGGAGAAGGAGATTGTTAGGGCCCCTCAATAATTCATTCCCATTAGCCAATATAAAAGTTCTTCATTCCACTTGAAATAATACATGAAACGTCTGCCACAGACACACCCGTGTCAATTTTTAATGGTTGGCTCTTTTTCAGTGACTGAGCTAAATCAATCATTGCCCCAAAGTCAAAAATTAGAATACTCCTTTTTTATTGCTGTCCCCTGTTTCATCCACTTGAAATTATTCACAGATTCCAAGTGTGGCGAGGATGGTTTTCAAGGTCTACTTTGAAGGGGTGTGCAGGGACAAGTTCTTCACAGTGGCATGGAATTCGAAGCGAAGAGGATGACATTTCTTTTTCTTTTTTTATTTCTCCTGTTGAAATATGCATCATGTTGCCAGAGATCCCTGAGTGCATTTTTCTGTCCAAGACTTAAAAGTGCCATGCACTTCTTTTTACTAGATCAAATTTTTCCCCTCCAGTAGTGTATTAAAACATGCACAGCAGCATTAGTTTCACTCAAACATCTAAGCAGTTTGGCTGCAGACATGACTCTAAGTAGGTTTGATGTGATTATACTGCTCGAAAGTCTATTTCCTACAGAGATTGTGATACAGTATAGGTTATTTATATTGGCTTTTATTCTAATTTTGTCTTCATACATTTTGTGCACTGTTTTGCTTTGCTTTATGGCTATGCATGTGTCTATGGGCAGAATAAATGGTTGCTGTAGTGTCAGTCTGTCCCCATTGCTGGTTAGCCCTGCAGTTCTCAGGCCTTGAATATTTTACGGTCTCAGGGTCTGTCAGTGGGCTACTTCACACCAGCCCTGACAGGTGTTGTCTGTGTCACCTCACCTCTCTCCAGACGACCTCACAAAGAACACAGGTGCACACAAATCACACACAGCATAAAGGTATGTACTTCTAATATGACAATGGCTCTTTGTTTTCTTGTTTTTTTTGTTTTGTTTTTTTTCTACTCCTGGTATAATAGGCTTTCACTACCAAAACTAAGGAATTGGTATATATTCCACATAGCAGGTTGAACGACTATTTATTTCCCATACTGAAAATGACACAAAGAAAAAGACTCAATGGGAAAATCAATGCTGAGTCATAATGGCCTTTTTCTTATCAGCTGACATCTGTTTTTAGTGTAAGTGGTTCATAATAGAAGTGTTAGTGTGTTTGGCCAGCAAGGCACTTTTATCAAGTGCATCTCTAAACACATTTTTCTACAATATAGAAATGCATTTTAAAAAACCTAAGATACACAGTACATCAGCAGGGTCATCTACTGTATACCTGAGCCCATTGTAATGCTGTCAGATAATGGAACGCAAACCTATCTGGAATTTTTCACCGACTGATATCAATGCAAGCTCAAACCTGGTGAAGTTTAAAGAACAAAACTTTGTGTGGATTCTTCTCTTCCATCTCTGTCTTGGCACGTTGTACTTTCGAGTCTCCATTTCCATTGCTGTGGCCTAATTTCTATAACCCTATCTGCTCTGCTGGTGATATGAGAAATGGGAAAGTGGGAATTGACCATTACAAAGCGCTGCAATAATTAAAAGAAGAACCTCCTTCGGGTTGTGTGAAGTGGAGACTTCATAACAGCACATGGGTGTCATTTTCAGGCACCGAGAGTTGAGGGCAAACTAGCTGCAAACGAGTCGTGTCTTACATATTTTGGGGTCTCCAGCCGCTACTACTTAAGCCTTCACACCTCAGGCCAACCTGATTAGGCCACCTCTGCCTTGTTTTCATCCACTTCCTCTTTATTAGCTAATAGGCTTAGCTCTCTCATGGGGCTACAGACACATCGGATCAGCACACCAACCTGTGCTCTGTCTATCTCTGCCTCATTTCCTATCCTCGCTCTCCCTCTCTTTCCGTCTCTGCCTCATTAACTGTTTCATATGTAATCTCACTTACTTTTTTGGCTTAACTGAAAGTGGCAGAGATGCATGCAGGAACTCACAGGAAGGAAATCTTTAGAAGCTCTTTGTTGTATACGATCTACAAACACAAGTATGCAGTATCTGCACGCAGATGCACAGACAGATTATATTCACTCAACTTAAAGTGTATGAATTATTCACATTGTTTTTCTCCATTTAGGGACCCATCTTCTTCATCCTCTGCTTTATTTGCCTGTTTTCCTTTGGGTCAGTAAATACACACAAACACATGTGCACGTTCAGAATGAAGGGCAAGTTTTATGACTGCATTGCTGATTGTGGGTGTGGAGTCATAAAAACAGACAGCATCATCTCTGACTTATCACTGGCAATATAAACATAATAACTCCACTGGGATAGTGCATTACACTATAATTGACCCTTCCTCATCTTGAAAATTGAGCCCATCATTTCCAGCTCATGTGTGGCAAAGTCTTTAGTCTGAATGACGAATGAAATTAATACGAGTCCTAGCTTGGTTCTCCATCCAGTTAATTGTAATTTAAAGATGGGGCAAAATATGATTGATTATTATAAGGTTTCTTTTTCTGCTTTCAGTTACCTGATAGAAGTTTAATTCCTGTTAATGGTCTTTTCTACCAGTAATTTTGTAAACTTACAATTATTAGTGTTTGTTTTATTTGTTGAGAGGAAAAATATATCCTCATATTTTTCTGTTTTTAACTGAATTTTATAAAGTTTAGTACTAGTCTCATTAATCTTGCTTGCTGGTCTCCATGTACAGCAGCAGCACATAAAGGCGAAAAAGAAAGTGAGAGACAAAAGTTTCTCTCCAAAGCGATATGAAGTATACTTGACTAAAAACCATGCAGGCAGTCATACTGACTTACTAATTTTCACTTATTTGCCACACTGAGCGCACCCCGCATTGGGTAAGACAGTGTAATATGTTAAGTGGCATAACACATGCCGGCATAAAGTTTGTCTTAGTATTAATCTATTTCAAGTCTTACTGTCAGTGGAACCATGCAGATTTTAATTACTTCCCATTTCCTCTGTTCCTTGTCCTTAGAGATGCAGGTCCCTTTGTGCCAGAGGCAAAAAAAATTACTGGGAATGATATCACTAACTGTACATTAAGGTCATATTTGCAGTGGCATGTAGCCCTGTGGCCATCAATAAGCTATGGCATATTCAAGCTTTTTGGGGATATAATGTATGGCATAATGGTGTGCTTCTCACATTCAGGCACCCCCAAGGTCCTTGAGGGGACCACAGGAGACTTATTAGCATAATGAGGACATGTATATTAATGATTTTCTGATAATGGGCTTCACTGTCACAAGGACTAGCTCACCAGCTTGAGCTTGGTATGTATTGCAATAATGCCGATCTGATATTTTTCCTCTATGCAATTACGTTTAACAAATATTTACATATCCCTTTAATACAGCATAATAGACAAAAACGTCCTACTCTTAGTGGGCTTAGATTGTATTATTCACACAGTGGATTGATTGGTAGATATTAGCAAAGTTTTGTCACATATTTGCTGAATAATTACACTGAAAGGTTTATGAAACTATTGCAAAACAGTGGTTTGACATGTATGAACTTTTTTTTCAGTCCATAATAAATAAACATGAAAATCTTATCAATTGGGGCAGAATGTATGTGGATTAAAACAGCAGTCCAAAACTGAAATTATGTTCTGCAGCGTATCGTCATTTTCCATTTATTATTCAGATGACATTTTCTCCCACTCCTAATAAACTGTGACTTCTGTGATGAATATTGTTTGATGGAAACAGTCCTCTTGTTATTCCTGGTGGGATGGATGATACTCTGAGATTCTGTTAGCTCGTGTAACCAATGGCGTGCCATACACAGTTATGGTAGCAAAGAGAGATTCCTGTTGATTCATAGATGAGATTAGCCAAGGATTGTGGTGCTCATGAAGAGCGTGACATGGCCTGCTGTGCATGTGCAAAACTGATAGAGTACTGCAGAGGGCTAGAGGATAGACGAAAAGAAATGGGCTTTATACCCAGGGCTGTTAAATGCGTCAAGTTAGAAATGTTTTTTGTAGATATTTGGCATGTCTACATCTGACTAATGGTTCAAATCGGCAACATATGTCCACAAACTTACCCGTCACCTTTTTTGGCCTCATGTTTGGCAACATTTGAGTCTCAGCAGCTCCAGAAGATCCTTTCTAACCCTGATCCCTTTGCTTGCTCTGGGCTGTGCAGCTGGGACTTGGGTTGTGAAAGAGACCCCCTCAGCTAAAAGAACTAACATGCAAGCACATAGCACATGAATCCAAGTAATATGAGCCAATAGCGTGGTACTTTTACAAGATACTATCAGGGAGAAATGCTGATGCCTTTGCAAAGTACTCCCACACCCAGTCCTCAGCCAAGTACAGTGTTTCTACACTTCCTCCCCAAGGAGTTACTGTGTATGGTTTCCTACGCACTCACACCTGCATGTGGGCCAGAGTTTGGATCAAAGGGATACTGCTGATAGTATGTGGAAATTTAAGTTTGGACTGCAGCCATTTACGTGTAGTGTTTGCTTATTGGATCCTTGTGGTAGACCTTTGGCATAATTATGTACTACATCTAAAGGGCTGCAGCTGGCTGGACAAATAAAATAAGCTTCGTATTGTCAACGTGTGGTGCAAGAAGTTTAATCAAATGTCTTGTTATAATGGTATTCAGAGCTACATTAAATAAGGCTACTGAACAAAAATAGTGGAGGATTTTTTTGAAGTTCTCTCTTAATTAACAGATAATTCACGTCGACGCTAGTGTGTTGCCAACTAGCATAGTGAAAGGCAGGAGGCAACACGGATGAAGAGATTTCAGAGTTCAGCCATAGAGTGAAAGATGGATATACAGACAGACGAGAGGAGTAAAAGAGCTCACTGGGAGAAAGTGTCAAGAGAGCTCTGGTCTTCTCTCCCTCGAAGAGACGTTGATCATAGAGTGCGTGGCTGTTGTGGGATCAAAGGCTTTGTCAGTCAAAGCCCCTTGACTCTGTCTCCACAGAGCCGATACAGGTACTGTGGGAAGCGTGGACTTAGAATAATTCATGACCAGGGAGGATAACCCTCAAATACCCACTCCGCTCAGAATGAGACGGTGCATTAGGGGTCACAGGTCTCCAAGCATGCATTGAAGAACAGCTCTGGAGTTCTGCTGCAGTTATATCGTCTGTAGAACACATGTACAGCACAGTAGATTGTTTGCTTGGCACAAACATAGCCCTGCTGTGATGTGTTTGTGTGTGGCATACAGGGCATGTTTTTCATGTGCATACGTGGGCATGTGGTTGGATGTTTGGCATGAAATATGTTGTTCTGTGCTTTGTGCATGTGTGTATTTTTGCTTCTCAACCCGAGGCTGAACTAATGCTTTAGTCAACCAGATAGTTCAATCACGTTCTTCTCACAGTCCCGTGCTTAAAACACAACATATGGGTTGTGCTTGCTGGAGGCTCATTTTCCATACCTCAACCCTGATGTGTCTGGGCATATTCACAAGAGACAAATGTAATATCATTGTACTTTCAACATTAAACTTGACAGATTCTTTGTTTATTGACAGTAGGGACTTTTTAATGATAAGCTGGTGCTGAGCTTTTATCATTTTGATATGTATCTGTGTTTATTACAGTATATAATTTGATAATGCTTACATTTTGAAGAATATTCTGGTATTTAATGAATACTGAGGAAACATTATTCATTATTTAGTATGGATTTGACAGATGATGAACCAACCAACAAATAAACCTTTTAAAGAAGCATGGACCCATCAACAAAAGGCCTATGATAGAGGAAACTTCATGTCCATTTAGATACAGATGTCCGAATCTCTGAACCTCAGTGCACCATGAACTCGTGTCTGTACTTGTCAAAGTCTGACACAGGCCAGCAGACAGGACAAGAACACAGTAAATGACTCCAAAGCATGGTACAGAATGTCAGCATCGTTCTTTAGTAAACTAAAGCACTACTTTTGTACAGACATTTGAGTGTTTCAGGAGGTTGTTTAAGATTTACTCACCAGTCAGAAAACATGCCCATGTATGAAATCCATCCATACTGAGTAAAAAAGTCCAAAGCTTTTTTTTTTAATGTTATCTCATCCCATTTCATTACTCAGCCATAACCAGCTAAGAATTCTGTGTTAAACTGCTCCTGAAATGAACCATGTAGAAACAGAATTATGACCAGAATATATCAGTGGTTGAGAGCTTTTAGGTGATGCTACCTTGTAAAGTCAACACATCCACAGTGGTCAGAGATCAAGGGTTAACCGTTGTTTCCTCATGTTGTGCTTGTGCTTATCTGTCTATCAATTTCAGTGAATTTAACTTTATGAAAAATGCAGTCTGATTTTGCACGTGTAGACTGGTTTGAAGTAATTAGATTAATCATGGTTTTGCTTTTATTTCTCTGTAGACTTTTTTTCAAAAGTTCAAAATGCATCCTGTTTTGTCTTACTTGTGAATGTGTCTCTACGGTCAGATATGGCATAATTTTAGAAGAGAGCTTTGAGTCACGTTTTGGTTTCAGTCCCTGCGGCCAGAAATAAATTAATTTAAAGTTGGAAATCTTTCCATAACATAAAAAAAAGGGATTTATTTATTCATTTTTTGCCATATTGTGTAGCTCTAGTTGAAAGGTAGTTAGAGCTATTTGAAAGGAAATATGAGCAAATCTCTTAAATACAGTGTTTGATGATTGCATACATTGCATAAATGAAAAGCTGATTCTTTATATCTGTAATTTTTTTGTAAAAATGTGTTTCCGACTCATTTTAGCTACCTAGAAAACAACACGCTAGTCATGTTTTGCAGGGCATCTTCTGTCACCTCCTTTCTCTTTTTGTCTCGGTTCTGGCATTGAGCTTGTGGCAATATGTCTGCACCTGCTGCTGCCAACTATTAGGTGGAAAATTCTTTGTTTGTTATTTGTAATGCGGGAACATATTTATATTCCTCATCACGGCATCCAAGTGACCTCTGTCTTTGCCAAATTGCTTTGGATGGCATCAGTACTTCGGCATGACATGACTACACAAAAAAAGTGTTTTCTTTTGAAGACTTGTAATATTTTTGCTGTACACTCCTTCCAACAAAGTTGTGAATAGGAAGGGGTGTAAAGCTGTGACAGAGTTGTAAGGGTAATTGTGAACATCAGTCAAACTTTTCCTTTTCTTGCTTAAAATAATAGAGCAGCTGTTTCGTCATCCCTTCAAACCATGTCTTACATTCTGTTCATTACTACATCTACCCACCTCCTTATCCCCAAAGGTGGAAGTTAATGCATGCAACTCTGATATCCTTCTGCATGAAGATGTCAAAATCCAGGTGTTATTTCTTTTGTGTAATTGACAGATGGTGGGCAAGGAGTTATAATTTAATTTAAGTACTGATTCTTCTTTGATTTAATTAATATGATGAACGTCCTAATTCCATCATACTCCTCTTCTTATTTTATTCGTCCCATTTTTGTTTAGTTTTTTTCTTTTCCACTGTGACCATACTATTCTCAGCTTAACTCTGGTTTATAAATGGTTTTGTGATGATAGTTTTGGCTGTGTTTACCGTATTAAATGCATCCCTGTAAAACTAACAGAACTGCAACCATAGACGCTCATCTGTAGATGTGTACTGTAAACACATTAGTAGTGTTTGTGTTTTTGATTCATACATTTATCACAGATTTAGTAGGTTTTTATGAACAGTAGAAGTGAACTTCGAAAATAGTTGACTTTTGCACTAAGACTGCAAACGACTTAACATGAGAATTATCGGTGTGTTGGTGAGGATGAGGATGATGTATAAAAGACGTATATTTGTGTGAGTTTTGTGCTGTTAAAAGAAAGTAATAATGACCTTGCGAACTCTTAGTGTCCCTCCTGGTATTGTCAGCTTCTGTTGAAGGATTACAGGATTATGCAGTGATTTGTATCGCAGCACTGGGACACCTACTGCCTCTCTGTATGTACTTTGATCTTAGTTTTGACAGGAGTCCCATGTCAACCCATTAGAATATCTCTCTCTCTGCTGTTGTTTTAAGAAATAAATGAGGGGGCAGGGGGAAACTGAGAAAGTGGGTCAGTGTGAATATGCAAGGTAGAGGGTTGGAGGAGGGAGAGATGAAGCTAGTAGGAAGAAGGGGAAAAGAGGGGGCATTAAACTCGGAGGCAATAATTAAGTGGAATATGGAGTGTGCCCTCTAGGGTACATCCAAATCAGCATTTTTCATTGTGATGGAATGTGAGACGGCGTTGAGTCCCGTTATTAATGAGTTTATTTATGTGTGGGTGGAAGGCATTCACCCTCACTCTGCGACACGCTTGGCCGGTCTCTCTCTCTCTCTCATACTTGCAAATTGCTGGCAGGGGGCAAACAAAGGTGACCCAGGGTCACATCTCTTCATTGTACTACAAGCTGTGGAGACCAACCATGTAATGATGAGCTTATTTACAGAATGCCCCCTCAATATGTGCAATCATATGGATTTGTAAGGGTTCATTAAACAGTATTTTTTTTTTTTTTTGCTGTTCCATTTTTGGAGATTTAAGCTACTGATGGCAAGTTTTTCTGTGTCAGTCCATGTAAATTATAGTTCAAATCATTGTACTGACTCCAGACCATGACCGGCATCTCATTAAATGACTGCTTATACACAGGACAAACATAACACATGCTTGTAGAATTAAATATATTAAAGGTTCAATATTGATGTTACTTGAGAGTAAAGCAGTGCAATATGGACAAAAAAAATACATCACTTTATTTTTGCTAAATGGCAAGAAGATTAAAATACTGATGAATAACATATGTCTCTAATAGAAAAGCACAATCTCCTGTAAGTTAAAATGTAGAAGCTGAACTTGCAGTGGTGACTGTAAGTCTTTAAAACCGGACACAGTCTACACATATGCAGTTTGGATGGCTGTAACTGTTTCACTGTTTGTGCAATTGAAACAATTGTAACGGTTTGTGAAATCTAATACATTGCGCTTTATAAACTTTATTAGGTCATTACGGTAATTTGACTCATGCCTGTAATAGAAGCTGGAGAAGAAGCCATTTTAACAGTATTAGAACATGCAGTAAATTGTAAATGACTGCTAGATTTTGAAAGTTCTAAGTGCTCTGGAAAAATGGGCAAAAGGACTCACTCACAGCATATTCATTCATCCATTTATTCATTCATCAATCCTCTGAACCCACCCTATCCTCACTAGGGTTGCAGGGGGTGCTGGAGCCTATCCCATCACAGCAAATGTTCGAACCTTTTCAGTGTCAAAATAAGAAAAAAAAAAAGTCCAGACAGACCATTTTAGGCTTAGGGTTTAAAGGGTTATAGTATTACAATGAAGAAAGTTCCCATAAACAAGCCATGATGCAATACTTTCTTATAAAACATTGTCCATTTAAAAATAATGTGTCCTTTTAGAGGCAGATGCAAAACACAAATCGGTAGTTTAAAAATGTGACCTGTACTTGATGTTTGTGTGCCAGTGCTATAGATAGGTCTGACATCCTCCAGTATTTTTCTAATATAAGGGTGACATTTATCTGGCTTGTTTGGCCTGTTCTTGGGTGTGACTGTGCGCATAACACTGAACTAGTGCATTTGCAGAATACTAGTGTTGGATGGAGGGTTGTTTTGTACACATGTACTGTTTTAACTTGGCTCTTGCACATACAATGACTTGTCCTGATTAATATCCAAACTTGCTGTTTTCAGTGTGTAGTTTCAGCTTAGAGGTTGCTGTTATTTCATATAGTGTGGACTTTCAAAGTGATAATACGCAGATAATATAAGGAAATAGATGACGGTGCTGCCACTGTGCATTGGAAATACAGTATTTACCCTTATTCCTGTACGTGCAGCAAGCCAAAGTTGTCATTTACTGTCCACTTCTCTTGAGGGGTGTATCAATTGTGCTTTCTTAAATTTTTCCTATGCTTTTGGAGCCTGGATTTTGTTTGATATCATTAACATATTTTCATCACAACTCAAATTTATTCTTTCTTCATCAGTGATAAGAAAGCTCCTTAGATTACTGTATGCTTTTTAAAATGCTGTGATGTCTCTGAGGGTTTTTCGTGGTGTGTGAATATGTCAAAAATATTTTTGCATTGAAAGCTACAGAAAAGCTCATGTAACAAAGATTATAGTTTAAGATCCACAAGATTCACAATTTTTGTCTCACCTTCCATCGTCGACTTCACATGCCTGGGGTGGCAGAGGGTTATTAAATGCTAGACCAGCACTGATCCCGTGTGATAGCCTTCCTCACCCCTTTTCCTTTCTTCTTTTTTGCCACCTTTGTTTCTATTGTCACATAGATATACTTTCTCTTGTCATTCACCTCACATAGCGGTCATAGATGAAACATGGTGGGTGTGAGAAACGGGATCTTGAGAGGGAATAGAAGGTGTTGTGGTTGGCCTCAGTGGTTTTCTCTCGGTGTCATGAACACGTGTGCCCCCCACCACACACACACTAACACCAGTCCTCTCGTATGAGGATGTGTGAAATGGTTTACCACATTTGAGCATGAGGTGGCTGATAATACTTAGAAAATGGGCCTTTGTCTAGTCTGTGGCTCACCACCTGCCCCTAGATGATGATGATAACCATGGACCTTATCTTTATTGACACAACCATCAAACATGACCAAACAAATGGTAGAGTTTTTATCTGCAGAATTTACCTCTGCAGAAAAGTGTCTTTTATTGTAAACAGCTTCTATCTGAACAATGATGAAATATTGAAATAAATGGTAGCAGATGTGCTGTATTAAATGCTTGCAGTGAAATATAATTTACAACATCTGTTCAAAGGAGGCTTAAAAAAAATACCATGACAAAACAGAATAAAGATAATAGACGTACAAGACAGGTATGAAATGAATACTTTAATCCACGACTTGCTTGAGCACTCGGGTGTTAGATCATGTTTTAGTGGCTTGAGCTTCTTTGGATCCACAGTAGCTTAAGCAGCCCACAAGGGTTTTAGACCCACAGCCAGCTCCGTTTGTTGATCTGTCTTTTCTCTACCATAATAGCCCTTAAATAAATCCTACCTTCATGACATTTATGTCTTGTTTTCGTTGACACGAAGCCTAAGAGGTTTTGATTCAGCTCAATTTTTAGCCATGCTTTATGCTCTTAAAAAAGAAATCTAGCTGATACAGAACCTTTCAATAAAATCTAAATATAAAAACTGCACAACATTATTGAAAATTATATTATTACAGCCTTCAATACATTTCATTTAACATTTGTGTAAAGTGTTATATCTAAGTAAATGTTAAGATAATAAAAGGACAGGACATACATCTGTTTTATGTCATATCGACCGCCTCAAATTACTGCTGCACGTTGTGTATGCTGTAAAATGTTGTTCCAAATAGGATGACGGGCATTAAAGAGAAGAGAGTAAAAGGAAGCTGGCTTCTTAAAGAGTGTACTGTATCACTTATAGAGCTTTTATCTGTTCAAGTTAAGAGCAAGAATGTCATCATGAAATATTTCTCTATGTTTGCCGTAGACATATTGCTAGAGCTAATGGCTTTGTTCTAAAATGATACTTTCTTTTCACTTAAGCAAAGTTCAACAACTATGTCAGCAACTTAGCAGTGTTTGAACACTGTGTACAGCAAAGCATCTATCTAAATACTAAGGAAAGAGGGAATCTGTCACTTTAATCATGATTTAAATCCTAAGACCCTGTTGCCATTTCAACTTCTGGATCACAAAGACGTTAGCATTAATGCAAAAGCTCACACTAGCATAAGGGCCTGGCCAAACAGTAAGGGATCAGAAAATTTGCTGTTCAAATGGGTATACTGTTAGAACTAAATAAGCTAAAGTAACTTGTAGAACATATTTTTGTAGGTATTTATAAGTACTTTGATATGGTAAGAATGATGATTTACTTAAACGATATATTTATGGTTTAAAAAAAAAAAAAGGCAAAATGAGCCTGGTAAAAGACAAAAAAGAACATCTTTTTATTTTTTATTTACTTACGCAAATGGCTAAAATACCCAGTTCCTGACAAAACTTCACATAAAATACAATTAAATATGTTAAGTAATATGTGTTTCTATAACACCAGTTAGTGTTGTAGCAAAAAATGTGCCATAATTAAAATTTCATTAGGAGCAAAAATAAGTAACAGATCAAATTGCCCACTGAGTAAAGGATCAAAACAGACTATAGTCTCAAAAGACTATTTTGTTTGAAGGAAACAAACATAAGTTTCTAATTACAATTTTATTATATACAACATAAATATAAGGAACAAGTAACTGAACATAATTAAATTGAGTACCTTGATGTTATTCTTTTATCATACATTGTTAACAAAACATTACAGTTTATGCATTCTGCTGGAACTCACTTATGATATCCTCAGGAGGGAACTCAAACACTCAGTCAATCAGATAAAGTCAGACATAGAAGCCTCGACCCAATTCTCTACCTCATTTGGTAGGAGTGTGAGGAAGCGGCCACTCTGCATGGCAGGCTAATGAAACCACTACTTCCTGTAGGTACCTAAAAGGCCATGAAATCATATCACAGAGTAAATCATATAGGTATTCTTGTGAGGAAATTATTAAGAAAACTGGATAAAAAAAAAAGTTCTATATGATTCACTTGAACCAAAATTTCTGTTTGACATGCACCCACTGTTTTTGTTACATATATCTAACAAATTCTAGAAAGGGAATACATTTTACTAAATTCTTACACACCCTGTTCTTCATCAGTACATAAGTTGATGTTGGTTCATATTTGTATACACTTGGTAAGCTTAAATGTTATGTAACCATTTGCTCAGGATGGCTTGGTACAATGTTTAGAGCAAGTAAGATAGTCGTTGGTAATGGATCAAAGAAAAAGACATGCAAAGTCCACATAGTTATCTTTAATTTATTTTAAAAAATTGTATCGGGTACCTTAAAATAGGTAGAAATATCTTTACTTTCTGTAATTTTCATTATCCATTTCCAAGTAAAACCATAACCCCCCCCCCAAAAAAAAAAAAAAAACAACAAAAAACACTAATTTCATGGTAACTGATCAAATACCTAAAATCTCCAGGCCCGAAACGTTACATGCAGTAAAAACTACGTTTTGGTCCCTGCTTTCCTAAAAGAAAATGAGGATGTGATTCAGTCATGTATAATGTTAGCAAGGAAAGCCATATTGGTCAAATGGGTTGCAGAAGACCCCCCTTTCATTCCTATGTGGAATGATTGCCAAAGTTGTGATACTGGTAAAACTAGAACATTATATCAATAAAAGGACTCATATTTTCCTGTAGAAATGGAGGAAGCCACTGGAACTTTTGGGAGTGCAGTATAATTTGGACTTAAATACATAGCATGATGGATATCTGTCACTTTTTGTTTTGCTTTCTCTACTTGCCTTCTTTTTCACTTTGATTGTAAAGAAATAACATTCTTCATTCACATACTTACGTGTTTTATTTTACTATATGATATGAGCTACTGTGCAAACATTATGTACTACTTCAGTGTGCTAGTGATGTCGCACAAGCATATATTACATAAACCAGTCTCGTAGCATCATTGTAATTAAAATTTTTACTGACTGCATTTTTATGTTTGTTTATTGTTTGTAAAGTTGTCATAAAACTTGAATAAATGGAAGTTAAAAAAAAAAAAAACTTTTTGGAAAAGGTAGTAAAATCTCACCCCAGTATGTTGAATACACATAATAAAAAGTAAAATATGAAAAAAAAATCATATATCACATTTTTCAAACCTTTACAATATTTAAAAAAAAATTGAAAATTGAAAATTGCTATTCCGAGATGTGCTCTCTCTGAGTAGATATGCCCATCTTCATATGGCTGTAAGTTTTTGTCAACTGGAATTTTTCAAGACCAAAAACAGATCCAAAAACTAGACAAAATTTGCTGAAAAAAAACTGAGCTGCAATAGGGTATTGGGGAACAAATTTAGCTTTTTGTTTTTTTTTTGTTTTTTTTTTTTACCACACATGTACATGTATGCCTCCCCTTGACCAGGCCCATAAGCAAGTCAGTTGTGTCTTAAGTAGTGACTATGTTTTTCTTTTTGTTTGTCTGTCTAGAGGATAACCTTTACATTTATTTGCCGATAGCCCTGCTGGCTCTGGTGTCCTCCTTGGCTTTAATTAAAGCTGTAATTGTGCGCACAGACAGTTCTCTTATTATATCTAATCTTTTCTTTCAAGCTGTTCACTGTCCCCTGTTCAATTAACTGAAATGACTGTTGTGGAGGCAGCATGTTTGGTGAAGCTCAGGGAGAGACGTAATGCATAAATAATGAAGTAATGGAATAAATGAAGTTTTTATTCTGACCAGTTCTCTCCTCTGGGTTTTCTTGAAATACTGTATTTTATATCACATGGAATACTGAGCCTGGAACATGCAGTTATCGTCGCAAAATGTGTGATAAGTAATAATTCTTTTCAACATTAATGTAATTATTTGTGAATTAATTGCATTTTATAAAAACCTTGTCCTTTTTTTAGTCTCATTTTCTGACCAACAGTGATAAATTCAAAGGTATTCAGTTTGCAGAGATAGTAGAAATTGCCTTTTTCCCCTCCTCTTAGTTTTATTTTTATTATTTTTTTTTAAATTTTACCTTTATTTAACCAGGATGTCCCATTGAGATTAGGAATCTCTTTTACAAGGGAGACCTGGCCAAGGTAAAAGCCATACAAAGTCCAAAAAACATGAATCACATACATGATACACAATGAACAATAAAACACGATAACAACTATTCAACCATAATGGCATCAAGAAAAACAGTGACATTCCTCCTTCACTGCATTTTCCGTGATACTTTTAAAATCATTAATAGAAATGAATGTATATAATTTTACAGTTTAGTATTGCATTTTTACTTGTAAATGGCACTGTAACAAAATTGACAGTTTTTTTTTTTATGCATCCATGCTTCACAACAAGAATGCAGTTACGATGCTGCTCCTCAGTATTGCATTATGCTAATTGGTTGTGTGTTTTTAAGAATGAATGAGGGATAGTCTCTGTTGTATGTACAGAGAACCTGGAGCCCATAAGACAGGTACGTTTATCGATGTGGACCTTGTCAAGGTCAGTTTTCTGTGGTCGGTTTTCTCGGATGGCCGGTCTGCATGCAACAGCTGCTTGCAGCCTTTATCCTGCTGCTTTCAAAGTCACACTGTTTAATATACTGCACAAGCCTCTGATTTTTAATGAGACATTTCTTATATATCTTCCTGTTTTCAGATGTTCTTACTGTCCTTAAATACAACCCTTTTTATTTCACTGATATTGAAGTAAATTTAGCAGGACAGGATTTGGTTTTGAACAAATCCTGTGTTGTTAACAATAGTGTTTTATTGATTTGCTGCTTAGAAGTGGTATTAGTAGGAAAAGGACTGACCAAGGTGGTAAACTGAAATTTAGGGATGAGGTCTTAGCAAAGAGGTGTGTGTGTGTATATATGTGTGTGTGTGTTTTTGTGATTCGGGTAAAGGTGACCCCTAGATGTACAAGGGATGGAATGAAACTGTAAGATCAGTATCTATAAACCTATCTGTGCCTGAGCCTCTGTCACACCGGTGTGACCGAGGAAGCCCCTTTTAAAGTGTCATTTCTTGGTTTTATTTGACACTGTATCCTTAGCCCTTCACCTTCAACAATATCTTTGCTTTAGGTGATACAACACAGACAATACCTTTTGTCATTTATAGAAATTCTTGTAGTCAGTTAAGTATTACAGGCATATTTGTAAGCAGGTTATGGCACAAAAAGCATTTTTTTTAATCCAAGAAAATTAATCTAGATGTCTAACATAACCAGTGATTAAAGAAAACTGCCTCCTCCACAAATATGTTGTGCATTCAGGTGCTGGGCCAGTCTGTTGCAGCTAAGTGCTGAAATTATGGAGAAAATGCCTTAATTATCTTTTTTAGAAGTCATCGCACCATTAAAGCCAAACACGGATCCCTTTTGTTGGTGAACAATTATGTTGCTTCTTCACTTACACTCTCTTCATTTTTTCTGGCATGTATCTTCTATAATGGCCTCTATTCTTGCTTCTTAGATATGACCAGAAAATGGAATAGATATGAGGAGCTAACAGATTGACGAAGAAAGGGAAAGCAGTTGCGAGGGACAGAAGTCCGCCAGAGCAATGGAGGAAAGGATTATTGAATATTGTGCTATTGTTGATTCGGGGACATCAGGGTGCATGTGTGCGTAATCCTTTTGGGAAAGCAAGGGACACACAGACCCATGTCAACTATTATTGACAACAGGCTAAAGGATTAATGCTGCACTTATTTATTCTGGGATTATTACCCACTACATGTTTTAAAGAGTAGTCCTAAACCCAAGGTCAGAAACCTTTAGGTAGCGCCCCTATTTACCCAGAATAAATATTACACAGGTGAGAAATACATTCTTCTGTATGGGGGATAGTAATCAATACTGTGACAACTGTACACTTTGGGGCAAGCTAGAGATTTATTAAAAGTAGAATTTGTTTTTTTAGCCAAAAGATCATGATTTTATGTTTGAACTGGTCATTTTTACATTTTTTTATTTCTCAAATTAAGGTCCTAGGTGGGTTTTTTTTTGGTCTGTGAATCTTTACCTTTTACCATCTGTTGTAAAGATTGATAGAAGCAAGGACTCGGGTGAGAGAATTTATAGTGTGGGGCTCTGCACTAGCCTCCTGAAGATGGCTTTAGCATAAATAATTTCTCATCTCTGTAGCGACTGACTAAATGCGTAGCTTAGTTTACATGTGTCAGTCTGACTTATATGGTTGAACTTGGAAAACCGAAAGGCTTTGTGCAATGCTTGATTATCCTGCGGACCACGAGGACAGCCACAAGTCATTTCAGTTTGATGGCGACCCTTATTTATTCCAATTCGAGTACAGTGACAAGCAGCTAAATCAAATGGAAGAGGAATGAAGAAGAATTGAGCTAAAGGGACCCAAACACAGCCTTAGATTACCTCAGGAAACTGGTCTGTTGTTGAATAATGGGGAAAACTTTTGCTGCAAAGTGGGACCTGTTGAATCCATGGCCAGGAATTCTGTGACTATGTTCACACACTATTAGCATTAGTATTTTGGCGTTCCGCATTTGAACACAGACATGCAGTGACTCTTGCAGGCACATTTTGACAAATATTGATCGAGAGGGATGAAAAGATTATGTGGAATCAAATGTAACATGTCAGAGTAAGATTGCATTGGAAGAAATGAGGTCTGTGTTTGATTTAGGACCACATATGGAAGTGGTCCAAATCTGGACCAAAGAAAAGAACCCCCAAGCAATATGAGGCAAAAAACAGATTTGTCCCACTCTTGTCTGGTGTGTGAACATAGTATCAGATGGCATCTCGGTAATTTGTGAGCAATTCAGTCCTCAGACTTTGATTTGTTACGCTTGACCTAAAAGAGTTGGAAGAAGAGAATGAATCTGGCAGGACACAACTTTCCATATGATAGACTAGTTGGCGGGGTGCCCTGGATTTAAAAAAAAATGTACTTCTCTGAAACAACAATTCCAGTCTCCTATATTACATTCTGACAGTGATTTTGGTGAACTTTAGGAGGCTAGTACTGACTGCCTACATATATTTTATAAGAGTCCCTTATTCTGCAAATCTTTACAATGAAGGTTACTGCACTTATTGTATATTTAAGATCAGCAGTGCCCTTGGCTAATGTACTGTATAACTGGCACACTCAGAGGTTAAAGGCTAATGAAGCATTTGTAGGTACAAGCATTGACCCTTGTGTTAAAAGGCCCCTTTCCGTGCACTCTAAAAATGCATATTGTTAATTTTGGCGTTCATTATTCTTCTCAGGCAGACAGGCTATACATAGCTTTTATGGTCTGGCTTTGTGGCCTACAGTCAAGGCACTTTACCTCGTTAAAAGACACTGTTTAATAATTAATTGAGTCCATCAGCTTCAAAGGGAGTGATCAATCGATTGAGCGACTGCCTCACCCCAAGTCCTGAGGAAGCTACAGCTTTCATGGAATTGTTCCCCTCCTTTACCAGTGATTCATTCTCTGTGTTTCTAGCCAAGCATGCTGCGTCTCAGAAGTGAAATGGCAATTACGTTGATATATGATGTGTACATGAATATCACCTTTGATCATCCCATTTCAAAAGAATAGTGGTCATATAGTGTCTTTTTGATTAAAAGCTGATGCGCGTAGATTTATCAAAGACGGTTGCGAGTTAGTTAGGCAAGATTGACTTCGCTTCTTGATGGGTGATCTGCTTTGAGAAATAATGGCATCGATGCTAGCTGAGGAACCAAGCTCCTGAGAACTCGTGCTTTGCTGTCAGCTGTGACCCTTGCCTCAGGGTCAACATTAGCAGCATATATATCTCTGCCTCCGGGTTTCCTCTGCTATGCAAACCGGACAGCACTCATATTTTCCCATCCAGTTGAGGCTGGCATCGTTAATCATCCACATATATTTTTTTTTTCTCCGTCAGCCTTAGCTCTTCTCTTTGCCTCGGGCTTCTCCTGTTTTTTTCCGTGCCAGTCCCTCATCTCCTCACACACACTCCCAATGTCTTCTTTTACTAAATAAAGACTACTATTATTTTATGTCAACTATGCTATATTTCACTGCATTCCTAGTATGGTCGACACTAAGGAGGTTACAGTAAATCATACTGCTCTAATAATACAATACACTGTATTACAGCTTCATAAACAATCAAAGAGGGATTTATTGTTCTTTAGGCAGCTAATAGTTTGATTTGAATCAGATAAGTATAGCAGCAGCTGGTCACAGCAATCTGAGGAACTTCACATTATTTGCATTACTGAAGGGGTCAAATTGCTGTTGACGTGTAAATGTCATCTGATTGTGTCTGTGCGACTATTAAAAGATGTCAACATGGAGTTGTGGAAGGACATATAAGGAGATCTTTGTTAGTTAGCACTGACCCAAACTCCAGTTTATGCCAAGTTTTTCGGGCCGTGTGGATATCGTTCATAATTCATCACTCCCAAGTACTGGCAACATGTGAATTGTTGTGTTTGCTTTTGTAAGCCAAGAACATGGACCTCAGTGAAAACCTAAACCACTCTGAATAGGGCCAATACAGATTATTATTATGAGAGTCCTGTAACTAATACAGAACTGATACATTTGGAGTCACAATGAATAAAACTAAAATTATAATGAACTTCAAAATAAAGTGCAAAAAACAAAACAAAATTAGTTCAGCTTCATTTGGTGTCTGTGTTCACATCATAATTAGCTGAGAAAAAGCGCTGCCCAGCATAGTTTTTTTTCAGAGCACTCCATCAGTTTTGTACAACTCTTAACAGTGTGTAAATCACAGAACTTTTCAGAAAAATTCTGGTATTGTCACAGCTAAACTTTCACCCAACCAATCAAGTGGGACCAAGCTTGTTAACCCAGTAAGTGCTGGAGATGTTTTTTGAGTTATATCTAGACCACGATAGACAGAAAAGCCAAATCACAGTGGTACTATGTTGTCATAGGAACAAAACCTTTGTGCAGCATTTGTCCTCTCATTGTACAAGCGCTTCAGCCCAACATTTCCCCATGTGCTGCAAGTGCTTTTCTGCCACTATGTGGACACCAACCCTCTGTCCCAAATCCCCAATGCCAGGTTTTGGTAGAGATGGCATGCCGTAGAGGAGGCTGCATCAGAGCCAAATTAGTGCATTTGAAATTGATTTATTGGATATTGCATTTCAAAAATACAGATAATGATAAGGATGAGTAAGTCAGCTAGTTTGTCAAATCCTAGTGTAATTGATGGGGGCACTTTTGTAAGTGAAGTGAATCATATTCCTTTTTTTGAGAAAATGAGTCTGCTATGACCTGCTCAGCTGACATTGTATTATTGTGCTCTTTGCTCTATCCATGCCGCATTCAAACAGGAGTAGATAGTGTGTTCTAAAAATGTCCACAACACAATGTGCATTACACTAAATTTTCTGCCATATTGAAAAATATGTCAAAATAATTAATGAATCATAAGGGATAATATGCAGAAAAGTAGTGCTTTCTGCTATCATTCTAATAATATTCTTGAAGAATAATATAATTAAACCCCAGATTGCATGCTGATAATTTTAGTACATTACAGATATCCTTGTAGATTATGTAGATTTTCCCCTTATTATGTCGATTTGCATAATAAGAAACATGAAATATGATCAAGAATGTTACGAAAACACTGAAAATTTTTAAGCATAAATCATTTATGCTTTTAGATATCAGGATGGTTTTTGGATGCATTTTAAAGTGTTTTTTCTGTCAGAGTCTCTGCATTCACTCCGTTCAAGGTTAAGATCTGTCCTAGAGCATCAGGGCTGACAAACAACTATACATCCAGACAGAGTGAAAAGCGATTGTGAGCCAGACAGGAACAGGAATGAAAAGAATCAATGAGGATGAGTGGGAGGACACAAAAACTTCTGGGAGGCAGAGCTCTTCCTCAGCTCACCTTTTAATCACTGCTGTCTATGTGGGCAGCATTTTCTTCTTAGGCACAGAAGGCAAACTGCACTGGCTTCCCCTGTAGATGGTAACTTGTGTCTTCTGCTATGGCTTTGGATCATCACTCCTTGAAGTTTTATTGACAAAAAAATTGGCATTGGATCTGTCTTTGATAATGGTTAACCTTTTTTTCTTAGTCTACTGAGACTATTTTACAAGACTGCTCTATATGTGTGTGATTGTTTGGATCATTATGTTCAAAGAGCAGCAACAACTGTTAAAGTTTAAGGGTTTGATTCCCATCGGGGAGTCGTTTGTTGAAACAAATGCCTTTAGGCTGCTCCGTGCTGCAGTTTGAGAGCTACTATCAACTGAGGGACATAGCAGCTTTAGTTATAAATGTACATTAAGCTGTAATGATTGCATTTGGGAAGTTTGATATTTGTAAAAGTTGGATTTGACCTGAAGCCCACTGAAACAAAATGGTGGAAGGGTGGAAAGACTTGCATGTGGTATGATAAAATCCCTTCTACACAGACTGTAATTTAACTCATCTACTTGCAAGTATTCACACCACTGTATACCAGAATATTGTAATTTATACATTATATATTAACTTAGTCTCACTTTGTGTGATGATTTTGGTTTAGGGTGAGGGTTAACCCTTACCCTAACCCTAACCTATTTTTATTTTTCCGATTAAAAAATATTTTCTTTACTTCAGTTTTTATTAAAAATCATTCTACTGCACTACTTTTCAGTAATTGAGTTTTTTGTTTATTTGTCAATATTTAAATTTTCATTAAGTATATTAATCTTGGCACATACTATTAGTTTACTAGTTAACCAGCCTGATGGATTTAGCAAAGAGCAAATTAGTCACCTCTTTTCTTGCATCCTGCTTCTGATCTGACTTGAAACAGGCAGGAAAATTGATTTTAGCTATTTTGGTGGCTGACAGACAGATAGACAACACTTTTGTATCTAAAAAAAATAGGGCCAATGGCCCTGTAGCTTACTGGCCAAATGAAAAGCTTTGGGAAATGTATCCAGATGCCATTTATTCTCACCCAGTTATGTGTATTTATTATATTACAGAAA
This sequence comes from Sphaeramia orbicularis, assembly GCF_902148855.1. Classification (NCBI taxonomy): domain Eukaryota; kingdom Metazoa; phylum Chordata; class Actinopteri; order Kurtiformes; family Apogonidae; genus Sphaeramia; species Sphaeramia orbicularis. Next base: position 20,820,417 of record NC_043974.1, on the reverse strand, counting down.
TAGCCCATATTTTGGTCATATTCCAATCAGATCTGTAAAAAATTCAAATTCCAACTTGATATCATTGATACTTACTGACTCAATCCACGTCCTATCTCTTATAATGGGAACATTTTTCAAAGTCGCACCAAATCCAGAATCAGATCCAGATCGAAATAATTTCAGTACCTTGTGTTGACATCATCATAAAGAAGCTGTATACAAAGTTTGAAGTCAATCAGAACTGTAGTTTCAGAGAAGATGATGATTGAAATTTTTTCCCCATAAGAGCCCATGTTAAATTTTCCGCAAGTACCCGGATCCAGAAGAAGATCCTGATCGGCGTGTGGCCATTGTGTTTTGGTCATCTCCCCATCAGGGCTGTACTGTAGAAATTCCAACTTGATGTCATTTATATTTACTTAGTTATTGCATCGATCCACTTCCTATCTCTTGTAATGGGGAAATTTTTCAAAGTCACACCAAATCCAGAATCAGATCCAGATCCAAATAATTTCACTAACTTTTGTTGACATCATCATAAAGAAGCTGTATACCAAGTTTGAAGTCCATCGGAATTGTGGTTTTGGAGAAGAAGACGATTGAAATTTTTGTAATGGACGACAGACGATGCCGCCGGACATTGCATGATGATAATAGCTTACGGCCGGTCGGCCGGTAAGCTAAAAACCTGGTATCTAAGAAAGTTAACTGCATTGGTATGCTCTGTTTCTCATTAAGGCATTTCATTCGCTTCCAAATTAGTTAATTCTTGCAAAGTGTTTTGTTTCCATTTGATGTTTTGGACTTCAAGTGTTAATCCATTGACACACAATCAAAAGCTGCGTTGGGGTGTTCATTCCAGCTCTTACACAATGAGGCCTGTTTTCTTTTTTCAGCCCAGTTTTATTGTAAGTGCCACTGGATTATTATAGAGGCTCAGTGTCCTACAGGTGTCATTGGGCCCCATTACAGGAGACAGGCTTGATTGGTTATGCATGGCACCTCAGCTCATTAGAGACAATGGAACTGGTGAGATTCCCATTTCCACGGCTCCCTCATATGCATATTTGCCACAGATTTCTGTGATGTGCTGTTGTGTGACTGGCAGGATGAAAGTGACAGGAAATTTCTGACAAATGAGATTCTGAATGACAATGCATTGCAGGTAATAAAACTAAGGAGCCAAAGGTTTGTCTTCTAAATCTGGGAGGTGGAATATGCCTGCACATGCCATATGAGGATTGCCTTATTTTTTAATGTTGTAAACTGTTTGGAAAAAAAAAAAAAAAAAAAAAAAAAATCAATATTGTATATGTTCAGTTAGCACAATTTTTTTTTCTCTGAATAGGTATCCTGTATTTGTCACATACAGTATATAAACATTGTCCTTCACTCTGTACATTAGCTGGTATCTGTCTGACATTTATGAAGAAATGATTTATTAAGTTTTAGGTTTGATTGTGTTTCATGTACTGATTTGATAAACATTACAAAAACAAACTATGCCCTCTAAAACTAGAACATATCAGACTGAATAAGACAAGAGAAACTGTTGTTGTTTCATGTTTTCATTATATTTTTAATTATGTAAAATGATTAGACATTTGATTTTTGTGGCACACATTTTTCTGAAAAATCCCAGACGATATAAAATGCAAAGTATACTACAGTATTAATGGTTAATGGTCTCTTTAAAAAGTTTTTATCAGCTATGCTGTTAATTTTCATGTAGCATTGCTGCTTTATTGATAATAATGTTATAGCCTATGCTTTTAAATATTAATTTTGTTGTAAAATATCTCAGCATCTTGTAACTGGATTACGGGTTCAGCGAGTCATAAATGAGTAGCAAAGGGGACGATGCAGGTCAGAGGTGTCTTGACTTGGCCTCTTGAGTGCTCCAGACATGGGCCAATGTCACTGTCAGCTGTAGTCAGGGATGTGGAGGTGACATGAAGCAAAGCATGCTCTGTGCATTCATGTACATGCCTAATGTGCTCTTCTCCCATCATTATCACCTTACAACCTTAACAGGTCATTGCTATTCCCCAAACACACACACACACTGGGAAATCTCTTCTTATGTGTCATTCACACGCGCACACACACACACATACACACACACACACCCCTTTCTCAGTGTTCAGAACTACACAGGTTATTTACAGCTACGGCCTCAGCTCTCCTCCACATGCAATTAAAAAGCTGTTTGGATGCACTCATGTGTAACTCATCGGCCATCTATCCTTCCCTTGTTCTCTCGCCTTTTTCTTTGCTTTTTCCTGTTTTGCTCAGTGGAGGGGACCTTTTTTATCACGCCGAAAATGGCAATCTTCCTTTTAGCCAAGGTCGCAGAGGAGATGCTCCCAGATGACTGTTGTCACTTGTCACCCTTTCTCTTCTCAGCATCAGTTGTGTAATGTGCTGATTGTGCCAACACTGTTGGAGCTACAGGGACTCTATTGCTGTGAGCTGGACTTTTTCTGGTGCCCTGCTGATCCTATTCCGCTCATCTGCAGAGTGTTTAGCCAAATCATTGTTAGAGTGCAAGTGGTGATTTGCAAAGGATGTGTTCCTTAATGGTGCTTCACACGGGCCAAGTGTCATGTCCTTATGACTTGGCTTAAACTGAGCCCTTTACATTCCTTCCATGCACTCCACCGTACTTCATATAGCTCATTATGGAGAGAAATGGCAGAACGCCAGGCCTCAACACTGTCTGGATGGCGATGTTCTCAATTCAATGTTAGTGTGTATGTGGTAAATTATGTGGGATACAGAGGTCATTATTTCACGTCTAGCCAAGCTACACCTTGTTGCCCTCCTCCTCCACAAGTTTCATGTTAATCTCTCCTCACCTTTTTCCTGTCCTGCTGTGAATCACAGTTCACCTACGACTCTCCTCTACTTCTCCTCTACTTGTTCTTTTTTTCCTTGCTTCATATACTGACCCACTGGTACACCTGTTTTTTTTTCCCACTTCATTCTTCTCCCCCCTCCACTGTGTCCCATGAGTTCCCAGAGGTGACAGGCAACGAATGAGGACACTCATTGTTACGCTAGCTAGAGCAAAGCCATGCATTTTTAATCTGCTCTGACACTATCCTCCATCCCTGTCTCCCTCGCCTGTTCTGCCCCCCTCTCGACATCCCGTCCCCAAGCCGCAGCCTGATTCACACCCAACAGAGAGGCATTTCACCTGGGACCACAAATCTCAGTGTCCTCCCTGCCCCTAGTGTTTGTACGCTACTGTGTATGTATTTGTGTCTGTCTGTGTTAGAGCAGCAGACACCTGCAGTGTAGTTTTACACAGGGGGTGGGGGTGGGGGGTGGGTGAGATGAGGGCAGAAGGTCTCCATCCACTGACCTTTAGTCATTAGCACAGGGGTGCTCTGCAGTGCTTTTACGGACATAGTCAGAAACTGACACCAAAAAGCCTTTAGTCTTTTGAAGGTTACTGTCAATTCATGAAACTAATAGTGCTAAAGAAGTCCTTTGCTTTCTAGTGGACAACAGCTGTGTGTGAATAGATCAGTGAATTCATCAATAAGGTACTTGATGGATATTTATTATTGCTAAATGGGGAAAATGCAGTTCTCTTACAGAAAGTTCATGGCACTAATCCTGCACAGGGATGATGATTTGAATTTCCTTCTACTGAAGGATTTCTAATGATAAAAAAAACATATGCCTTCATAGATATGAAAAAGTAGCGGGATCTAAACATAAACACAGCCATATAATTGAAGAGCAGTGGTTCTACACCTTTTGACAATTTGCCTGGATGTGAGCCATTATCACAAGCTGCATATGTGTTATTTTCCTGTGTTGAATCAACACTCTGATTCACATAATGAAGATAATTGTTACTGTAACATTGTTTTGCATTTAACCACACACTGTTTCCAGTCTTTTGCCCTCACTCTTCCAGTCCTTGTGTGTTCAGAAGAAAGCACATACACTGCTTATGTAGTGATTTCATATATCTTATGTTTAACCAGGTCAAAGTATTATTGAGATTAAAATCTTTCTCAGGAATGACCTGGCCAAAAGAGCAGCATAAACATTGCTTCAACAGTAAATAAAAATGCTGCAAACAGACAAATACAACTGTCATGCACTACAAATGAGTGAACACAATATCCATTTATTATGTAATGCTAGGTCAAGGACAAAACTCCGGTTATGATGAATAAGTAGGCAGGATTTCAACAAGAATTTAGGAGAAGTCACATTGACCAAGAGTACTATTTTCTCTGTTTTTCTTTTTTCTTTTAAAATTGCCTGAAATACCCATGTATTTATCACTTAAGCTCTTTTTGGCCGAACTTTGTTCCAACTGTGGTGACCGGATTTGCATGTTTTGAGAGTGCAAGCCATATTGAGTTTGGATTTTAGTCCTGTATGTACACAGTTAAGAAGCCAATCCAACATGAGATTAGTAAAAGCTAACAGCTACCTTCTCATGTTTACAACAACAGAGATGTAACTATTAGCTTGGAGATGTGCAGCCTGTATTTTACAATCTAATTGTGTTTATATCCACAAACAACCTATTTTTAGTCCAACCCATGTTCTGAGCATCCAGTCATTTATTTATAACGATAACTTAATGTGTAACCAGAGTTATGAATGCAGTAATATGCCCCTACTTGTACCATATTTACTTCAATTTTTACATGGTTCTCACATGTGTGTGCATCCCATAATGGAAGTCATCCTTCACTTGCCCCATATTTCATTTTAATATGGCATTAGTATGCTCTTAGTGGCGCCATTAGTATTGAACTTTCTGCCTCCTTCAGACAAACTGCTGCTGTGTCATTCCCTCATTCATCCCTTCTTTTCCCCCTCATGCCCTCATGTCTTTTCCTTGCTGATCGTCATGTTGCTCTCAGTGGCCCCCCACACCCCAATTCCCACCCCTGCTGTTCCTCTCTCGTGGTGCTTGAAGACGATGAATTAGCTCTTGCCTTCAACCGGGATCTGCCTGTAATGAAGCCTTTGTGTTTGTACTCTGAGCCGGCGCCGTTTTAAAATTGAATTGGATGTTCTCTTCCCGCTTGGTTCCTCTTACCTTACTGCTCCCAACACCGCTTGGGCTTTGTTTTCTTCCGCCTACCTTGCTACAATGCTCCACATTGTGCATCTCAATATGTGCCCATGTTTTCTGAATGCATGCAGACGTTCCTAGGCACGCATCCAAGTCTACACACCTGATTGCATAATATGCTACAGATTAATTCACTAATACTCTAGCGGTGTACCAGTGGCATGTTGTAAGAATACTATAGATGTACTAGCTGGTTTCCTGGTGCAGCTTCAACAGCCTGGAGCTGATCGGCCAAAAAAACAGTGGAGATGATCATAGACTTTTAAAAAGTGTCAGCCTTTCTGCCCCCCCTCACCCTGACAGACACCCCCACCACCGTGGACTCCTGCCTCCTGGTCACCACCATCACTCAGGACCTAAAATGGGAACCGACCATCAGCTCCCTCATCAAGAAGGCCGAGCAGAGGATGTTCTTCTTGTGGCAGCTGAAGAAATTCAAGCCACCAGTGAAGATTATGTTCAATTGTACATGACCATCATTGAGTCCATCCTCACGTCCTCCATCACCATGTGGTCTACTGGGGCCACTGCCAGGGATAAACACAGACTGCAGCACATCGTGCACTGTGCTGAGAAGGTGATCGGCTGCAGCCTCGCATCCCTCCAAGACCTGTACACCTCCAGGACTCTGGGGCATGCAGGTCAGATCACAGCTGACCCCTCTCACCCTGGACATGGACTTTTTGAACCACTTCCTTCAGGCAGGAGGCTACAATCCATTCACACCAGAACATTACACCACAAGAACAGCTTCTTCCCCTCTGCTGTTCAACTCCTTAACTCTTAAAAACACCAACACAAATACACTGCATTGTTGTTTTAGTCACCTGCTGATTAAGATGCACTCTTAATTACTTACACTATCTGCACGGAACGGTAACCGGTACCATTATAGTCTCATTCAAACCCACTGATTTTGTCCATTGAATATTTTTAAACTTTATCTTACTTGTTTATTCTCTATCTTACTTGTTTATTTTATTTTATTTTTAACTGCATGCTTACTTACTCCATGTTCTATGTATTTACCAAACCACTGAAGCAAATTCCTAGTAATCTGAACCCTGTTTTCTTACATGGCAAACACAATTCTGATTCTGTACATTTTGTTAGACATACACATTTCTCCTGTCATCCAGTAGACGGTGCCGCTAGCTTGTCCATGGCCCAGTTTGCACTAATGCTATTTCCTGGCACCCCAAGATCCCTGTGCAGTTGTACTTGCCCCCTCTCTTTGTACTCCCCCCTCTTTCCCCCTGCACTTCCACTGTCATCAGTGCTTATCCTCCAAGCTGTGTTATTGCAGTTCCCAATGTGCGACTCAGTGTTTCAAGTCCTCCTGCCCTCTTCTCATTCTTCACACGCGGCCTCCCTGCCGTCTGGGAAACCATCAACAAAGATCTGCACTCACCAAATCCTGCCTGGGTAGCAGGGGGCTTTTCTATGTCCCCTCGCCATGCTTAGCCTCTACCCAAGCACTTTAGTCTCACTTGCATCCTCTCTGTCTGCTCCCACCTCCCCTACCCCCCATATTTCCTCCTCTACTCTCTTGGTAATGGTTGAGGATGAAAGGGAGAGCTTGTTTCTGTTCACTGATGACCCAGTTGGCTCCTTGCTTTTCTTCCACACTATTGTTGCGGAGGCTTAGCAGTGGTTAGTGGGTGCTTAAGAAGGTAAACACAGTAGGAGGCCTGACAGGAACATGACAGAACACAGGACAGCGGGGGTTGATATAGGGAGATTGAAAAAGAAATAGGGTAAATAGCAGGTGGTTAGGGTTAGTGATAAAAGATATATGATGGAAGGCTTTCATATTCAAAGAGGGAACAGTGGTACATTCCCTCCGCTGTGAAGTGTGGGAGAGGGTCTGCTTAAGACTTCAAAAACATTTGAGGTTGCCCATTACTGCTTCACCTCCAAATTAATGTTATACCATACAGTCCTGCTACAACAGCTTTCTGAAGAACACTACACAGCATGCCTGACCAAACTACAGGGTACAACATTTAGCTTATTTTGCTGTGTTTAATCTTCAATTTTGTTTTTTTCCCCTTGATGTACAGCAACCTGACAAAAATCCATTGGCACTGCCTGTGGGCTAACCTGTCACATATCCACCAACTACTTCCCTAAACTCTTTTTGACAGTGACACTTTGTGTAAGGATTATAAAAGAAAGATGCAAACCTGACATTTTGACTCACTGTTTGACTTGGCAGAAAAATAACCTCAAACAGCAATAGTATAGAGGGCAGTAGCAGCAAAACCCCCAGACAGTACTGGAGTTTGGTCCCCTGAAGTGACTGAAAAAAAGTAAGCCAGTGTAATTTAAATGAATAGAGAAAAATAAACAAAGAGTTATATTAGGATAGGTGGGCTGCTGTTTACTGTTTTCAGTGTACGGCATCATTATGAAATGGCCCATTACTGGCTCATTGTGGTTATTTTAATGCTGGTGGATGAGCACAGTATGTACTGGCTGTGGTTCAGTCAGGCATATGGCAAAGGTGATTACCCCAAGTGGTGTCACCCTTTAACTTTCACAGGTGGCTTTGTGTTGTAAACAGTAACTATGTCACTGACAGGGAGTTGTTTTTACAGTTTATAATAGTCATTCATCTCTGAGGAATGGTGCGAACATTATTGTAAACATTTATAAGCCTTGTTTATGTGATCCTTTTGAGTTGTAACACTGTTTTAGTTACAGTGCTCAGATTGCTTAAGGGCAGACATGCATCCAAAACTATCCCTGATATTTTTCTTCACCAATTTGAGGAAAACATACAGATGATACTGGGATGAAAATGCATGTTATTTCCAGTAATTTGTTACATTTTCCCGGTTCTGTTTATCTATATTTTTCTTTTACAGTCACCCTATATCTTATGGGAATTATAAAGTTTCATATTACATCATGGCAACATGGTTGGAAATACAAATACACAGACACACACCTGGAGTAAAAAACACATTTATGTAAATAGACACAAATACACAAAACACTGAGACACACACACACACACACATGCACATGCACACACACACACACACACACACACACACACACAAAGAATGGTAATAAAAAACTCTTTAATTCGTTACATGGCCAATGTATATGACTATCAGGCCAATTTGGTTAAAGTTATATTATAAATATGATGGGTTGTGGTTTGACTCTGCTTGCTTTGCAATCAAGTCAAATGTAAAGATTACCCATTTAGTATTGCATACGTTTTTTTTTTGTTTTTTTTTTTTACTCTAACATACAAAGTGAAATGATGTAAAAAAAAAAAAAGAAAAAAAAAAGAAAAAAACTGAAAAAAAACCCCATAAAACCAGCAGATTCACTATTAAATTTTGTAATTGCACAGGCTGATATTGTGATTGTGATTTGATGAAATATGCCCTCCTACCTGATAATAATAATAATAAAGTTATAAATGTGTAATACCATAATTGTGGTGAACCTCTCCTAGAGAAATGACATAGTGACAACAGTGAAAAGGTGATAACAGGACCTAATATGTGCAATTCAATAGCTATGGTTTAGAAGAAACAGAAAAAAACTCTATTGTAAGCAGGAGCCTTTTTTTTTTTTTTTTAAGTGTGTCAGGGACGGAGGAATACAATGTTTTTGGTGAGTGTAGGTGTGCACTTGTGGGTGAAAGGTTCCTTTCTGCATCAGCCTTGGGTCCATGTGTTTATAGAGTGCGGGGTGTAGTCAAACATGTAGGCCAGCATACAGCTCAAAACTCTAGCCTGTGTTGTGATGCTAAATCAATACTGTAGGTGAACATATTGATCTTATGTAAACTTCATCATCAGCATCTTATTTTCCTAAACAAACAAACTTGAGACCACACCTTCTGCTCTGCGCCCGATTATGCAAAGGTCATGGTCAGAGCATTTTGTATTGATTAGCTCAACCACTGTCCTTCTGCTTTTCCACTTGGTTTCAGCAGTAAATTCTGAGGCACTGAGTAGTTTCAATTGGCCTCCAAGGCTGCCAGTGTTGTGTTATTATTTTTCTAGTGGTCATAATTCACCCTGTCTGTAATATCCCCACTGAGGAGGTTGGAGGTGGATGCAGTTTGTCTTGCAAGTTCAGTTAGGATGCTCAAAGAATTTTGTGGGGATTTTTTTTTTTTTTTAAATGAATTTAGGAAAGAGAGTGAGCATTAGTAGTGCTTACATAATCTGATCCTTTATTCTCAAGCACATTCCCAGCCCCCCATCTGCAAGAAAAAAATCAGCTTGTCTTCTCTCCTCTCCCTTCTGCCTAACCTACTTCTGCCCAGAGGCTTGCAAATACGTGCATAGTCTGTCCCCTTTTTCACAGCTCTCCATTTGTGTTTCTGTATCTGCATGCGTATGTGCACACACAAAGCTGTGTGTCACCTCATATCTTTTCAAACCAAAGTCTTGCCAGTTTTTTGTTCTGAGTCACAAAGCGGCACCGCATGCCTGTGCATGTTCCCGCTCCCTCAGATTTAGAGCTGAACTAAAGGACACCTGAATCAATGTTTTCAGAGTGGCGTCAGTTCCATTTTTCATCAGTTATTCTTAGTTACTTCCTCCATTCCTCCTCAAAAGAGGAAAGAGAGCTCGAGTGAGACAGACTTGATACAGATGACTAAATGCAAGAGGAGCTGGGAGAGAGGTCTTTTGTAAGACACTGCTTTCAACCATATTGCCCAGATCAATATGCCACCATAGGAAGTGTGCTGAGTGAATTGAGAGGCCAATAATGAGCTCAGCATCTACAAGGTCTGTGAAATTAAACACATTGCTCACCTGCTGCAGATATCAGTGGGTCTTGACTCTCAGTAATCATATCGGCACCCTAACATCAATGGAAGTCACTAAGCTGGGACAGTGAAGTGAATATCCACACCTTGGTCTATTGTTGCTTTCGGTCCCCAAATCTCTGGGTTGCGTGTGTTTCTTTTGATTCCTCTAAAATTTTTGCAACAGTACAACCCTTCATCAGTTTTAGCTGGGATATTGAAATGTCAGTTCATTTAGAAATGTGTTGCTGTGGTGGTGGGATTCTTGCAAAGTTATGCTATTTAAAAGCTAATAACATTAAATAGGTGGGCAATAAATGCAGCTTTCCGTTAAATAAGGTTTGTTACTAATGGTATTTTTATGATGGCTGTAGATAGTAATCTTGAGTAATAAAATTGATTAAACTCTCTAGCTTCATTTATCTCTTGTTGCTTGGGGAAAAAATGTATTCAAAGTAAGATGATGTTTGGAAATGATATTTTTTAACCAAACCTTCAGTATACTGATGAATGGCAGTCTTGCAGTTTGTTATTAATTGTTTGTATTATGGACCATTTCAAATGCTTCTATCCTTCAATCCTCTATCTTGTCCTTTCACTCAAGTAAAATGTCCTCTATTAGGCTCATACACAGCTGGCTTATGGGTAAATGGAAGCTTAGGGAGGCTGGGAGGTTGGCTTCTTAAAATATAGGGCAGCCTTCCTAATAAGGTGCAAATATCAGGCCTGTGGCATGAGCGAAGCAAATTGCTTTTTGACAGTATATTTAAGATGGTAATCGACTGTCATTTACCACAGCCAATTCGCTCTGAATTGCTACGTGTGGCTCAGTGTCCCTCCCTCTTCTGTTCTATCGTTATTCCTTTTCTTTCAATCTCGTGCTGTCCCTCTTTTTTTCCGTCTGATTCTTCCATAATTCATTGGTGGCATGAAGACATGGCAGACTCCTCAGTCTGATGTCCACACACACACACACACACACACACACACACACACACACACACACACACACACACACACACGCACACACACATACACACACACACACACACAAACACACACACCCCACCTCTGAGAGCAGAGTAATGCACATGGCAGATGAAATCCAGTATTATATTCATAAATCCAGCACATGCTCTGGGCCTAAGGAGAATCTAATATGAAGGACATGTGGGCCTCTACATCATTTGAAGAGAAGAACGTGTGTTTATGGGCTTTTGAACATCTGCTTGTGCTGACAATGAAACACACAAAAACCTTTAATCAGTACAGTTAAATGAATTAGACGAGATAGAGTAAGCAACATTATAAATAACAAAGTATGTCACTACTTTTTGCATTGCATTGTGTTCATCCGTTAAATAGCTGTTGCAATTGCTAGCTGTTTTGTTAGAAAGTAATTGTTACGCCTAAATGTTGCCTTCATGAACGTTGTTTGCTGTAGGAAATACTCCAGACATGTCGTCTAATAACACCTGCCATTGGCCCAATTAATATTCAGGAAAGACAGAATGACTGCCACCATATGCACCCGCTAATGGCCTCTTATTTTTGTTGGTGCAATTTTCACGGAGTCTAGAGTTATAGTCTTTGAAATGCAAACACAAATTGAAAGTCATGTTGAAACGGGCAAAAACCACACATTAAAATGCACATGAAATGCTCTGACTGTCATATTCTCCTTGGATTGATGACAACTTTGCAAGCTTTAAATGGACAGTTATGATCTACTACTATTATGATCCACTACTTATTCTATTTATGGTGTCTTGTTGCCCTGATTTGTCAAGAGGTGATATACAGACACCTACTGTCATCATTTAGAGTATCGAATTTATTGTGTTTTCCTTGGTGATAAGACAGATTCTAAGAATAACCAAGATTTGGGATTTTACAAACTTGACTGGCAAATTTAGAGGGACTGCTGCTGAATAGAGTGTGTCCTCTCTACCCTCTATTCAACAATGGCTATAGGACATATAAGAAATTGACAGCATAGTGTTGTCTTCTAAAAACAGACACAATACCTCAGTCATCAGCCCACTATCAGTTCCTCTCTTCTTTAACTAAAACTCTAGCAGGTCTTTGTTTTGAACCAAGATGCTTCTCCTTCATCTAATGGCAAGAAGGAGAGAGGGTCTTTGTTGGTATGGAGGGCATGAAAGGTAGCAGGCATGTTGTGACAAGATCCTGTGTAGCGAGTGTTCCTTTCTTGGTCATGTTTTGTCCCTCTAAATCAGACTTTCTTCTTTCTGTTGCCTTCCAACCCTTTCTGTGTCTCTTTTCAAATGTCCTGTCTCACTCCATCACTTCCTCCTACCCCCTTTCTCTCCCTCTGCCTCTCTTTTCTCCCAGATAAGGCCAGCAGAGCTGCAGGCTGCTGGGCTGGTTAATTGGAACGGGAGATTCTCGAGGCCTGGCCAGTGAGCCTTGTGCTTCCTACCAAAACATCTCCAGGCACCAAGACAGCCGCACGCATGCTGCTGGGCATGCACACACATGTGCACACACACCACAAACTTAATCATCAACATTTCTGCATCCCCAAAGCTAACGTTTTATATTTCACGCCTGCAAAGAACAGGTTTAGCATCTCACTCAAGAAAACTTCTACAGGAAAACTGCACTTACAGATATGTAAACATGCATAATTCGGACAAACTGTAGATGCCCAGAGCAGCATTTGATTGCATTCACTTATGCATCACCTATGGCACTGATGGGTGCTCTTCGGTCTGGAAATGTTCCATACACAAACACTAGTTTACCCCTCTAGGCATTAAAATTATAGCTATTTTCACCCACTTTATTGCAATAGTGTACATCAATATTCATCTGGGACAGCTTTCACACCCACACAACAGTGATAACATGACAGGGCTTAACCTGGGGCACAAACAAACCTCCAGTTTATTCTGCTTCAGTATGCACTTCCACTAGATTCATGGATTGGATATATACTTGTAACACTGACCGCACCTGTAGTTTGCAAGTTCTTATGCCTCAGACAGGTGGAAGTAGGTGCAGCCACAGTGGGATTGTGATGGATGACTGGATGAACTGAAAGAGAGTTAACCAGAGGGAGGTGTGAGAATGGAGAGGTCGCAATGGGAAATGAGAAGCATTATGTGAAGGTTAGTGTAAGATAAGGAGGAAAGAAGGACAAGCAAAAGAAAGTGTTTAGAGCTTGGATGAGCAGGCAATCCAATACTAATATTACAGCACGTGCAAAAATCTGCTGTCAGTATTTCTGTCTGCCTCATGCCATGGTTGTTACATTAAACTGCAGTGTGATGACACTGGTTAATGGCATGCATATCCAATGGCGCTGTTGTATGGGTGATGATTTGCAAGTAAGTGCATGTGTTGCAGCATTTTACTGTGATTGCATCTCAAGTAGCATGACAGGATAAGTGTCACTGACGTCCTTTCTGTTTTCCCTTCATTTATGTGCCTCATGCTTAGTCTCTTTCCCTGCCTTCTCCTCTTGCATGTAGCCCACCATTTAGTTTTCTTCACTGGGGATGTAGTAATGTATGTGTTGTAGTAATGTAGGCATTACTACAGAGTATTAGTTAACACTGAGGTCTGCATCCTCATGCTTTTCCTGTCATAGATGTGATTTGTTTCCGGCTCTCAGTGCTGACTTCTACAGAGTCAACAGTGTCTTGTGCTTGAAATTGATCTCTGACTGCTCAAACTAATTAAAACTCTTCCACACTTCTCCTAAAAAAAGCCTCCATTAATGCTTGGGAGAAAATTGATATACTTGACAGAGGAAAAAACTGGAATGACGAGTTACTGCAGTCGCACTCAGGTCTTAAAACAAGAAGCAGAATGTATTTGTGAGTTTATTGCATGCAATTAATTATTATTATTAATTATTTTATCCTTCACTAAACTTTGAACCTTGCAGAGCAAATTCATTTACTTTCCATGATTCACCTTGTCAACGTATCAGGCAAAAGGAGCAACAAGCAGTTCCACTAAAGTCATTATTAATCTGTGTGTTACAGCGCTAACAGCAAGGCTAAACCCCTTGATCTGTTTCATTAGCATCTCCTCATCAGGGCTAAATGCAGTTAGCGCTAACAGCCAGACCTAGTCACTAGTGGCTTACCGCTGACGAGGCTGATCAAAGCCAGTAGTCTGATGTGGAATAAAGACCCGCTCACCTCAGTCTCAGCTCACACAGTCTGTATGAATTGAGCTCTACATCACAAATACAGATAGTGTGGGTTTTTTTTTTTTTTTTTTTTTTTCAATCTGGCTTGAAGATGCCCTGTCTCCTTCATCTTGTCTTTGAATTTTAGGTTTCCTCCCTTCTGAAATCCCTGAGTCATACGTATGTCGCATCATCCTACTGCAGCAGCAGTCAGATATTTTGACTTTCTAGTCAGTAAGATGCACTCAAACAGCTCTTAAGAGAAAAACTCTTAGACGTGGCAGTTGAGATGCTTAAATTTGACATGAGTGTGGTGGCATAAACAACATTCCTCATTCATCAAATTAGAAGTTGCCCTTCATACACCCAAATCACCCTGTACATTATTTTTTCATGATCTAAGCACTTTTGACAATTATCAAGCTGATGTCAGATCCCACTGGTTTAGCTTCATCTTAAATAGCAAGTACTTAACATCAACTGCTTTCCCTGTCTCAGCCAATTATTTAGCACTGAAGATTGGAATTTACCTCAGTCTTAGTTTAACTTCCAACTATGAACACTTTCTCCTTCCTTGCTTTCTTCATCTGTCCTGTCTCCATTTTTCTTCCTCGGTGCTTGACACTCAGAATGTTTTATTTTTGTTTTAATAGTTTTAATTTCTCTCTGTCCTACTCTCTCTCCCACCCTTTCTCACTCTCCATCTTGACCAGGAATATTAAAAGTGGCTCAGCGTGCCTCTCTGGTTAATTAGAGCACAGCAGCAGCAGCAGCTTCATGCTGACTGATGGTACACTGCTGAGCTTCTCACAGGCCAGGATTAATGGCTCACGCTTCACTCGGATTTGGGGTGTGTGTGTGAGAGAGAGAGAGAGACTGAGAGAGAGAGGGAGAGAGAGAGAGTTTGTGTGTTTGTCTGCATGTGGATACTGTCTGTAATACATGCACAGGTGTGCATAGGAAAACTATTTGCATGTATAAATATTTGTGCTAGCTACACCTCTGTTATGCTTTGTCTAGATTATTTTTCAGTATAATATTTCATTGGCTTCAGCTGTTTTTTGTTGCATTTGAACAATGTATCAGTGTCTCAGTTACAATACTAAAGAGAAAAGAGGCACTAAACGCCGGACATTGTACAGTAAGGGCTGCCAATGAAGTAATCACACTAGTCTTCGCCTGACTGTCTGTGAGGTGAGTGTTTGTAGAGGAAGGAAGATGAAAGCCTGGCACAGCTTCATACAACAGGTGCAGGCTGCTCTGTGGGTAATCTAAGGACCTAGGGCTGAGGTGGAGCTCTGCAAAAGATGGATTAACCAAAGGACCCAAATGAACCAAAACACCCTGATTTAGGCTAGAGCATGTAGCAAGGGGTACCTGACACACAAACCGCATAAATTAACAGGACATTGGAAGATTTACTCTCCCTAATGGAGCTCTACAAACTGTGAAATACTAATCCATTTATTATGTGACAGTTGTCATGTAATTAAGGTGGTTTAGTTCATCATATGAGTTAACTCTAGAGAAATAAAGCCCATGTATTTCTTTCTCAGAATGCACTGTATGATTTGGCAGACATGGCAGTATATATAGTTTTTTTGTATTTTCTGCTACAAAAAATTACTGATTACTTTGGTAGTGATAAATTGTTGCAATTCTTGTCAGAAATTTAGGACAACCATTGCACACTGATTCTTGTTTGTTTGGCTAAAAACATTAACCTCAAATTTTCTTTGCAATATTGGGATGCTATGTTGACGTCCAACAGCATGTCTTAGATGATGTGCACTGATGATGCTTGATTTTTATGACATTGGTCTTTTTGTTTCCTAGTCTACAATACAATAGGTATTTCGATCATACAGTGTATACACATCATACTTGGTGAGCACAGGGTGACTAGCAAAAAAACTCATAAGACTTGTGAAATCTCTTTACCTGTAGGCGCCAGTACATGTAACAACACAAGTAGGCTGTTCATGTATATTTTTCCAACCTGTTAAGTCTTTTGTAGAATCAAAATCCTCCTCCCACAACCTATGTTTATATGGCATAGCTCACAGTAGAACTCTTGTCGCAAATCTTACTTGTTTTGTATCTCTCAAACTCAGCTCCACAAGCATTGAAACCATCTGTGGGCAGCTTACATAAATGAAACTGAGAACGGCATGCATTCTTATCTAAACATAATCCAAATTTTATACACTTGTACAATTATACAAGTGTAATCAAAGTTTTTGGCCACAAAACAAAAGCAAATTTAAGCTTCATTAAGCTTTTTTCTGCTTTTTTTTTTTCTTTTTAAGGCCCCACTGATTAGAAAATATCTAATTTTTGATCCAAGTGATAGAATAAAAATAATAATCGGGACAAGTTTCACTGTAGTGTGGATATATCGAACTACTCCCAAAGAGTTGAAGCAGAGTTTCTGTCAAGATTGCACCAATGTTCCCTGTGGGATGATGTGAGAGGAAATGGGTCGGCGGGAGCTCACATGACTACGCAGTTATCCCAAGGGTGCTTTGCTTGGAGAATATGTCGGGTCAGGGTGTATGAGGCTTGGTACAGATAGCTTTTTCAGTCAAACTGCTTGCTGTGCTGCTGCTTAGCCAAGCAATGCGAGCAAGAGAGATGTCCTTTTTGTGACGGAAGGAATTCAGGCAGATGGATGTCACACTAGCAGTCAGAAAATGGCCTTTTATTTTTGGATTCAAAGTGGACTGAAGCAGGATCATAGATGTCATTTGTAAAACAACATGTCGGCCAATCACTGTAGAGGAGACACCGTACACTACAGCTATGACAAATATTTTATTCCCAAATGCAGCCATAAATATAGACAAAAAGGCAAATTCACACGGGGTATATCCCCTTTCACATGAGCACATGCACTGTCACACAAGGACAGTCACTCTGCTGAATGCAGGCAGCTGCGCATGCAAGTAGAATCAGTTGCAACACACTCTTAAGCACACACAGCACAAGCCTCAGAGCTCTAGTTATCTCTGGAGGCTTGTTATGTTTCCTCAGTGTCCTTGGGATTTAATAGTACCATCAGGCCTCAAGCCTTGCATCAAGCTTGCCAATACCCCTAATAACTCGCAACACAATACTCGAAGGATGCACTGAAACTCAACATAGTAAAACTTCATAAAAACAGAACTGTGCAAAGAGCAGTAAACACTGCTTCCGTGTAAAGCATAGGAATCCCCAACCAGACAGAAATAACTCAATGAATATTCATTATGTGCACAAAAGGGACAGTGATTTTGTTAAGAGTGTTTGATAAAACAAGCCTAAGGCGTTCACAAAATGCAATTCTTTTGGTACTAAAGTGTTCACAGGTTTTATCATGTTTTGGATGACATTTATAATCACAATTTAACAGTGTTACAACCTTTCTTTTCACGTGGGGAATGTGCTAAACACCGGACTGTCTGTTCATGGTGTAATACTGTACAGTATCTCTGTGTGTTAATGACAGGTGTGCTTACCTGTGTATGGTCATGTGTACACTTTTACATTGGAATTTAAGATATGGCTATAGTACAAATTTTATGAATTGAAAACGGGGTTGCACAAAGACATAATGCAATTTGAGTCTACTTAAATAGTTAAATTCCCGATTATTTTGAAAACCTATTGCAGTAAAAGCAGGTGAAAAATTTAAAAATGTGATTTAATGTTACATTTCATCACAGTAACTCCCTCTGCTCAGTGTCATTTAATGCAAAAAATATCACTATAAAAGCACTGGGTCTTTAGATTGTAGCCTGATAATGCAGTTCCAACATTATGCTTTGATTAATTGTGCAGTTTTAGTTGAGAATATTCAATGCCTGAGTAGTAGTAGTATTTAGAGTAGTAGCTAAATAGATGTATCTTCTCTCATTTGCTCATATATGCGAACACGTATACTGTATATGCAGGGCTGTACAGTTCAACAATTTCTGTCGCATTTGCTACTAAAAAACAATTCTGTACGAAGAGAAATATGCATCCACTAGCACAAGTGCAAAGGAGTTGCGCTGGTATCCTGTCTAAAATAGTGGGGAAAACTAGGCTATATTGGTGTCTTTTGTCATATTTGTCAGTTGTTGGAACAATGCTTCATGGGAGATGGAGTTCTAAGTGTGTACTGTCCTTCTCGGTCATAATACAAAAGAACTACATTTCCGGGTAGACATTTCCACCCTCGCTGATGTGTGTTGGGAAACGACAAGATTTGTATCATTTTTTGTATTACAACTACGAATAAGAAGAAGCCTCAAGCAAAATGAGGTATTTTTCTGTAGTTTCTACCTCAGTATGTCATGACAACAATGTCAAATATGTGCGGGGGTGTGGTCCATACATAACGCTACTTATGCTAGCTTGAAACTGAAACTTAACACACTTTCAACGTCCGACTCAGGACTTCTGTGCATCTCTTATACAGCGGATGTTTCACGAAATTTTTACTACTTCTAGCCTGTATCCATTGGACCCCCTCCACTGCTGTATGGGCCCCCCACAAATGCTGGGCCCCATGAATTCGTTATGTTTACCACCCCTTATCGGCGCCCCAGGCAGCATCTGTCTGATTGAATTTGCGAGCGATGTACGTCCCTCTCTCTCTCGCTTTTTCTCAAATCTTCGAACAGTATAAGCCCCAAAGTTTTCAAGCACAGTGAAGCATATTGTTTAGTCAAAAGAAACTTCATACATTTTTGTTGAGTAAAATCTATTTTGAATTATGGGACTGATTAGAACTGTGTCTTGTCAATAAGCCATATCTAATTCAGACCAGCACAGACTGTTCACTGATGCACATTGAAAATATAGTACTGTTGATTTTTCATATTTAAAAATGTTTAAATTCATCTGGTTGTGTTCAGGTGGAGGAAAAATAAAAGTTAAAGAATCAGTTTAATTGTTGTTCAACATTGTTTGAATTTCTGATCAATATCAAGTTAATTTAGCCAATAAACACATTTACTAACTGTACAACTGTGTGTGCTACAAAATTTTCCTTTGTGCTGTTAACATTTTTAACTTGCTAGCACCAGCGCTACTACCTAAAAAAAAGTCAGCGTACAGCCCTGATATGCCGTTGAGAGTAAAGTATGAATAAACTAAAGTTATCCATCCCAACTTAGATGACTCTTTGAGGCATGTTGTACCTGTTACCCAGATGATTCACATTCACCAGCTGTCTACCATAAAGCAAGTGATGTTTCCTTAGAAGGAATAACATTCCAGCTCTGCACAATAGGAAGCCATATGCTCACAAAGTATCTGCCTAGAGTGTCTGCTAAACTTCAGAGCGAAAGCATACCTCCTATGCGTACCTTGTCTCCACCACAGTGAGCACTTGAATTAGCTTTTGATAATGTCAGACTGCAGAATGAAGATTTTTTTTTGCTTTCTTCTCGTGGCATTGGAATCCTGCAAAGGCAGTCATAATACTGTTCTGTGCTCTCCATGTAGAAAATATAGACCTTATGGATTAAAATTAAAAGATGACGTTGGATTTTCATTATCCATCACCCAATAAAACCACTCTTATTTTCTCTAATGTTTAATTTCTCATGGTTCTGTCTGTTCCTGTCAACATGTTTCTCCATCCCACTTAAAACCCCTCCCACCCTAACCACACTGATGCAACCATTCTCATTATCTTTTTTTCTATCTCATTTTCATGGTCCATATCAGTCTTTTGCCCTCCTTCCCTACCGTGCTTGTGTTCTAGCATCATCAGTGTTGTCACTTAAAAGCCTGGCAGGATAGCACAAGGGAACATGAGCAGGGTTCAGCCTTGCTTTAATTGTAGACTTTCTGTGATGGAAATTAAATCTCACTCAAGAAATAATAGCAAGGGATTAGGCTAGGCCCCAGGGTCAAGTCTGGCTATTCAGACAGCTATTGACTCGGCAGCACTCCACTCTGAATCACATTTGATTTAATGATGTGTGTGTTTGCATATGCATGTCCGCTGCGTGTGTGTATGTCATAGTGGATGGATGTGGTTTGTCAAAAGCGGTCTGTTGCTAATTGGCTGAAAGTGTGTATGGGTGACCGCTCCCCTTACAGCATATGGAACCATTATGTTAAGGTTCAGTACATTGCATGACATATATGTTGATATGACTGAGAGTGAACAGATGAAATAAAGCATTCATATTACTCCAGGCCCTGTGGGAACTTCAGAGCCATGCAAAACTCAAAAAGCTTATTTATTCCTCAGTTCAAGACAAACTTTTTTTTTTGAAGTGTCAGCTTTTAACTGAAGGGAACACAGGGATTTTTATATATAGTACATGGTGCCTGAAACTGCAGGCGAAAGCAACTATGGGCAAAGCAGATGAAAGATAAAAGAAATTGAATAACATTTTTCTAATGAGTAATTGGTGATCAACTTAAAGGAGTCATATGTAGGAATGTGGCCAACACTGGTACTGCAGTCACATTCAAAATACTGTTGAGCAGTGGTGTCCAGTCCTGGTCCTCTAGATCTACTATTCTGCATGTTATAGATGTATCCCTCTTCCAACACACCTTATTCAAATGATAAGCCTATCATCATGCTCTGCGGAAGCCTGATAACGACTGTCAGGTATGTGGAAGAGGGAAGCATCTAAAACATGCAGGATATTAGCTCTCGAGGACCAGGATTGGACACCCCTGCTATAGAGCGTGGTAGCCCCTCCGCCTCCCCCCCCAGACTAGGGGTTGCGAGATCCAGCATGAGCATTTACTACAAGGAGCTACCATGGCAAGCGGCGAGTCCTACACCGGGATTTTTACCTGGGCCAGGAGAAGAGATTGTGGCCCAGGTGAAGAGACCGCAGGCCCGGGTCTGGCTCTCAGTGGCTCCTATCGGGTGGTGAGACTGCGGGCCCGGGCTGCAGGAGAGCTGGCACTGGTCTTCAAATTCTTCTCCGCTTTCAGCCGTGTCCATGTTTCAGAAGCATCTGCTATACATATCCTGGTCTTGTTACTAACTTTGTCACAAGGTATTTGGGAATAATAGGAATAATAAGAGGCCTTTTAGGTTCAGTAACATCAGACATTTGTGATCAGAAATGTTCCTAGCTGCAGCTCAGTGGGAACTGGCAACCTAGATGCCCAAACACTACTGACTTTGTGACTTTGGGAGATAGGTGATGGGTAGAGCATCAGACCAAAACACAAAATGACAACATAAACAGTACTTGTGGGCCGCCACTTGGCTTTTCAAATGCGAATATTCTGGCTGGATTTCTACTGTCATTGATATCAGTATTTGAAATGAACATGATTTCTTATTGTCTGGTGACATTCAGGGCCATTGTAAGAATTATGTTCCAAGTAATCATAAATACAGCTTCTTTAATAATGGGTTTGAATAAATTTTGTGAATTAGAATATGTAAATAATTGGGTTTTTTTTGTTGCTGTTTGTTTCAGATTCCCACCTGCCTCAAAATGATGGGATGTAGAACCTCATAATCCTCCATGGTCTGAGAGTTTCAAGAGAAGAAGTGGTGTATGCTGAAACCATGAACGCATCTTATGCTCCAGCAGATAGCAGCAAGCTCTGACACCAGACTCCCTCCCTCATTTTCTTCTGCTCACACTCCAGTTAAAGAGAGATAACAGGCAGATAACTCTTCCCCCAAGCTTTTGGCGGAAGTTCAGATTTCCTGGAAATTGCACTAAGATCTGGATTCCTTGAGTCGAAGATTCTATTTTCAGTTCAGGATAGACCAAGAGGCTTTTGAAGAAAAGGCTGTGTTGAAATTATCATACCTCCCCTTATTGTACTCTACCCCTGTTCCTCATTCCTTTCCTTCAAGTCCCAGAGGCACCAACTGATGGAGAGACGAAGGAGAGAGTCAGGATAAGGACAAGAATTAGAGCATCAGAGAGAAGAGGAATAAACTGCTGATTCTTTGAAACTGGAGTAGAGCCTTTGAGATTAGTTTAACCAGTGAGCTTTGTATCCCACTTGTTTACATTTAAAAACTAAGTTCATTAGCCTCAGCTACATCTTACATCTGTGGTGCATACAGACCTCTAAGGCAACAAATAGAAAAGGGGAAACCAGGGAACTTTGAGCATGACAAGAGGGTTACGATTCCTGTGCTGGCCCCTGTGGCCTCTGGCCTTCTCCAGTCTATTCACCACAGTCAGGATGCTGGAATTTGGTGGGGCGCCTGGCCAGTGGGCCCGCTATGGGCGCTGGGAGGCAGGATCAGTGGGTGAGCTGAGCTTTAGTCTCAAGACCAACATTAGCAAAGCCCTGGTACTCTACCTTGATGATGGTGGCAACTGTGACTTTTTGGAGCTGCTCATTGCTGGCGGTCGCCTCCAGCTGCGCTTTGCCATCCATTGTGCCGAACCTGCCACTTTGCACATGGAGACACGAGTGAATGATGACCGCTGGCACATGGTCTTGCTTACCCGCAACTTCCGTGAGACCCTTCTGATGGTGGACGGAGAAACCAAAGTGGCTGAGGTCAAGTCAAAGAGGAAGGAGATGGCAGTGGTCAGTGACCTGTTTGTGGGTGGCATCCCGCCTGATGTGCGTCTGTCTGCACTGACATCCAGCACAGTGAAGTATGAGCCACCCTTTCAGGGCTTGATATCCAATCTCAAAGTCGGGGAGATGCCTCCTACTTTGCTAAATAGCCAAGGCATCCAGAGCGACCTGGAATACCTTTGCACCAAGCAGAACCCGTGCTTCAATGGAGGGTTTTGTTCGATTCAGTATGGCGAGGTCCACTGTGATTGCACCCACACCCGCTTCAAGGGGAAGTACTGCAAAGAAGGTAAGAAACTGTCACACCCTGTCCAAAGTGTCTTCATTCTTTTGCATTGTTTCTTTGTGCTGCCTTTACCCCCAGAATAGGTAGATACCCACTCTGCCTTTGTTACTGATAATTTTAGTTTCTTAGTGACATGTTGTGGATTTCATCATTACCTTTTCTTGTGTTTGGGCCCTTTGTAGAAATTTAGTCTGTGTTGTGATCAGTTCAGATTGTGCGTTGTTACGTGTCTTGGACTGTGCAGTGTGTACATTACACTAAAACTATCCAGAGGTCACCAGTCTCTGATTTATCTATTCCAGCCTTTTGACAGGTGAGCTGTGAGCTGTAGTGGATTCCCGAAAAGGCCACTTGTGGAAGATTTTTTTTTTGAGTCAAAAGTTTCTTTGCTTGAGATATTGAGTTGTTAAAAATAAAAAAAGTGTCTTAGGGATTATATGACTCATACAAGAGTTTCAGACATGGCACAGGTGCTACTTTGAGCGTGGCTCAGATTTTTTTTTTTTTTTTTTTTTTTTGAAAAACAATACTTAACATCAAAGGTGCTGAATATATGAATGGAACATTTCATATGCAAAATCGGTGGTTTGGTTCACAATCGGCTCATTCTTTGGTACATTTTCCTTCTTTTTGTCCTCCGCTTTTGTTTCCTTTGCACATCTTTCATCCATCCTTACCTTATTTCTTCCTCTTTCATTCCTTCCCTTTGTCTCTTCTTTCTTTCCAAGCCTATTGTCTGTGGCGTACACCCTGCTCCTGCTTTCATTTGCTCTTGGGATGTGCTCCAGTGCTGTCAGCTCATGTCAAATTCTGTTCTGTTTCAAACCTCTGCCTCCCTCCTTTACTGACACATACCATTTCCATATCTGTGCTTTTTTGCTCTCCTTCACATTCATCCATCTCTGTGTTTCTGTTCGTCCTGCAGCATTTCCTTCACCCGCCTCCTACCTTTTCTTCTCGAGGCTATCTGGGCTTTCCATCGCTCTTCAAACCCTCCCCCTCTCTGTCTCTCCCAAGTTCACTCCCTTACTCCACTTATCTCTCTTTCACCTTTACCCGCTGTCAGCACTTCCTACTCCTGCCTCTCCTCCTACTGCACTTATCTCTCTCCTCTTTCTTTCATCCTGCTTGCATCTCAACACCTTGCTTGCGAATTCCCTCATTTCTTATGCAGCAATCACAAAGTCTTACAAGCTTTTTGTGCTCTGCCTCGATTATTTGTAATGGATGGGGTGAAGAGGGTATGGATATAGTATGAAACCCATACCCTATCCAGTTTCTCTCTTTTTATATTATACACTTATTGGATTTTTCTTACTAGGAGTTACTACCCTATTATTTGTAATTAGATAAATGCAGTTAAATGAGGGTTAAAAAGTAAGAACTAAATTACCACGTCTGTGTCTGAGGTTTGAGTTTGATACAGCTTTGACAATATTGAAATCAACCCAAACAAAATATTTTGTTGCAGACTATCGGTTTGATAGATCTGAAATAGTAAGAATAAAATTAGCATGCAGACATGATTGTAGATCAAAGCAGTCATTGTTTTGATGTAGCGAGTTGAGAGCAGTCTTAAACAGCTCGAGGTGCTCTATTGTTTCATCCTCACTCGATGATGCTAAATAGAAGCAGAGTGCTTCATTCCTTGTGGATGAGTTGCTACTGTTAACCCCCTGTAGCCCAACAAATGATATCACTGCCAAACCCCTACAGCATATAGGTCTGTCTCTGTCTTTCTTTCAGTCTCACAGAGATTCTTCAGTTTCTTTAATTCTTCAAGCCTGTTCTCCCTCCCTCTGTACGCTCTGTGTCAGATTGCTGTGTGGTTGCTGGAAGCTGAAACTGCTGCCCGGCTCTTGGCTAAATTGAGAGCAGAATACCAATGCAGTGCTACAGTGACTGCAGGAAACATTTGTCCTTTTGAAATGGAGAAAGTAAGGTAGAGGGAGGGGACGGGGATGGAGATACGGAGGTAAGGAGGGAAAGCCGCAAAGCACAAGCAAACTGGAGAGAGCAATCGTTAATCAACAGTGAGTAATGGAGAAGAGAGCAAAAAAGACATAAACATGAGGATTTTCCTTTTGCTCAGGGTCAGTTTCTTTTCAGGAGATTTTTTTTGGTTTGAGGATTGTGAATTGGGTCATTATGGCTGACTGTTGTGCAGTGCATTTATTCCTGCTGCCTAACATGTAGGCGGATATGTTAAGGTCTCTTCCTCCCTCTCTCTCTCGTAGTTTGATTTAAGCCACTTTAGATCTCTACTAGCAAATCCACGTCTCGCTGTGTTTGCTCTGTGGTGAGGGGGCCATGTTAAAGGAAAGCATATTTCTAAAGGGCTGCCTGCCGACTTCAGAGAAGCAGAACACATCATTTCAGGGCAGCATTTTTAATCAGATATGACAGATGCAATATATTCATGTGTCTAATTTTAGATGATTCATGACGTGTTACTCATAGCACTTATGTGTTTAGCCAATACATTTCAAATGCATTTAGTGGTACGCTTTAGCTATGGTACACCACTATGAATACACAAAAAGGTGCCATTTGAGCATGAAGGTTTCAGCATAATTGCTACACACAATTTTCAAGAAATTTCAGTAATTATGTTAAAAACAATTTAATTTTTTCATGGTGACTCATAAAGACAAAATGCATAGACATCATATTAATGCTGATTGATAGGATAAACAAAATTCCAGAAAAATCATATTACTAAATATCACCTAGCCAATTTTAGTTCTAAGGCTTTCATCTTAAATGCATGACAGGATATAACAATACTGTATAAATGTAGTATTTGTCTAAAACTGACCTATGTCTGCTGCTTACACCAGCAGCCGTTTTGTAGAAAAAATAATTGTGCAAGCAGATGCCAAAACCGTGCCATTCACATATATGAACAGAAGCACTTGAAGATAAATGGTACAATCCCAACAATAGCTAATGGCAGCCCATTAGCTATTGTTGGGATTGTACAGCAGAAAAAAATGAAATGTATTTCACTGACACTAGATAATTAAACAAAATTGCACCCATCACTGAAGGAAAGACAAAGAAGGGACTTTTAAGAGAGAGTAGAGGCTGAATAATATGGAAATTAATATTGTGGTGGTAGAGGTTTGAATGTGATTTTTAGACATTTTTTGATAAGTTATATATTTTTTTCTACCCAGGATTGTTTAATGCTAAAAAAAAGTTAGTTTCTCCACTTTTGCACTGCACCACCAATCACCAGAGTAAAACATAACGATGAGAATGCATATAGAATTCATGATGATGATGATGATTCAAAAGGTTTTTGCTGAATTCTTGTTGTAAAAAAACCTAAGGATTTTAACATTTAAATAATCCTTCAAACCTGCAATTTGGTCAGTGTTATTTAACAGGTTTAGATGTGCAAAAAGAAATGCACCACGCTTAAATAGAGGTTTAGCTGTTTAAATACAAAAATGACTGAAAATGTTATGATCAGAGAGACTGCTGGATTTCTCTCCCATCCTCTTTACTGATAGTTGCTGTGTGCTCATGAATACAAGGCTTTGGAAGTGGCAAGCTTTGATGTACACATTAGAGCATACCGAGAGAGAATGGAGGCTGACTCACTGAAGTTGCTTTCAAGTCTGCCTTGAGCAGAGAAAGAAAGGAAAAGAGCCAAACTTTAACCATGTGATCTTCACCATATTATCTGACACAGATGCCCTCAACAGATGCACATTCAACAGCAGCCTGTAGTACAGTTGAGCAAGTGATTCAAAAAGAGGCTATGACCGCAAAGGTCTAATTTAGTACAAAAACAGTCTTCTACACTTAATTTTTTTTTCTAATGATGAATGTTGGCCTAAACTAGACTCCATAAAACTGCAAAATTGAATATGACAGCAGAGGTCTTGTAATTCAACAAGGTTGCACCACCTCATCTCCTTTAAGCACATAAAAAAAACCCTCCTCCTTTGTAGCGTTTATATTGCCTGATGCTTTCATTTGAATACCAGTTTTCTCTTTTTTAACCTCCACATCTGACTTTAACTACTTGTAGCATTTTGCCATTGTTCATGTGAGGTGGGAGGCTCTTCAAAATATATTTAAAATTGAAGGTGAACATGGCTGAATTGAGAGTTTATCTAAAAATGATGGCATTTAAATGCAGAGAATCAAAAATGCATACAGTCTGAATCATTTATGTGCTTAATGTATGTGTGTAGGGGCACCTTATGTGAAATAATAATAGATTTTGTCTCCATTAGTCTGCATTTTGAAGCAGTCATGGAGAGACCTTTGACCATTAGGGGTTGTAATTAAAAACGCCATGTGCCTTTGTGGACCATTGTTTTTATAATTCATGCGTACTCTGGCTTTGTTCTCTGTCGAGCCCTAAAACAACGCACAGGGCAAATAAGCTATGAGCTTTCAACTCAGGGTAATTAGAGGTTAAGTGAATTTGTGAAAATGACTGATGTGATATTAATACATTCTTTCACTCAACTGACTTTTGGTTTGCCATCAGGATTGAGTTGCACTAATTAAGCCTTAGTTTGTCATTTTGTTTCTATATGCCCTGTTTCTTTCTCGGGAGAAACTGTTCTCCTGGATAAAACTGAGCCCCAAATCAGTATATATTGGATGTATTGATCTCTGTGACCATACCCCACTATATCAGTTTGTGAATTAACTGGTCAGTGAATGAAATTACTTTTATATTGATCTGTGAAGGTCTGATAATGACAAATCGAAGTATGAATGAAGGTTACTTTGGAACAATCAGTTTGGCAAATGGTAATGATGTAATACTAATAAGACAGAAATGCCAGCGACATTTATAATACAGTTTTTATCTGTCTACAGTTGACGTTTCTATAATTGGCTTACAGATGTATATTCGTTGTAATTCCTACCTTTTATTCGTTGCACCTATTGGGAGTGGAACAGCTCTCAGTTAGAACGTACATGAGAGAATTAGTGTTCCCCAAACCAATCAGTCATATAGTGTACGAGTGCATGTACTTGACGGCCATTGATATCTGGCAGTGTAACTGAAAATGTGGTTTTATTCGTCCATATTGGCTGCCTGTTCCCTGGCAGTGAAATAAACACCCCATCATCATTTAAAGGGGAAAAAGGTTGATGAAGCAGCCCATTCCCACTTGGCATTGCCATATAAAAAAGTGTTCAAAAACAGCTGCTTAGCTCATTACTGCTCACTACTCCGTAATTCACTTTCATCATCACTTTTTATTATATATGTTGGAATGAAAGAGAAAACCCGTTCCCTAAGGAGCGTGCAGTTAAGTGGTCTGGACCCTGAATGTCAGGAAGTGCAGCCCCCCCTCTTCTTAAAGCACGAAGCCGTGACCTCGGGCGAGCCTTTAGCTGCAGACTGAGAGAATGAGAGAGACACAGAGCTTCGTTCAGGGAGCCCGGGCGTCAGCTTCAAACGCACACTGCCCTTTTTTATAGCCTGTGGAGATGTTTTAACATTGTCTGCCATGAACAGATGCTATTTTCCTCGACAAGCCAGGGTAATCTGGGTTTATCAGCTGTTGTAATTCATGAATGATAAGGGCCTCAACACACCTCTTAACACCCTAGCACCTATGAACATGGCATTTAATTTGCGACAGCTTGGCAACACTTTCTAGCTGGTGTTTGAAGAGGTTTTTTTTTTTTTTTTTTTTTTAAATATATATGGAATTTCAAGAGCACTGGAAGGATAACTTTTCTTGTGTTGAATGGAAAACCTTCATAACACCAATGCACACAACATTTTGTTTCTAAAGTCAACACTGAAGTAAACACAAATATTGTGGACAAGATTGAGATTGTGATGGCAATTTAAGTCTGTTGGCTTAATTTCAAGGGAAATGCAACGTATAAAATTTGACAAAAAATACATATACAGGGTGTCCCAAAAAATTTGTACACACTTTAAATCATTGTAAAGTAGGTGTTTATTAAAATTCACTTAATTTTCAAAAGGCAATACAGTTTACAAACATCATTACTGTTTTGTCACCGCCTGTTCTCAAACCAACGTCCATTCTGGTCCAGACACTGCTGACAACGCCAAGCAATGGAATCACACACATCACCAAACAATTCCCTTGGTATTTGCGTGCGTTCACGTTTAATGGCTGCTGTCCGTTCAATGACTGTTGCAGGTCTCATAGCAAAGACTTTGTCTTTTAGGTATCCCCATAAAAAAAAGTCTAGTGGTGTGAGGTCTGGTGAACTTACCAACAGGTGGCTTGGACGGAGGGGTTTCACTGAATACCCTCCACGTTCACCAGACCTCAGACCACTAGACTTTTTTTTGTCAGCAGTGTCTGGACCAGAACAGATGTCAGTTTGAGAAAAGGCAGTGACAAAACAATAAAATTTTGTTTGTAAATTCTCTTACATTTGGAAAATTAAATGAGTTTTAATAAACACCTACTTTATAATTATTTAAAGTGTGTATACTTTTTTTTGGGACACCCTGTGCATACAAAAAACTTCACAAGAGGTGCAGCATTTGTGATTATATAAATTGCACATGCTGACATTTTGATTGTAGTTGATTAATTGTGCAGCTGTAAACAGGTACTTTTTCATTATGCACATATAGGTACTATAAAGGTAAAGTTATGTTGAAAAATAAATATTATAATTTATCAACATTAACACACTGAATTTTTATGTCTCTGGAAAGACTTTTGGCGTATGTTTTTTCTGCATTTTTTTAAAAAATACATCAACATGTTTAGCTAATCAATATGCAATCTAACAGCTGCACAGTATCATTTCGTAAATGACATAGCCTACTTACAGTAGTTTTTAACAGTTATATTCAGGTGGTAGTGTGGAGATAAAGATGGAGAACAGCTCAGCTCTGTCAGATATCCACGGTGCCAAATTCAAGTGAGTAAAGCAGAGTTAAAAGAAATGCATAGGAAAAAATCCACACTTGGACTGTAAAAGTCTTTAATGTCCTAAAATGTGTGTTGTTGAGTCAGGCTGGATGTTGTATTTTAGTAGTAAATTAGTTGTATATTTAGTAGTAATAGCTGGAATAGGACGGTGATGAGAACAGGGCAGGGGCAAAGAGCAGGGGACACCAAGGAGAGTCATACATCATGGTGATAATTGCTCTCTCCCTACAGGCAACCATAGAGAGAGGAGGTGAAATGTGTGTTGGGGAGAGGGGGCTCACTGCCTTATAATTGCACTCCCAATTAACTTGCTCTGTATACATAAATAAGCGTAGTGCTAATGATGAGGTTGTACCCCATAAGGCTGCCTCAACAGCTCCCATAGATAACCTTATCAGCTTGGAGGCTGGCAGCATCCAAGCCATGTCTTCTTCCCCACGACGACCACCTCCACTGATAAAGTCTAATGAGGCTGTCTGCTGCTGAACGCTACCATTTTATTGGTTTTCATCAACTTAGCTGCATTACACGCTTCCATGTGGTATTGGGACTTTGCAAAATGTTTACAAAGTATGTGGGTGTCTTTTTTTCTCCTTCTCTTTATGCATTCATTTTTTGTTTTGGTTTTTTTTTTGTGTGCGTTTTACGTAACTGAAAACTGCAAAATAAACCCCCCCCCCCAAAAAAAAAAAAAAGAAATATTGAATGTACTGCAGAGAGTTACATTTCTTCAGGTAATAACTCTGGTACATTCAAAAAGAGTCAGTCAGTGGATAGCAATTAAGAAGACAAATAAGCAAAAGTCCCATATGTATGTTTTAATAAGAGAATGAACAAACAAAATTAAAAACTAAATTTTTATATATAAGGTATATACATCCCTTAAATTACTCTGCATGCAGTGTTTTGCTTGAGTGGAGCTTTATTATTCCAAATTAAAGTCCTACATTCTACATATATATGCCCTGCCACTCTTTGGTCATCAGCCTTTCTACCACATGATCATCCTCTCATCCTTTACCCAGTGCCTATTCGTGCTTTTTCATGGTCATGGCTTTTTATCCGAAGTTCAAAGACCACATGTTCAAGGGCTTCAATTCTCCTGTTGATGGATTCTTTGCTTCCTTGAACAGACAGCAAACCAGGAACAAAAGGGGGAAGAAAAAGAGGGAAAATACAACATTTAGGCTCAGCTTTCTAATATGTCTTTTGATTTAAAAAAAAAAAAATAGAGCTAGGAAAAGAGTTTGTATCAATCTTTGCTTGAAATGATCAATCTGATTCATTGTCTTTTTAGAGCCTTGTCTTTGTTGTCATCAAACGATAAATAAATAAAAAATTAACATCTACTACAGATGACTGACTTTCTTAAATCCCTAATCCCATAATTCCTCTCTTTTTTTCACTGTATGAATACTTTCATGCAGATTTCCTCTCCTTGCCAAAGCATAAAGCAAGCATTAATGGATTAGAGTGTGAAGTTAAGGCTCGACTCATAGAGGCCGATAAATGTTAAATACGCTCAAAACATGTTTGTTTTGTATAATGCACTGCAGTTGGAGACTAGGATGATGTAGGTGGTTAGGTGTAATCAAGCGAGTGCCTTCTAGGGAGGGTGTCAGTCTGATGTTTCCAGCCTGACACCTTTCTCACCCTTTTCTCAGGTGAGTCTTTACTGGCTCTAAGGTCCCTGCCAGTGTGATCAGCTGTCACACACAATTAAAGCCTGCTTTCTGCCCCTGCTGTCAGTCAGATACCTGAAAAGTGAGCGTGAGGTCTGGCTTACGCGTCCTTGTCACATGTTACTTGCTATCCATCCCCATTAGGGCTGAAGACTGGATACAGCAAGGGATAACACAATACAGTATACCTTTTTAATAAGCTTTGTGTCGTGTTTTTTTTTTTTTTTTTTTTTTTTACGTTTTCCTAATTTACAGATTTCCCATTTACAGATATTTATGGCATAGGTCTCTTAGCAATACATGCACTACAACACACTGGAGTAGTATATTAGAAAGCTTTTCTAATCCAACAACAAAGCAAATCAATAAGGAATCTCTAATGGCTTGTTGTTGTGTTGAGTGTGCAGCATCATTGTAATGTTTTCACGTCAATGGCTTTAAATTTCATATACATGGATTTTACTGTGTCCATTACAAAGCTTTACACAGTTATATTTGATTTATTTTTGCTTCACATGGTGTTTTGGCTTGTGTTAACTAACAGACAGATGGTCATTATATTCAAAAAAGGGGTATTATCAACCGCAATCGCATGTTCTACAGCTTTGGAAAGAGTTAAGAGACCACGCCACATTTGTAGACACGAACCAGTGAAAACCTCCAGAATGTGTTGAAGAGCAAGATGGATGGTCACGAGCAAAACTGAGCTGCTTGCATTTTTGTGCCATGGATGGCATAAAGCACTCAACAGCGTTGTGAAAGGCTGGCGGAGAGCTTACCAAGATGGAAACTGTAATCGAAAATCAGGGTTGTTCCCGATAGTTAATACTGAACTTTAACTTAAAACATTTGTATTGTTTTGTTTAAAATGACCGGATTGGTGTTATTTTGTCTCAATTTCTGCAAATAAATGCATTAAATTACAATTTGGCACTTGGAATAAACATCAGTAAATTAAAGAATAAAGTAAAATATGGATGTTTTAATGCATAACTACAGTATAGGTTCATTGATCTCTGATTTTTTTTCCCCAGTGGTCTCAGTCACAGCATACATTATGGGACCCCATTTTACATGTATGTTAAACAATAACAAATACATTTGCAAGTGAAGGGTTTGTACATAACATTTCGTATCATCTTTTATGCATGATTTATTTATTTATTTTATAACCTCTACCAGAGATATAGTGTTATATTTAACTCTAGTTGCTCTAAATTGCGCAAACATTTTATTAGAACACTTTGTAATCATAAACACAAATGTTTGTCATCCATTTCTGTCCCATAGCCGCTTGTGCCATGGGTATTGTAGACCATATTCTGAAAATGTCAGCAATATATGTTACAGACTACATCAAATATTTATTGGTTGCTGCTTTTATTCTTTGATTATTAATGCTCAGTGTTCCCGCTGCTAAGACATTCTGTTGTTTGACTGCTTTTACTTTTTATCCTGGTAGAATGTAAAAAAGTGGTACTAGTATTTTAAATATGTTTAATTGTTATTAATGTAATTTGTTCTGTGCGACTGGGTTTATTTTGAATTCAGGTGGTAATCAGATTTCGCTACTTGTTTTTACCAACTTCATTTGTGAAGTTATCACTGGAGACGACAGCCATGTTTGGAACATTGAGAAATCTCTATTTCCCCCTGTTCATGCTGTTTTTCCCCATCTTTGAATATAAGAACCATGATATTAAGCCAGTAGTTGCTGTTAGCTGTGCTTTGTTGGCAAGTCCTATAGTTTTCTATTCATACCCATCACGCACCACAACACTAAATCAGTTTAACACACCCTCAGTATTATATTGGCATTAATCTATGCTTTATCATTCCATATTCAAAGATTACATTGATCTGTGCCGAGAAGTCTCTTTACACACCTTGGATGGCCACAGGCTGCACATCACTTCAGCAGTCTGAGCCCTTTTGACTGAACTATGAGTCTCGACATCCTTTGTTCTTGTCCAGGCTGGAACCTTTGATATGTATTTTCTATCTTTCTCGCCCCTCATTTCCTGTCCTTTCTCTTCAGTCCAAGTTGACCTTTGGAACAGTGCTCTGTTTTGTAGTTGGCAGTTATTGCAGTCCAGCAACTTGAGTCAGAGTCTTGTTTTTCTGAGGACTACTACTACTACTACTACTACTCTTTAAAGCACAGGGAAGCAAATGTAAGCCTGCTTCAATGCACCAACATGCACAGGGATCTGGAGAGAAGTCACAGAAAAAGTGGCGTTGAAAGAGATAGTTATGCACTGAGCACACCTTACCCCCCTTTTCATAGCTACAAACTGTTATTCTCACTCAACCAGTTTTGCTTTGTGACCCCAGGCTGCTGGTAAAAATGATGACTGACTGTTATGTGTCTGATAAGAGACTCCCGTGACCTCATGCATCAGGTGACCCCCCTGTGGCCCTCTCCTGGACAGCTTGTTTGTGCATCAAGTCAGAAAGAAGATACATGTGAAAGCAAGCGAGAGAGTGGGGTTAAACAAACAGCAAGGTAAAAAAGCCATGAAAGCAAGGAATGATGATTAGACCGTGTGGACCACTATTACTGTCTGTTGAGAAATATTCACATTTCCTTGTTCCCTGCCCTTGGGATTCCTCTCTAATCAAACATCTGCCAGCTCACCGTTGAAACACAACAGTGAATACCATGTATTGCTAGTGTAACATAGCTGTACAGATGGAAAAAATCCTAATTCTGTTATTTGACAAAATACCCCACAGTATACATCAGCAATGTAAAGAAAAGGTCTTGACCACACGATGTATGACTCTGCTGACCTTTGAGGACCGCTTTAAGACACTAGGTGACATCACTGCCTGCAGCCTGCATAATCAGGGTGACATTCATTATTACTTTATATATATCTCCTGTGAACAGGGTGGCTTCCATGACATTAATTTATTTAGACCTCCAAACAGACAGGGCCACCTATGGAGTTAATACGGCGCTGGCAGAATCAAATTGCGAGGAAATGAGGTCTGATTGCTGATGTGCCTGCTGCTGTACTGCTGTCACTCAAGTTGGGAGCTGTTTGTGCTGTTTGTGCTTGTAGCTCATCAGAGCTCTCCCGCCTTGATGCTGAGTGAGACTTAACAGCACAGAGTATAAAACATATGCTTCATTTTTATGCTACTTCCTGTTTTACTTTAATGATGAGCTGAGGTAATCGAATAGAATGAGTTTAGTTTTTGTAAAGTGTGCGGAAAGAAAGTCAAAGATTTGAGGCTATGTTCCAACTCGCTTCTCTCATTATTCTAACTGCCTATGCAAAAATTAAAGTCTTATATTTTCTGTGCATTCTGAAAATCTAATGACTCAGCTGTATTCACCCCAACCACCCCGTTTTATAGCAAGCAGATTGACTGATCAGTCTCAGTAATAAGAAAACAAAAAGGCCTAAATAAGGGAGATCTCAGCCAACTAGGTAAAAAGCTGCCAAAAGCCGAAGCTCATCCGTCATGCAGCAGAGAATGGGATGAGGAGTTGGAGGTTTAGTAAGGAATAGTTACTGAGCCAGAAGAGAGCACTGAAATAAAGTGCAATGAAATTTAACTCACCTAATTATTAACAGCAGTAACTCAACAGATTGAGAGTCTACAGTGGTGTTTGTTGGAAAAAACAGAACAGCTTGAGGGTCACACTGTGAGCAGTGCGCGGTGGGCAGCATATAACAATACCGGTCTGTAGATTGTGTGTCTGTGGGAATGCGTAGAATTGTAATCAGAAGAGGTATGTGGGGGGAGTGTGGCTCTCAGCTTGTGTGAGGCCTCATTGGTGAGGCTTTCAGCATGGCTTCTCTTTCTTGCAAGCCGGTTGACAGATGGTATTGATATACTTACATAAAAGCAGTGACAAAAGGAAGATGCAAATGCATAGTCTAGCATGTGAAGACATTTCACCTGTTATCCTCTGTACATCCGGCTGGTTTCCCCACTGACTGACTCACCACGCACACACGGGCCTTAATGACAGTTTGATCAGCCACAGTGTAATGATACGATAATGCGATGCAAGAAAACAGATTTTATTTTCATATTCCAAAAAATATTATTGTAATTATTCAATCTTTCCATGCTTTTGGAGCTGTCATCACAACCTAGCACTGCATTTATTCTCAGCCATCCCTCTCAGCAAAAGGACTTAATCACACATTTCCATAAACACATAAACACATTGACACACATCCTCTGGCGTCAGTGCTCACAAGCCGAACAGGGAAGGTAAATATTGACTCACAGTCTTCTCATTAAAGGGCTTTTGACTATCAGAGCCTGAAAAGGACATAGTATACTAATTACAAATGGTAGAATGCCAGGGGCAGTGTGTGCTTGTGATAATGGTCACCCTCTATCTCCTCTCTCCCTTGGGTATGGTTATTGCCAAGGGAAAACTTCGGCCACAGGGTGGAATCAAACTGGAGGTCATTGTGGATGTTAGGAATTATGCCATTAATGCAGAATACATAGTTCATGTGAAAATAGGGTTAATCTTGTTATGCCAAAAGTTCATGCCAAGTTTATACAATAAGCACAGCTTCTAGTCTCATTTTCTCTGCCAGCTGTTGTCTCTGTATACTACTAAGCCATGCATTTTTTTAAAGGACTTAACAGCTCAGAGTCACCCAAGTATAAAGCCTGTTGGTTTAATTTAGGTCCACCATAGAAACAAAGTCATACAAAGTCACTTGAATGGTTAGTAAAATGGGAAATTTAAAAATGCGAGTGCACAGGAAGTTGTCGCTCATGCATATGTACGGTGGGACAAGAGCGAGAGGAGAGTAAAGAAATGGGGGGTGGGGATAAAAGAAATCACAATGCCAAAGAGAATCGTTCTGCTCTTCTCATGTCTGATCAAGCTGAAAAATGCTATTACTCTATTGTCACTGAAGCTGTTCTCCCTGGTTTAACTTTGGAAGATGCACTGACCTTTTCAACACTTTGCCACGTCGGGTCTATTACACACCGACAATTCACCTCTCCCTTTTCCTTGCGAGAGGATAATACAAGCTCCCATTTTTATTGTGATGAAAAGGCAGCAGTGGCTTTAGTGTGATTTCATTTCCTCTGCTCTTGTAGCTTCTGTAGGCAGGTCCTGACAGTCACTTCACCTGAAAGCAATCACCAGGAATGGCCGTTGCTTTAGTGTGTGATTGAATACCTATAAATCTGACCCTCTTTATTTCCCCCTCCAACACAGAATGGTGGAGGAATGCCAGCTTGTGCAGACCAGAGAGTGGATTATCTTCCCTGGTGGACATTTAACTACATGATCCTGCATCACAACGCAAAGCTCATATCAAATATGTAGTGGAAGGGATTGATTGAAGCTCACATTGTAATCCATATAATACTTACAACATTGATATTACCTGAGCCATTCTGTATGACTGTTGAATTGCATGACCAGGGATCTCCTGATTGTTTCTTGGACTTTCTTGCCACTAAATGTGGTACAGCTTTGACATCATAGTGACTCAGAGCTGCATCAGTTATCTGCTAGGGCCCCTATCACTGCCATTTATCTATTTTTAGTCAGCCAAATGGGGTTTTTTGTATGTTTTTCTTTCTCATCTTTACCACAAAAGTGTTGATCTTGGCTTATGGATACAACAAGCCTAGACAAACACCATCTGCATCATCCCGTCCCCTGAGTTTGAAAAACTAAACCATGACGCATGCATTGCCAAATGATTTCCAGGGTGATTTTAGACAAAAAGGGCAGATGGGGGTAGAAATTAATTCCATGTTTTATTTGTGCTGTTAATGATAGTGAGACTGTTTTGGCCCCTGAGAGGAGAGAGGAATCTTTAAGTTTACAGGCAAAATGTTGATCAGGATGGGCAGCCATTATTGCATAGCCAGTTATAAATGATGGATCTGGTGATGTCTGTTATAAGCGCTCTGACGTGGGTGCCAGTATTGAACTATGTCCGAGACTTGCACTTTATTCATGCTTAGTCATGCACACAGGGAGGGACACACAAACCTACCCGAAGACCGGACGCATATCCCACACGTATCCATTTGCTAAAGATGGATACGTTTCCTCCATCTGTTTTCAGCCAGGTAACTACTGTGATATGGCCTGGTTTTTTTGGTGATTTGTGTGTCAGGCTGTGTGTACGAGGGTGTGTGTCGCATCGCACAGGTGGCAGGCAGCAGGGACGGGAGCGGGCCAGTGAGCAGGTAGAATACCGCTGAGGTGGAAATAACACAGTCTGGACTCCTCCGCTGCTTGGAGAGGCCTGGCGTGAAATGCTGCAGGTAATGCTGACCGCACACTGTTGCTCCCCCTGTGCTGGACAAAATCTGGTACAGGTGCATCTGTGTGACTTTGTATATCTGGACAATACATGCTGCTATGTGCTGTCACAAATGCACAAACGAGCAAATTCTTACAGGTTCTTGCACTATGCATACACGCACGAGAAACAGCAGTTTGATGTTTGTGCCTTTTGTATGTTTGATAATTTTCTGGACTAGCACTAGGATGACTCACAGAAAGTTGCCTGTCAATGTTCTCCCCCCTTTACGCTACCTGCATGTGACTGTTTTCACATTTTGGTTTACAACATGGAAGTACAACAACCTCTGAACACATTGAAAATGGAGATTTGATTCTTTGTGAGGTTTACATTTGTGGGTAATTGTCATGGTTTAGGATTCACCTTCCTATTTCCAACTATTCAACTTAAACAAGTTTATCCTAAACACTCATTGCAAAGGCACTGTTGCTGCATCCTTGGCTAAATCTCTCCCCAAGACAGTTGCAATTGGTGTGAAGAAATATACATAAGCTGCAGAGTTTTACTCCCATATTTCCAGAATGATTTTGTGTTGGGATGGTGTTAATGTGTTCTTTTGTTGGCAACTCCAAGAATAAGTCCAGATCCTTTTTGGTCTCATTTTTATAATTTTATTGTTGACTTGATCTGATCACAAACAAAATATAACTCAGCTGAGGATCCACACCCCAAGTGGGGGAATGGATCCAGAACATTGCAATGCACATCACTTTTATAACCCTTGTAAACTGATCTACAAACTATGGGCTGAACCCCTTGTGCTATAGGGGGGCTGGGTGACAGAAAATGGACTGGTGTCATCTGACTCTTAAATCAAGCAGATGTGAAACCTCACCTCTATGTAAAACCCCCTATTTAGTGTTTACCTCTTAATTTCTAGTTGTTTACATCGTCTGTGGGCATGTGTATTAGTCCTGTGATCATAACTCTGTCATTTTAGTATGTGACCTATCCTAAGAAATTTATGACTGACCAGTGAAACAAAGAAAATCTAGTGACACAAAAGACTCCTAACTAATACTGACTAACATGCGATTAAACCCAGGAATTCAACCATCCAAATTCAAATAATATTTCAATGGACTTTTCTGTAGTGCTGGCACAATGCAAAAATGAAGAATGGAGATGGGTCTGTTTATGTGAGACCAGACCAGAGGAATCAGTATAGTTAACATTGGATAATATTTAATCCAAAAAACTATGGTAAGCTTTGGGAAGTTGTTCATAGTCTTGTTTTTATTTTTAGATTAAGGCTGCCGTATCTGTGGTGTGGTCATCTTAAACAAGACCTGACACCATAAATACTATTATTGTGGATCCTTTTTTTTCATACTTTAGGTAATATATGGCACTGCTATTAAAACTTGTTATTCATTCGGATTTACTTGAAAATTTTGATGTATTTCACTGTTTTTCACTTTGTCATCAGCTATTTCAATAGTTGTGTTTTTAATTCCTTAACTTCTACTGGTGAACAAGCTAACAGCAGAGATCATCCAACTATGATCCAAGACTTTCATCACTGAGTGTTTCAAAATGGCTCCACCCTGCGAGTGACCAAGTGAGAAACAATCCCCCTTTCTGATAAATCAAAGTGAATAACACACTTTATTGCTATGCCATATATTAACTAAGGTACAATTAAAACAAACCATAGGAATGTTTTCCAGTGTTTCAAAAAGAAAAAAATATTTATTGCTCATTTAATAACTAACATAAATTTGGCTGCTATTTAATATTTAACTACAGCACCCATGAAGCTTGTTGTAGAGCTTGTAGCTGACTTTTTTTTTAAATAATACATTCACCTGTTGCCACTGACCAAAGCACACAGTTCCCAACTGAGAGCCAGCTGCTGTTTCTGTTTCATCTTAACCAGACAGGTGCTGATGCCAAAGGCAACCAGTTGTGTCCAGTTGTGTAACAGACTCAAACTGTGTGATCTTCACAAACAGTGGTGAGCAGAAACAGACAACATGAGTAAGAAAATCAAGAAGACTTAACAGCTGGTAAAATAGTACATTTTCACACCCTGTGCTTGGGGAGTCTTTGTCGCTGAAACATGTATTATACGCTTGACTCTGTCTGACCTGCATACATGAGTGATCAGGCTTTTTGGAGTGTGAAAGTGGAGAAGATGAATAAAGGAGTCAACCTCCTTCTGCTCTGTCTCCTCTATATCCCTTGTTTTGTTCTTGGCTTTTTGGCAGCGGGCCTTGAGTCCAGTCAACTTTCACTGCTGTGATTTGTCTGAGACACATCAGTAACTCACAGAACTGCTCAGCTTAGTTGACAGTTAAGATGGGAAGAGGGAGGGGTTAGTGTGGTTAGTACCATCAGGTGTTCTGTAAGGCCTGTCTTTAGTTCAGCCAGCTAGTCTAGTTAACAAACAGTACCAAGAACATAACCTCCATGGGGGAAGGGGAAAAAACGTAGGGAAAGAAAAAAAAAACAAAAAACACTTCACATACTATATGTAGTGATTTTGCTTTATAGTCAATTGCCTAATGTTGGCAAAAAACTGGACATTTAAGAGTGCCCTTTTTGTATGACCAACCTAAGATGCACCTAGGGATGTAACAATTACCGGTATAACGATAAACCGCGGTAAAATTCCCGACGGTTAGTATTACTGTTTAAATTCTAATTATCATGATAACCGTGTTTAATTACCACACTTTGAAAGAGAGAGGGAGCAAGAAAGAGAGAGACCCTAAAACAACTCAAACTTGACATGGAAAATGGTCAAACAATGGCCATAAGGTGCCATCTTGAGTGCACATTTGTGTATTTGATGTTTACATGTTAATATTTGAATGTTTCTGCCAACAGAAAGTACATTGTGCCTATTATTTTATTTTATTTATTTATTTATTTTTAAAAACAACTTGGTTAAATTATTTCATTGTGTGTATAAGTACTTTTTGAACATTTTGATCACATTTCAACAATACCATGATAATAATGATGACCGTGATTATTTTGGTCACAATAACTGTGATATGAAATTTTCATATCGTTACATCCCTAGATGCACCTATGCAATAACGATACTATCCGTTTGACATCCTAACATGCCACCCTTGTCAGGTGGATGGAATACCCCTGCAGAGTAGAAGTGTTCAGTAACACACATTTTAAACAAATCTGTGAACAAAATCTGTTTTGTACAGAAGATTTACGTGCCTGATTTGACCCCATCCAAAGAGGAACAAAATCAGTGTTGAACTTTTATTTTATGCCCAGGTTAAATATTTTTCTTAGATGTCTGCCTTGACATAAAACCTCTCTCGACTCAGTGAAATACCTAGAACCCAGTGGCAGAATTAGGTTGTCCATGTGACTGAGCTTGAGCATTTGTGTCCCCTGCACATTAATGGTACAGAAAGGACAGGATTTTATTGTGCTACCACTGGTCAAGTAGTCAGCAGTATCTTTGAAATACTTACTCTGACTGTGGTTTCACAGTGCCTCTACTGATCATCCAGTGAATGCTTCCCTATTGGTGACTCACAGAACCCCTTGCTCATATACAAATCTGCACATTGGCCTTTTGCATAATGCCCACAGCCTATTTCATATTCACTCTGGTGAGCATGACCGAAACAATGACTTGGGACACCCCCCTTCCGGACTATGTTTCTCCCTATTCTCTGGTTCAATGACCACAGTTTTGTTGAGGGATAGAGAACAGCATATGCACCCACTGCCACATCCACATAAGGACATGATGAATGTACGAGTCTGATGGGGGATAGTAAGGGCCTGAGACGGGGTCGTGAGCTTGGTGCAGGACAATAATGCATAAATCTCAGGCAGAAATGGATGTCCCAAATCCCTAGGAAGAGCTCAGTCCCCTTTTGGGTACAGTACTGCCACAGGCCAAAACTCATTCCCTCAAACACATTCCTCCAGCAGCACAGTGGCTGATGTGTGTCAGCCTCAGTCTGTCTGGCGAACACAATGCATGCCATTTCCAAATCACATTTCCTTTCTAGGTCTGAACTTTTAAACAATCCCTGTGTCTAGGAGACAGTCTCTAAGTAAAACTTCAGGTTAATGTTGTGTCCAGTCTGAGATTCAGGGTGTTTTTCACATCATACTGGGTTTTGCTTTTTTTTTTTTTTTTTTTCCTTTTTTAAATTTTGTTTCACGGCAAATTTTTTCAGCGTTATTATGGATTTTTACCATCTGTCTCATCTCATCATGGTTAGATTTTATTTTTGGTGAGTGTGAATCATCTGCACTTTGTCTAAAACTGTGACAAGTTTGTTGGCTGTTATATGTTTGAACCGTGGACTGTGGATTTGGTCCGTTTCATTCACTGTTCAGAACACTGCCAACAATACAGGGACATGAAATATATTCTTGCATGGGCGATAAACAATAATGGTCTTAGATAACTAGAAGTGCCAGTTATTCATCAAAAGTGACAATGCACAGCAATCCAAGTATGATGAGTGCTCGGGGAGAGAAAATGACATGTCATAGCTTGCAGTTTGTTATTTGTGAGAGGCCATGCAAATTAAATTTAAGCAAGAGCTGACCACAGTCTAGACTGATTCTCATATCCTGTCCAGACTTATTCTCCTAAATTAAGTGACCACAGTAGTCAATAAGTAAAGTAGCACCTTGAATAATACTCTTTCTATTCTCACAATTTGTTTATCAGGCCTTTTTTCACCTCAAAGGCATAATAACAGTTATTTATTTATTTATTTATTTACTGGCGTGGTGATAGATGTTTATTCATCCTTAGTTTGTCTTGATTATAAATGTGAAAATATTGTCTTCTCAAAGTGCTGTACACATAAAATTATTATTACTTGATTCCCTTTGCAACAAACATGAAATATGGAATGCAAAATGGTGCTTGAAGCTGCTCAAGGTAATTTACATCTCCAATGGAAAACAATAGAGTTTGTAATGGCTTTTGAGTTAAGATCTATCTTTTCTCCTCAACATCCATCTTCTCTGCAATATTGGATTTCCAGCCCTCAGAGTCGAGTGCAGTGGCCCAAAGCAGCAGCCTTTGCCCAACTTATTTTCTTATTTTTCTGACATTAAAGGTAATAAGACAATGGTTACAAAGGTTTATAGACCTCAGGGCATTCACCAGGCCACATAATGATTTTATTGGCAATAATGGAATGTATGACTAACTATTAGAGACACACTTTGTAAGTGAATGTTGTTGTGAAGTCCAGCCCATGATTTAGAACTGGCTTTGATTTGTTCTTGTACACCTCAATACTGTCTATTATTAGAAACCCAGCTTATAATAGACTCCAGGAAATATGTTAAATTTCCCATACATGTCATTTTTACATTAATAGCTCTAAAATTACCACCAACCAAAGTTTGATTCATCTCTCTGTAAAACAGGGTACAAAATCAATCACACAGACTTATCTCATTCGTTTTTGTTTTAGCTGAAATCATTAGTTTTCTTGAAAATGGGGAAATATTTTGAGGTTGATTTCGGTGTCTTTAAACTAACAGAGATGCAGTGACAGTTATTGTAAAAAGAAATGGAAGTTTTGGTTGAACTTTTGCATGTGAGGACGCAAATGATAACATTAAAATGTTAACCTCTTTACACAAGGAAACACCATAAAGAAACAAGTAGGCCTGCCTCAGAGCATGATCAAAATCTCCATCAGACTAGTCTGTCAGCATTTTCTTTTCTCAGACGATGTTGTTTTTCCTGTATCGAAAGGGACTATGAAACCTGTGACATGGAGATTAAAAAAGGACAAGATAATGTAGACTGGAAGGGTCAGCAGCTGGTAGGCTCATTCAACAGACTATTTCCGATGAGTCAAACTAATTCACATTAATAACAGTGACAGAAGAAGAGTAAGTAATGATATTCAGAAATACTCTTTTTGTCAAAATCATTTAATAATAATAATGGATTAGATTTATATAGCGCTTTTCTATGAACGCATACTCAAAGCGTGTACAGTAGATCCATTATTCATTCACTCACACATTCACACTCTGGTGGTGGTAAATTACATAAACTACAAACAAAAAGTTAAGGATATTTTAAATTTTTGGGTTATTTTTGTCAGTTGGGATTCTTGCACAGTGCTTTTTACTTTTTTGTGTGTGAACTGAATTGTAACACATTTTTTTTAATGACCAGACATAATTTTATTTACAAATGGCAAAAATGACAAAAAAAGACCAAAAATAAACAGAAATATCTTTAACTTTTTGTTTGTAGTATATGTAGCCAGAGCTGCTCTGGGGCAGGCTGACAGAACCGTGGCTTCCAGTTCGCGCCTACGGCCCCTCCGACCGCCACCTTATGCATTCATACACCAGTGTTAGTAGCAGCACTGGAGGCAAGGAGGGTGAAGTGTCTTGCCCAAAGGACCCAACAGCACATGACTAGGACAGAGCGAAATTCAGACCGCCAACCCTTTGGTTATTGGACGACCCACTCTACCTCCTGAGCCACAACCCTCATTTACCTCTTTTGATGAACGTCCTCCTAGTTCACTTGAACTCCTGAAGCCAAAACCCACCTGCCTTGCCTAGCAGACTGTAATGTACACATTCCCGTTGACATTCATCACTTCCTGACTGTAGGGAGCTAAACCGCTATGAACTCACTACCATCAACAGCTCCTGCCTCAGAGTGTGGTGGCATTTTTGGAGATCTATGAGGGTGTTTATGAGCAGCTTGAAAAGGGCATTTTGCAGATTTATGGATGACAAGGCTAAATGATCTATGGAAAACAAGCAGGGGGGGAAAAGACGCGATGATGTTGATTGCAGAGAGTGTGTTTGTAAGTGTGCGTT
The DNA here is from genome assembly GCF_902148855.1 of Sphaeramia orbicularis. NCBI lineage: Eukaryota > Metazoa > Chordata > Actinopteri > Kurtiformes > Apogonidae > Sphaeramia > Sphaeramia orbicularis. The sequence goes on along the minus strand of NC_043974.1, from coordinate 20,775,854 downwards.
TTTGTTGTGTGTGTGTGTCTGAGAGGGGTGTGTCTGTCCCTCCAAATTCAGTGGTAACTGACGTCCTATAGCACAATTTGACAGGGACAGGTGGCAGTGGGGGAGGGAGATATAAATGAATAAATAAAAAGGTCACGTCAAGCCATTTTCATAAAAGCTCATTAACTTTTATTTGTTGCAGAAGATGTCTGTGTAATTAGAATAACAGAGATTGAGCTAATGAAATTACAATAAACAGAGGTGGAGTGGAACCAAAAAATAATAAGGCAGGCCTAACGCATGTCTCTGACTTAACTGCACATTATTGGCAGGTGACCTTTCAAGGTGGTTGGGGTAGATTCCAGTCCCAGAGTGTGTTGACTGAACAATGGCTGTGTGTATGAATGATCAGAAGCTCACTATTCACCATTTAATAGTGAGTGTGGCTGCAGTCATCCTTGACTCTCAGCATCCAGCACTCATAATGCTTCGGTATTTTCCAGCTTGGCAGTGTCGTACTAATAAAGGAAAAGACCATCCAGGTTTCCACTGCAATCATAAGAACATGCATGGGATTTATGAATTGGCACTATTTCAACCTGAAAGTGTGTTTCTTTCCAGCTACTTTTCTTTGCATTTTTAATTTGCTCATTAAAATGGGGAAATGCTAAATGATACCAATGTTATTCTGCTTGTTTTTCTTTTTTCTTGTTATTAATCCTCACATTGTGCCAGGGGAACAAAGAAATCGTAATTATATATTTGAAAATAGGTTAATTGAACGGTTCCCTGTTCTTCACTACACTATCCTTGCGTGAGCAAAAATTTAATCACACAAATAAAAAAAAAAAAAAAAAAAACCTAACAGAACTCACAAATATTGGCTTCTTTGCTGAAGTCACATACTATATTATTTGCTAATATCAATAGTGGCCAATAACAGCAGATATTGGAAAATTATATCAGTGCATCCCTACCAATTGGGATGGAAAAAATACAAAACTTGAAAAATTGTAATATAATAAGAGGTGGAAATGTTTGGATATTGATAGCAGATGATAGTAAATACATGCAATTGAAATAAATTTAGTAAATAATTGTTTGCCTTATTGGATTAATAGGGAGACTCTGATATTCAGTCATTTAATAAGAGAAACAAACATAATTGCTACAAAATACCATCACGCATCCAAAACTGAAACATGGTAAAGGCTTTGCCAAACTGTGACAAATTCTTACAATTACATGGAGGAGTTTTAAACAACGCTATATGACCCAGACCATTATTTTGTTTCAGGGATCAACATGTAAAGCCAATGTCAGGTTTTTAATTTTATTTTTCTTATTTGTCAGAATACCTCCTTTTGGCATCGATCAACTACTCAATCAACAGCCTGGACTGCACCTCACTGTATAAAATGTTACATCTCTGCTTCATAAAAGTTTACTTTGATAATGGTGAACGATGTAAATTCTCATTTTGTTTTTCCTTTTGCCAGTAAACACAGTTAAAATGGCAATACGCTTTGAAGTAAACCTGACTGAAACACTAGACTAAATGTGCGGTGTGGTATTAAGGAGAAGCGCTACACTCTTTTGCTCATGGTCAGACTTGTGGCGACATGAGCGGACACCGGTGCTCTCCTCCTATATATTATTGATAGTGGGCAAGTATTGGTTTCTCTCACTAGCAAGAGCAATGCATAAATGATTAATGACGCCTGATGTTCGAGGTGTAAGAGGTGAAATTATAGGAACAGTAATCAATGTTGAGTCAATTGAATCATCTCATTTGTCTAATACCAACATATAATGCAGACACATAAAGTCAATGTTTTATGAAGTGATGATTATAACATAATTATATGTTACACTGATGAGATTGTAGGGATTTGTACCAAAGTCGCTTTGCCACCACTCATGTGTTGTTCCAACACCTCACCTTTCTAACCTGTGTGATACCTGGCTCAATTCCAAAGATATGAGGGAGATTTGTCAGCCTCCCTGTTTGTTCACTGTGTGTGCTGATAGCCTGGCAGCCTGTTTGTTTGTTTATTCGCTGTCTAGGTCAAAGCAGATGCCCTTGCTCTTCTTCTCTGTTGAGAGAGAGCCTTTCCTCTCTCTCAACAAGCCTCTGAATTTGATTCTCTGAACTCATACAGACCCTGTTGTGCTGACCTTTTCAGAGAACTATATGTTCTGTAAGGTAATGTCACCACATCCAATTCTAAGATCTAGTGGTTGTTGCCTAAAAGAGCTGAGGGTTGTCTGGTGTTGAAAAGCTTTGAGAATATGTTGTTTGTCTTGAAGGCTAATAACTTGCATGTATCAGAAAAGTTACTGTAGAGATTTTCGCTGTAGCTCTACACTCTATACAAAGCATGGTCTAAAAGTGAAGAAAATTTAATACATGGAGTGCTGACAATTTCTATCAGCACAGAGTACAATTGATGCATATAATGCATTTGCTCTAACACTCTTCATTAAATGGAGGAAATTAGGTGCATCACATTTATCCAGTTTTACAAATGGCGTGATTTTCCTGAAAATAGGGGTAGGTTAATCATCAGATAACATACAATTTTCTGTCACTGTGTCTTGATGCTTTATGAGATGTAGAAGTGTGACTTATGTTTAAATATGAGTTAAAATTAACATATTGTATCTGAGATGTTTAGGATAAATATGCTTCAGACTAACAGCTTGTCTGTCTGAGACATATTTCGGGAATATTCTGTCATGTTTTTGAGCACCATAAGGATTTAAATTCTCCACATGGGAACATATCTGTTGATATATTCAGAAATGTTCATGTGATTTAAATGATTTCAGGCTTGAACATGATGCGTCAATATTTCTACATCACATCAGTCACCATTTCAGTGAAGTTTAATTAGTTTTCTCTCAGCTGGGTCCCTTCAGGGTTGTCACATATGGTGCATAACTTTTTGAAATGGAGGTTATTGACAGCAAAGTTAAAGCAGATTTAAGTTATTATACAGTATATCAGTTGATACAAATAATTAGCACAATAAATGTCAAATCTCCTACTAAGGGTTTGTCTCCTTTCTGTACCTACCTGGACCACTTCCATAGAGTTACTCAGAAATAGTTGAATTTTTGATTCCAAGAAGGATCCGTCTTATGATGCCATATATTGATATTGTACACCCATCTAAACCTGCAGCTGAACTCACCCCCTTTTGCCATTACCTTGTAAAAGCAATATTTTTGTAAAAATCACATCAAAGCTCTATGCAATTGTATCAGCTTATATATCATTAATGCATAAAATACTTAAATAGTACCTTTAATACATATCCAGCTCCATATAATGACCAAGCATGACCTTTGACCTGAACTCATTTGAATATTGTGTTGGAAAATAAACCAAAATCATTAGGTTTGACTTTTAAAATCTAAAATAACATTCTTTCCCTCCTTGTAGATTCTATTGCTTGAAATATATTAAGCACATTATATTTATAACATAAAAAGATCAAGCTTTAGAATCTATGAGGAGGGCAAGATGTCCAATTTTAAGGCAAACAAACCTGTGTTTGTTTACCATTCTGAGCCAGAAGGTAACTCAAGCATCTTCTGAATTTTTTTGTCACGACGTGCATTGTGGGAAACGGAGGCTCGCGCTGCTGCAGGCAGCTGCGTGAACCTCCTTGCAGTGGCAGTGCGAGCCTCTGTTTCCCACAATGCTTGTTGCGACAAAAAAATTCAGAAGATGCCCGAGTTACCTTCCGGTTTAGAATGTAAACACACAGGTTTGTTTACGGTGGATGGCGCTTCGAAATTGTTCACCGTAATGCAAGAGATTCAGGTGAGTAATCACAGAAAGACTTACAGATTCGTGATACCTAGGCTATGACTGAGGTTTTACAGATTTGATGAAAAATTAATCACGAAAGTCTCCAGCACGTTTAATGAAACTCCTCTGCAGTTGAGTAAATCATGTCGCTATTAATACAAGAGTTCCATACTTAGTATTACAGACATCAGGCTAAAAGGGATCTATTTTGGAGATGCTTGATATTGCTGTTCTGCTTCAGCAACTGAGTCATGCATCACTGAACATGGTTCAAAATAATTTTCTAGACATAATTATGCATTTTACTGAGCCAGACACACTTATTTTTAAAATAAATCCAAAGTGGGCAAAACAGATAGGATACCAGAACATGTCCTTTCCAGTTTAAAGGTTAAGCAACCAGATGTTATTTATGGTTTTAAATATGTCAGTTTTAATGCTCAGAACTTGACAAACTCTCAATAAAGACCAGAAAGATTTACAAACCTAGACGTAAAACATTCAGAACAAAAATGATGAAAAAAAAAAAGGAAATCAGCATCTAAATATGCATGAGAAACAAACTAAAACTGTTAAATATTCAGGGAACTGACAAAACAAAATGTACAATGATTGTTATATCCTCCTGAGACCCAGTAAGTAACAGTTTTGGCTGTTTTACATTAAATAAGTCTTGATTGGAAACGGCATGATGCAACAGTTTTTTCACATACATTTTTTATATATTTGTTTTTCATGGCATGTCCTTTCCAGTGGACATCATTTTTAAGTAAAGCTGTGAAACTCTTGTACACTACAGAGGACAAAAATGCATTGCTAAATCTTAGGAGGATACCAAAATACAAGAATTTCATCATGCTGCCATATCACTGTATGAACTATGCACTGTCTTTATGCATGCATACCACATGAATTTTTCTTTTCTTTTTCTCACAATGTAAGTAATGATTCAGTTTGCATACTCCAACTGGATTGCTCAAATGATCCCACTGTGTAAAATTTCTGAGCAGCTTGTAGAGTGAGCTTCAACTCCTGATGTGTAGGAGCTCTGATCATGTTCATTCGAGACAGCGGCCTTGTTACCAGACCGCTTGATCTCTACAGGAGTACAAGCTCCTGCTGCAACATCGCTCTCTAAAATAGCTACATCCATTTTCACATTCTCATGTGAAATCTCGTGTGGGTAGAAGGATTAGGAACAGTGCAATAAAACATACCTGAAGCTCTGCAGACAATCCATCAGTACACACGAAGATAATGCAGGTCAACACCCAGTAGTATCCCCATTTACTATACATACACATACATATACACATACACATACACCCACATGCAGTATTGATGTGCTGTCATGTGGGCTGCCCCAGGCAATGAACTGTTTCCCAAAGCATATAGACAATACATTGTGTGCATTGTTTACTTTCTTAAGGAACATTTTTAAAAAGACCCATATTTTTGACACAGCAGTGAGTTAGAAACAGAACCTGTGAAACAATCATTTTGACAATGGCACACCAAGTTTTTTTCTACTTCCTTTGTGGTTTCACACTCAGGGAGTTGGTAATTTTTCCTGTGCTCCCTACATTTTAAAACTTTTTTGTCCCCAGCTGACAAAAACAAAACCTCTTCAAGATGACAATACTTGAAAGTTGCGCATTGGCCTCTCACACTTGTACGTATTTGGTGGACGGTGCATATGCGATGCTCTGGTTGACATAAGTCACACGCTAACCTTACCTACCAATGTGATTTTTACATACTGAAACAAATGAGGAAAAGATAAGGAATTAATAAAAGCTGGTTAAGTGAGGTTAAAAGCTCTTTAAAATAAATTAATGCTGTCAAATGATTAAAATTTTTAATCAGATTAATCACAGGGTTGATGTGGTTTAATTTTGATTATTCATGATTAAATATTAAGTTTTAATCTATATTAATTGCGGTCCATTTTGCATGAGCAAACAGACTTAAGAAAGGAGGGAATATATATGTACTTAATGTGTTTGTTGCAAGCTCGGTGATGCGTTAGCCGAAGTGCTAGCAGAATCCCCGTCTAACATATGTATCACATTAATGTGGTATTTTAAGCTGGAAGTGCTTTGGTGGAAAAAAAACAAACAAAAAAACTCCTTCCTGCAGAGTGTGCATAATACTTTAAGTTGGTCGACTGTTCCATCTTGGTTTTTTTGTACTCATATTTCTATCCAGAGGGCCAACATGCTGTTTAGCATTTTCCTGATTTATCAGTTGGTTCTGCTGCCTGTAACTACTGGATCAACTGCCCATTTGCACCAGCGTGCAGCTAACTCTACTTGGACAAACTGCCTGAAATGCATTACCAGAGTCATTCTGCGCTGCAGATGGGTTAAATGTGTTAAAATTTTTAATCGGATTAATCCTGAAGATGGATTAATCTGCGTTAATGTAGTCATTTTGACAGCCCTAAAATAAATGCATACAAAGCTGAGGAGGTAGCTCTGTCAAGTTCATCAGTTTTGATTTTGTCAATTTAGTTTAATTTTATTTAATTTCCCCAATGCCTTGAAGCCAGGGTTTTCATGTTGTTCCAGAATGTGAGTTAATATTATGGCCTTTGGATCTTGTCTGTTGGATTCGAGGATGTTTGCTCTTACAGCAGCTAAATGTCACGCCCAGGATCATATTAAAGTTTTCAAACACATTTTTAACCTTCATCATGAAAGTTTTATATTTACTATAGTTTGGGTCATTCTGGCTTTAATGTTTTAGCAAGATATAAAAAATGAAACTGTAAAGGAAATACAGCTCTATTTTGTGCTCTTATGTTTCCTATGGTGTGTTATAACTTGAGCTGTTTTCCACTAATGTAGTACTGACCTGTTCTTTTTTATGGACTGTATATGTTAGTTATGTACATTTGGGGTAGGACAGTATAAGCTCAGCTTCTTCCTACTCCATTTCGGACATAAAGCATTGTTGAGGAGCCACATGAGATAGTTGAACATTGTGGGGTTTTTTTTGTTTGTTTCGTGGTGTTTGCCTTTCATTCACCTTTGTATTTTGTTTCTATTTATGTTCGAAATAAACTTCTATGTTTAAGTTCAAAGTCATAAAATGTGTAGGAAGTCAGTCGCGTTAATATTATGAAGAGTGTTTGAATTGAGGCTTATACTTGGTTGGATATTTTGTTTGTCTTCCCCTTTACTTTTTTGTTTGCTATGGTAGACAACAAACCAATGGAAAATGATAGGTGTTCTCTCCAACACATTGTTGTGCACATAACACCTCATCTTTCAAAGCCGCAGAGAAACAAATCAATACTGCTCTGTTGATACAGAAAGCAAATAAAACAAGAATTCCAGCTCACCTGTGTTCATGAGGTTTTGCTCTTTCTGAAGCTTTTACACAGTAAGAAAAAACTGTTTTTCCATATTCTGCCTACATTGTGTTTTATAGTTGCCTTGTATACTTTTCTATTTTAGAAGCCTTTCGCCCATGTAATCCAGGGGCGTGCTGTTCAGCACCTCGGGGCCACACTAGGCAGTTCCAGACAAAGTCACATTAGCTTCTCTTGACCTCACAGTTGTAATCGGCTCTGGGGGGAGGCGGGGGGGTTTCATGGTATTTTGCAAGAGTTCCATGCTCAATGTTAATAGTCTTGCAGGCGCCAGGCAGAGAGTGAAGAGCAGGGATGTGAGCATTACAACAGCTTACCTGGAGATTACAGCATCAGCAGTTCATTCACAATGCAGCCCTGAAGGATTGGACTGCCATTACCCTACCACAGGACTATATGACAGAATTCCACTCATGACAATGCATGGCTCCATACTGCATGCTTGGAGATTAGCTTCCATGTGTCTCTGCAGTAGTGTATTTCCATTCACAATGGATAAGGAATAGGAATTGGCAGCATTCTCTTTCTTTTAGAAATCTTCCCACAGTGCCAGCCATGTTATAGGACTGGAGAGGCTAGCTCAATCCTAACTCAATCGAGGATCATCAACAATTGTCACTAAATCAACCCCTTTAGTCTTTAGCTTCTCTCTCAATTCATTACAAGTGAATGGGATTTTATTGGCGTGACCATTTTAACAGGGACTCGGGGAGTGTGGGGAAGCTTGTAAGGCTGGATCGACACAGGCAATTTACGAGGGGGATCGACGGCGACTTGAGGCCAAAACCAGCACAAAACAAACAGAGCTAGAGAGCGCAAAAGAGAGAGATTAGAAGATTTGTCACCCCCTCTCCATCCCCACCATTTCATCTTTTTATTGTTCTTCATATTTTTTGTTTTCTTGGCTTATTTGTTTTGCTTTCCTCGGCCACTTCTATCTTAGATGTTGGTCTTCGAGGCTGCCTTGTCATTTTTTTTTGCATATATATATATATATATATATATATATATTTTGTTTCTTCTGTTTAGATTTTCTCAGACAGTCATCCCAGCAAATTTGAACACGAGACCAATATTTAGACTTTATCCTTATCTGTATCTTATCCCATCCCTTCAGTTTTTTTCAGTATATTTTAAATGCAAAGTAGCTCTCTGCTGGAGTGCAAAGATTTATAAAAGACCAGAAGCTGAATGCAAATAAACCTGACAAAATATCCTTTTTCAGTTTGATTTACCTTCAGCTGAATTCCAGTACATTTCCAGATATCTGAAATTGGCATTGAAGATATCATTATTAGTTTTAGTATCAAGAGCAAGAGGAATGAAAATGTTTTTATTTTCAGCAATCAAAAAAATATTTGAATAGGTTCTTTTTTTTCTTTTTTTTTTTTTTTTTAGCTCTAATCAAAAGCCCATGCTGGGTTTTTATCTTAGCAGGATACATCTTAGAAGTCATCCTTGATGAGTAGTCAAACCCTTTATCCTGTTCAGAACATTGTCTGATAGCTACAGCCCGGTGATCAGTTTTAGTTTTTAGATGGTGTTATACATTTTTTTGTTGGTCAAGTAAAATATGCTTAAAGCAATGTTAATGAGGAATTTAGAAGATAATTTATTTATTTCTTTTTTTCCTTTCTTCTAATCATCAGGAAAAGAAACACATTTTTTCATACACATTACACTAATTGTATGTAAATGAATGACTAAGTGAAGCTGTATAAAGCATCTATATATTATAATCATTCCTGGAGTGTGTTGACAACAATCCCCTCAGTCGGTATAAGCTGGTGAGAAGTGGTATGAAAGTAAATCTTCACTGAGCACAATAAGCCAGGAAAATAGGATCAGCATATCAAAAACCAACAGTGGCATTTCAAGTACAAAATAAAAAAAGCCAACCATGTATGTTTGTTTCTACAACAAATCATATTCCAGCTCCCTGATGCATGTTTTACTCATGCTCAAGTTTTTTTTTTTCTTAGGAAAATGTATAGTTGAAGGTTACAGATGGAAGAGACATAATCTTTAGGTCAAAAAGCAACAAGTTCTCAAAAAGTCTCCAACGACAAATGATATTTTTTGTTGTTGTTGAAGTGAGTTTTGTTACACAGTTTGGGTTTTCATCAGACTGTTGTTTTTCCCTCAGTGCCCCACCCTTTACAGCAGTCTTCAGCCTCATCCTGCTTCTTATTTTAAATAAGAGATAAGCCCTCTGCCAAGGTTTCTTACATCTCATATCTCCTGCTCCTCTCTCTTTGCACTCCACCCCCCCATCTCTTTCCCACTCCTCTCTTTTCCCATTATCTCCCCTTCGCTCCCATCTCTCTCTGTCTTCCTTGCTTTGCAAAGATAAGATTTGCTCTCCCCAGTGACTTCTTGGTGTCGATACTAATGTGCTGCTATCATTGATGAACTGTCAGACCACCTCTTCCCATCATGCACCCTTCCTCCTCTGACCTTTCTGCTGTAACAATGCAAAAAAAAAAAAAAAAAAATCTTGGGATGTACATATTCCATGTGATTACATTTTTCAGTGCATGATTTTTAATCCTGAATGATAGATTTAGATTATTTTGCTGTGTTTAATAGTAGATGTAATGTTTCAGAGTGATGCTTAATATTAAAAAGAAATTAACAATATAGCTGAATTTAAGATGTTAGAAACACATCATTAAACCACAGCAGAATACATGATTGCAACAGCAAGAGGCCGCAGCCCCTCTCAGTCAGGGGTCTGCTTGAGAAATGGAGCAGCAAACATGTCACTTAATACGGGTTGATGTGTCTTTGCTCACAGTTGTTGAGCTCAGGGAGGGAGCGGAGCGTCTGCCAGCTAACAGTTAGTGACATCAATGAGGTGGATCTACTGCTGCTGATTGAACCTAACTGTACTGTATGTGTCATCTTGGTGAACTCTGTAATCCAAATCACCTAAGAGCATCATAAGTGTGTGTATTTTTAGCTGTGGGTAGCCCGGGGGGAGCCATATCTCAAACTCCCGGCGCCATTAGTGTTCTGCTCTGTCTATAGAACAACACATAGAAACAACTTTTCAAAGTGTCTTTGCCATGGGGGGGTAAAGACTCGAGATGCTCAGCCCAGAGGGTGAAATGTCACTGCAGTGCTTTCACGTCAAATGATTCGTTTGACTTTCTCTTTACACCAGTCAGCCAGTCGACAACATGAATGAAACATGTTTAAGTAAAATCTCTAAAGTGTGCCAGCCATATTTACAGTTGATGTCTAATCACAGCTGATGGCTAAGAAAGTAGCTTGAAATAGGCAAAGACTTCACAGAGATTATGCTGGCAGGCTGTCTCGAACAGCCCAATGATGTCATCCCCTGCCTCCATTTCTCCTTTTAGGCCAGTTTTGCAGTCAATACTTGTCAATCTTGTAACTGCAGGCTTTATTAAAGGCTTTTTGTAAAAGGAAATGGTCTCGGTTTTCTGGGAATCGCTGTGGTGCTTACAGCTTGGAGGCCCAGAATTTGATTTGTTACCTTAAATAGCTGTTATCTTGTGCCTATGCATTATGAAAGGAGTAAGAGTATTTCCTAACATGCCTTTTGACTGAGACCTGTGTACATTAAATCCATATTTTAAGTCTTTGGATGATACTTTGTTGTAAATAAAATCTGATATTTACATTTTAAGCACATAAGCAACATAAGCTCTTAGACATAAAAGAAAAAGAGGCCAGTGTATTGAACACAATGTATCTTGAGAATGGAATAAAACTAAGCACATAACATGTCCTAGTAGATTAAATTCTGATTACAAAAGCCAAAAATGTAACCCTGAAGGTTTGTAGGTTTGTTTGATAATCTGACCATTTGTTTTCTTGGTTTTATTCATCAAAAGAAATAATCTGTCAGAGGATTTCATAGAACTGGACATCTCTTGATGTTATTAGATGAGTTCATAATCATTGTAAGAAACTTTAGGACAAATGGAAATACAAGCCCTTTTAGGTCACCTTGTATAGGGATTATCTGAGGTACAACCATAACCCTTTTCAAATTAAAAAAAAGACTGATTTGTTTAGATATATAAAATAAAGTCTAAGGAAAACAAATGTGACCATTTAATATTGTCTGTCTTTCTTTTGATCCTGCTCTTTTCTGCTCTGTCTGCTTCACCTTTTGATTAAATATTGGATTTCAGAGTTATTTAGATTATGCATTTGTTTTAAAGCAACGTCTACCTTAAAATACCACAACATGCATATCTGGACACTTTGTCATGCTTCGTGATGCATTTGTCTCATTTCAGCAGATAACTGTCCAAACATAGATGACATGATGCCACATGGAGATACATGCTACACAGCTAGAGAGCAGTTTAATTGCAAAAAAAAAATTCAGCTATCCAAAATATCAGCTTCAAATGTCAGGTTTTGGTTTTAGCCCCTTGTAATCAAAGAGCAGGGGCCTGCTAAAGCTTACTAGAGCTGCCATTTTACATGAGTGTTGAGCAGTCATACAGGGAGAAACTCATTGTACTGTAGAAAAGGCAGAACTACCCTGTTGACAGCAGCCTTAATAGACCAGAATACCAGACAGCCACAAGACATGTTGTTGTTTGGACGGTGTGCTGCAGTGTTCACTTTTCCTTCACTGGCTGAAACTTAATATTTTACTCAGCTGTTGCTTCTTGTTTCCACATACACTTACTACCCACTGGATTCTCTGAAAGATGTTGAAAGCCTTTCTTAAATGTAGGAAATCACTGATGCAGAAGTCGACAACAACACTTGTGTGCAGTAAAGCTTTAATCAGAAATGGAAGGGTTCGTTCCTCTGGCAAATCTCGCCTGCTCCTCAAAGAATCTGTTACTTAACTGAGTGCTAGTCATTATTTCAGGATTTAATTGCAGTGACACATGAATGATATTAATGTAAATTTCAATGGAGTTTGAAATCAAGGTTAAATGTAGTGAAAAATGAGTCAAGTTGAAAATCAGATGTTAAGTCCACTAGGTTGGAGAGGCCTAATGGGCAGGAAGGCAGCCAAGCCAGGCCAATGTTTTTAGGTGAAAAGTACTTATTACCAGTGTTCATACACTTATGGGAACTATGTAAATTATGCAATACCTGCCATTTTTGTCCAAGTTGAGATACTCACATTTTATAACTCTGTATTCCACACAAATGCAAGGCACTGTCTCTGATAGATAATAACTGTAGTTTTTTTGTCAGAGGTCTGCTTGATTCTTTTTGCCGCTGTCACAGACAGCAGAGCTGGAGATATTGGGACTCATTTTCTTGCCTTCATAAGAAGCCATTTGCTGTCATCCATCCTTGTATACTGTGAAAAACAAGTCCCACGGTCTTAAAAATAGATGGAGCTAGATAATCTATCACAGCAAACATAAAGCCTTCACTTGATTCAGTCCAAGTTTTATGTTTGTATGTATTTCATTCACTCTTGGTTGTGTGTCATGATTTTTGTATGCAATGCTGCCTCTCAAAGAAAAATGAAAGAATGAAAAATTTAATCAAGTTGCTTCACAAAGTTTATCGTTACATCCATGCCTTTTTTAGCTGGGCAGCCTTCTGTAAGCTGAATGACATTTCAAGCAAGATTTAGCTTCACAAAACCTTTTTATTAGAGCTACAGAGTTGGGTTGTATAATCAAGCCTTTTTTTGAGCCATAACAGCTTTTCTTTACTGTCTTTTATTGTCTTGTATCTTGCTTTCTCTAGTCTCCTCCAATCCTGTTAGCCAAGTAGTCATCTGTGGATAAATCAGTCTTTCTCATTTTGGTTATTTGAAATTAGTTCTGTTTTTCTGACTTGAATCCTAAATGAAAATATCTGATGCTATTCAACGACAGTAGATAGTAAACATAACGTGCTGTGCACTTTTAATACCCTTCGGCCACATATAGTGTAAGTAGGGCTGGGGAAAAAAATCGATTTAATTAAAAAATCGAATTTGTAGATCACATTGGGGTTTTTTTTAGAAAATCGATTTTCTTATCATGCAAAAAATATAGGTATTTTGAATTTGCCAACAACACGTCCTTCAGGGTTCCCGCAGTTCTATGAGCTCGAACCCTCCCCTCCGTTCCCTCATGTGACTCACAACACACAACATGGTAGAGAGCAGCTTATTCCCAAGAACAGTTTTACAACTTCAGTCATTTGGAACTGGGTTGGATTTGCAGCAACAGGCAAATCCTTGCTGTAAAATATGTGAGGGTGAATTGTGTCACTTTGTTGAAACCAATGACTGCCTTTGCTTTTTTTAAGGTCTGTCTCAATGCACTTAAACTGAAAACAGTAAAGCTAATGTTTTGGGTTTTTTTTTTTCAATATATTTGCAGTCTGCACGTGTGTTCTTTTAAAAAAGGGGATTGAAAATCAAATTGAAAACCGAGTTTTTCATAAAAAAATCAGAATTTCTTTTTCTTTTTCTTTTTTTTTTATTAGGCTGTATCGCCCAGCCTTAAGTGTAAGATACTGTTGAAAGTTACTGCCCTATAATTTACATTAGATTCTTGGTGTAAATTTGGTGCAGATATTTCAATGCATTTTTCAGATAATGCAGTTATGTCGTTGAAAGGACATGTTGCCATTTGACCTTGACAAAGTTGGTCAAGGTCACCTATTGGCTATTGCTCCATGTCAAGATGCATCAGCAGTATAAATTTGGTGCAGATATCTCAAGGCATTTTTCAGATAATGCAATTACGTCATTGAATGGACAGATAACCGGACAGACGACAAAATGATACCCCTACAATACCTCTCTGGCCAGTTCCAGTTTACTACATTACCACATAGAAACTGCATTAAATACATATTCTGTTATGAGTAGGATATTTATCATTGACCTGTAAGCTGTTAAAGTTTCTACATGTGTGTCTTTTGTTTGACCTTGTCCCAGTGCCCTGATATATGTGAACCATTCCTCTACTCTGTCCTAACTTTAGCTTTCAATGCAGTGTTGACATTGAAGTGTGCTGCCATTCATTTCTCATGTTATTAACTCTCCCTGACCCCTTTCTGAAAGCTGCTTCTGCTTTATGAGTCAGTACTGTGTAAGGTTACAGCAGTCTCACCATGTCCTAAGGCACTATGGAGTGACTATAGATTTGGAGTTGGAATGTATTTAGAAGTTGGATATCGGTAATCTAATCTGATGCCTCTTAAATGCTCTCAATAACTTTGCATACTGCAACGATATATTGGCTCCATTATCAGCCCTGATTAACATGTCATCACCGATAGCACTTCCCACTATAATGGCACATTAATTATCAATATTATATTAAAGAATATTTCAGAATATATGATCCAGTTAGTGTTGAGAGTATCATGAAGGGATGAGGGATGAGATAAATCACATCTGTATTTGTATTAATATCAACTATATTATTACTATTTTTAACATTGGTACAGGCCTAGAATTTCACAATTGGTGCATCCCTGCTAATAAAACATATCTGAAACTGATAACTTTGCAGGAATGAGCCCCACACCATTTAGCATATGTTATTATAGCTGTCATCATATGTTTCACAAGGTAGGTAAATAGTTGGATTTTCCCTCATTGCTTTGGGAAATGCTTAGGGATTGTGTTACTTCAGGGCAACAACAATTCCTGTGCGTTGAACGTTATCTACCCAGTAATGTTTATACAGATCAGTAAAATACAAAAATAACAACCTTGTGGTAAAGCTGAAGTCAGAAGATTCATCCCCCGGGAATCGTTTCTGTACAGTGTTTCAAGGCAATCCATCTCGAGGTTTAGAAGATTAAATACACTGGACTAACACTGCCATCCATTGAACCATGGCTCTGGCATGGCTACAATACAAACCCAAAACCGTCCAACCAAACTAAAAATAAATGAATTTGCAGATTTAGTGCTTCACTGTTCCCTCAGGTGAACTAAAATACATACCGCATACACAAACAACAACTATATAAAGTTCAGAACAAAGATAATAACTCATTTAGTTTTTTAGGATATTTTTAGGTTAGTGTTGTGGGTTTAATTTAACTTTATGCCAGGTATTTGACCATTCTAAATCATCTGTATAGGACATTTTTGCAGGCTTACATGTGTTAGAAACATTTTGTCTTGCTCTGTGCAGAAATAGCTTCTACATTTGTTGAAGTCACATCACTCTAATCCCCTCCATTTGACCCCATTTCTTACTTTTCCTTCCTGAAATCTTATATTAAATGGTGAATACTGTATATGATGTGTTGTTGGATAATTCAGCCAATTTGGCTATTTTTTTTTATCAGTATTATAAACCCTCAACTGTATTTTCATATTTGTCAGCTGGAAGTTTGGTGTTTTGCCGTTGAGATTTGGTTTGAAATCTGCAAAGGCCATGTCTTGCGGATTAACTTGTCACTCAGAGAGAAAGTTTCTGACAATGGGAGTCCTGGACAAAGCTTCCCTCTGATTAGAATTTAAAGAGGGAGGAAAAGTGGGTGAGTGGAGTGTTCTGTACTTTGTGTGTTTGCATATGTTTCTATCAGTCTGCCTGTCTTCCCTGTACCTACTCCCTGTCTGTTAGTGACAAACATTGTCATTTCTCTTCTTCTTCTGTGCCTCTCTGAAGTGATGTCAAATAGCCTTGGGTGGAAGCCACTTTTTCTTTTCCCTTATACCTTTTGAAATCTCTGGTCTTTGAGTGACACTCTAGAAGTCAATAATGCACTTTCACATGCAAGAAAAGTAACTCACAAGACGAGGACCGTGTCAACTAATTGCTTGCATTGAGTGTTGGTAATAAAAGCTAACTCTATCACTTTACTGTGTTTATTTTAGAATTCAAGGTAAAATATTCCGAAGAAAACAGCAGAGAAAAAGTTTCCCAAAATGCAGGCAGTTCATTCCATTTGTAACCTAGTATTTATGAGCTCTGATGAAATGTGTGGATCAAAAGAAAATGTCTGTATGCGCCACTTTAGTATTCATAGTGACTTATTTACTTTACACCACATTTTACCAATAGCATCATGGAGCTGATAAATGTGTGAATAAAATCTAAAGTAGTTTATGAACGCAGATAATAAGCTGTCAAAATAAATTAAACACTTTTTTGTCAGTACACTGTGTTATAGCATAAAATGAACATTAGTCAAGACAACAATAGTATTTCTAATATAAATTATTTGCTTTGGTTTTTTTGAACAATTTTATTTAGAAGAAATACATAATTGACTGTTTGGCATAAAATTGCAGGCAAAACTAATGAAATTGGCAAAAATTGTGCATTTCTACACAGCCAAATAGGCAGCACTTTTATGGTTAATCTAAACAGAACAAAAAAAATAAAAGATCTGAAGTATTTCAAACAATGAAGATCACGCTAGTTTTACAATTACCACCTTATTTCTAAAAATTTTTTAAAGGTCATTTTTTTGCAATCTGAAATTGAAATGGATATTCTCATTTCCTTCTCATAATTATTCTGCATTTCACTACCCAAAAATACACTCCATCAGTCCATTACATTATTAGTGTTGAATGATTAATTTACCTGTAGTCACAGTGTCAGCCGTATAATTATGTACCAACAAAAGGCTGCAAGATAATTACAGAAACAAATGTCATGTGTAGGTGTGAATATGAAACCTTATTCTGTCTATGTGTACCCTGCTTATTCACAACCCCCATGATGAAGAAATATCTGATCAGCCCCTGATTAGGTATCAGATGTGGATCAATCAAGGTCACATGACTGACTTGTATGAAATACAGTTGTAAATGGATGCCAAAGAGCAGGGTGAACCTGATGAGCAGCCGCTGTTTATTTCAGTCATTTCAGGACATTTTGGATTCAAGCTCAGCGATGTGAAGCAAAATGAATGAATGAATGATTTATTTATTTTTAAAAGTGGGACAGTTTTTTATTAATGAACATTTGCACATGAATATGAGAGATTATAACCATATGGCTAATTTCCATCTAGAGTCCCATTGGCAGGTTAAAAAAAAAAAACTAAAACAACAACTTACAGATAACATAATACCATAACTAAACTGAGACATACAAAAAGAAAACAAGCAACAACACATAGTGCGCACAAACAGACAAAAACAGGGGGACCAAGGCAGCCACCAAGCAAAAAGAGGTTCTGTGTTAACGTGCAAAATCCAAATCTCTACATCATTGATACAACAAGTTTGCATCAGCACCTAAGCAATAACATTAATCACAATTTGGTTTGTTTAACCCATAAAGACATAAACATCTGCCATTGACCTAAACCATCTACTGATGTAAAAAACTATTTAATACCTATTGATCCACTAATCCTATCAATACATGTAAATAATTGGTGTAAAATACAGTTTATCTTCTTTTCATGGTCATCAGATGTGACCCATTTGGACGTTCAGAGGCTCTGTAGTTACTGTGGAAACACCGTCATTTAACATTTTTCCACCAGTAAAACCCACGGAGTTTGATAAATGACAGTGGATGGAGACACTTGGCTTATGTTAAGTTAATGATAGATTTTATCGGAAAAGTAACTTTCTCTTCAGTTTTCTCTGTTTCTGATAGAATAACCCTCAACTTTAATCTGAGCTTTTATGAACATCGACATTCATTGAATTAAATATAGGAAAATACATGATTTAAAGTGAAAAAAAAAAAATACAGAGGATAGTAGTATAATAAATGGTGATAAATCACTTAAGAAAAGTAAAATTTATAGAGAACAAACAATTGTGGAAGTGCCACAAAAGTAGCACTGGGTTAATCACAATATGTTTTGACCACACTGTACAACTCTATTCCATAACGCTCAAATATAAATGATTTCTAATAGCATAAAAAATGAATTTTATATACATACCTACTAGAAATATACAGTCTGGGTTCCATAGATTAAAAAATGGCTGAAATGCTTCACTTCCACTTCAGGTAGTTTAAATCCATGACAGGTAGGGTACAAGACGAGGTGTAGTAGTCAAACATTTTATCAGCTCTGAGCTAGGCGGAAGTGTAGCAGATACTGTGGTTATTTCTGAGCGGATGACAAATCTGGATGCATATTTAATTGCTGCAAATGAAATCTGTTTGCCTGGCTAGCTCAACCAGGCCACAGAGGGCAAAAATAATTCAGATTGTGCAAACATGTTAACCATGACATACACAACTACAAGTCCAGCTCTATTAGATTTTTTTTTTTTTTAAGAGCTGTAAAAACAAAATATATATTGTAACATTCACATAACCCTTTCGAACAGGATTCAGAGCACTGTGTCATGTAGTATGTTGAGGTTTATTGACTAAAAAATAATTTCCCTAGTGCTCTTTAAGCTGTTCTGTTCATGTACGTAGCTGTGTGAACATAGAGACATCGTGTATCATAAAACCTTGAGGTTAAAATTAATGTTTTCAGCCACCGCATATTTCTGTGCTGCATTACTTAATGTTGTCTCAGTATAGATGTTAATATTGGCAGAGTCCTTACAAAAGACAGCAAAAACACATGCACACGCTACTGTGTATTTCACAGTTTGTGGCTATTTCAGGCACTTGTATGGAAGACTTGATGTCTCCATCATTTGCCATTGCTTCTAAATCTGTGTGCTGGTGCCAGAGAGGGATCCATTTCCTTTCTAGCTGTCTCTGATGTTAAGCTTGAACTCCCTTTGTAAGAAATTGCTGCTGTGCTTTAGCCCTTTATCTGTGATGAGATGATTATTTTCAGAATTATAGATGGTTATTTTTAAAGAACTCAACAATTACAATAGATTGTTTTTCTCAAGGTGCTTTGATATTGTATCCAACATTTCCTTTAAACTGAGTGATTATATACAGAAAGACGTACTTTAATTATCAGGACATCACTGATTTTTTTTTTTTTTTTTTTTTTTCATGTCACAGAACAGTTATTTATATTATCATTAGATGTCATACAGTCTTATTAGTCGTGTTTTGCTGTCATATACAGCTGAAATGTGTTGTGCCACATACTTCTTTATTATTTCAAATTTTCTATGTTTATAAGATTAGATGACACTTTGTTTATCCCACAACGGGAGAATTAATTGGTAAAGGCAGAAAAAGGTGTATGAGAAAATGGGCATGCATGAAGACAAACAATATAAAAATAATAGTAGTAAGTAATAAAATCATAAATATATCTCACCCTGTTTTATTTTAAAGTGTTGCATCCATTCATACTCTTTGATTTCAGCCAATCTTTAACACCATATCTTCCGTCATATGCAAAGAAATGGTAAAAAATAGTGAAATAGAGGAGGTTGTTTTTCAATGCAGACATGCTTTTCTCCCCTTGGTAAATCCTTTAGTTAGCTTGGTGAGGATTAGGTCTGAAAAGTCTCTCATTTGTCTCCAAAGCCCTCAGGGATTCATTGGTGAAAAAATGCATCTTCTCCACTGCTTCTATCTGAATTTTACTTGGAATTTATTTATTCTTATTGCAGGCCATGTCTGAGCTCCTTTTTATACCCTGTGACAGTCTTCTTGATTAATTTAACTTTTTTTCTTGCTTTTGTTGCTGGAGGTATTGCACACTAATTTAGAGATATAGAAGAAAGTGTCACATTTGACTGGATGTCAGTTTTTGCCCAAATTCATTTGAGCCTTTTGCATTTTCGTTTAGTATTTGATAAGTCTTTCCTGGAAAAGCAAGAGCACTGAAAAAGGTATTCTTCTTTCATTCTCACATAGGATTCTAAGCATTAGCAGTCGGTAGCATTTTTGCACTAAGGCATCACATATACATAGGAAAGCTTTTGAGCATTTTCTCTGAAAATTGTTCCGCACATTCCCATAAGAAGTACGCAGAACAGACTAGGATCCCAGTGGGGTTAGAGCCCAAGGCAATGCACGATATAGCATAATGGAAAATGGCTCAGGGATACATTTAATGGTTAGCAACATGTAGTAGAA
Source organism: Sphaeramia orbicularis (assembly GCF_902148855.1). NCBI lineage: Eukaryota > Metazoa > Chordata > Actinopteri > Kurtiformes > Apogonidae > Sphaeramia > Sphaeramia orbicularis. The sequence continues at coordinate 20,755,777 of NC_043974.1, read as the reverse complement.
ACTATCAGTGGGATAAAAGGGACAAGTGTAGAAAGATGGGGTGTATCCTGCCAAGTATCTCAACATGACTTATTGAAAGAGGATGTTGAACTGAAATGTGTTTTGAGATTTTAAGCTCCACAAGTACTCAAACTCTGTTTATGTGCAGTGTCTGGAAATCAGAACTGTTTTGTGGTGCACAAAAAGTCGATTATCTTCTGAGTTTTTCTACAAGTTCTTCGAAAGATACTTTCATATTGCAAAGCCACATAACAAAACTAAACCAAACTTGAAATTATCCAAGGTGATTTTAGGGTCAGAATATTTTACTTCTATCACTAAAGATCAACACGAAAGTGGTTTCTTTGTGTTTCTTTCAAAAACTAGATGACATTGAGTTTATACACGAGCACAGAAAGGCACTGTAGGAGAAGAAACGGTATTGTGGTCAGTGATGAAATGAAAACCCTTCACTGTAAATCAAACACCCCTCAATTGAGAAAAAGGGTGCATTGTGCCTCATCATGATGATGAAGCACAAAAATTAAAGAAAAGGTGATGGACTGTGATCTGAGATGAGTCAAGAGAAAACAGAGTGATCGTCAGCAATTATATAAACAGCCTCTGCTTTACATCTGACAAACAAGGTCCCCTGTTTCAGCTTGGAAAACGTTCTGGCAGTCTCTCTTTGATTCACCAAGGGCTTTCAGTCTTTATGCTGGAGTCATTTCTGCTGTTTAAATGCACACCGAGGTACATACAGCTACACTGACGTATTTATGATTAATGTCAGTACTTTGCAGACAGTCAGCCAATGTACAGCTCCACCAATAAACTCAAGGGAGGACTAAGTGATACTGCAAGGATTATGATCACACTGCCCCCCCCCCCCCCCCCCCCCCCCCCCCACACACACACACACACACACACACTTACACACACTGATAAATCTAGGTATTCATATGGATAGGCCTATATAATGAGGTAATGCTGCCAGAGGGGAAAGTATCTGTTAAAGGAGTGATATTTAGCTTTTTTTTAATGGAATTATGCATTTTAAAACATTTCCCTGTGGTCTACATAAACTGTAAATGCTATGCTTGGGTCTGAATTCTTCATTAATTCAACTCCACAGGTCCATCTTCAAACCTATTTCTGGGTAAAGACAACGGAAAGGTCGTTTTGAGCGCTGGCTCTTTCAATGCAAATGAACCACTTCATGCCCCATCCCCTCCAAGTTGTAGTCTGTGCTGCTCTGTCCTGTTCAACCAACAACTGAACATTTTAGGTAATCGGCTCAAAGTTTGGACATATTTTCAGCATGGACTACAACCGCTGCTGCTGACAAACAGTGATGGCGTACTCTGAGAAATGTTCTTGACCTTACATGTGCAAATTTTGAGATATAACTAGTTATAGATGCAACAAATTAAGCAGGAATTAAAACAGGTTGTAGAAATCCACTTGGTATTTGCCAAAATGAATATAAAGATAGCTTTGCAGCACCTGGAGGGTTCAAATTCAAACTTTTTGAACTATTAGGGTCCCTTAATCCACAAATAAATGTACCAAAGACTAATAAAAGTGGATTTAGCAAAATATGACTCCTTCGAGCCTGAATAAAGTAGGTTCACCAATTAACCTTAAGAATATTAGCCAGCATTTTCATACTCTATGAATGGTCTGTATCTATCAAAAACAAGTAAAGTTACTGTTTCCAACAGCAAGGTGACCTTGACTGCTCCATGAAGTCCATGTTGGCATTTGTGTGCTTTGCTTTACAAAGTAATGTACTGTAGAGTTTATGAGGTGCAAAAAACAAATGTATCATAATTTTGGTCACTAGAATGACACAAAAACATAGTAGGCTCATATCATCATTTGATTTACAATCGTCAACTGAAATGTACTAACCAAATGGAAATTCTACCTGAATTTTGTGCTTTATGGATATCTTGTTTTCAATTTTAATGTGTAATAGGCTGTTATATTTATCCATATTGAGTACAAACATCCACGCTTTAATGTCATTCACAACAATTATAGTTCATTCACTTATTCCCCAGCCCTTTGGGAAATACAAAGCAAACAACTTGAAATAAAGAATTCCACATACTGTCTTATCCTGTGCCTCTTCATGGAGTTAACCTTGTGGTTTAGGTTATCTGTGATGTTAAGATCTTTTGAAGGAGCTATTACAAAGATGTTAAAAACAGGAGATTAATTTATTTCATTGGAAAATAAGTTGCATTTAAGAGAATCCCTTTTCAGGAAACGCATCAGCTTGCTTAATCCCAGTGGTGTGTCTGATTTGTACATGCTTTACTGCTTTTCATCAAATCTTAATGCTAAAAGCAACTATCACTTTGTTGGCTTCCTCCATACATGTGACTTATATGGACCTTGTGAAGGGGGAAAAAAACACTAAAATGTAGAGCATTTTTCACCTTCCCTGACCCGATAGTTTTGTGCTATGCCACTAAAGGCCACTGAGGATATATTTTTTATATTTTTGACTTAAGTAATCATAAGAAAAATACACTGAACCTTCGAAGGGTAAACTCTTAAATATTAGTAACTGTCATACATTCCAATACAGTGATATCACAAAGACCCAAAGCAAAGCAACAGCCACAATTCTAAGTGTCACATTCTCCTCAGGGAGTGATGCCAAGCTAGAAGCTGGTTTATATACTTGGGGTTTCCGGAGTGGCAGGTGGCTGCAGTTTCTTTTTCGTGCATTACAGGATGGCCTCTGCTGCTGTAGGATAGCTCTTTCATGTAAAGCATCCTGCTGGAGCCTGATCTCTTTGACTCCCCCTCGCTGTATCATTAAGCCAGGCAGAAGTGTATGAGAGTCACTCTCACTCAGTAGGAGATCCACTTTGACTAAAGCCTCCGTTCTCTATGGGAGACAGTGTGGTTCCACTCTGCTGGTTGGATATGTGTGTAGAATGGGTGTTTATTAGAAGGGCCCTGTTATTTCTACTTTCGTTCATGAGCCACTGTCAGCCTTTGTACTGACACTCCTTTCCTGCTATTTGCACAACCAAGCTACTACCTATTGAACTATCATAAGAGTTTATACATCAGTAGCATCATGGTTATTTTGTGATGTTGTCCTCGCAGGAAAATTAAATGAAAGAAGGCAGTAGATTGCATAGGGAAGCATCGTATTATTAGGTTTTGTTTACATCAGGACTTGTCTTTGTTTGTTTGTTTGCAAGATAACTAAAAAAGTTATGAATGGATTTTCATGAAATGTTCATGAATTGTTGATTCTAGCACAAGAAATAAATTTTGGTGGTGATGGGGGGGGGGGGGGGGGGGGGGGTGCTGATCTGCCTTGGTGGAGGTCTGCGCTGTCATAGTGCTTTTCTACTTATTATTATTTTATTTATATATTTATTTTGCTGTCAATGTTTACAATAGCTCATATCTCATTCTCTGTTTCCTTGTTGATTTTTACCCCAACTTAAAAGATGACAAAAATATAAAATTGACATTTGAAAAAAGTTTAATCTAATGAGTCTTCTTTTTTGTCTCTTTTCTCTCCTTCATGTATTCCCTCTGGACCCTGATAAAGCTGAAGAGTATGCTGTTGAAGGTAAGACTGATGCTTTACTCCTCAAGTCCTCTGATAGCTTCCCTTAATGCTGTCATGGAGGCTGAAGCTGGCTGCTTGTTAATGGTGTCTGACCTCCCTCTGGGGAGGGGCATTGTCAGTTTGGACTGCGGTTATAAGTGACTTCCAGGGGCCCAAAATTACAAATTCTCAGCTGAGACCAAAGCAACGCATGTACAATCCAAACCCCTGTTTTTTATCTGTTACATGTTATTTTTATCTTGTCTTTTTTTAAATTTTATTTTGTTTTAACTCTGGTTTTTTTGTAGATGTAAGCATAGGGTTGTATAACTCAGAGTGTATTCGTAGACTGAAAAATGTCAAGGCAGCTGGCATTCTTGCATCAGTTTTCCACTTACAGTTTTGTCTAAGTAAACAAGATGTGACATGGTCAATTTTCATTTTCCCTCCCTGTCCTGTCTCCAACAAAGGTGAGCGAAGCCTGCCAGTCAGGTTCCCTGAGGGGCCTCATTAGCCCTTGGGCCAGGAACTAAGCCACTGCTGGATGTAGGAGGCTTAATGGAAAGATCAGCATTGGCTTATCTGCAGGCTTTTGTCTGTCCTCACTCTACTGTTTGCAGAGGGGTTCAGCAACTGGTCGACTGAGTCTGATTGTCAGTCATCAGACATTCAGAATGACAGAAACAGGCTTTCTTAAAACCACGTATTGAGTGGCGAATACGTGCTATGGTATGGGTGCGCTCGCATGTTTATGAGTTGCTCTCAGTCTTGCTGCATTTGAGGTGATGGATTACCTATTGCACAGCCTGAACCAGCTGGGGAAATCACCATGACAAACACTCCTCTGCTCTGCATTTTACTCAAGCAAAAGCTGAAAATGTAAATGTTGCAGGTATTTCTCAACCTCCACAGCTAGGAGTTGTTTGTCAGTGGCACTTCGGAAATTTAGGTGGATGTGTCATTTCATACTTATCAACTTGCATAGTTGCTGTGAGTAAACTTGAATTCAAATCTGTTCTTGGTTGATGTAATGGATAAGCTTGTAGATTGTTGAAAATTGAAGTTTTGTCATATTTTTCCAAGATGAAAAATACCAACTCTGTAAATAGTATCAGTGTATGTATGTTTGGAGCGTCCTAGCAATCTATTCTCACGTCAGCACCACTAATGCCCTTGATGGTGAAAATGTTGCTGGTAACATATAGAACAGCAGCGACCCTGTCTGACAGAACGACCCCACTAGACAAATGTAGAGTGAGGCAGGGGTAAGAAGGCTTTGTGAAAGAAAGAGAGAGGAGGAGGAGGAGGAGGAGGAGGAGGAGAGAAGGCAGGAAAGGGTGATGAAGAGTGGTGATTTTACTGTGACAGACCAAAGGGAAGGGAAGTAACTCCTAGAAGGACTGTGTGTGTCCTGGTAACATTCCTCAGATGAGAAGTAAAATCACTCTTTGCAACAAATGTACAGGAATATCACTCAATATGATGGACTTTTGTTCACGTTTATGTGAGGGCAATGTTAACTCAGCACCTGCAGTTTCCTTATTGATTTGAGACTTGACTGCTAATAATTCATATTACTTGGCATAGGCATGTTTTGTTAATTATAAGGCCTTCTGGCAATTTTAGAGAACATCTTACCTTGTGCAGGGGTCTAGGTGTTTTCATTGCTAATGGTAATATTATAGACCCCCTGGGTTTATAAGCATTAAAAACACTATCAAAAGAAATGTACTTCAAGGTGTTAATCCAGATAGTCAGATACTAACTGTAAATTAATAAATCTAAAATGAAACATGCAATAACCTCAGTTAATTTGTACTCTCTGAAGACATGTAATTCAATTAGAATCAGTGTTAGGTTCACAGTATGTTATGTATCATGTTTGATCAGAGATTTATTTAATGTCTAATCATCTCTTTGATACCAGATGCATAGAGTGCTCCTGCACTCTTTTTTTTGTCTATTTATAGACTTTCCCAGTGACCGTATTTGGTCTAATTAGTGTCGCTGACCATGTGTTCAAAGGTTGGTTGAGATTGATGATGCGAAAAGACATTGAAAACCCCGGGGAGGCCAGTGCCCCTGGAAGGGGGCCGGTGGCCCTCGCTCTTACACTGTAGGGCCTCGATTGATGATCTGCCTGCGACACTGACCTGTTTTCACCAGCAAGCCAGCCGCACACTGCCATCTGTGTAGTCAGAGCCGTGCATGTCCTCTCCCCAGAGGACTGCATGTGTGATATATAGTTTCATTATGTAATCACAGAACCTACCTCTTTGCCCTGTGTTGTGGTTTTCCTGTAGAGGCTAGTAAAGAACTGAAAACAAATGCTGGTTTCCTAGAAGATACACAGAGGTTTGACCTAGAACAGTGCTACGTGACTTGCTACCTTTAGACATGAGCTCAGCACATTTTCAGTTTTCTGCCTGACACTGATTTCCAACCCAAGCTTAGTTGGTGGATTAACAATTTTAAGTTATTTATAACTACTAATACTATTTTTAATAAGTGATATAAACAAAAGAGCAAAAGCACTGTAAACACTCAAGGCAGGTACACCTGCTGCCAATAGCATGTGTTTTAAAGTTGGCACATTTTAATTGTGTGCATATTTGGTTTAAAAGAAACCAAACCACTTTGTGTTGTCCTGTTCTTTTTTGAGCTGTTACCAAGTCTTTATTTGTATACTAGAAGCATTAGATACTATATTGAGACACTTAAGGCTTGACATTAAGCAGTGTTAAATTGCATGTAGTGATGTTATAGCACTTCTGCTCAAATAGTATGGTTGCAAAGCTATATTAACATAAAACAGATAGATTATGCACCGGTATATGAACAGCAATATATGGAAAGTGATAAAAACTGGAATACTCTCTTCATGATATAGAATAATCATATTTATTTATTGGTTTATTTATTCATTTATCTTTTTTGACAGACCATGACCATGACCTTGAACATGCTTGACTGAAAAAACAGGTCTTATACAAGTGGATAGTATCAGATCTCATCAAGCCCTGGTCAAGAGAGAAACTGGCTGATGGATTTAGTGACCTGGCATTTTGTTTGGGTGAGGGATGTACTGAGCTGCCCATGCTGATCTTAATCAATCTGATCAAGGCTAATGATCTTTTCTTTTTGAGCAAAACAGACCTCCAACTTAATATCCCCCTTGGGGGAGGGCAAAACTTTTTGTTCTCCCTGTGTAAAAATATGAGACTGATGTTGGCTAGAGATACAGGATTATGGATTTGAGTGGGGCCTGTAGTTATATGAGATTAGTTTGGATCATCCAAACCAGATTATGGATTTTTCTTTTATCTTATTTGATCAGGAAAATAAAAACAAAATCATGGTCCAAAATCTTTAATGTTTTTTACATGTGTGTGTGAAGCGAACAGAAGAAAAAAAAAGTCACTGAGTAAAGCAAATATTAAATGTACTGATGTCATTGTGGTATTAACCTAGATTTTGTTTGTTTCTGGAGCACATAATGCTTGTACCTGATTCTTATTCAAATCTCACCTGCTGTTGCTTTTGAATAACAATGGCTAAAAGGCCGACCACCAGGGCGATGAAAACATTTTTGATGTTTCAAAAATTGACACAGTAGCAATTGTGAACACTAAGGAATTACTTTATGTTGCCATAGCATAACAATGCTATTTAGTCATTTCTGCCGATCGATAAAAGCTTAACTGTGCATTTTTCATTGAACCCACAACAGATTTGCAGTGTTCAAACAAAGAAATTGATTGTAGAAGATTGCTGGCTAGCATTTTACTTGCCAGCACTTGAAAATAATGGGCTGCAGGAACACACACAGACACATCTACACAGTATCCCCATTGGGTGTGAAAAATATCCAAGGAGGGAAAGGGTGAAACACAGCTAAATGGTGCCTTTCTTCAGCTCTGAAATTGCTCAAGAGCTTTTGGACAGTAGGATGCCTTGATGTTGCTTCTGCTTGCCCAGCCTCTGCCAGATGTTGTGCAGAGATTAAGCCTCCTCAGGTCCTCGAGGAGCCAAAGTCCAGCCATGCCTGTTTTCACAAGACGTTAATTTCACCCCACACAGCTTACAGTCTTTTCTCTCCCTCTATTTTTCTGCTTTGTGATAACAAAGTCTAAAGGGATGGAGTGGGCGTCCACTTGTGAGCAGCTCCAGATGCTTCGGTGTCAGCATGCGTGGCCTCAGGAAGTACTCTTTGCGATGATGGAGAGAAATGGATTGGACAATGTGTGGCTTGGAGCTCTTGTGTTGTATAGTGTTTGTGTGTTTCTCCATGTTTGTTAAGAAGTGCATTTAGTGTGCCAGATTTTGTTGCTATGCTTGAGATTTGTCTTTATCCCATCTGCTTTTGCACACCAGTGTAGCACTCACAAACTTTAAAGTAGCTACCCATTATTATTATTATTATTAGAAGTAGTAGTAGTAGTAGTACTAGTGTTATTATTATGATTATTTCCTATTTTTCTGTTGTTCACTTTTAATCCATAAAGACCCAGTGCTACTTTTGTGGGAAAAATCTCTCTATTTAACATTGCACAAGTGTTTATTGTAATATCATCCTCTGCATTTTGTGTTTTATTTCAAGTAAAAATCAGGTATTTTCCTTTATTTAATTTGTTGATCATGTAGATGTAGATGATAAACCAAGTGTCTCCATCCACTGCCATTTCTTAAATTCCATGGGTTTTACTGGTGAATTGATGCTGTAGAAGATGACTGTGTCGCCACATTCACTATAGAGTCTGTGAACGTCCAAATAGGTCATATCTGATGATCATGAAAAGATGAGAAACTGCATTTAACACCTATTATTTACATGTTTTAATACGTTTAGTGTTTCAGAACTTATTCAACACTTTATATCAGTGGATGGTTTTGGTTGACATTGGATGTTTGGGTCTTTATGGGTTAAGGGCAAGATAGGTTGGGCTATATTTGACCTAAGATAGTGTTTTACACAGTCATTGCAATTAATCTATAAATCATCTCTCTGTAATTGAGTGTTAACCCTCTGTTAACCATACATGAGCCAAAACTTCTATATTCTATAGTGTTTCAATAGTTGTTTTCCATTGGACATCTGTGCAAAACTTTACCGATATTTATGAAATGTCGAAAAAACAGAAGTGCATAATGTTGTTTTTTCCATTAAATCACAAATGCGATGATTTGTTTATTTATTATCGCGAGATTACACAAGAAGTCATTCTAGCAACATGGCGACGAACGTAAATATGGTATTGATTTACAGATATATTCATCATTATATATTATCACTCTATCTCGTACCTCTTTTCTTCGCTTGTTGTAACTTATGTCAACATCCATTTTTTTTAGTTCACCTGACTCTAGTTGTGAAAAAAGGTCTTTCCATTGCAGTTTTGCGTGATATACCATTTTCGATACGCCCGAAAAACCACCTCTTGCCAGTGCAAAAACTTTTAATCGAAAAATGAGACTTTTGGTAAAATTGTCATTTTTCCAATAGGTAAATTTTTATGCGCAAGTTGTATTTGCACAATTTGAGGGTCAATGGAAAAGCGACTAATGACAGATTTGCAAAGACCTTTGGAAGGCATTTAATGCATTCTTCAAATACTCTTTCCTCCTGTGGACTAAAATGAAAATTTGTTGTGTACCTATGTGCCTTTTGGTGCTCTTGAAACAGGAAAAAAAGATCATTTGAGTGTTTCCCAGTGGACTTGAGGGTTATGGGGTATTTGGAGTTTATATTGCCTCATTTCTCATTTGGTTGTCTCCCCCAACTAATTTATGCCCGGTCAGGGATGCAGTCTTAGTAATCCTCCTCTGTTTTTGATCCCTCTACATCTATCACTGTATTTCATTCTCTCTTTGTCTCCCCATATCGCTATACCTTTCTTTAACTTTATCCCTGTCTCATCAATCTACCGTTTTGTTTTATCTTTCTGCCACCTGTCTGTAATCTCAACATCTTTTTCCTTCTACCAACTCTACCACTTATTTTCTGTCTCATCACAATCACTTCCTTCCCCCTTCTGGAAGATAAACCTATAGGCTGTAGCTAAGAGGCTTATTGGGGAGATGCCTCTATAGGAGGTTGTGAAATTCAGTTTTATTGGTCTCTTGAAGGCAATATAGAGAGGACAGGAAAGAAGAGGACTCAAAGAAATATGAGGTGTGCCCAGGTATATTTACTACAGCTCCTTGGTTGCACTTTGATGCTTAGATTAGAGCTCAATTTTACGTCTATTGAGGTAATTTATTTAAGCACATATTGGAACATATTCAAAGTCAACACTTTAAGACTCCGATGTTATTATCTGCCCTATGTCAATAATCTTTCTCTTTTGAGAGCTCTGTGTTTGACATTGACAAGAGATTGTAATAACTAATGTGCAATGTTGTAATTAATCTACCAGGGCTTTACTGGCAGTGGTATCAGTGTACAGCCTAAGGGTTTTTGGGAGTGGATCAGAATGACAGGTGAAGGTAGGTTAATGCAATTATTACCTGACTATCAGCCATTTCCCATCTGAGTCTACAACATTTTTAATTTCTGATGAGACTCCAGGGTTAGAATACAAATGTTAAAGACCTATATAGAACCACTAACTTTAAATAAGTCTACCAAAAGTCTATTTATAATGCAGCTAAAATACAAGAAAATTACACTGAGGATGGTGACGTAACCAGTTTCAGAGATCTATAAGAATTTGCTGATGGTGTTCTGAAAAGAATAACCAAGAGTTTTATTAGTAATGCATGTGTCTGTAAAAGTATCAAATAGCATACATTTGGACTGTTTATGTGCCTGTGGTAAATTGGTGTTCAGAGATATATGTAAAACCTGACATTTTCCCATTTTCAACTTGACACTCACTGTCACTTTCACAACTAGATTTGTCCGTTTCTCGACTCAAGAGTCACTGCTTCATTTTTTTCTTTTTTTCTCCATCCCCTTTCTACCCAAACCTTGCCATTATTTCCACAGTGTTAGAACACTCCTGTTGTGTACCTGCAACCTTTTCTGAATTCAATTATGCCATGAAATGCCACTGACTGCAAAGCTAAGAGACCATGCTGACCAGGTGACACTATGAGAGATTGCATTTGGGCAGAGCCTGGTGAAAAGTCCATCTTCTGTCTGTCCCTCAGCATACTAGCTCTAAGAAAATAAAAGCACTCACACTTTCACTTCCATCCAGTTGCAAAGCTAAAAGGTTGAGGAAAGTGTTTGCTTCCACATTTTTCTTTCTCATAGGCGAGATAAATAAATAAAATTATTTATTTATTTATTTTTATGCAGGTGTGAATGTGTTTCCGCACAAAACAGACTTTGCACTCTTCATATATATCAATAATGCATGGATGTATGCCGGTATGTTTGTCCCTAAAAAGAGCCCAGCTTCTCTAAGTCTAATATAAACAGTTGCACAAACTCAGCTTTTTCCTCCTCACTTCATAGCAAGCCATTATTCTGATGCATATACCAAGTGAATGTTTGTCTTTACTGCCTTGTTCAGTGCTTGTCCAGTATTTGTTTCATTCACTTAGCAAAGCTACAGTTACATATAGTAGATTGTCAGTTGCACAGGGGCAGTGTGGAGAAAAATGTCCCAGTAAAATTGAGATCAATAGGCTGGTGAGAGAAATAAAAAAGAAATAAAGAGTGACCAATAAAAGAAAGGAAATGGAGAATATAGCTGTTCTCTCCTCATCCCTCCCTTAGTTTTGTAATTGGAAAATAGTAACACTTGAGTGAGCTTGTTTTTTGTCACTGAGGACCTCCCTCTGAATATCAAATTATTTCTTTTGGGATTTTAGTGTTCATTTTTTTTTCTCTTCTCTTGCATGATACTCCTTTACTTGCTTCTCTCACCCATATTCTCATTATCACTTTAACATTTTCCTGCTTTCTGCTGTTACTTTTTAAAATAACTGCTGGTTGATATACTGGCATACACCCATATGTCAAATAACTGTGATATAAGACAGTCATAACTGCCTTTAACACAAGTTTAACACAAGTTTGAGTGTTGTCAGGAAGTATACAAGGTGAGATGCTGATAGATTTTTTTTTTTTCCTCTTTTCCAAGCCATTTGAGAAGTTGCTGCTCTGCATCTAATCCAGACCTTTGACTTTCCTGTCAGTCAGGAGAATGGGATCATATATATATATATATATATATATATATATATATGTGTGTGTGTGTGTATATGTATATATATATATATATATATGTGTATATGTATGTGTGTGTAAGTTTCTCATAGATATAAAGCTCTCTTACTTTCTCTCAGGAGGAACTTCATCAAATAGCCTAGTTCTTAGTAGATACTGAAAATAATTTTTCTTTAAGTATGCAGTGTATGCTTTGGAGATGAACAGAAAAGATTCCTCCCTTTTCATTTCTACAATGCATACAACCAGTTCATGTTGGCAGTCTGACACAAGCCAAGGTCGTCGTGCTGTTAAACTTTATTAACTATATGCAACCTATGCAGCAGCTAGAGTTTGTATACATTTACAATTTTGTGTTAGGCATGCTGTTAGACATTGTTACAGAGTGAATGGAATAAAATCAAGACTAAACATTTAACATGTAACAACATCAGTCTCTAGTAAGTATTTGGTTTGCACAGTATCATGTCTAGCAAGAACTAAATGTGTTCTCGTTTCGTATTTTAAGTAAAATTTTTTGGTGTTACGCTGAAATTGCCATCATCTCAATAAAACAAAATAATGCCACAAAGGATAAATTATCCTGTTAGTTTTTCCTGTTTGCCCTCACTCTTTTTGGTCAAATTCAAGCGAAAAACAAAATTACATCAACATATTTTTTATTTTGCTCAGGCCAGCAAAGAATTGATTAAAAATATATTCAAATATGTTTGACTGGCTATGTGTACAAACCTATTATTATTATTATTATTATTATTTACTTCTTTACTTTATTTTACTTTTTTCTGTCTTTTTCTTCTTTTCAGTGAGCATTTTTGATACCCTTCTTTCTTTACAAAAAAGAGAACAGTGTACTTTGTACTATTGATGTTCTGCATAATATCTTATGAGACTGTTCTGAATAAAAATTGGAATAAAAAATATATATATTCAAATACATCTGCTACTACATCAACATATGGTGCTCTGTGATTCTATTTTTCTTGACTGTAAATGAGGGCAAAATTGTTCTGTTTAGGCATGGATTTAATTGGAGTTTTTTAACTAATTTTAGTTTTAATTTAAATGGAGGTAGTGTAACTTGCATTTGAAGCTCTGCCATCAAACCCTGTTTTTGCAACCTTTTTATACACATTAGTGTATAATAAACGAAACGTCTCCAAGTCTGTCACTGTGTGGCCTAGCTCCTATGATGAGTTGTTATGAGAAATGCCATAAATTCTGTCAGCAGCTGCCACAAAGCCTCACTTCCCACAGCTCTTATTTATCTGTTGCCTCTCCAGTTCCCTGAGGGCCTGAAAGGAGGAGCAGCAATGCCACAGACCCTCGGTACTCCCTCAGCAGGTTGATTTTGGCCTGGTCTGCTTACTTTCTCAGCATGTGATCATTTAGAGTGGGAAAGGTTGAATTGAACCGAGAGTAGAGGAAAAGGATAGAGTGCAAAGACAACGAAATAGAGGCAGGAGAAAAACGATGGTGTCAGGAAAAGGCAGGGTTGGGGGAATTCTCAAGAGCAAGACGTCAAACCAACAGGCTGTTTCAGTGAAAGGAGACATGGCCTAGATACTTCAATAGGATTCACTGTTAATGACGGATCAACATAACCAGGATTTTATTTTGTCAGCTACACCAATGCCATCTGCAAAGTGTTATTTTTGCTACACCATGTGGCTTTTCAGAGACAGCACTGCAGTCAACTGCTGGTTTATTAACCTCGGTACACCCTTATTTTTTTTCATCACGGATAGGCTGATTGTTGACCATGGCCATGATCAGAGCCAATATTGGTATAAGTATTAAAACTTAAATTAAAAAAAAAAAATAGTGCAGTAGTTTGGCACCCTTAGGTCTGCAGCAATGTCTCACCCACAGTGCTGTTTGATTGGTTACATTAATAATAACCCATCAGCATTAAACTTGCAGAAAGGATGTTAATTTACCACCACTTATTATTTATTATACCTCCAGTTGAGTGTAAAAATGGTTATTGTATTGTTAATATCTAAGCTTAGAGGCATTGTAATGAAATTTTGTTGAGTAGCTGTAGACACAAGTTTTCATATTTAACAATTTCTAATTTTGGACATCAGTCTTATTTATTATTTAAAATCTTGTTTCGAATATTGACTTTATTTCCAGTGGAACTCCAGTTATTGAAATGTTGCAGTATCATGAAGCTGATTGAGAGAAGGTCAAGAGTGTTGTCAAGGCAAACAGTGGCAGCTTTGATAAAATAAAATAAAATAAAATATGAGACGCATTTAATTATAGTACAGTTTTTCCACAATATAGTATAGTTGTAAAATGAGCAGGCAGTGATGTAGCAGTTGTGGTTCCACAGGTGGTCACTAAGCCTGCAGATCCTTCAGAGTGGGCTTTTAAATCTATCGTAGATATTTGATTTCTGTTGGTTTAACCCCGGACACTGATACAAAGACGGCCGTTTGTTTTCATGACTTGACAGAAGGCAATGAATGAGTCTGATCCAATCACTCCGGACCTCTTCCTTCTCTCTTTGCCTCTCGCTTCTTTTGCTGACCCACGATAGACAAATAAACACCACCACACCTGTGCAGAATTCACAGTACATCCACATCACCCAGTAAAAAGTTGATTGTGCATCTACGTGCGTGTTGAAGTGCGGTTGTGAGAAGGAAAGAGAGTTTGTGCATGTGCAAGCCTCAGATTAAGCTGTCACACAGACTGTGAGTGGTCCCAGACAGGCTGATCAATGTGGGCCAGCTTGCAGATAATAAAGTGGTTAGGTCTCCCCTGATGCCTTTAATTGAACAAGTGTCGCTGGCTTGGCCCATCTGGACAGAGAGCATCCTGGGAATTGGGTGGGGGTTTTTTTTTTGTTTGTTTTTTGTATGTGAATAGTGGTCTGAGTGGCTTGTGAGGAGCAGTAGTTGTAGTACTCATAGGCTCTTAGTTGATGCTGTCTTGCCATGTGTGTGGTAGTCAGGGTAGGAATTATGCTGAACCACGATACAAAACATTTTTAAACATCTCAACCCTTGATTCCTCATTTCGCAGTTCATTTCACAACCCTCCCACTTTAACTATTACCAGGGCAGAAGGAGAGTGGCCTCATTTTGTTGATTACTAATTTAAATCCATATTGTTTTACTACATTTTGGGGGAATTAAAGCTGGTGCTCTTCTGCATTTGTGGATCTTGTCCACGTCTTTTACTTTCAGGACCGTGTCAAGTGTAGGGGCCTAGTATTGTCAGCCAAATCCTCTTCAGTTGGAAGTACCACACTTTTTCTGGTGTAGGAGCCACAATTTCAAATGTAAGAAAGTCTCTGAATGTGCAGTAGCTTTAGCTCCCTGAAGATATGAAAATAGAACAGCGTATGAAAGCACATTTATTTAGATCCTAGAGGACCAAAGGCATAACCATAAACTGCCTAAGGGTATTGCCTCTGCATGCAGAGGGAATTTATTACAATCGAGGAATTCTTCTTTGTGCGTGTGTGTGTTTTGCTGTTAAATTCTTTACTGCTGTCAAAGGTCCTATTGTAAAATCTTCAGGCACTAGAGAGTGCAAACTGAACAATCCAAAGCCTTAAGCAACTGGCCCAGATGAATAAGCTAAGGTCAGAACTCCACTCCTGATTTGGAGGATACAGAGCAGCTCCCATCTGGACACTGACAAGAGCTGCCTCCCTCCTCTCTACGCCAAGTCAATGAAGAGACCTTCTACCTGCCTCGTTCACTGTTTCTCTCCTCTGTCAGCCAGAGGCCCAATACACTATTCATAAACTTGAGCAGAGGGTTGTCTGACCTTTTTGCTGAAATGTTAGGGCAAATTAGTTGTCAGAGTAGTGGACGTGGCAGCAATGCTAAGCCCCAGCTTCAGTCCTGTACGCCCCCACCCTCTTTCTCTTTTTCACCTTTTCGCAGAGTACCTGCAATTTCTGCTGCTCTAGCAATAAACCCACTACCACAGCCACCTCTGACTTGGTTTTTTGTCTCTATTACTGTCATAGACATCTGATAACCAAAGACGGCAGACAGATTTAAAAGCTAATATTTTAATAAAATGTACGAATATTTACACAAATTTTAGGACAGAGGCAAAAAGAAATGAGTCATACATGAAAAAAAAAAAGCTCAACCTGAGAAAGTAAGTTGCTATGTCAAGTGGTATTTAAAAAAAAACAAAAAAAAAACATGTGGTCCACTCTGGCTAAAAGCTTTTCTCCCAGGTAAATTGTAGGTCAGTCCTTTCAATCAGATATGAATTTAAAAAAAAAATCTACTGTGCTCACTACAGTGCTCTCTGTGAATCACTCCACTCATTCAGTCTATACACCACAAATCCTTAATTTACTATCACCCACTTTTACCCTGAATACAGAGCAGATTATAATGAGCCCATGTGCAAGCAGCACCCTTTTTAAAGCAGAATAAACACTGAGCTTGCTGAGCCACTGGACCCCAGAGTCTACACATATTCATTACTTACGTAATGGCTTTTTAAAATAAACACCACTGCATTCAGCGAGCATTAGTTATCCCTGCATAGTAATTAGCTACTTGAGACTGCTTTTTGTGCTTGTAACCATATCTGTGAGCAGTAAGTGAGCAAAACTTTCTGGTTATTCAGTAACAAGCTACACAGTTGTGTTTCCAATAGATTCTAAGAATGAGTTCACAGATTTGCTCAGTATCACACTATGACTTTTAATTATAGTCCTCAAGCTGGATTTTACGGCCTTTATAGTACATGTGCAGTGGTGTTCCTCACAGAGCTGGACTGTGACAGACAGGGTAGGGGTCCACTAATGACACCACTAATGTTGCATCACAGGCTTTTTGTAGCATTAGGCTATCAAGTTTGTTTACAGTGCATAAGGCAAATTATAACGTGGCCTGTAATCACAATTTGAGCCTTGACATTTTCATATGATCCCCCAAAACTAAATAATGAGGCAGCATTACATTTTAAGTGTTTGTTCTGACACTGTGTGTTTTAAATGTCAAGAGAGTATCATGGTGTTAGAGAACTGGAGAAACATTATCGCAAGCTCACGGAACAGACAGCAATGTTCATGTTCATTATGTAATACAGCTCATATCATGATCTTTGGAGGTAGAAACACGATCCATCACATGAATCCCAATTTTCTCACGTTTTATAAAATACAAAGTTGTCCTGTGTTTTTCTGTGGTTTTTGAAGGTTTAGATCATGTGTGATGACTTTTTGTTGTTGTATCTGACTAAAACCTGTCATTTTGGACTGACATTATTACAATATTGACAATATCTAGATGACATAAACACTAGTGACATTTTCCTGTGCGTACAGCTGCAGTGTTTCCATTAATTACCTAGACTATGACAGACTATTTTTCCCCCTGGACTTTTATAATGAAGCAAAAATGTTTCACTTCAGTGTAATTTTAACACTGGATAATTGCTTAATTTGATATTTTGCTTTTTTTTTTAAAAGGGAATTATGCATTTTAAAACATTTCCCTGTGATCTACATAAACTGTAAATGCTATGTTTGGGTCTGAATTCTTCATTAATTCAACTCCACAGGTCCATCTTCAAACCTATTTCTGAATAATGACACCAGAATGGTCGTTTTCAGCGCTGGCCCTTTAAATACAAATGAGCCAGTTCACGCCCCACCCCCTCCAGGTTATTGACTGTGCTGCTCTGTCCTATTCAGCCACTTGTGTTCTTTAATACAACCAACAACTGAACATTTCAGGTAATTGGCTTAAAGTTTGGACATATTTTCAGTTTTTACTATAACCACTGCTGATAAACAATTATGGCGTACTCGGAGAAATGTTCATCAGAGGTCTTGACCTTATATGTGTAAATGTTGTGATGCAACTAGTTATAGACGCAGCAAATTAAGGAGGAATTAAAACAGGTTGTAGAAATCCACTCAATTTTTGCCAAAATAAATATAAAGATAGCTTTGCAGCACCTGGAAGGTTCAAATTCAAACTTTTGGAACTATTAGGGTCCCCAAATACACAAATAAATGTACCAAAGACTAATAAAAGTGGGTTTAGCTAAATATGACCCCTTAAGTGAAACCGTGTTATGTGACGGACTGAAATAAATGCTACAAATCCATAGGTTATTGCAACACCTATGTACTACGCTGCTTGTAAAATACTATAATAACAAAGCATAAACTGGCCATTGAAAATTACTGTTATTTGAATGTCAATTTTGACAGCCCAGTAATTTATGTATTTTAAATTTTTTTCAGTTTAACCCCTTTGAAGAGTAGATCGTATATGGAATTGAGATCAACCACAATGCCAGATCGTGAATTTGCCCAGACCTACTTAGACATTCTAAGTAGTGAAAATTGTCAATTATATGAAATATTGCCAGTATGATGGAAACTTGACCATCATCAGATAATCATTGTATTTTTGTCATGAGCCATTTGCCATGTGAAAAATAAGCATCTGTCCTATTTTAGGTGATGTGGTGTTGTCACAGATTGACATAAGCCCTTCATGCACTGTTCATACAGCTAGTGTGGCACCAAAATGAAAACTGATTAAAAATAAATAAATCAATAAATCAATAAATAAATAAAACAGCCTCACACAGGTGATGTAACTGGTATGTTTCAGGCTTTAGTGAAGATCCAGCTTCTGTATCAGAAAGTTATGGACATTCATATTTTGCCTTTTTAGGACATTCTATGTTACGTCCCATATACTTACCGCACAGATTATATTGTGTGTTATTAATCTTTATGTTGGATCACTGGACTGGAGACCGTCACTGCTCATAACGAAAACTTTTTACCAAACAGATCCGTGCTGTTTTGCACAGGTGAGATGAATCGCAGTATTTTCAGTTCATTATACGATGTTGATGGGAATATAGCCAGCTGCCACAGTCCAGGTAATTAATGAGAAATGCTGTGTATAATGTAGTGTATGCAGAAAAGTAACAAGATATTGAAATAAACAACAACCACTAGCAAGCCATTCAAATCTAATCTATCCACCTACTCTGAACACAACTTCTGTTCCAATGTTTCTCATCCAAAATACTCCTCCTTCTCCCTGTATTCTCTTCTACTCACCAATTTGTCCTCTGCCTGAACTTGATCTCATCTTGTGGTTCAGGGCTAAAACTCATCCCCTCTCCCCATAGGCCCCTTGCCTTTACTTTCTGACCTTAGCCTGACACTGATCCTGCCTTTTGAAGACAAGCAAAGATCAAGTGTGGATCAAGGGGTTAGTCGCTCTGGTGATACAGGGATTTTTATTCTTCCCCGTCTGTGGTTTGTGTTTGTCTGTGCTCCGTGGGTCGATAAGTTCTGCATGCTAAACTTGTGCAGTAATTGGGTGTGTGGCTGTTTGCAGCTGGCTCCAACTCATCATTCAGTTTGAGAGGAAATCTATGGCAGGATGATAAACATATTGCTAAGTAAGGGGAACACAGTCCTGTTAGTGTCATTGCACTCAGTGCTGTGTACACAGGGGGACAGTACTGCACGTGGATAAAAAGCATGAGTCTGTCATCTGGGGTCAGGTCTTTCATTGCTGTGGTGGCTTATAGGAAACATTTGCATGATTAAACACATTGTCCAGTATATTTTTGCATTAGTAAAATTATATTCTATACTTCTAGGGCTGGATCTACTACCGGATCACTGTTATCTGTTGCCATTTTATGTACCTATGTGTTTTATGTATGTATTTGTGTAATTTTAATTGTGTTTTCTTTATTGTAACAACTTTGTACAGTGACCTTCAGTGTCCTGAAAGGCATCTATAAATAAAATGTATTATTATTATTATTATTATTATTATTATTATTATTATTATTATTATTGTGAAAGGTTTGCATGTATAAAAACTCCAAAATGCAAAAAAATGTACAAACTGATTTACTAACAGTGCGCACTAAGGGTTGCATCTTTCAAAGGCACAAAGTAGCGCGTCTACATCCAGTTAGTACGTTTGTCACAATGAATATCCAATATGGGGCATTTACACACAACTGTGCATGTGCTGGGAGGAGAAAAAATGTAAATATATTAATTTAGCACACGCAAAGTGATTTATCAAACCCAAAAGTAATTTTGCTCATAGAAACTTCGTCTATATTCAACATGTCTCAAAGGGAGGTGCAAACGGTTTGTATGCGTAATTGTGCACACATTGCTTGCAAGGCAAGTTTATTTGTATAGCACATTTCATGTACGGGATAATTCAAAGTGCTTTACATAAAACATAAAAGCAACACAGGAGAGGCATAAAAATACATTTAAGATGAAAGGAAGTTAAAATATAAAAACATTAAAATTTAAATAGACATTAAAATCATCAGCAATAAAATGTGATTTCAAAGTTCATGTGCGGTTATTATTGCGGTTATAATCACAAGAAGGAGACATCGAAAAAATGAAACAAGACGCAGACAACGCAGTTTTCACCCCCATGTGAACATTTTTGGAATGAATGAGGAAACAGTCATTAAAACATATGGCCTATCCAGCCTTGTCATTTTATAGCTGTTGGAGGAAATCAGAGCAGGTTTGGATCCAGCCAACTGCACCTGCTCCTTAGTGCTGCTCAGAGGCATCTCATCCACTCTACCCCCACCTGTTTTATTTACTGACATTCTATTATATGCCATTTTTTTCTTTTGTTCTTCTGATGTTTTGATATCTTCTTTTCACTTCATCCAGTGTTCACATTATTTTACCAACAGCATTTACTTTTTCGCAGATTTTCTTCCATGTAATGTTCCTTTGTGCGATCGTCAGATTTCTTTGCTGTAGCTCATTTAAGTGTTTATTTGCTTCATCTACCTACACCTTTAATTCTATAGGGTTGAATTTAGCTTTGCGCTTCTGTCTCTCAAAACTCACCATGCTGCAAATCAACAAACTTACAAACCCCTCATTTAAACAGGCATCGTTGTCATTTACACAATCACTCTTAGTAAATCATCCGTTCAACCCCACACGCAAAATTCTAGATTGTACACACAAACTAATACGCGCAAATTGGGATGTTAGTAGATCCGGCCCCTAGTATATACCAAAAATTTCCTGAAGTCAATGACAAGGTTTGCTATGTACTTACTTGCTTTCTATTTCAGTAGCATCCTTACCTAAATGGTGAGTCAGCTCAATATGGTCTTGGTTTTTCACCACACGCCACACACCACGCGAAGTAGCCAGTGTTTACTGCTCAGTCACTACAGTTGCCATTTCACGTCCCGCCTGCTTTTACTGTTTACTGAAGGCCATGATTAAGTGCCATGATGGAAGGCATCAACATCCATTTCATCCATATTTGATGAGTGACTGTCTCTTTTCTATTACACACAACAGGGGGAAGTTGTAATCAACATTCACACACACTGTGAATAATTATTTACCCAGATAATGGCTGTGTTTATGCTGTACAGAAAAAGGGTTGATATTTTTTTTTTCCTCCTTCCATGTTTTTATTTCCCCCCATGATAAAGACACTGATTAGGTAATAGCATGACTGATTCCTGTTGTTTTATTATTTGTCTCTTTCAGACTGCCTCCTGATCTGTCCACTAATGTTATTATACCCATTCACATTCACCAGTCATCTCCAGAACAGCAGACCTAGAATAAACCTATCAGCTAAAGACCTGCTACCTTGTCATTTGACCGTACTAATGAAAGGCCATGATAACTGATCCGCTGCCTGTTTTGCACTCGGCAGATCATGGCTGCATAGACATGTGTTACACTCAATGTCAGAGTCACCCTGTAAACCTTTGACTTTTATGAGCTAGACCCTATTTCTCCAGGCCAGAGCCACATTAAAGAGAATGTAAATCCACAAATGAGGTCAGCAGAGCAAGTTGTTACGTTAAGGGCATAAAGATCACGATATCTGAATGCTGCGTGTTATAAAACTACTTGAATATTAGCATGTCAAGATGAAGACTGGCATTGGTGAATCAGTCCTGCAATGAACCAGAAATTTTGTTCTAGTTTTTCTCATTGCTCTTTTATGAAGGTGATTGTGTTTTTTTGTTTATCCATCCATTACTTTTAGCACTTAATCCATTTCTTAGTTGTGGCAGCAATAGGGATCTTCCTGTCTACAGCAACTTCCTCAAGCTTCTGCAGGCCAGTTTGGACATACAAACTATTTCAAACTGACCCCCCAGCATTTTATATACTATATGTAAGTATGCTGTACATGGGTATTTGTATCGTAGTATATAGTGTAGTATGTGGTGATAACAGAGGCCTATTACCCAGTCAGATGACTGCCAAAGAATAAGAACAATTACATGACAGTTTCTCAAAGACGTTTAACAGTAGTTCATTATTTATTTACATAGAAATTGTTCTTTACGAGATATGAGATTGTAATATCTATTGCTGATGTTAATTACTTCCTATCTAGGGTATTATGTTTCAAAGAATATTCTTTTTTTTTCTGCATTATAATTTGCATGAATTTAACATCGTAAATTACTCAGTAATTTTGCGCTGTTAAACTTGTAGTCAGTCGTTTCCCCTGTAGTGCATACTCATTTTGGCCTATATTTCTGGAGATATATATTTCAATTTAATTTATGTAATTAGTTAACGCCGGCATAGTGTTAATGCACCCTAAATGTTAGTTGCCTCCTTCCAGTAAACAAAAGACAACCTCAGTGCAGTGTGTGATCCAGTATATCCTGCAGATAGCTTAAGTCATACACTGTGAAATTTTGTGATGCCGTCCATGTATCTTAGTGTAGATTTTCAAGTTTGTCACATACTGTGTACTACCTTTGGATCAGCTCTCTTGCCCCATCTCCACACAACTTTCATATAACAACATTTATCTGTCCACACTTAAATAGAAAAACAAAACAGTCTATAATTAATACAAACACTTGAATACACTACTGTTTCTGGCAAACTCTAAAGTGTGGACACCAAAGAAAATACATGCAGTGGCTCTAATCTATCCTGTTATAAACAGAATGTACCTTAAGAGTTAGTTTGGACTGTTGAAGTGTAAATGAGTAAAACCCTAACTTAAAACACCTGAATGATGTCTATGTGATGTTTCAAGTACATATTCATTACACAAAGCAACAACAATAGATGTGTTTGTATCTAATCTCTTCAATTTCCTTTGTACACAGATGCACACTAACCTCAGTTCAAAATATCAGTTTTACAAAATATCCCCATTAGTGTGGATAGGGCATTAAAGTTCAAAGAATTTAGAATTTCTAAATTATCTGTCTTTACTGGCTCATTACCCTGTTTGTACTCTTGACCTGTTGGAGGAGCCTGGCTGTTCTGTGAGTAGCACTTTGTGAATAATATACTCTAATGTAATATTAGGACAATATCATAATATAGCTACAAACTTTGGCACCGTCCTTCACAAAACAGCCAAGGGTGGGTGGGTGGATGGATGGATGGATGGATGGATATTGAAGTCTGTATGTGCCACATATGGAGTTATTATAATGTTAAGGTGTGAAATCAGCCGTCCTCACTGTAAGCCTTTTTTCCCTATGACCTGTACAATACAATTTTATGCTGATTGTGGAACAACATTGCAGGTTTATGGTGGTGCTAAGAGTTAATGCGCTAGGAAAAGAGGCTGGAAATAGTGGTTGCGTGTCCTTGTTTTCCCAAGCCTGTGTACCTCTTCCACCAAACTCACATTGATCTCAGTCCTCTGTAGCATCGATCTAGGTTTTAAAAGGGACAGGAAGGACTCTTTGTACACCATTTAAACGTAACATGCCTTTTTGTTGGTTGCAATCTCCTGGTTTCCCAATTCACTAGACATTAGGTAATTTCTGTAATCCGTTATGAAAGCACTGCAATGGCAGTATTTCAGCGCTCATCCTCCTTTGCAGTTCTCCTCTCTCTTGTTCATATTGCAGTCATGTTTACTAGATTATGTGAAAATCCAGGAGGCAACTGTGGACTAGAGCAGGAAATATGACAGCTAGCCTCAACATTTAACAGAAATTAATTGGTATTTTTACACTAGTGTATCAGAAGGTAGCAGACGGCCATAGTAACCATTAGTCCACTAAGCAATTCTAAAGACCCGTAAGAGACCAATTTACCTGCTATTTACTGCAACAACAATCTTAATGGGAGACAGAGCACAAGCAGAATGGCATATCTTGTTATTGCCATTCCTCTTCCTAATTATTGCCACCACTTGGGAGACCCGAAGGAACAGTCACCCTTTACCTGCCACTTTTTTTTTTTTTTTTTCCAAACTTCTCCTTATAATAACTCGGTGGTATTAGTAGCCATTAATGTTTTCCATGGTGAACTGTGCACTTCAGATGCACACCTGCTCAACTCCTATCAAGACATTCCCTAGGCAGAACAGATTAGCACATCTAAGGATCTGAATCTCCAAAGTAACAGGTGCACTGTTTATCCCACTCATAAAGTAACTCTAATAGATGTAACTCAAATCTTCTCCTCCATAGAAAATGTTGTGAAATGTAATATTCAGCTCAGTTGCTGCTTGGAGTTTTATGGAAAACACAACATATTAATGTGCAATTTTTTCTGAGCAGGTGTTGCATCATAACAGTCTTCAGTGCTTTTGACATTTTTGCTTGTTTGTGAAGTACCTACGTCTTTGTCATTCCTCTTTGTAAGATGTCATTAGTGAGCGTTACCTACATAATAAGCATTAATTCAACAGGTTTACTATAGTAAGCAGGTCTGCGTGCAAGGTCTACAACAGCTGGTAACTAAAGAATATAAATGACACTGGGGTCAGGACTTATATGGTCATTAGCATCACTGTCGCTGTCAGTACATACATTTGTTCCTGTATTAGCACCGTTTCACACTGTGTTCTGACTTCAAACATCTAAAGAGCTTTGTGCTGCCCCATTAAATTTGCAGCTGCTTTTTATATGACCTGAGCTGCCAAACTTTTTAAAAGAAAGTCTGTCATTTTGAATTATGAGGAAGGCAGGTGTGTGCATGTGAGGGTTGTCATTATAAAAATGCCTTTTTTTCCCTGAGACTTTCTGGTAGACAGCATTTGGCCTTGGTTTATTTCTGCTTGTGTGATTTTCACTTCACAGTGAGTGCTCTCACACATCATCCTGGCAAAGTAAACACACAAACATGCAAATAGGTAATAAGCTTGCAAGGGCTCAGAGATGAAGCTGCAAATAACAAAGCTGTTTTACAGTCGAGATGCCAACAGTAGCATGTAGTTTGCCTGCAGCATTTATTTATTTATTTGTTTGTTTGTTTGTTTGTTTGTTTGTATCAGTTCAAACATAGAATGAAATAAACCTTAGGGACTAATCAGTCACATGCATCAGTCCTGTTGCTCCTAAATCATAACGTGCTCCACACTTTTAATCCCCCTCAGCCAAATGTAGAGTCTGTTGAAAGTTACAGCCCTATAATTTAGATTAAATTGTCTTTGTGTAGAACTTATGGCATACATATTTAGATTTGAAAGTATTCAGATATTATAACTGCACAAGGCACAAGGCCCTTTTACCTTGAAAAAGTAGGTCAAGGTCACCTATTTTCAATAGGCTTCTGCTCTATACCAAGATGCATCCACAGTATAAATTAGGTGCCGATATCTCAATGCATCGTTCAGATAATGCGATTATGTCGTTGAATGGACAGACAGACTCTTACAATACCTCTTCAGCCATTGGTGGCTGAGGGATAATACCCATTCCTGACCCTTTTATAGAGAACCTTTCAAGGACAACAGTTGTTCCATTTTCTATTTTTTTCCTATGTTTTGTATTATGTTTGTGTCTGAAATAAACTTAACAAACAAACAACCATCCACTTGCACATTCCAGTGACCTCTGACATAAACATTATGATTTTCATTTGGTTTTATTAACCAGTGAAGTTTATTTTTGAATCATATCAGACTCTTGGAGGTGCAGGTACAACAAGACGACCTGACATCTTTACAACATCTCCACTTGGTTTGTTGACCAACATGTGGAGACACACAAATGGTATACTGTATTTGCTTGCCTAGTGCTAAAGACTTCAGGCTCTAAAAAGTGATTGAAATAAAAACTTGCAACATAGGAGTGCACTGAAATATAGATCAATCAGACACTGGAAATGTACCAATTTTTTTCCAGCAGACCAATAATTAAGAGTTGTAAAAAATTAGATCCTGCAGTGACTTGTACAATGACTGAGCAAAGTAATTATAGACTTTAAAATCCAGTATTTATTAATTATTAGTTTCTCTCAAATATAAGTGCCTCTGCGCTATCTAAATGTAAAACTTATTGCTAAAATGTAGCAGTTAAAAGACAAAGGTCTACAAACATCACATGGAATATGTAAGCTGTGACAAGACATAGTTTTGCTACCTTGGAATTTTATCAGTCCAGTCGTGCTCCGTTAATGATTACTTTATATGCTGTGGTGTAAAATAAGTGAAAAATAAAAGACACTGTCATAACAGTATACCCAATTTTTTATTCTATTATGAAAAAATGAGTTTTGGATGATAAGAGGTTAGTTAAACAGTCAAATCTGTCAAATCTGAATGTCCCTGCATGATAAAAATGAATTGGATGTGGGTGTTTAAGACGCTGTGATGGAGATCTGTAGCTAACAAAATGCATTCAAGTATGCCACCAACCTGGCACCCCAGTCGTCCAAGTGCAGCAGACAGTGGAGATGGTTGACGTCAGACCGAGGGGGAAGCCGTAAGAAGATGAGAGGCGCTCGAGTTTGGAGAGAAAGGCAGCAGAGTACAAGGTATCGCAACTCGACTTCCCTGCTTATTCATCCTCCGCTATGCGTGGAAACCCCATTGGTGTTTTTAATAAAAAGAGGCATCACTGAAAGCTAGGAGATGACATATTCTGCTTCCCTTCCTATGTGTTAAAACATTTTTTCGTCCTTACTTGCGCTATTTCCTCCAGTCCTCCTGCATTTCTACCTTCCTTTTCTCTCTACATGAAATGACATCAGACACCTAATAAATATTTCATGACATTTCTTTACCCCTGTGCAAATAATGGATGCTATAAAAACCATAAATACATCTCTCTTCAACGTGAAGCAGAGTAGGTGTGTGTGTTCATGTGGGATTGGTACCCACAGTATATTCATGCCAACAAGGACTAGGTACTTACACCACTGTAACAAAGGACATTGTTTAGAGACTCTAATGCATGGAGTACAATTTAATGGCTTTATATCGAGTCAAGACTTGAACACTAATGCACGGATGGTAGGTAATTTTTGTTCTATCTATCTATCTATCTATCTATCTATCTATCTATCTATCTATCTATCTATCTATCTATCTATCTATCTATCTATCTGTCTATCTGTCTATCTGTATAGATATATATAGATATATATAGATATATAATATTTATTTCTGTCTTCTCTGCCCCAGATTCACTTGCATACCGATCACACTCTTCCCCATCTCTCACTCAGATATACAGACTGTCACAACATACTCTCTTCCTGAGTCCTATTTCTTTTCTCACACCTCTGAATGGGTGGCTTCAAGCTTCCTACATAAGAAATTAATTGGTTGATATGCACAGTGACAGAAATCCAATACAGCTCACACAGCCTGGTAACGCTTCACTTGAGGTGTAGTTGGAGGATCCATAAAGCATTAGAATAAAATATAGTGCATTGCAAAATTCAACATGAATCTGGATTAATTTTGATAGAAGT
This sequence comes from Sphaeramia orbicularis, assembly GCF_902148855.1. Taxonomy (NCBI): domain Eukaryota; kingdom Metazoa; phylum Chordata; class Actinopteri; order Kurtiformes; family Apogonidae; genus Sphaeramia; species Sphaeramia orbicularis. The sequence goes on along the minus strand of NC_043974.1, from coordinate 20,728,333 downwards.
TATTAGAGGCTATACTTTTAGCACTTCCAGCATTTGTAGACATTTTCTGCTGTGTATTAGATTGTGTGATAGTCTTAATGTAATATTTTGAGTACTGTATGATGAACATAAATGCGCTGAGCCCATGTGTGAGATTAACAAAGCTTCACAAATGCAAACCCACTTTGAAATAGGATTTTTATCGATTACTGTAACATAAAATAAACTGCATGTGTGCGATATATTTTTACTTCAGATTATTGCATTTTTATTGCCTCAATAGTGATTTAGAATATTTTTTGGTGTTTCCATAAATCATAGAAGCAAATGCCTAGCAGGGAAGAGAATATCAATTCATTTGGCTTACTTCTATCTTGAAGAGAAGGGATCATCTTTAGTTATTTGTTTTATGTTTAGATGCGTGGTGTGGCTCTGTTGCTCATCAAATATCCAGGAAATTGGGATTGGATACGAGTCATCAGAAATTTAAGGATCTAGGGCTTCTCAAATTAGCCGTCCTTTTATATAACAGCACTTCTGGGCAGCTTGAAGTTTTCCTTTTTTTTTGTTTTCCTTTATCTAATGGGAGGCAAATCAGAGTTGCAGACAGTTATTATAAATGACTGGGCGAGATCCTTATTTAAACATGCTTTTATCTCCTGTCCCGCGGCCGTCGGTGTGACAGCACCTCACTTTGAGTGTGCTATTCTGTTGTTTTATTGTCTCTGTGCATTGCAGTGATCTTTGATTTGCTCTAAAGGAAGAAGTGGTTTCTCATCTCTCCAGCTGCAGTGAATGTGTGCAGTGTAATAGCAAGTCAAGACTCAGAGGCTGTTATATGCCATTAGGAGACATCTGAAATATTATTCAGCAGCAATGGATTAATCACAGCAACTCTCCAGCAATCTTTGTGACAGCTGATGTCTCGGTGTTTGTAATGTAGTCCAGTCTGGCACAGGGAACAGTGAATATATCGGGATTGCACATGAGGTAATTCACCTTTCTTACAGTTTAAAGTGTCGATTTGTTAAAGTTTATTGGGTGTTGTAGCAGTCAATACGTTTATACCAAATACACTACACAGCCAAGAGTTTAATCTGAAGAAAGCATGCTGTTACACGTACAGGAACAAAAGGTCTGACTGTCGCAATGTATCAGAAGTCATTCTAATGGTTATTATAGTGCAACTAATTAAAAACATTGAAGGTGGTGTTTATTTCTTCGTCACAGCTGCTGTTTTTTTTTAATTTATGTTCTCGTATCCTAGAGTACACATGATAATGAGAAGTATAAGATCTAATCAGTGATTTACTTACAGGTTAGTAATGCGCAGGTCTTTTTTCTTTCAACCTGCAGGTCCCACTTTTGGGGAATTATTTGATCCCCCCGCAAATAAAGTGACTTTTTTTTTTTTTACCTGCCCCAACCCAACCCGTGAGTAACCCGCTGATCCACACATCACTAGTACTAACCATCAAATAATATAAAATAAAATAGGCTAGATGTCGCTTAATATTTTAACCTGCTATAGGGAATTTATACATGATACTGTACATATTTTTGTCTCTGCTCTATCATTGACCCATGCCAAAATGCCCTGCAAATAAAGTGACTCTCTAGACATCACTTCTGACTAAAGGGCATTACTGGGGACTTCTTCTTTTTTTTTTTTTTTTACTATTTTTGTTAGTGAAAATGCAGTCCATTGAGAAAATAATCAACACATTAATTGACTTGCATGGACGACTTGGAGTGACAGCAATCCACCCAGAATATTTAAGAATATTTTCAAAGGAATTATCTCCAGTGTATAAAAAAAAAAAAAATTGAACTGCACTGTTAAGCAAATCACAACGTCACTTTCACAAAATGCTGTGATTTAATGGTCCATTGTATGTATGGTGACGTTTTATATAGATTTAGTGACACTGAGCAGAGGGAGGTACTGTTTAAACTAGAAACTAAGTATTAAAATGTTGAAGTCTGTGAAGTAACTAATTTTTAGATATTTTTTAATGAGTTTTTTTTTTGGTGTTCTTTAAGTTTTTGCATTTGAATTCACATTTCAAACTGTACATCTGTATATTTTACTTCATAACCAAGTCTCACAGTGGTATGCATAAGAAACACTCCTTTCCAAAAATAAATAATTAAGAACTCCCGTGGTGTTTCTTTCAAGGGTTCCTTTTCTCACTTTGGCCCATCAATAGCTAATAGACACTAATACAAAGAGCAGAGCAAATCTCACACACTATGAGTGCCCAATCAGCCAGTGGTTTTCAAATCAGATCCCCTTCACTCATGGCTGATGGAAGCGGGTGGCCTGATTAAGGCAATTATTACCCCATGCCACCTTACCTTGCCTCATATATGTTCGGCCCTCTCAGGCTGATGAAGTATGTCCAAAGTCAGTTATGTGCACTAACCTAGATTAAAATAATAATAAATGCTCTTTCCTGGAAGGCCCCAAATTTAATTTGATTTAAACGTGATTATACATTGTGCGACAGCAATCAGCCCACACTTAGTGCTTGAACAGAGATCCTCTCTTTAGCAAATGAAATTATGTATACACTATTGTGTCTTTAAAGCAGTTATTGTGGAAGTGGCTTTCTATAACGTTTCCAAGTCTGAAAGAGTCAGAGACACCCACAGTGTCTGCACCATGTCTAATTGACTCCTGTTTTCAATGCAGCACTGTATGTATTTGATTGCAAACGCAGAACCTCATAAATATTCCAATGGTTATTCAGTAGCTTTCCACAGTGAATACATCTACATGTTTTCAATTCTATCAAAGACACTTTGTATACAATGACGGCAGACATTTTCCTAGATGTACTCATGTATCATAGCCTTGACCTTTAACCCAGTTTTCCATAATTATCTGCTGTAAAGTGCTGTGAAGTGCACTAGTGGAAGAATCAAAGAACTTGGCAGGTAAAGCACCGGAAAGGCTCCTGCCATGGACACAGGTGGAGGCTCCTATTAACCACTTCCTACAGATGCCATAGAGACTCTGAAGAGGATCGGCCTTGATGGGAAAGGTGTTTGGTTTGCCGGGTGAGCTGCTGCCCACAGCAGGATAATAATACCCCCATGTCTTGACAAAGATCGGGCCAACTTGGCAGTCTGACACTCAGAAGGCTACTGTGATGTCCTTATCGTGGGGTTTATTCTGTCTTTGCTGTATAAACAGCTTCTTATCTTATTGCTTCCCTGTTGGCTGCAGGTCTGCCTTAACAGCACGTAGCTTGAGAGGAGCCATCATTAGGGAGAACTATGCTATGTTTACACAGCAGCCAAAAGTGTCCCACCACAGATTAAGTTTTCCTCCCCCACGTGTCACCAGTGGGATGTTGGAGAATCGATTGTGAAGAGCAAAAAGCAGAATTACAAAGGGGCAGTTTGTGCTGCAACACACAGCCACATAACTTATCCTGAATATTATATATACAGAGTGATTTAATGTGATTTTCAAGTGTTTCTTGTTCAAACAAAAGATGCTGCAAACAGAATTAGAATATATATGTATATATTCATCACCTTCTCTGTAGTGAGAACTTACCATATGAGCTGCAGAACCCAGTGGGGAAATGGAGCTTAATGCACTGTATCATACAGGTGTGTACTTGTGTTTGTGAGTGGGTGATATATGCATATATGCTCGTCTGGGGTTTGTAGTTAAAGCAGGTAGAGATAAGGATGATCAACTCATTCACTTGTGTTGTTGCTTCGAAAATATTTCACATCAAATTTAGAAGATAACCATCACCAACCCCACTTGGTATTATCTGTCATGATGTGCTTCAGCATCCCAAAATGATAGAAAAGGAGGAAAAAAGTGCAGCCAGTACTTTATCTATGTGAGTATTTTGCAGTACAGGTGCAGCTCGCTGTTAACAACTAGTTGTGTGAACAGATGGTAGGTTAGTCACACACATACGCAAACACATCTGCATGCACCAGAGGCTGAGGGAAATTATAATGGAACTGTCCATCAAGTCAAATCAGTGACAAACATGGAATATTTTAATCTATTCCAGTAGCAGAGGGGAGACGGAGAGCTTTCCATTTATGCTTCAGGAACATTGAGTTCTTTTTTTAGTTCCAGAGCAAAATATATCAATTTGTTTAAATGTCCAAAACTTGTTACTATATGTCATGCATATTAATTAGCCCAAATTCAGAATTACAGTCACTCAAATAGGTTGACACACAAGACCCATCACTTAAAAATGCAGCAATATCCTCATGACACATTTTATTTTATTTTTTTGGTAACAGAGTTGTTCTGTTTTTCAATGTTTGCTTTTTGTTTGTCTGTGCGTGTACTGTATGTGTGTATGTGCTGGTCTTTGCCTATGCACCTGCATTTGGAAGGTAAAAGGGTTATAAATCACTGTCTCTGTGTGCGAGCATATGTTTGTGTTTTTCTTGCTTTTTCTGCCCGTTATGAGACACTGCTCGACCTGACAGTTGGAATGGATCGCAGTCATTATTTATGATGCCGTCCACTCATCACCGTGTGTTGTCACCACACGAGCTGTCAGCTGCCACAAGATGGTAATCACACAAATGGCATTTTGCTAGAACCTCTTAGATAAGTATCTGTGGTAAATAACTGTATGGTGTGTTGTGTTCCTTGCGTGTGTGTGCTTGTGTGTCACAGAGAAAACGATAAAGACAGATAAAGATAGGAATGTGGATGGAACATTTTTCATTCTGATCACATGTGTACCCGATTCTAATTTAATTCTGAGGAGGGTTTCAGCCTGAGGGTGACACTCAGCTGACTGTGGTTGTGTCTTCCTGTAACAATTCATCATCAGTGGGTAATTATTGTAAATAATGAACTCTCTGTGGAAGCCTTTATATTGGTGCTGACTGATAATTCATATTTTCAACTTCATTGCAATATGAACATGCACACAACGCACTTCTTAATACACGCATTAATATTTGTGTTATTTGTCAAACAGTGTCTGTATTATGGACCTCATTAATTATTTGTAAAGTGCATGTGTATACAAATGGAATATCTAAACCATAAAACAAAAAAGAGTAAAATTAACTGGGTTGCAGTTACCCTTAGAAATACGCAAAATGTAAATTGTGCAATAGAAAAGTAGTAATGGAAACACAGAAATGTCGCAAAAAAGTTCTTACGCTCTCATGAGGTGGTTTTTGAGACATTTCAATATAGAAGTATTGCACAAACGTGTAATGGAAACACATTTTCACTAGTCACAGGCATGACAGGTTCAATAACATAACAGTTCATTAAATGTTGCCCGGGTCATTTTGGAAATCCTGGATCCACAACTCGTTGGTGAAGTTTGTACAGTTCTCTCCCAGAAATCCAATATGCATGTCCGCTGCCATAAATAAAGACTTTGCCTTAAGATGATCAGGCGCGCCTACAGAGTGAAGTTGTGAGGTATGCATGGACTACACCCCCCTCTCTCGCTCTCTCTGCGAGAACTATGACATATTGTGAGATGGGTAGACAGGATTTTATTAGAATCACACGTCAGAAGCCAAACACTCTTCAATGAAAACACCTGCAAGTAGTAATTGCCGAAATTATAGAAGTATCACTTTTATTTTGCAGAAAACTGTAATGGAACCCCAGCTTCCGACAGATAGCCAACCATCTATGATATATGTCAGAATTTCTCGAAGAGCATATTTCCTCAATTCTTTTCACCTGATTTATGTTTATTGCCCCTTTTTTTCCTTAGTTCATACATGGAAGGACTGAGATACAAGGATTGGACATAAGTGAGGTTTATGTTTAGAAACATGTGAAAACAGTTTAGTGTTCACTAGCCTGTTCTTAATTTTACTGAATTCTTCACCTTATTTGAAACCAAGATTGCTGACCTGTATGTGAGAATATTAATAACAAACAGGTCTTTTGTACTGGGTCTTTTAGACATGATCTGACATAGTAATATGGAGCTTTTTTGCAACGTTAAACATATTTTAACCTTATTTGCAAAGAGTGTCACTGGATAAAAAGCGCTGTATTCATTCAGGACGAGCATCTCTATTTCTACAGAATCATACTGGCCATTGTGCTGGTGTATTAGGGATCCCTTGTAACAGCAGACTTGAAAGATTCGCTTCCTGACTGGTAATTTGCTTAAGAATGCTTGAGGCTTGACGTGGACTTTCCCCCGAAGACATTAAAACAGCTCTGGTGGCTCTGGGATGGAAGAGGTATGACAGAAGAGATAACAGACCCCATGGTGGTAACAGGGTGGTTTGTTGGGCTTCAAACTAACACCACTCGCCACTTTCACTGTGTATCTCTGTCTCTTTGTCTCTCCCCTTCCCCTTATGGTGACATTTTTCGGGGCTGCTTGATGCCATGAATGACAACTAGGGGCTCTTTGGAGTGTATGTCGGCAGAGTGGCCTGGCAGAGGGAGATAAGGAGAAGGGCCCGCACACATGCACACAGACCGCTGCACATACACATGCATATTGTCCGTGCCCTAAAAAAAAAATGTACACAGGGCTTTCATAAACTCAATCATACAATGTTAATCTAATTGTTTTGTATAATGAATATACATGCACAATGCCTGTTTATCAGTGTATCAGCTCTAGAATCGATTAGAGCTGAAAAACAAAGCAACGCTAGAAACTTGAAAGTAAACCTCTAAAAATGGCACTATATTGCAGAACCAGCATGCATCCTGTTTCTTCAGTTCTCAGTTTCTTCTCCAGGATCAGAGGCCTCTTTGATAGCGATTATCAAGATTAAAAACAGTTTGAATTTCACTACATATGTACAAGCTAGAGACAAAAACACACCTGTTGAATTGCACCACTCCAGTGCAGTGTGAAAACGCTAAAATCATTTCAACAAGAGTGCTCCCCGTAAGCCACAGATGCTCATTAATATGTATAACTGTACCCAGTAACTCAGGGTGACACACACACACACACACACACACACACACACACACACACACACACACACAAATGCATAGACATGGAGTCATCTTCTCCTCCACACCAGTGTAAAGCCCCAGCTCCAGCTTGCCGCCCTGCCTCGGGGATGGCAGCAGCAGATGGGGCCTGTTCAGATGTGCCGAGTACCCAGATCTGTTGGTTGGAGCCCCGAGAGGCGCCGTTGATCATAGAAATGAAGTGGAGATGACACTGATCACTCTTCCGCCTCATCCTAGAGCTCCCTGCTTTGACTAAATGCAGAGGAGCTGTGAGATACTTAAGGTGCAGTCAGGGTAAGGAGAATGGGAGGAATATGGGAGGTGAATGCAAACAAGCTCAAATCTCTTTATTGGGGAAAATTTGAATGCAGACAGGCCTGCTCTACCACCTTGTTAACCAAAAACAACACATAGAAGGGGTGAATTGTCAGCGATAAGCCAGAACAAAAAAAAAAAAAAAGGAAAAAAAGAAAGAAAAACACCTCTTGATTGATTTTGGTATTTCTGAGGCAGCTCTAATTATATGCTTTTGTTACTGACACTGATGAAATACTCAGAAACAGTTATTGATTCAGCTGCCTGACTCTTGTTTTTTTTTCCAAGGCAGATCCATTGCACTATAGCTGGTATCAATCTTTATCGCAGTTTCAGGTGCCTCCTTTAGCTGGGCAATTAGTTTTAATTACAGGATCTTATATGGAAATTGATTAGTCTCCATGACTGTAATAGAGGCCTTTTAGAAGACACTACCTTTTTTTTTTCCTATTACACTGTAAAATATATATTGTTTATCTAATTTAACCTGTAACTAATGTGTGATATATAAGGTGCAGCCAAATATTTATTAACTCTTTTTATTGTAGCTTGTAAATAAAGCATTCATTGAGAAATAGTCATTTCAGAATGTTTGGCAGGATTATAGATTGTAAAATATGGCCCTGATTCTGTTGATGAGAAACTTTGTCACTAACTTGAAATTAAACCTTCATCATTCTAAGAGAGCTGATTTTTCATCCTGAAGAAGTGCCTTGAGGTTTATTATCTAACATCCAAGTCGATATATGTATCAACAACAGCTGCCTAAAAAAGATGCAGCAGGGATGAAGTCATGGCCAAAGGATTGTATCCAGTCGTGAAAAGCACTTCTCAATTCCCATTCTCCTTTTATCAGATAAAGCTCTTTTCTTTAGTAGATGACACACTGGATAATTGTATATAATTGGATTTAGCAGTTTAGTGACCTTGTGGTCAGTTTGATTTGACAGTGGATAACTTAAGAGAGTCTTTGTCATTATGTATGTATGTGCGGGTTTTAGACTTTTCATAGACAAGATGAGCCACAGAAGACATGATTAGAAGTCTGATCCCGACTAACCTGATGGCAGATGTTCAGCAGTGAGTGTGTGAGTGTGAGTCTCCTAACTACTTAATACATACTAATGTTATCACTCTTGTGGATCATCAGAATCAATCTTTTTATAGTGTCACATAATAGGAATTTCCAGTAAGTGAAGGAGAGCAGTGAAGGGCCCACAGGGGATTTGAGTTCTTTGTGCCTCAAGCTGGAATATTAGCATTCATAGAGTACCATGGATTAGAGCGGTAATCCTCAGGAAGCTTGTTTTTTTCAGATTTTCACGATATCTTTGGTGCTAACCAGTCTTGTCTTTGGTGTTTTTACACGGCACTGCACAGAGCACTACTTCAAAGTTTCCTGTCCGTCCATCTTTTCAGTCTACTGTTGGCTTTATTCAGGCTAACCTTCTGTCAATGTTAGGAACACACCAAAAAAAAAATACAACTTTAGTGCCACGGTTGTAATCCAAGCGCAATTCTAAAGAAGTTTTTGATATACTAACATCCCCTAGTGGGAAGCTAACTGCACTAGAAAGTAGTCAGGCTGTTCACCACCAGTCCACCATGCTTGTCAATTACAGTGAAAAAATCCATTGTAATTATAATCCACCGTAAGATTTTATGCCCCCTTCAACTTGTAAACTAGTGACCAAGTGATGCCCCCTACTACTACACACAGTATGGCACAAAGGGCCCATATTTCAGGGTTTCTCTGTGATGTGTACTCTGAGCCACTAATCCAGTTTCCTTTTGGCTCCCAGGGGATGAGCTGATCCAGGGGCGTCTGGTATTCAGCCCTACACACTGCTAGAAATGGCTACCATGGGGGATGAGGTCAGGATGTGCCAAGTTGCTGGTGCAGCACCAGCGCCTCTCTGATCTACTTCCAGATTCCCCGGTGGAACGGTGGTAGTGGGTGTAAGATGGAGGCGAGAGGGATCAGATCAGTAAGGCGGGGCTGCCATTGCCTCAGTCTAACCAACCTGCAGCCCAGTCCCTCCTCCTCTTTTTCTTTTTCTTTTTTTTTTTTCTATTTTTTTTTTTTTTTTTTTGGAGAGACAAAATGCAAAGAATGCAAAAATAGCCCAGAGAACAGATTGAGTGGTTTTCTTAAAGAGCTGTCATGGGGCCCAAAACAGCACGGCGGATTGGAGGATGAAGTCGTGACAGATGGGATCAGTGGAGCCTAGCATAACAGCCCTATCTGATTAAGCAATCCTACACTATATGAGCACTAGCCAAAAGCATGGTGGTGATGGTTCTGGAGGCAGCAGCGCTCAAAATATTTACACGACATACAGTATTGAAGTCTCAGTGGTATTGGCAGTTGTACCTCTTTGCACATGCATACATGTATTCACACTTATAAGCACATCAATATCAGGTGTGGCTTAGAGATGAAATGGTTTTCTTACACCTGAGGTCTGTGTTGCTTTTCAGAGAATTCCTCTGTGTAAAAGGCTGTTTTAATCGTTTTTTCTACTTATTCTAGATAGCCAGGTACTAGAAAACTTATTTATATTTTCACATTTTTATTTTACCAAATTTTATGTGCCAAAGAGGTGCACTTCAAACATGCTACTCTTTCAGATGGATTTTGCACAGGTTTGATTTTGACTAGCTAGTCTTCAACGATAATAATGTAATTATTAGCATGTCTGTATTCATTCCTCTAGTTGGCACTTAATATTCTGTCACGGCTTACCTTCAACAATACAGCTTTGGCAGTGTGGTTGTAATTGGATACAGGATTACTAACTATATAAAATGGAGTCATCACTAAAAGGTCATTTTGCTGCAGTGGGGAGATTTATAAAATGGTTGTCATTTATTTTTTGTTTCTGTTTTGTTTTATGTTGCTCTACCTGGTGTTTACCTCACCAAGCAATGCAGTGCAAAACAGCATTTTAGTGAATATCACAGTTTATTTAGATGCACCCTTAAAATAATAACAGGATACTCTTATGTGGTTTTATAACCGTTTTAAATGAAAATGACATCAGACTGTTCAGGGTTGAATATAATGTATTTGGTTTGTAATAAACACACACAATTCCAAGCTTAATTGCTTGTAGAGAAAGGCACACTTGAGTTCCTTAGTGAGAAGAGAGTTCCTCTGTGTTGTGGCTAAATTTAAATAAATAAATAAATAAATAAATAAATAAATAGGGATGAGATTGGGAAAAAGGCTGAACTAAATAAAGGCACAACATTAACATGACAACAAAGACATTTCTGAGAATAACAAAAGCAGAAAGCAGAGTAATGTTGAGCTGATCCTTACTCACCATGCATGGCTGTCATCATGGTCGCAAAGGTAACTGGAGCCTGTTGCCATGCCGACATGGGTCGGGGCTGCAGCACGTCATGCATTTGACCATACAAGACCTGAATAGTGATGAGTGACCTTCAAGAGACTGAAACTTTGAGAAGAATAAAACTGGAAAGTGTGTTTGGGGGGGGTCTGTGTTCTGCTCTTCCACATTCATTGGCTCATGGACTTTGAAGGCTCATATATTCTAGGAAACCATAGGTAACACTCTCCACGATAAAAGAAAAAAAAAAAGTATGGATGGAAGTAGTGATGGGCTTTAGGCATTTCTACACAGATAGCAAAAAGTAGTGTTTTCTTTACCCTTTTATATAGAAAATATATGCTAGCACTTGGTACCGTTACCTGTGTCTGATATCCTTTGTATTATTATCGTTTTATATTGATACCTCTTCACACGTCCTGCCACAGCATATTTTCTTCCTTTTGTGTCTTTAGTTGAGGTGTTTTCAGCACCCTTCATACGTGAAACCCCATTCCAAATAAAGCTAGGCTATTTCACAGCATAACGGCACCAAACGTCTCCTACATTGTGTTTAACATTGTTGAAATATTTGTTTACAAGGTTCAGTGCCGTTTAATTTTCTTGTGATCAGCTCGCTCTCTCTCTCTCTCTTTCTCCCTCTCCTTAGCTCATTCTGCTCACTCGAACTCAGGAGCCCTATTGTTTGAATATGCAGAGGACTTCTCTCTGCTGATATTTGTTTAGTTTGCCTAATTAGAGTTTGGTGAGATGAAAGCAAGCAGCAGGGCTTTTTGCTCAGTGCCTCAAACTAAATGGTATACTGTTGTCTCTGAAAAAAAACACAAAACAAAAACAAAAACAAAAAAAAACATTGAGTTGAGATTTGTTCTGTCCTTAATTTTGGATAATCTCTGCAATTTCATTGCATGTTTTAGCCTCAGATGAATTGGGGGGATACATGCTACCGTTCTCTTACACTGTTTCCCATTGATTGTATAGACCAGTGTTTTTCAACCTTGGGGTCAGGACCCCACATGGTGTCACCTGGAATTCAAATGGGGTCGCCTGAAATTTCTAGTAATTGATAAAAATAAAATAGAAACTTACTAGTAAAAAATATATAGTGACTTGATAGAGACAATCACAATACATAAAAGACATGACAAACTCTGAAGCTGAAACTGGAGCACTGTGGTAGTGTTATTCTTTCAAATGTTCATTGTGGTCGGTTTCAGATGCTGCAGCTCTTCCATAATTCATAATTTGAGTTCTTGTTTGTTCAGTATTAATTGTCAGCCTTGTAAATACAAGCTAGACTGACTGTACATATCCTGACCAAGGAAAATAAAATTCTCACTTTGTGCAGTAATCTCAGCCTAGCTTTTCTGCCTCCGTCCATAATAATATATATTATATAACCTAAATGTTGTCTAAAATTAACGTTTATTTGCAGCATAGTATAACAAATCATTACATGATCAAAAACAAAATAATTTTAGCTAAAAAAAAAAAAAAACTCTTTTTTTTAATGTCTAGGGTCACCGGAAATTTGTGATGTTAAAATGGGGTCACGGACTAAAAAAGGTTGGGAACCACTAGTATAGACTGTAGCACTCCACCATAGTCTATAGGAGGGTTAGAGAGGACTCAACCACTCTTAACCTTGTAATGCTGTAAGAAGTGTTGGTATAATGCAATGAAAGTGAAAGTAACTGAATGTTTAGTGCCACAAACAACATTTGATATCATACACTCATGTGCATGTACAAGCATCAATATGGGTATTATGCTCCTGTTTAGACACATCACATCATATTGATAAATAGGAAAATGTAGAGTAGAACCAGACTCTAAACCAGCAGCCTCTGAAACCTTTACATCTGTGGATGTAATGGTTTATAGCAATCAACACATCTCAGTGAGTGAAGCTTAGTGTTAAAGGAGTAGTATTTTGCTTTTTTAAAATGGAATTATGCATTTTAAAACATTTCCCTGAGGTCTACATAAACTGTAAATGCTATGCTTGGGTCTGATTCTTCATCAACTGAACTCCACAGGTCCATCTTCAACCCTATTTCTGAGTAATGACACCAGAAAGGTTGTTTTGAGCGCTGGCCCTTTAAAATTAGTCACTTCATACCCCACCCCCTCCAGGTTGTTGTCTGTGCTGCTCTGTCCTGTTCAAACAACAACTGAACATTTAAGGTAATTGGCTGGAAGTTTGGACATATTTTCAGTATGGACTACAACTGCTGCTGCTGACAAACAATTATGTTGTTCTCAAAGAAACGTTCATCGGAAGTCTTGACCTTATATGTGCAAATGTTGTGACGTACTAGTTATAGACGTAACAAATTAAGCAGGAATTAAAACAGGTTGTAGAAATCCACTCAATTTTTGCTAAAAGTGAATATTAAGATAGCTTTGCAGCACCTGGAGGGTTCAAATTCAAACTTTTGGAACTATTAGGGTCCCGAAATACACAAATAAATGTACCAAAGACAAATAAAAGTGGATTTAGCAAAATATGACCCCTTTAATGTCAGAAAATCAAACAGAATTGTTTGCTTGCTAACTAATAGCTGAAATGTGCTTTTACAGTCAGGCAAATATTTCCTCTACATACACATCAGTGATCAAGCTAACTCTATAATATTAATATTTAATGCTGGTCTGTTGACAGCCATTAATGTTATTTGTTCAGACAAATTTGATATTGAGGTGCTCTGTGTTTGTCTTTGCTTCTCTGTTTTAAATTAATGTGATGCTGTAAATTATTGCACCACTCTGGGATTTTTCTGATGCAATGAAAAATAACTTTAACTTTATGGCACAGAAAGAAGACATACCTGGATAAACATCTGTGAAACACAAGTAGCAGCACAGGTTATGCAGGCAGGAGGAAGTTAATTATGGTGGGAAAGGGGACGCTCTGTGTGTGTTAACTGTGCATGTGCAGAATCATAAATATAATTTGATATTATTGGTTAACATTATACAACCTGCACTGATCTTTCATCTTTCTGTTTGATTTAATTCAAATGGTTAAAATGAAAGTATCAATGTGTCAGTTTTAATAATTTATTGTTTGATGAACATCAAATGACCCCCTACACGCCCAGAGCACATGCCATCAGTGTTCTGTGCGAAACACAACAATTTGTCTTAAATCTACAGGGTGGGGAAGCAAAATTTACAGTGAACATTTAGTTGTTTTTTCTCAGCAGGCACTACGTCAATTGTTTTGAAACCAAACATATATTGATGTCAGAATCATAGCTAACACTGTTATCCATACCTTTTCAGAAACTTTTGCCCATATGAGTAATCAGGAAAGCAAACGTCAAAGAGTGTGTGATTTGCTGAATGCACTCGTCACATCAAAGGAGATTTCAAAAATAGTTGGAGTGTCCATAAAGACTGTTTATAATGTAAAGAAGAGAATGACTATGAGCAAAACTATTATGAGAAAGTCTGGAAGATACTATTAAAGAAGGATGGGAGAAGTTGTCACCCCAATATTTGAGGAACACTTGCGCAAGTTTCAGGAAGAGTGTGAAGGCAGTTATTGAGAAAGAAGGAGGACACATAGAATAAAAACATTTTCTATTATGTAAATTTTCTTGTGGCAAATAAATTCTCATGACTTTCAATAAACTAATTGGTCATACACTGTCTTTCAATCCCTGCCTCAAAATATTGTAAATTTTGCTTCCCCACCCTGTATGTGACTTCAAAGTGTCCGTATATTATGATTTAGTATTTCTTGGTACTTACATTTATTAACTAAATGCTACAATGTTCATAATAACAATGAGGATGCTAATCAGGTATAATGTTTACAGTGTTTGTCATTTTGGTTTGGAGTGTTAGCATGCTGACATTTTCTAATTAGCACTAGAGTACAAAGTAGAGCTGATTAGCATGTCATTAATGTTTCAGGTATTTTTCTATTTACAGGTGTCTCTGAATATTGAGCATTTTTACTCAGTTATAGTCAGAGGTGTCAAAAGTATTTACATCCATTACTCAGGTAGAAGTACAGATACTAGGGTTTAAAAAGATTTCTGTAGAAGTTGAAGTATCAACTAAAGCTTTTTACTCAAGTAAACGGGTAAAAGTACTGGTTTAAAACCTACTTAAAGTATAAAAGTAAATGTAAGAGAAAAAAATGCCATTAGGATAAAAGCCTCTAGTACGCTACCCCACCTTCCCAAAAAACATGTTTCTAAAGGTTATAATGAGTATAATGCTATATTAAAATGTTAATGTTGAAAATTTGGGACGCACTAGGCTACCTGTTTCAGCCGCATATATGCCCATTGAAAATGGTCTTCCTGGCTGCTACCAACCTCCTCCACGGTGCTTGGTTGGGACATTTCCCTCGAGTTCTCTTATTTCTCTGCCACAGACATCTTCATACTAGGCTACATACGCCTGCTATGCTCATGCTGGAATGTGATGGGATTTGTGTCATGTGCAGGTGCGATGGATTTATGTACAAACCAATAGGGTGTCAGAATGGTATATGTTTATACTTGTCATCCAGCCACAATCAAATTCACTCTATCAATGTCACAATTTATCAAGACAGTTTTTGGTTTTTTGAATGATGATAAGCTGAAATGAAGTGGGAGTAACAAGGCTATTTTTAAAATGTAAGGAGTAGGAAGTCCAGATAATTGCATGAAAATGTAAGGAGTCGAAGTAAAAAGTCAGCTGAAAAAGAATTCCTCCAGTAAAGTATAGATAACCAAAACCCCTACTTAAGTAAGGTAAGTACTTTGTTACTTGACACCTCTGATTATAGTACTAAGTTAAACAGCAAAGGTGTACACCAGAGCTGTTACAGTTCAAGTTAAGTGACACTTGAACCTATGAATGTTCAGAGTTATAGTCGTACAAGACTGCAGTTGTAGAAAATGGGTTTCAGTCCATCTGGTATATGTCAAGATACTTCAAAGGTTCTATTGGATGAACAGTGTTATTGGCCAATGACTTTTAACATTGGCTTTTTGATGGCAATAAGCAAAAAAAAAAAACTTAACTGTTTAAACGTTAAAACAATTAAAAAAAAAACAAACATATATTAATAGCACTCAGAATGAAGTCTACCGGTCCCACAACTACTGCAAATCAAAGTTATCGGAATTGGCTAACTTTTTTTTTTTAGTCTGTTACATAGTTCTTTAGACATTCCAGTGAAATTCAAACATGTTTAAGGAAAAGTCAGGGGATCACCAAAGCTCATAGAAATCATCTTTTGGGAAGTCTATTTTAGTTGTTATGGAAACCGATTAAACAGTTTTTTTAGTATTTTAATGTGGACCAAATGATTGATTGACCACCCTAATATCATGATTACAAAGAATGTAAAGATTTCAGAAGTTCACCACTTACTTATACAACTAATAAACTGTCATTTTGTTAATTGGGTAATATGAATTTAAGCATCACCCATGTTTCATTCTCCACCTTGAACCAGTAAGCACACTATTGTGCTACTCGGTAAAAAGGATATACCATTTGGGTCTTCTGATTCAGTTAAACTAAGCTGCTTCTTATTCACCACAAAAAGAACTCCAGCCTCAAAAATAGGTGCATGAATTATGAATACATTTGTCAGCCAATTTCCATTAATTCTGGTATAATTACCCAACTCCCTCTCAAATGACTGAACTTCCAGGAGCACTGCAGATTCTATGGTCTAATGGTGTTTACCCGACCCAATGAGCTAAATGAAGTTAGTGCATCGTCTCAGTTGGAAGACATTAATTTTCCATTATGGGATGTTGTTGTAGTTACCTGCTGAGACACACCCCCAACACAAGACAGGAAGTCACCCTGTCAGAACCTCACAGGGAGCCACATTTCCAGGAAAAGTCATTACAATTTATTTTTTTCCCCTATCATGAAACTACAGTCTGCTGCCGTGCTGTTAGTGGAGAGGAACAGGATGCAAGCTTCTGAATGCTGGCGGAGGAATAAAATTGTCAAAATGAAACATTAAACATCAACAAATGCCCTAGGCAAGGTGCTATTTTGCACTAATGTCCCTGTAGATTACTCTGACTTGAGCTGCAGTGTCTCTGAGGACCAGGAGATTTTGTTGTTCTTTATCTACTGGAATACAGCAACTTTTTCAGTAGCGGTAACAGTGATAACAGAAAATGCAGTTTTCATGGCATTTAATATATTTTGAGTTGAAACTTTTTCCTCAAGTATGTTTATTGAATTTTGTTCTTTTTCTGTCAACACAACAATAACAAAGGGCTCAGTGGAGCATTGGTCGGAACAGTAGTCATAGATTAATAACAGAAATTATAATTGAAGCAAAAAAGAATACAATGCACAGGTGCTTCTTTTTTAAACATAAAAGTCATTAAAAAAATAAATAAAATCTCAGGTGACAAAGCATCATGGTACCAGTGGCAATAAGGAGTAATCCATAATTAGTCAAATGGGATGTTTGCAAGTGTTTACGCCGCTGCAGAATTGGAAAAGTGGAGATTTGTGACTTCATATCTTTCATGAAACATCCCTTTGATAACTGCAGCAGCATATTCCAGAGGAAATAGCTCCATAATTATTTTATGTCACTTTTGCTGTAGTGGGAGGTTTGTCATTTATCCTTGACATAGATAACATATTGTTCCTTGCAGCCTATACAAGGATATTTTACAGTCTGCTAGACTACCGCCAGCAATTGTATCCTGAATCAGATGTCCTAGGAGGAAGGAAACAGGGTTTATATGCAAAGCCACACCAAATACTTTTTCCACAGCTTGCAAAATATCCATCCAATATTCTTGGCTTTTATGACAGGAAGAGATGCAATGAGTGTAGGTTCCCACTAGAATTTTACACTTGAGGTGCAAAGGTGAAAGCTGGGGTTTCATTTTATATCTTCTGTTGTGAGAAAATTGCAAAGCTTGCAGGATGTTAAATTGCACGAGATGATTTTTTTTCATTTTTCATTGACAAAATATATTACTTCCTTGATTTTTAAAATGGCATGCCCTATTTCTAGAAACTGAAAGAAGAAACAAGATGGTGGTTGAATGGAAGGAAATTGCTACTATAAAACCTAATATTCTAATAAAATGAGGTAACGGTTTGTCATGAAGTAGCATTTGTATCTTGTCATGAAAGTGGGAGACGACAAAGTAAGATTTTAAGACTGATACCAGTGATTAAAAATAATGCATTTTCTGTGAAGATGGTTTGTGTGTGCACTTTGATGGACTTGTGCTGAAGAAAGGGGGTGTGGCTGCATCTGTTAATGGTCCACTTGTGGACTGGCTTCCTTCCTTCTATCTATCAGTGCTGCCAATTTTTCCATCACATCTGACATTGCAATTATAGCTTTCAACATCCGTGGAAAAAACTCTGCAAAAGAAAGAGCCCGTTTGTTGCCCACTCCCCACTTTGAGCTTGCCTAATGAGTGGAGTCCAGAAGTGGCAATCACAGGCATTCATTCCATGAAATTGGCAGTGGAAAGGCAGGATGGACTGAGGAACAGTTGTAGGATGCATCTGTGACACTGGCAGTTGAAGATTATGATGAGGAAAGGAAGGACGGATAGATACAGATGGATGGATGCTAGAGCTTGTTGCAGACTAATGATTAGTTTTGACCTCCATAAGTGAAAGGGAAATGGAGGTCAGACATCGAATTTATTGGTTTTTGCAGTATGAACCCTGCATGGCTTTAGCTGTCTCCAGACAGGCAGTAGGAAGAACATACAAACAAAAATCCCGGCAGAATTTTCTCCCAGTTAAAATGTTGGGACTACATGGAGATTCAGAGCATCTATATTGCAAATTTTGCACTTGGCGTTGGGAGAGAGGAGTTTTTTTTGTAAGGGCTTGTAAAACACCGAAGCTCCTCTGAGCATCTTTAGTCTGTCTTGTGTAAATTAGTGTGAGTGGAGGAATCATCAACACCCCTTCTGTGTGTTTGCCTTAATGGCTAAAACATGAAATTAGTCCAGTTTCTTCAGCTCAACATATGGAGGTTCTATTTATTTATGAACTGTTTAATTAAGATGGAACAGCAACTGTTCAGATCTCTACCCCTCACCAATCTCCAAGACACTCTGATTTATGTTTTTCAGACACCTCCCATGACGTATTAACTGTGTTTTAATGAACAAAGTGTGCGAGTCAAAGTAATTTTGTTGGTGTTACACTGCTAATTAGGAGATTTGGGGGAGCATAACATCTTGATATGAGGCTTCCTCAGTAAGTCACCCCACATTCAGAATATTGCAAGTAGGCTAATTATACCAGCAAAATACTTCAAATCTGCATGAATGCAAAATGAATCAATAGGTTCTCTTGGAAGTGGTGTTAATTTTATGCACATTGAGACAATTCTGTTAAATACTGCAACAAAACAGCAGCATGAGCCATAGTGGAGACAAACGGTTCATTTATTATTCATTCATGTTTGATATGGCAGCACTGATTTGCAAACATTGACATGCACAGCTTTAATTATACATTCTGGACTTGTCTAATTGTAACTTTAAATAGTAAATCGCATCATTTGACAGGCTTCCAAATACCTTGGTGCCTCACTTCTGACAGATGATTGCTGTTGCCGCTGTGTAAAGTGGAGAGTGACCATAAAGATTTAATGCATCACTCGCTCAGCTTAAGTGCCTGGCCTGGGGTCAACAGTTCCCTCTGGTATTTCCAAGAAAATCACATGAATACGCAGTATACACACACACACACGCAGAGATAAGAGATTTCTAAAATGCTGCTGTAAAAGCTAGGATATTTTTTATTCAGATGCCACAGGCGTTACAGGCTTTCTCCCGGAACCCCACATATCAAACCAAGAAGTAACCAAGCATTTAGAATTTTGAATAGATTCAGATGTTGAATACATGTAATGAGTTTGGGTTACATATTCACAACTGATCCAG
The DNA here is from genome assembly GCF_902148855.1 of Sphaeramia orbicularis. Lineage (NCBI taxonomy): Eukaryota > Metazoa > Chordata > Actinopteri > Kurtiformes > Apogonidae > Sphaeramia > Sphaeramia orbicularis. The sequence goes on along the minus strand of NC_043974.1, from coordinate 20,708,801 downwards.
AAATAAACAAGTTACAAATATTTAGAAATAATCACACCGTTAACATAAAACTTTACTGAGCTGTGCAGTTCTAAAATACTGTGACTCATCGCAGTGACACGAGCTAAATGCCCTTGTGAATACATTTTCCAGTCGTTTTAGTGCTATTCTTCCTTTACATTTGTGCTGTGCTCAAAATGCAAAAACCATCTGATCTGTCAACAGCAAACAAGCAATTATTTAGTAACATTTTGTGCAAAAATATGGCAGGAGCCACATTTACAATGAAAGCCCTTAAATAATAATTGTCAAAACTGTCAAACTGCACACATTTTTGATTTGATACTTGTTCTTTGGCTTTGTTTTCATACAGCTTTCAGAATAGTATATGTTCAGGTTTGTCTCACCGACAGTATATGGCTCCGCCTGTCAAACTGTGCAGCCTTTAGTTGGATTTTCAGTCTTTAGGAACTGCTAAGTATGGAATGAACACAAATATCCTCAGATAATTGCAAAACTAAATAACTTAAAAATCCACAGAGGAAAATAACATTGCAGTTTCTTTTGTTTGGCCTTGATAATTTCTCTGTGGTCTGTTAACTTTTTGAGCAGGTTATACATTGTTCCCTTTAAGTGCAGTGCTGTAAGACTGATCCAAGTTTAACAATATCTGCTTAGATTCCTATGGGTCATGTCTGCTTTTCTGCACTTTGAAGTATGTGCACAGCTGAAGGCTCTGCATTGACCTCCAGACTGGATGACTGTACTATACAAGCAGACGGTCCTAGAAGGAGCAGCATGTCAATTTCTTTTCACATACTGACAAAGGCTTAACCTTTTGACCATATAAAAAGGGATGATCAAAACCTTTTCCAATATTCTTCTAGTTATTTCACTGAGAGTGCAGTGCAGATGTCAGATAATTGACAATTCTTCAACCCAGTAGGCCCAGATTTGCTCTTTTTTCTTTCCAGCTGTAACATCAATAAGACATTTTGATGTTAAGCAGAGCAGTAGATAGACATTTCTCAGAATATACAGTATGTAGTGCATATAATGAGCGAGGTTAATGCAGAGAGTGTTCACTATAAGCCTTTTATCCTTCATTAAAATCACAGTGAGCTGCAGTCGGACTCTTCAATGTGGACCCAATGAGGGGGATTTTACCTAATTTTAAAGAATAGAACCTAATATGTTTCTTCCTTTTGAAACAGTAATACACTATCTTAATAATTCAAAGCTGTGAAAGACATGGAAACCTTTAACATTAATCTGTAACTCAGAGGTCATCTCTAACCGCACGGCCCACTATTCTTCTCCGCAGAGGAGATATCCACAATGAATTTTTCAAGCACTTTAAATTCTGCTACTGTTTCTATATTACTTAAGCTGTGCAAAGACACTATGCATTATAGATTGGACTACTAAGAGGAATATTATTCACATTCAATCACAGCCGTTTTCAGACATCTTTTAAGCAGATGGTTTTACAAATTGCTCCGGTTTGTTTCGGAGCCCTCGAGGGCCACGCCTGCACTTTTTTGGCAATGACACACATACGGCGATGATTACACTGTGAAACTTTATCTGTGCCTAGGCCTAGTAAAAGCCTGTGATTTGTAGATGTGTCAAATGTTTTGAATTTTGTGGAGGCTTATATCTTGTGCCAAGGGTACACCAAGCAATAAGCCGCACATAAAACCATTTATTGTTCTTATTTTATACTTCATGACTTTTACACACTTCAGTAGGTTTTGCCTTTTGGTAATGCTTACTCCTACTGAAGTCATCACAGGCAGTATTCTTAAAAAAAATACTATATGTTTTAAGTAGTGGTGTATGGCTACTGTTCTGGGATCAGTGAATAAAGAAGAGGCGGCTTTTGTATCACCATAGTGTCAGGATTTAAGAGGCAAGCAAACTTCCTTCCTATCTGGCCACTATTCTTATTGGAGAATGCTACTAACTATGTCATGGAAGCACCACAAGGACTCATGAACCAGATATTCTTCCTTCTAACATGGAGTAAATGAGATGTACTACTAGAGATGTGGAAGATGGGAGTGGGGAATGACCCACAACATCTTTTCATGTTTTAGGATTGTTATCTTTGACTATTTCAAGAATACTGTGAAAGATTGTTTATCACAGTCACAAAAATATACTGCTGCTACAAAGTAAGGATGAGCACTTTGATTACTTTTGGAAGTTGAATAAACAAGCCAATTTAAGCCACTTAGTCAATTAATAATAATAAAGACTTCCTACAGAATTTCAGATTTTACTTACCAGGTTCTCAGAAGCAGTGCCGGGAACATTAATTCCATGTCTCTATGAAATAAACCGTAAATCTCCTCCCTCCTCCGACCAAGTCTTGCAGAGATTTTGACTATGCTTACTGTTAAGACTAATCTACTCATAGGTTTATTTATTGTATTGTTCTTACACATCATGATAACATGATTTTGTTCTGTGTTTCTATACACACAGTTGTTACTGATATAGGCCTACCTCTACTGCTATCATATACTATTTGGAGACTCTGTATATCATTAAAATCATGTAGTTTTTATTGATTTAGGCATTCCCTGGTTTTTGCCCAGAACTGGTGCATCATAGTGTAAAAACATCCACTTTATAGTGATACGTATTTACTTATTTATAAGTGAATAATTAACTATACAACAAGAAGCTTTCAGTCCCCGTAACCATCCATGAACTAATATTATACTAGTTTGGTTTTATAATGCCATATGAATTAGGATCACTAGTTTGTGGCTCATCAATTCATTTGATGGTTTTAAGTGGTGCAAGAATCATCTGTATCATCTATATCATATAATACTGGAAGGTCTCAGAGCGTGTGTGTGTGTATCTGCACAGTTCTGAAAAACTGAGATGTTTTTAACTGGCCAATTTAGTAGCTACAGTTGAGGAATAGTCCCATCTCTACATTAATTATTTCATCTAGTTGATAGGACCAATATTTTGGGAGATATTAGTCATTTTGCCTTACTATCAGTTTGCTCGGTTGACCAGAAATGCAGTACCACTCTGCATGACGGGCAATGAAGTTAAAAACAGGAATGACGCATTTACTAGCTTCAGTCCATGACGCTGGATGGGAAGTGCAGTATCACGCTGCATGATGGGAAATGTTGACCGGAAGTGCAATACCACGCTGCTTGACAGGAAATGAAGTTAAAAACAGGAACGACGCATTTACTAACTTCAGTCCCTAGATATTGGTATTAATGTGACCCAAGGTTCCCCACGGATCAATGCTCTAGTAATGCCATAATATGCAAATTCTGCAGAAGTATTAGAATTGAAGTTTAAATTGAGTAAATAGGTATTAGCATCTACACACAAAGTAACAAAAATACAAGTACTGTATTATGGCCCTTGTCAGAGCAATATGTATGTAAGTTATTGATGCATTAATATGTAAACTGAAGTTGCTGCAGTTATTTGATAACTGTCATTTAATTTTTGACCACTTTTTAATTACAGCTCTGGGAGGATTCAAGAATTATTGCCATGTTTGATAGTGCGTTAAGTATTTTTGTGTTCTTTGCTCAATGAATACAATGGATACTCTTATTACATTACTCTGAAATGAGGGCATGTGAAACTCCTGTAACTAAAAAAAGGCTGATATAACTGTAGTATAAAAACAGTATTTATATCTTAAATGTAAGAGTAGAAGTATGAAGTGATCTGAAATAAAATACTTGAGTACTTCTAAGTAAAGTGCAGTGCAGTACCATACAACTGCTTTTCAGAAGTGGAAACACACCATTAAAGCAACAATACCTGTAGAGCTTTGTATATATTTACAGTCATGGTCCCTCCTCAGAGCAGCTTTTCCTCATCATTTAAGTGAAGTCAAAAGTTTGCCAAACAATCGTGACTTGTGTTCATCAGACCTGAAAGGAGAGCAGAAGAAAGTGGCAGATGAGGTAGAAAAGAGCAGGAGGCAGCTGGCTAATGAAGGGCTGACTGTGGAGATGGAAAGCAAGAAAAGAGGGAGAAAAGAGGGAAAAAACAGAGGGTGAGAGGAGTGGGCCAGATAAAAACGTAAGCGTGTCTCCTCCTAATGACAGAATTATGACCCTGCTCCATCTGCCACTCAATCATAAGCAGCCAATCGGAGCCCCTCTCCAATCAGCACCGGTTCTGTTAGGCACTCCCATCTGTGCTCACCGCAGAAATAAGGATGTAATCAAATGCTCAGATGTCAAGGAGATAGAGAGATTCATAGCTGAGGCTCAGTTTTGTCACATTCTCAGTATGTGTAGTAGAGGTCGACTGATAGAGTTTTTTCAGGACCGATACTGATACAGATTATTAGCAATCATGAAGGCTGATAACTGATATTTTGAGCTGATATTTGTTTGCTGTAAAAATGAAAATCTTGGTGTCAAAAATTAAAATCATACAAACACCAACGCTTAACTTTGTTTAAATACTGTTTAGCATGTTTATTTTTCATTTAACAAAACTAAATCCGAGAACTCCCAGGCTCAGCGGCATATCATAAATTCAACTGAAAATAAATAACTCTGTACTCTTTTAAAGTAAATAAAGTCATCATAAATATTATATTTTAACTGCATGTGATAGCAGGGGCCCTGTCATTCAAAACTAGGCTACTCAGCTGGTAATGACTGTTACTGACTTATACCTAAAAAAAAATAAAAGTACAGTCGCAGTAGGAGAGTTTATTGATCTTTGAACTCTGTCCACCATGCTGTCCATGTCTGCCTTAGATGCCATGACAGTCTTAGACAACATCATGCTCCTGTCCTCCTCTTTCAAGACACTATCAAAGAGAGCTTCAGACATATGTCATCTAACAATGTCATTTTCTTTCAAAACGGAAAAAAGTGAAGTCAAATATCCTGGCATCATCAAAGTTGTTGTTAAACATTTCCCAACCATTTTGTCTCATTCCGCTCCTCCACAGTTTCTAATTTCACACACATTTCACTACCACAGCACTGATAACACCACGCCAGTTCACTGCAGTTGTAAGTTAGCTGACTTGGTAACACTGGCATGTTTATAAATGTCCATTAATGAGCACATCAATGCAATAATCTAGTGACTGTCTTGTTGTAGTGAGACAGAGAGGAGGAGCAAGGCTAAACTTATCGGCTCTCCAATAACCAACCTGAAATTATTGCAGTCTCTCTCACACACACACCTTACAACTATCACAGACTATTTCCCTATGGTTATGATTACCCAGCAGTCTCATAGTGATACAGACAGAAGGGGGGTGTACTCGAAGCTAAGTTACATGGTAAAAGCTAGTCGCTAAGCGTTCCCTTGTGTTCATATATTGGGACTTTGAGTAACATTATTTGGAGCCATGGGCTGTAGAGGATTGTGATGTTTATTATAACTTTGCCAAAATCTGCTGCCTGAACTTACCGTCACGTAAACCTGTTCACGTGGCTTGGAGCGGCTTCTCCTCCGTGTGTCTGCCCATTTTTCACACACACACATGCGGTGAATGCAGAGCTTCCACTGCTGATTGGCATGTGTTGTGTAACCAATCAGATGGTGCTGTGGGAGGGACAAAGCTCACAGCACAGAGAAGTGAGAGCAGACAGCCAAAATAACCCCGTTTTCAGTTTGATCCGTCATATCAGCTGTCCGACACTTTGAAAAGCCGATAACGATAATGGTCAAAATGGCAAATATCAAAGCCGATAATTGGCCAGGCCGATAATCAGTTGACCCCTAATGTGTAGCAAAGAAATACTGCTTGTGGTAATTTGATTTGTGCTCCAGTGTCGACACAGATTGGAAGTGAAGAGAGTTTGAGCGTTTCCTTATTGTTGTTGTGTTGCGGTATTTTAAGATTTTATATTATTTAAAATTTGAGTCATACTACCTCGTCTTTTTCAAATCTCCTGCTAGTAAATGCTAACACATCGTGATCAGGATCCTACACATCCAGAGTTGGCATCACATGCATCTGAAGAGAATGCTTCACGTGTGTGACTGGCTGTGTATGCCTGTGTGGGAAGAAAGTCTACCTGAAAAGAAAAGTTTGGCACTTTATGTGGATGACATCACACCTCTCTACATTATACCCCCTGGAATTACACCTTGGAATAAACTAGTCGTGTTGTTATTACATTTTAGATTTTATTCAGATGTAGACCAGTCTGAGTCTTAAAAATCTAGTGTGCAACTTGTTGCCCCTGCTCTTTCTTTGTCTCTTTTTCTTTCTTGCCTCCGTTTCTTTTCCTGTATTTTCTGGTCTTCCTCCTCCTCCTGTGTCTTTACCTTTTCTGAGCTGCATAGAGAAAGCTGGTGGGGGGGTATTTGAATGATTTGGTATGCAGCGACAGCACTGTTCTGTTTCATTGCAGGAGCCTTCGCCTTATCTCCTTAATGGATTATGAGCAAGGGAACAAAAACAGAGGGTGGCAGAGTGAGAATGATTGGACTCCCTGCAAAGGGCCGGCAGGAAACGGACTGCATCCAGATAAATAAAACACTCTGCCTGTACATTTCCTCTGCCCCTGAATCACAGATGTTATTAGGAAAGAGGACAATAAACAGCTTGTTGTCAAGAGTCATTTGAGCTTTTGTTGTCTTTGCATTTTGATTTACCTCATTGCAGGTGTTTTCTGTATTCACATTGCACACTAGCCTGTGGGGGTGCATTAATTTGCTTTTAGAGACATTAGACATAATCTTTTTCTTGTTAGTCTGAAAAGCAAGCAGCCAAGTGGATATTTGTCTAACCTGTGTACTTTGTTAGGCTATACTATCAATTAAATGTAGAAGCCCAGAGAGACAAACATCTGTATTTGTACAGTGCATGAAAGGAGAAATATGGCCTTGACAAGTGACTTACGTTGTCTGTCCTTTATTGCTGCTTCTAGAAGTGTAAAATGTCTGCATCCTTGATTCAAGAGAACAAATGAAAGGTTGTGTCTGAATGATTACCATGTGTAAAGTGCTCCATTTCAGTCGATTTAATCATCAGGCACAGAGAATAGAGGTGCAGAGGATGTCAATTCTCTTGTTAAAAAAAAAAAAAAGGTCATATTCTATTTTCATTCAATCCTGTACCAAAGTATGGTGTTAGAAGATAGTAATTACAGATCCTTTTTTTTTTTTTTTTTTTAAAAACCATGTGATTGCATTTGTGAATTTCTCTACTGCAAAGTGAAGCCACTGTCTTCAAGTGTGAAAGATAGACAACAAATGGCTTTGTTTGTTTGTTTGTTTGTTTGTTTTTTTGGATTCCTGCCGAGCCAGTAAGTGATAATATTCCAAAGACTCCTCCTTTCTTATTGGTGTTTATTTAGATTGAGGTGTTCTCTTGGATTGCCGCGAGTCTGTTTGAAATAGTATTGATCAAGAGAAGACAAGTTGCCTGGAAAAGATTTGACGTTTTGGGGCTTCTTGTCTAACAGTCATAATGTTGTGATACCCTATGCTGCCTGAGGTCAAATCCAATCTGCTTTTACTCTCTCTGCTTTAGGCTACTACTCAAGACTATGTTCTGTGAATTTGCTTTCTCAGTTTTTTACCTGATAATGTTTATATTTGTTTTATTAAATTATTGAGTAGTTTGTGCTGTTTGTGTTTTCATTTGTACATTAACTGTGTATCATTACTATTTACAAGTTGTATATAAATGCTAGGTATTGTTTGGAATAGTATTAGATTTTAGACATATTTGTTTGGCATTTCTGTTTTGATAGTTTGTCTAGAGGTGTCCAGAATAGCCACCATTAAACTGAAGAATATGTTGAGCTGTTGCCATGATATCCTGTGTTGGAATAATCTTTGGTTGTGAGTGTTCATAGACAACACAAAGCATTTTATCCTGTAGCGTTTTTCCTTGGTTTATCTGTGACCCTCTCTGTGTGAGACCTTGCAGAGCTCAGATTCTTTGTTATGATTTGAGTATAGTAGGAGATGAGGAATCCAGTTCAAACCTTTTCTGCCAAACAGTTCTCTGTGTGTTCCATAAGTACTCCAGAGGAAAAAAAAGCATTTGTGAGAGCAATAGCCTTCGGGGGTTGCGCCAAATGAAAATGCTTTTTTTTCTAAACCCCCCACACCTCACTCAAGAAGTGTTTGCTTGTTTTCTGTTCCTATTCGCTCTCTCTTTATCTCTCTCTCTCTCTTTCTCGTTTTTTACCTTTGATTTGAACTCTGACATCCAAGTCCGCCCCAGGATGTCTGTCACAAACTGCAGTCCAACGTTGTGACAATGCTTTTTTTCTTCCCGTGCCTTTTATGACCTTCTTTTCTTCCTCTTTCTGTTCTTTTTTTCTGTTTTTTCCCTTTCAAGGTCTGGCGCACCTGACGTTAAACGACCAAGGTATGGGTTCATTCCTTTTTTGTTTTGGTTCTGTTTTTTTTAGAGGAATTGACTCGGCCTCTTCGCCCCCAGCCCCTTGAAACTGCTGCTTTTCCTCACAATTTCCCTCTCTGCTTTTTACCTTCCCTTGGTGCCACATCCTCCCATTTCCTCCCAACTCTGCCTTTGCCTTTGAACCCTTTACAACATTCATTCCTCTTGCCACCCCCTTCTTCCTCCTTACATATCTCCTCATTTATTTGGTTGTGCTTCCTGCTTCTTCTCCCTGCCACCATGTCCTTGTGCTTTTCTGTGACCTCCACAAATGTGTGTCCTACCCCTTGTCCTGTCCTATGGCTCACGTCCTGGACCTTCACCTCTGACCACCTTTGACCCCGACGACCTGACCCCGGGGCTGAAGGTAACACTTTTCTGCTATCCCTTCTGCTTGGGTTTAAACAGCAACAGAAAAAGTGCTGATTCTACTGGAAATGTGTTAGCTGGTCAAAGTTACAAAAGCAAAAAATGTGTTCAGACTTCCATTCACTAACACTTCAAGGTGAAAGTGTTGTCGAATGTGCAGAGTTTCTCATCACCACTCTGCTGACATTCCCATTGTTTGGCATTGTTATTTTCCAAAGGGCACAGTTCAAGTTACGACATATTGTAACATTATTTTATCTGTGATAGACTTGTTTTGAATGTAGAAAAATGTGTCCAAGTTGTCTCAATGTTGCTCTGAATGCTGGTTATTGTTTTAAGGTTGTTCTGTGTACATGAATACATTTTACACCACACCTTTCAGTGTTTACTTTACATGTATATTGTAGGAAACATCCACCCTCATATCTTTCTCTTCCACAGACTTCTTGTTGTTGTTATCCTCTGACCTTTTTCTGCATTTCAAGTATTTTCCAGAGACAGTGTTTGAATCATAACTGCCACATTTTTTTAGTGAGAGTCTGATGTTCTTTTGTGAACTTTTACCACTAAAATGCATCTAAAATCACACACTGAACTAGACTTTCACTACTTTCTATGCTCACAGTTTTGTTCTTCTGTTTCTGACCTTTCTCTACCTCTGGCCTCCCAGTGAGGCCTGTCTACAGAAAAGAGAGTCAAAGCAAAGTTCATAAGAGAAAAGGAAGTGAACAAGAGTGGATGCGGAGAATGTTCTGACCTTTACTAGTGTGGAGAGAACTTCGTATCCTCCAACACCATAGTCTGTGATCCTCCCAGATGTAGCAACAGCCCCCATCATTGGACTTAACTCTTCACTAACAAACATGGATTTAAAAAGGAAATTCAAGCACAGGATAATTACAAGACATCTGTGAGTTTGTCAGTGAGCAAAAAATATCCCTTACCTGTTTATTAATTTCCTTTAGTGAATGGTAAAAAAGAGATCTTACATGAAACAACATCATATTTACTTTAAATTCAGGTTCTATATTTAATAATATATCACACAGAAGACCATTAATAACTGAGAAGAGAAAATGCATACATACATACATACATAAATAAACAAACAAACCCTCAACGACTGTTATTTATATTATTTGCAGCAATAAAGTACTGTAGCGTCCAACTGGACAACATTACTGTCATGATTCTTCACATACATATAATAATAATAATAATAATAATAATAATTAGTATAATTAGTATAATCATCATCGTCATAATAATCATAATAATCATGATAATACATCACACTTATATAGCACTTTTTTGGACACTCAAAGACGCTTCACAAACAAACAAATACAACATATAACATATAATACTAGGCTTGCTACTTGCATGGGAGCTAATTCCTTTATGAGGTGCCTAAATCTTCCAAAACATGTTTCCTCTGCAAATGTTCATGCACAGCTGAAGTGGCCCCGCGGTACACCAGGCCCAGCTTACAGACCTGGCATGTTACAGTTTTCAGGGTTATATCACACATGAAATATTCCCAAACTTAGGACCGTTTGTTTCTTGTAGCCTCGCTTCAGCCAACGTCTATCGCTACTCCTTTCTTTTCCCGGCCATTAGTGCGCATGTGCTGTCAGTGCATCAAATACTTATCTAACGACCAACTAACTAATGACCACTAAACTACTAAATTAGTCGTTGACTGATTTTGCCATTGACTCTTAGTCGACTAGTCGCTGCAGCCCTATAAGACATAATATTATATCTGTTGTCATCCCAGGAGAAAACGTCTCTCAAATGCACAGTTGCTGCTTGTGAACCAACATCATGTAAGATGTTTACCAGTTCATTTCTCTGATGCAGCCCAACACAAAGGCAGATTATATTTCTCTATCCCCAGCAGATATTCACTACGACCAGCGAATGAATCATAACCATAATCCCTTCATCTCTATGCAGCATCTACTCCGCCTCCCTGTAACATCTCCCACAACCTACTGCCTTTTAAGTCTATGGTGTCTGATCTATGCTTGTAGTCCATCTCCAAACCCTCTGACTATTTACTAAAAGCATACCCTCTTTGTGAGATGAGCACACTCCAAGACAGTAAAAAGAATAGGAAATCTGACATTAGATGACTCATTTGTATTGCCTCCTTCGAGACTCCTCAGTTGAATCCCTATTTTCAACATCTGATATTTGAGACACGATAGGCTGTGGCTATGTATTTTCTGTCTAATCAGCTAACAGCAGCAGAATCTTGTCTTGGAGGATGGCTGAAGCAGGAAGAAAGTAAAACTAACTTGAAAATAGGGTTAACTTAGGGTTGGCTGTTAAACATATGGTATATGGTGGTGCTGCTTTAATGTAAATTATACTGATTGCAACAGTTTTCTTACAAATCCCCCTCAACTTTACATTTCTTTGAAAAACCAATGTGTATAATGGTGCAAAGGAAGACAAAAAGAATACCAAAAAAAAAGGGTATATATAGGCTACTATACATAGGCTCGACACACCTCTTCAAAGGTTCAGCTGTGAAGGTAAATACGCATTTTCCAATTTCGAATAATCAAGCATAACCCTATTCAAGTTAAGTAAAAGCTACATAAAACAAATCACAAGATAAATAACCTGGAGGATGTAAGCCAAAGTTGAGAATGTAGGAGCTGATTATGCTTGTGTCATCAAACAATGCCAAGGCACCCTTTTATATTGATCACCCTATAGCCAGAATTAATACAGTGTTTGTTCCCATTGGACAGGCAAAAAAAAAAAACATCTTTAAACAGAGAAAAATCAATAAACCTATTTGGTAAAGGCGAGAATGTGTGACATGTTAGTGAATTAGATGATTTTCACCGCCGGATTTAGGCACCGCAAAGCTTTCCAAGCATCAGCTTTTTCAGACGATTCGTGCACATGTGTGGGTCAGCAAGAGTCAGGATAGCCGTGTAATTCACAAAAAGAGTCAAGTTTTTGGTCACGTTAATGATCAAGTGCAGATACCTCAGCCGTCACATAGCCAGGCTAAGAAAATCAATGTCGGTGTCCTCTCAAACTCAAGGCTGTCCTTCACAGCTGTAGAAAGGACAAACCCCAGGCTTCATTCACGGCTGATCTCTATCTGCTCGTCTGTGAAACTGCTGCCAACTCCACACATTGGGCCGAATCCTGGGATAGCAACAGATTCTACCAACAATAACATAGATAGTGATTATCACTCTAAAACTTTTGTCTTTCACTTGGGACGGCTAATCTAGCCAAAAGATCTTTCTTTAAAAGATTTAGGTCCAATACCTGTTTTAGGAATCTTAGCAGAGATTTGCTGAGACATTTTTGCTTTTATAAGAAAAACTGCAGTAATAGTTATGTGTTCTTAGAAGTGGGGGGTAGCTCTTCATCCGCTTAAGTCTTTTTTAAATAATGTGAATATGTAAAAAAAAAAAAAAAATCTATATAGCGTCACATCATTAAAAAAGTTATCTCATGGCACTTTTTTGGTTTAGAGCTGATCTAAACCAGACTCTTAAGCCAATTTAAAGAAACCCAACGGAATCAGGACTGAAGACAATATCCATGCCATAAAAAAAGCCATTGCAACATATACCTTCCACTAAACACAGTAGTGTTAGTCATGTCGGATCATGTTTTTTAAATATAAAATAGTTTGCTGAATTATCCAAAAAATTATTGTTTTTTGACGTCATCGTCATGTTAAATTATTCATTTTACCTTGTTTCTAGATAGATGGATAGATACTTTATTGATCCCCAGGGGGAAATTCAAGCTAGTGGAACCTTGTAGCAGGGGCCATCAGGCATATGTCACCATCAGTGTTGTGCAAGTTACTTCCAAACTGTAATACATTACATATTACTTGTTAACTGCTTTTTAAGTAATTCCTTACATCACAATATTAGTCTTATAATTGTAATGTGTTACATGACTCCTGTATTACTTTTGAATTATGTACAGACTCTTGTCATAAATGGCTTGTGCACAGTAGACACCCCCCCAATGCAAGAGATAGGAGAGCTCTGGGGTGCATACATTTGCACCCATGAAGTACATGTGGACAGATATTTCAGTAAGTAATACTACAGTCTACAATGTTTGAATCCTAGCAGGAACACTTGCATTTTTTCCCCAACATTTTACATGTTCAAACAGGGGGCACGGCGCCGGGGACACCGGTAGATAAATCCACAATCGATGAAGAATTCTGACTAGTCACAGAAACGTTAGCTTACCTTGTCATTGTTGATCACAGGGATCATGCTAACTAGCTTCTGTAAAGCAGGGTTAGGGTTAGTAATGAGCATATGTCCATGTGGACATTGTACTGTCTTCTGCCATCTTCACCCATTGGCTGAACACCAACAGGGAATAGAACTTTCCTGATGCATTTTTGATTCCTTAAGGTCTTGTGGTTTGCATTACTCTCAACACTGGTTACCACCACCTCAAGTAATTTCAGGATGTCTGAATAAATCATGACCATTTCCTGATTTAGCAGCAAAAAAAAAAAGAAAAAACATGTCACATTAAATCCTTCAGCGTTAACATGTATGTTTGATATTTTTCATCATGTTGTATAACTATAGTAAGTGGTCTGATAGGAAATTAGTGAAAATTCCCTTAAGTATGTAGTAGACAAATGTAATTAACTACCATTGTTATATCGGTCAATGACAACTGATTTTAGCCCCAAGTGTTTCAACTGAACACTTTTACGCAGACATTCACAATTATTTTTCATGTATTGATTTAGCTGTGATGGGTGTAATGAGATGAAAATTTCATATCATGGTTATTGTGACCAAAATTATCAGGGTTATCATTATTAACGGGGTATTGTTGAAATGTGCTCAAACTGTTCAAAAAGTACTTACACATACACTGAAATAATTTAACCAAGTTGTTTTTTGAAAAAAAAAATGCACAACGTACTTTCTGTTGGCAGATACATTAAACTATTAACATGCAAACATCAAAAATACAAATGTGCATTAAAGATGGCACCTTATGGCCATAACAGATAACTGCACTAGGTGTGGGAATTGATAGGATTTTATCAATATCAATGCTATTGTCAATTCTGCTTACCAATCCAATTTCTTATGAATGCTCTTCTCGAATTTTGAGTGGGGAAAAAAGTAGTTGAACAGGTCATAGTGGAGCTTGTTTGATGATTTTCTATATCAAATCATTTACAATGAGAGAGTGAGATGTATGGGATGAAGGTGTCCATGCGCTTGGACCCGGTCCATGCAGGTAAATACTGCAATGAGTTTTCAAAGTGCGGTAGTTGAACAGGGTTTTAATTAGGGCTGTGCAATTAATCGAAATTCAATTACGATTTCGATTATTAGACGCAACAATTACAAAAATTATGTAATCGAGAAAAAAACGATTATTAATTTTGAGTTGTTCTAATTCACGCGCACGCAAGCTACCATGAGCTGCTCTGCCCCGCCCCCCTCTAAGCTACTGCTGCCTGCTAGCCGGCAGGTCCACCCCAAGAGGAAAGTTGTACCTAGCGGTCTGGAAAAATGGCAGGAGAATCACAGCAGAAGTGCTTGGTAAACAAAAAAGGCAAGTCAAATTCAATTGTATGGAATCCCTTTGGGTTTGATGAAGAAGACGAAGAGCAAAAACACATCATGGTGCAAAAAGTGTTTCGTAGTTGTGTCCGCACCGACCGGTAACACAACAAACCTTTTGAACCATTTGAAGTTTAACCACCGCCACCATTATCATAATCTTATGAAAAACTAAAACACATAAAAACAACTTAGTCCGCAATGCAATCTTCAGTTTCCAAATCTCTTTACGCTGCAACTCCCGTATTAACCTAACCCTAACCTGTATAACCCTAACGTACGTCTTCTAGATGGCTGATGTATACAGAAGGCCTTAACTGAAACCTCACGGCACGCCACTTAATTTACTATGTTTCATACTACATTGAACATACTTGAATTTATAATTTGCACTTTACGTGAGTTTTTTTTTTTTAATTGCTACAGTTCTATGGCAAGTCTATAGCAGTTTAATTACAGTACACTATTTATTTACAAAAGGAAACATACTTGAATTTACAGTACACTTATTTGCATTCAAAGATTTTTTTGTTTCATACAAAAGTGAACATACTTTGTTTTAGTGGTTAAAAGCTTTATTTATGTTTAAAGAGTATATTTTACATTGTTTTGCAAGAAAAAAATAAACAACTTTAAGGTTAACAAATAATCGTTTTTAATAATCGTGATTTCAATTATTGCTAAAATAATCGTGATTTTTTTTTTTTTTTCCTGTAATTGAGCAGCCCTAGTTTTAATGATAATTAGAATTTAAGCGTTAATACTAACCGTCGGGAATTTTACCGCGGTTTATCATCATACCGGTAATCATTACATCCCTAATTTACACATGACATTACAAAATGATTTTCTTTTTTTTTCATTTAAAATGTGTAAAACCTTATTTCAGCCCCCCCTTTCCCCCTTTCTCTTTGACAATCACACTGACAGTAGATCAGCAGATAAGGTGGAATTCTTGAAGAGAAAATACAAAGTTTAGGATGGTTACAATGATGAACCTAATTTTTTATCATAATTTCAATAGTAAGGATGTAATTTGGGAAGTTGTAGTTTAATTTGACTCATAATGAATCTATAATATTTTAGTGAGAATTGACTCCCTTTTAACAGAAAGACAACTTCCGTCCGTTTCCACACAGACTTATCTTACATACCTAACTGAGACCTTAGTGTCTAACATCATGATATTTTTGCAGCAATAAAATGTCTGTTAAAAGTTCTGGATTGTCCAAACACATGTGGTTCTGACAGGCCCAAAAATCACTGTAGACTGACTTTAAAGTTTTAGCTCAGAGTAACTGGGTCAGGGGGAAAAAAAAACTGGCCTTGTTTGAGGTAGTTGTCTATAGTCCATGCATTACTTTCAGTAGATCATAATTGGCACGCACAGAACAGTCTGCAGCAGTGCAAGGCAGGTAATATAGAGACTATGGATTAGTGCCTCATATAACAACACGTCTCTAATAAACATGCTAAGCTAGACCCAGTAATCCTCAATCCACAATGCAGCACTCACTGCACAGTTTCCATAAAAAGATGAGTTCTAACATGCATAAATTAAACTAAAAGTAAATAGAGAATCAATATAATAAGCACATAAAATAATAAAGAACAGCTGACGATAATAATCATTGGTTGTAGCCATGATGTGATACAGACAACACAAAATCAATATAAATCAAGTTTTATCTTTTATTCTAAATACCTGTCCTGAGTCATTTTGAGATTTAACAAACTAATAAAAGGGCCCCTCAAAAACAAAACTGTCATTTCTAGTGATGAAAAAAATATGTACCGAGTTAATGACTCTAAATTGGCAACATTTCCAGCCCTTCGGCTTTTGGGACTGCAGATGCTTTTGCCCACGGACCATTTAGTTTCTATGTGAATAAAATCTCCCTCTACTGTCTTCACCTCCTTTTTTTTTGGAAAGCATGATGCATACTGGGAATCAAATTAACCAGGCCCTGGGAGATTGTCTCTTGGCAGGTTTAATGTAGATCTCCTTGGAGATACTGAGGAGAAAATGAAGGGAGTATCCAGCCTGATCTGTATCTAGCCTTGAATGTAATAGACTAGGTCCAGGTCAAGATAACCATCTCTGGCAGAGCTCACTGAGGGCAGTTTATAGAGTTCATGTGCCTCTGTGTTTGGTTTGAGCTATTTAAAACACACAGGTGCATTCAAAGCTCAGTAGGAGTCTTCATTATTTCAACAAAGTGGCTATTGACACTACTGTGGCATGAAATATCGGTTTGTCTATTACCACAGAGCCAATTAGCACCCTCGTTGTACCATGTGTAGACTGGTAACTTGTCACATCCTGAAACATCACATCCCAAAAAGTATCAAGACAATCAGATAGCAAATAGGTTGGACCCACAGACAGCAGATATTTAGCTCATTAGGTAGCATTTGGGACTGCAATGCACAATACTCAGGTTTGATTCCCAGTCAAAGCAACATTTTTTTCCTGCAGATTTTAAAACTGGGGGGCACGGCACTGGTAGGTAAATCTGGCATTTATATAAATCATCCACTGGGACAACGTTCAGAGTGCAGAATTCAGAGCACAGCACTCAATACACTGAACTGACACAGAACTGAGAAGTAACATAACACACTTACATCTAACATGTAGCTCTGCCCACCTTCTCCAACCTCAATCTCACTGACTGCACAGAGCAAAGAACACCATAAAACAACATATAGAGCAGTTAGAACAATAATTCCTATTCTATACTGTGTACTATCAGTAATGTGTGGTTTCTTCCATCAATTGCCACAGTACTGTTGTAGTAAAATGTACTAAAGAATGCACTGAAGTATATCATCACAGTACAGTGGCAACAAGAGGCTAATTAGTTTATGTAACAGTATCCATGATTGGCTCTAGTACAAATGTAAACATTTGATTGGCTCTGTGGCAAAAGACAAACTGACATTTTATGCGACAGTACTGTGGCAGTAGCCATTGCCTCATTGAAATACTGCATGGGATATTAGTGAGTCAGTAAAAAGGAACATTTAACAATTCAAGGTTACCTCTGCATGAGTCTGATACATAGTAATGACATGCACTTTTCTGAATAAGAGACTATTTTTACCTTTAAGCTTGCAAAAAAGAGTTTTAATAAGAATACATTTAAAATTGATCAGTGCAAATGTACACAGGCATACAAACACACAAAAATAAATACAAATTGGCTCTGCCTTTATGTGTTGACATATATTGAAGTAGACCCCTGCAGTGTTCAGAAGTTTTTCATTAAAATATACACAGCAGTTGGAACTACTACAGACTGAAAAGAATATGCTTTGCTCAATATTAAAATGCTGAGTATGATCCAGAGAACAAGCATGTAGGCGGAAATAAATTAATCAGTCCAGCACAAACATGCCAGTAACTCAAGGCAATAAAATACATTTAATGTTGTAAAAAATAAAATTAAACATGTGTTCTTTGTACCTCTGATTCCTGTTTTCTTACCTTTTTAACACCGTCAACACCTTAATAGGAAAGTGATTAAAAAAGAAACAGACATGTTTAGTTCCTTATTATCTTTTTATTATTTGTTTATTTATTTATTTTTTGATAAGCCACATGCTCAAATTGGTTTTCATTTGTGTACATTGCAATACCTTGTTTTGTAGTCACAAGTGTAGTTTATTTTTTAATTTTTTTTACAGTCTGCCGTAATTACTGATGCAGTTAAATTGTCGAGGGACATTTAACAGACGACCTTAGCAGCAGGCTGTAAGTTTGTATTTCAGCCTATTTTTCATAAATAAATTGTTTGTTTTTTTGTTTTTTTTAATCAAGGCACCTTTCTCTATAAACAACATATACCTGTTAAATTCATGCATATGTGTAACCCAGTCTATGTCTGTTAACCCATTTACCTTCAGATGTAATATGTCACTGCAGAGGTTTTATAGTGAGCTGAACTCTGAGTAATGTGAATCAGCACAGACATGGACAGATGATCATAACCCCTGCTTCATTTACTTATTTTGGGGGTATTTTGTGCTTTTTTTCCACAATTGACAGTCGTGATGATGAAGGAATTAAAGAAAGTATGCGGCGCCCTTAACCGCTTAATCACCTTGTAATTTTTACCTATAATAGCTAATTGTTGTGGTTTTGCATGTACGTTAATGTGATAATCAGTTGTAATTAAATGAAATCTTAGTGAAAGTAAACCGATTTAAACTTAATCCTGCTTCTGTGAAAGATTAGTCACCTAAGACTTCATTAGTTAGAAATAAATATGAAAAGAAAACTCTTCACAATATACTTTTACTTTTAATGATCATAAATTAATCAAGATAAACAAAGTATTATCACTATAACACTCTTATATGGTTGTCAGAATATTGGAAAAAAACATTTTAGTATACTGAGGGCTGTTGCACTTCAGTACAATTGTGCAACTGAAATGACACTTAAGCACCATCATCACTAAAAACTTTTAACAAACATCAGTTCAATGTCAAATCTGTGACTTTGAAGCAGAGGTGCTTGTAGCAGAGTAGTCATAGTAAATGAAGGCATTTCTTACCTTGCCATACTTGTCCCACTAATCCTAAATACTACTACTGCTATAGTTGATAAATATGATCTTCTTTGATCTTATATAAGAGACCAACCAATGTAAAATACCCGCACAGACCATAATTTCATCCAGTTCAAAATTTCACCCACCTTTCATAACCAAAGGGATGATCATTTAGAATGTAGCCGTGACCTCTTCCTGCCTGTTCAGCAGCCAGGACATGGTGTGCTGTCTGGCTTGAAGCCTGTGAGGCTAACGGAGAGACATTAGGCCTGGGTGACAGAAGTCCTCACTCAGGCAGGAATTTCTCCTGACACAGCAGCAGGGTAAAATGGATAGAGCTCCACGGCAGTTCTCATCTACAGGAGTCTCTCTCACACAGTCCCCACAGCCTTAAAAGACTGGGATGAGTAGATCTGTAGCTGGGGGGTCAAGCCAACTGGAGGATAACGGTACTACTAATATAAAATATTAAATATCAGAGTCCTCCACTCACAGGTATAAAAAAAGAAAAAGTAAAGGATCCTTCATACACTCTGTTGTCTCTGTTTGGCTCTCTAACAATTTGCCACAATCACAGCAACTTTTCTACTTCATGAAGCAGATGTGAGCAGAGGTTCTCCTCAGGCAAAGTACAGGGGAAAAACATACAACATAAATACAAGGCCTCCTGTACTTTTTTTAGATTAAGACCAAGGAGAGAAATTATGTTACTCTCCTAGACCTAAACTGGAAAAAATAAATCATGACTTATAATGAAAATTAAATAAAACAAGTGGTGCCAGGCACAACAAACCCCGCCCCTCACACGTATTGTAGCTTATTTTGGCATCAATCCAGCTGATGTCATCATGACTATGCATGTGGTGATGTCAGCATATCAATTGGCTCTATATGTATGTACCAAGTTTGAAGTAAATTGAAACAAAATTGATGTTTTCATTGAGATTTGAAAATTCGCCCATTATAAGTAAATGGGAGGAAAGTTCATAAAAAATTTTTTGAACTTTGACCTACTTTTCCCAAAACATAATGACATCTATTCTGGGTCACTGGCAATCTATAAACCCAATTTGGTATGAATTCAACCAATAGTTTTGCTTCTACAGACATGTGAAAGTTTACCCATAATAAGTAAATGGGAGGAAAAAAAAAAAAAAAGATTTAAAAAAATTGGAAATTGTAACTTTGACCTACTTTTCCCAAAACGTAATCGAATCTATTCTGGGTCACTGGCAACCTATAAACCCAATTTGGTATGAATTCTACCAGTAGTTTTTCTGCTAGAGTGTTAACAAACAAAGAAACAAAGAAACAAAGAGACAAGTGGTGGGAGGCACAACAGACCCCGCCCCTTGCATCTCTTTCGTCCATTGTAAGTTAATGGGAAGATTTGAAAAATTCACAAAATATTTGAACTCTGACTTACTGTTCCCAAAATGTAATGAGATCCATTCTGGGTTACTGGCAATCTGTAAAGTCAATTTGGTATGAATTCAACAAATAGTTTTGCTGCTAGAGTGTTAACAAACAAGCAAAGAAACAAACTAAACCACAAACAATACCCCTTGCCTTTCCTTTGGGGGGCAGGGTAATAATACTAAATAAAATGCACAGATTGGGGGTAGAATGTTGGAATGCAAACCCATTAGCTAAACAGACATTTCAGATACTAAAATACACACACTTCAACTTACTTTTCCACTGCATCTTGCAAAAGTCTTGTACAGGAACGATACTTTAGACTCTCCCTGATAGTGATAATGCTACTGCTTCCTGTCAAATTTATACACTTTTAATGAGTACCCCACTCTTTTTAGACTCTTTTGTGTTTTTCTTTCAACATAATCACATGTCCCAGATCATGAAAAGATACAGACCTGTACACAGTGTCCAAATGGAACAGACCAGTGTATAAAAAAAGAACACCCCTCTATTTTATTCAGGAACAGAACTGCATGCATCCATAGGACTCTAATGTGCAAGCCATTTTGGTCTGAAACCTCAATTTGGGAAAAAAGTGAAATTGATAACCTTTAAGTCATGTTTGCGTGCCCAAAAGTTACTTTCTGACACCTCTGATTGGAAGTTAAACCCATCAGATGAAAGATCAGAATAGCAGAGTCCAATGATGTATATGTAACCCCTGTTAATGGCATAATCACAGTCATGAAGCTAATGCTGATTGACGGGGCTGGACTAAGGCTACCCTGAGTGACCTTCAGTGCCTCCCTCGGGTCAGGCGACTGACAGAGTGTGAGGTGTGTGACAGTCCCAGTACCTCTGTCTCCCCATCCCTCGCTGAGATTGATCAGAGCTGCTTCATGTTTCCCAGGCTAGTCACGCATCGTTATTGGCAGCCTCACTTAGAGAAAGTGACAGGACACATCATACACACAGCAGCCTCCCACTTTACAAGGCAGTGGATCCACACTGCTGCTCACACATATGGACTCACAACCTATTCCTGAAAATCCACAAAAGAAAAACCACAGCATCAGCTTTGTTTTGTTTCCCTTAAGGGGGGGAAGTCTCCTCTGTTTGAAGGGTGTTTTATAACACTGGCAGGGATAAAATTATTTGGGGGTACATTACGTTGTGCACTGCTAAGTACAAGCAAAAGCTCAAATATTAATGAAACAGAAGAAAAAAACCATAAACAAACACACAATATAATAATGCGCTAGTGTAGGTTTGTGTAATACTATTAAAGTATTTAAGTTTTATTATTGTGACAGAGAAATGGAATTAATTACAGTCAAATAAAAATAAATAACAGTGAAATTATGATCTGCTGTGTAAACTGTGAGAATTCAGTTGTAGGAGTATAACACTATTGGATTACCACTGGTGTTCAGGAGCTGCAAAGCATCTGAATGATAAATATTACATTTTAAATGACACATTTCTCTATTGTCTTCTTTATCTCTTCTGAGCCAGTCAGTCGACCTTGACATAAATATGTCTGGCTCAAGGCGGCGTTCACAAGCAGGACGTAAACAGTGTGGGTTGGCTCTGGAATCCCCTCCTGTGAATGTGTAATAAAAACACAGATCTTTGCCGTCTGGCAGTTCTCAGTACGAGACAGTAATGTGTGAGATGTATTTCTAGTGGAAAAATAGTATTGTACACAGTAAAGATGGGCTCTCAAGCTTATGTTTTAACACAGAACATTAAAGTAAAGAAACATTAAGAAATAGAAAAATAAATTATATATATATATATATATATATATATAAACCTCTCCTGCCTGAACTGCATGCAGTCAGTAACTGTGCCAGTTACTTCTACGGTGAGTGATAGAGTTTAAAAATAATGCCAAACTTAACCCCCATCAACATTATCTTTTTAAGAGTTGCATCCAAAGTGTATGGAGCTCAAACTTTCATTGACTTACAGCACATAGACTATTTAATTTTTTCTTACCAATACCCACCCACTAGTTTTCCATCTATCTTATTATTAGCTGTCAACCTGACAATTGTATATCAACTGTCTTTCATAGTTTAAAGTTCAACTGGAATGGTTTGTTTTTTGTAGATCATGTGAATTGCTTATGAGTCTGAGGACATGTGTAAATGTAGCCAGATATTGATAGAAACAGGTATTTCCCCACCTCTGTTTTCAATAATACCATCGTAGTTTCCATCTGCCTTTCATCAAACCTGTATAAATACAATGCAGAGCACTATCATGGGGTTAGGTGTAGGATAAACGAAGGTCACACACATGACCTAGATACTTTGTTTTTTGTTTGTTTGTTTCCCCCCGTACACGTGTAAGCACAAAATCTGAGCTTTCCAAAATCTCCACTTTGGCTTGAGTTTTCAGAAATAATAGTTTTCAGTGATCTAAACCTGAGTTTTCATGTGGATGAAAGTCAAAAATGCATAATAAAATTTCAGCTTTTCCAATTACCTAACTAAATGTGTACATGGGGGTGTTTGTTCCCTACATAGTTTCTGAAATTATGCACATTAAATGAACAAAAAGAAGAGGAGTTCATCAAAAGTAAGTCCAATGGCACTGAGACATTTAGGTCTAACCCGTAAATTGCATTGATTTACAATTTTCATTGCAGTTTCTGTACATTTTCGAACGCTTACTCACTGGCAAAAGATGTAAACTCATTCCTGACAAAACCCATGATGAAAGTCTGAAAAAAATAGTCTGAAAATAAAAACGAGATGAAAATGTTTGGGAAGCATTTTTTAGTAATTCTTCCAATCCAAACTTGGCTCATGTGATCAGGAGGGTAAATGTGCATATCTGAAAGAACTGAAATGACGAGAAAAAAATGCCACAAATTAAAGAATATTTTCCTTCGTAGCCCTTTCCTTAAGGTCCAAATGAAGGACCCCCCCCCCCCCCCCCCCGCTTCTGTAAAATTACCGATGAACAGCCAAAACCTCCTGTCACAGGGTACATTCAAAACCAGCTCGTAGAATTTGTAATATGAAATATGGAATTATAATGCATAACATCTGGGAGAAAGAGAATAATAAATGAGTCCTTGAAACGATATTTGCAAGAATCCTTTTGAAATTAGATTAGTCAAATAAAATCTTTTGATATTCAGCCCACTAAAACTAGACTAAAAGTAGTAGTAGCCTAAAAAGATGACCCAAACATAATTGAAAGGCATTTTAGTTTGAAATCTGTGACTAAGGGTGCTTTTAGACTTACCTCTTTTTGACTTTCCAATTTGATTCAAACCAAATCTGCATTTATGAAACATCCCCCTGAAGAAGACGAAGTTAAAGATGTGATTACCGACCTGCTGGCATTGGATGCATAGCTAGAAAGAGACATGCAACACATGTAAATGCAGACGATGATGGCAGGATATGTTCATCTTCTATCAAAATGCAAAACTCATTAAACAATAGTTGAAATTTCAGGTGTAAAAATGAAAAAATATGACCCTTTCAAATAACACTGGGTCTAGCCAAGTTTAATCTGATCACATTAGGAGTAATCTAATAAAGGGTTTAGGTGTATGAAGTTTTCTGTTAAAATATACAAAGAATTTGAGAGACTAAAAAAAAAAAAAAAAAGAATGAAAAACATGTTAAACCACTCTGCCTGGTGGTTAGCATTTTTTAGGATAAGAGCCTTTGTGTGTTGAGTTTACCTGTTCTCTACCATCACACCAGTTTCCTCTGGTTTCCCTCACCATTAAAAACGGGTACATATAGGTTCATTGTCCTGTCAGTGCCCTACTTAAGTACTGAAGACAATCTGGAGTTAATACCTGAACACCTTCAAAGGCAGCTAACTACTTCAAATGTGTGCAATGTGCTGATCCTATTTCAGGGTCCCCACACATCCTGGAAAACCTGGAAAATTATTGAACAATTGTCAAGTCATGGAAAAAACATTGAAAATGAGAAAAAAAAGTCCTGGAAGTTATCTTGGTTAAGCTATCCTGGAAATTTATTTATCATCCCCTGCCTTGTGACCTTGTGTGCCTAAACCAAAATGAAACAAATGATTTATTGAAAATGTACAAATATTTTTAGAGGACGTGCAGGAGAGAAAGTAAGAAAGAAGAGAAAATTGAGTTGGGAATTGCCCAGGTGAACATTGTAACTCCAGTTTGTCAGGTTAATGAAGTTCTACGCTGTAGTCTTTGAGTGTGTTTGCATTATTCTATGATACATTTGTCATAATTATTTTTCATAGATAAATTATAGCCATAGACTGCACATCAAATGTCTGAGTAATAAACATAGAAACAATCTGAGTAAATACAAGTTACAAGTGTAGAAAAGAACACTTCCAAAGATTGAGGGGGACAGGGGAATGGGTTAGTGCATGATGTGATAACTTGTCTCTGTAGTGACCGAAAATGTGCTGAAAAAGTCCAGGAAAATAATTCCAGGGAAAGAGTAGGAACCCTGTATTTGGTAATGTTAATGATTAGGATGGATAGAACGCAGATACTGAATTTCCCTACAGGGACAATCAAGTGAGTTGATCTTAACCTTTAACCTTTTTACCAAGACCAGTTGAAAATATATATGTAGAATTCAGCTGAGACACACCGCCCATGTCATCTCTGTGCGGCTTTGTGTGTTATATGTTCACACTGGCTGCAGATTACTGCTGCAGCGCTGCTACTCCTTCCTCGACTTTCTCCAATTAGCTTCCCATTTTTATATTCTCAATATGCTTTCATCCATTTTCTGAGCCACTTTGCACATTTCACCGCAAAATTTAGTCTCTAAGAAAACTGAGTTCACGCAGTCACATGATTTTAATTCAACCCTGTAGCAGCAGAGAACAAGAGAGGAAAAAAGAGAAAGAGGGAGTTTTTTTTTTTTTTTTTAATTTCTGTGACACAGTAAGATGTGGTCTAGACCTTGAAACTATATTAGATGTCAGTTATGTAAAATGGTACAGATACGAAGTCTATTTGACTATCAATATGCTCTTTTTCTTTCTCTTTTTGCCATGAGCGGCTTTCCTTATGCATTAAAAATAGGGATCTGTTATATTTTGTAAGGACATGTCGCTCTACAGAACTGATGTACACCCCTCATGAAGTCGGTGTGGCTGTACTAATCTGTTAACATGGGTGGCAAAATGAAAATTGACATGTAATGTGAGCAGCATGCCATAGGTATAAAATAGATATCTGTACAAACTAGTGCAACTCAACAGTAACATGAGAATGAGCAATGCCCAGGGGCAGAATGGTTAAAGGTACTGACTGAAGCACAGTATCCCCAGTTGAATCCACACTGCATGCCAATACTTCTGTTTCTGCCTGTGTTTCCTCTCTGTTCTCTACAGACACTAAAATTAGGAAATATGTACAAAACCCTTACTCACCTTAAGAGGGGTACACACATAAAGATAATTGGGTTGTTTTTGTCCCGATTTCCCCTTTTTCTGACCAAGGACGGCAAACACCAGATTATTTTATGTTTTATAAGATTATCCTATCAGATTATCCTGTCGTCTGAGGTGTGTTAAGAGTGAATTTTTACCGATAATCAGATCCGAAACGGGTCGAGGCCAACAATCTTAATATTAAACTTGTTCAATATTTACGACCAAAAATCTTCATGTGTGGGGAAAGCTGACAACTCCCGAGTCATGACTCTGTGAATTGATTCAGATTCAGACTACGTTATTAATCCCTGAAGGGCAATTCAATTCACAGTTACCCTGCCTTATTGGACGTCCAAACAATTAGGGACAAAGAAACAAATGCAAAACATTCATAGCAGCATATGACAGCCACATACACATTCACCTGTCAGTACCCATAGAACCGCAACCGGGCAATAAGTTCAACAGTGTGATTAAATGACTAAGATGTTAAAAAAAGAATAAAAACACAATAAATAGCAAATCGAATCACGTGGGACAGAATGTAGTCAATCAAGAAAAAAGCTGAGTGAGGAACAAGGAAGCAGGCATAAATAAAAACAAACATAGCCGACCTGAAACATAAAGTTCGGTGGACCTCAGAAATGGAGGACCAGCTCATGGAACTCTGGGATGCCCGAGAATGTCTATTCAACATCTCAGCCAAGTCATACCACAACCAAAACGGCATGTTGCGTGTTTTGTTTTCCAGTTGTTGCTGTGTTTCTTCTGCATTTCTGTCTTGGAGGACTAGATTCTGGGTTGGTGGTGGTGGGACAGAATGGTTATGTGTGTGGTGTGCTGTGTTGAGTTTATTGGAGCACACCACACACAGTAGGATCAAAACTGTTCAATGCATGTCTTCATGTGTGGGGTCTTTATAATAATAATAATGGATTGAATTTATATTGCGCTTTTCTATGAACGCATGCTCAAAGCGCGTACAGTGGATCCATTATTCATTCACTCTCACATTGACACTCTGGTGTTGGTAAACTATAATAAGTATCCACAGCTGCCTAGAGGCGGGCTGACAGAAGCATGGCTGCCAATTCCTACCTATGGCCCCTCCGACCACCACCATTACACATTCATACACCAGTGTGAGTAGTAGCACTGGAGGCAAGGAGGGTGAAGTGTCTTGCCCAAGGATACAATGGCACATGACTAGGCCAGAGCGGGAGTCAAACCGCCAACCCTTCAGTTATTGGACGATCCACTTTACCTCCTAAGCAACGGATAAAAAATTCCTTCAGATTGAGAAGATCCTTACCGTACCCAGAGTCTGAAAGAGATACAAGGTTATAACAATAGTTTGGAATATATCCTCATAAATTAGTACATTTTCTGCAGGTGAATCTTGGAGCTTCTACACCACAGAGACTCAAACCTACTGGACGGTAAGACCTAAGGTGAACATCAGTTCAGACCATTTTGCGATCTAAAGTATTAGTACCTTTCAGAATCCCTTTAAATGAATTGGGTTTCAATTAACACATACAGTAGACTTCATTTTTATGTCAGCATGTCAGGAACAAGACGAGCAGTACAGCGACAAGCAGTCAAGGTGAATACTTTAAAGTACTGACTGGCTCAGAGAGTTACCAAGGAGACCAGATGTCAATAATGATTGGCCCGCTGATGGATAGAGGCCATTAACTCTTTGAACACAATGTTGGCTTAACATCTGTCTGAGTGAATTCAGTCGCTCTTTAGCCTCTCCTCCCTTTCCTTTAGTTGCATGATCATTACACACAATATTTTTCTTCCTCAGATTCACTGCTGTGACCCTGTTGTTCATTCTTGGCCTTTTTAACATTTGTAGTCCTTATTTAGAAAGCAGCTTAATTGAATTTGGCCTATGGGGCATTAATCTTGGGGCAGTGTGGTCAGAGACTGGAAATTGGATCCAGGTCAGGTTTTTACATGTTGTAATTAAGGTCACCAGGGGCAAGAGGCAGAAGGGGGAGTTGTACTGATGGAGGAAGGATGGAATAGCATATAGTAGGGGGATGAAGAGTGGGGAGGGGTGCATTGAGGTCTGTTTTTTGGATGAGTAGTAAAAGAAAATGTAGAATAAACGTAGACATGGAAGGACAGGAAAAAAAGAGCACAGGGTAAGCAGTAGCAGATTTACAGAGCAGAAGAATAAGTGAGGGCTGGAAGAGCTCAGTGAGAGAGGCATGGCAAAGGGAAACGTGACGAGCAACATATAGGGTGTGACATATTTTCGCCAGCTGACAAAAGGTGTTTTGCTATTTTAAGCACAAAGAGCTAGTGATTACAAAGGCTCTCAAACAGGAGAATCAACCCCTCTCACTTCTTTCCTCTCCCCCTGCTGTACATTTCTGTCTTTTTCCATCTTATTCATGTCATCTCGTGCTTATCTCTCCGTGTCTCAGTCCGTCCCCTCGTCTTCCCTCCAGAGAGGCAAAATCAGGCGGTGAGGGGAAACTGATGAAGACAGGGATATGTGGAAATAGAGAAGAGGATAGAGAAGAGGAAGGAGGGGGGACAGAGAGATGAGGCCCATCAGGAGATGAGTGTAACAGGAGTAGAATGATAATGACCAGCCGAGCCTTTGCTTTCCACTGCTCTGTCTCTCTGCAGTTGTAGTGTGACAAGGAAAATCTGAAGAGAACACATGCTCTGCAGCTAATGTAGTCTCTGCCTACACATGGCCCCTATATTCTATTACTCGGTAAAACAATTCATAAGCTGCAGCAAAAGCCTTAAGGGACGACAAACTCCCAACAATTACCATGAGGAACATCAAAGGGTGCACGCACTCATAGAATTAATCATCTTCTGCTGTGACACATATACCCATACACAGTTATTTAGAAAGTATCAGTCTTATTTATATCTTATTCCTACAGTCTTAGCATTGTACATTTGCATAGTGCTCATGAATACTCACTTTATGATAAAAGTAATCCAGGCGACGACGAGTTTAGCAAGCCAAGAGTTAAAACCACGCTCTAGTACCACACTCCCTCTAATGTTCTCTAAGCATTTAAATGTAGACTGCAGCAAAATTGAAAGCTGAATAAGTAAATTTTAGGCCGCATATTTAATAGTCTTTTCAGAGGAAAAAAAAAAAAAAAAAGCTGTTCTGGCTGGCCGACTAGAATGAAATGTAATGAACAAAAATAATCACTCTCTTTTACAGCTTCTCTCCCTCTGTCCTGGGGAAAATGATATTTCTGCATTTAGTAAATAAAAAGAAAAAAGGAAAGCTAATCTCTTTGGTGGGAGAGGAGGACGGACTAATGAAACATGTTGACACATGTATTAGGGCCTGCCATAATTGAATAAGGGGATTTGGAAGAGAGGGAGAACATTATTAAGCTATGTAGGGATTTAGAATGGTGGCGAACAGAGGCAAGACCAACCAATTCACAGCAGCACTGAGAAACATCTTCTTTAAGTTATCTTAGGAGGTGGAGGCTCGGTTTATTTCAGTCAGACCTCTGTTTGTCTATGTGTAAAATGTAGCCTATGTGATGGGACTTTTACCTCTGATGATACTTTACCATAGATTAATAGTATGTAGTACATATGAGGGCTTTGTACATGAATCACAGTCTTGCAAATATCAGACAACATAGGACAAACTTTTGAGTAATTAGCTCTGTTACCTAAAATTCTGGGATTTAAAGACGACACAAAATGAGCCTTAAATCTTTATATGGGTGCTTCTTTGAAACTGGTCCCTAAAAACAGGACACGGGGGCTAAAAATTCAAACCAGATGTAGACTACTGTTATGAAGCAAGTTTGGAAGCACTTTGGGTTTATTTTAAAAATAAATATTTACTGAGATAAAGAGAAACTATTTTTCAGATAAACAGATTTTTTTTTTTTTTTTTCATATTTTTCATACAAAAATCTGCTGTAACACGGTAAAAAGGCCACAAAAATTATGCACTATTTCTTTGAATGTCTTTTTATTCTCTCACAGGTACATTTTGGGAATTTAAGTAAACATGCAATTTAGAGTGTTTCACCAAAATGACCACTGTTGCAAAATGACTCACGATTTATTTGTGTTTTACTGGGCAGGTTCTGTGTGTAACGTGAGTGGACACAATGGGTTACATGCAAAACCTGGAATGAGACTGATTCATGAAAAACCTGCATGTCTGAATTAGAAAAACCACTAGGACTGATGAATTTAACAGTGTCTTTATTTATAGCGGTATATAAGACAATTTCAAGCCATGTTTTCCAGATCAAATGCACTGACACCTTGGTAGCTTTTACTGGCCCAATTTTGGTTCCATTTTTGGCCCCAATATTTTATAAAAAATTCATTAATTTTGGGATGGCTCAGAGCAAGAGTGTAATTTTTTTGCATTTATCTGAGGTCATCATTAGGTACATCCTGGAGGGAAATATGTCTAAATTTGTCTTTTATTATTGGGCCTAAAAAGCTGGTAAAGTGCCAGGTACCAAAATGAACCCAGTTTCATAGAAGCACCCATATGTAAACTATTAATGAATAATTGACTGATAATTGTGAGAATAGCTACAAAACATAGTACCACTATAGACACAACACTATGAATACTTTCTTACACCTCTAGTATATACAACTCTGGTGTATAGTACATGAATGAAGGAGGTGTAGTTAAACTTACAACACAGTGACATATTTCCAAAAATATATGACCGCATTGTGGTGCAGAAACAACACAGTAAAGAGTTCTGCTGGGAATTTTTGCTGCTTTTGCTGCAGGTGTCCATGGGGGCCACAACCACTGCCTGCCCTTTCAATTCAACCGCATTGTTAGTGGGTAAATAATACTATTCCTGTCCACCATGCACTGGTCTTCATATTGATTTATAGGTACAACATTGGTGTTATCAACTTGTCCTGTTAAGAGTCAAGAAAAATGTAACACTGCATCAAAGAGCTAATAACATTTAATTGTGCAAAGTCCATTGGCTGATAAACATGAAGTTGCATCTGAAGTGCACGTATGTCAGACTTGTTTATATTAAAGGGGTCATATTTTGCTAAACCCACTTTTATTTGTCTTTGGTACATTTATTTTTGTATTTGGACCCTAATAGTTTAAAAAGTTTGAATTTGAACCCTCCAGATGCTACAAAGTGATCTTTATATTCATTTTGGCAAAAATCGAGTGGATTTCTACAACCTGTTTTAATTCCTGCTTAATTTGTAACGTCTATAACTAGTTATGTCGCAACATTTGCACATCTAAGGTCAAGACTTCCAATGAACATTTCTCCAAGTACGCCATAATTCTTTGTCAGTAGCAGCAGTTGTTGTCCATACTGAAAATATGTCCAGACTTCCAGCCGATTACCTAAAATGTTCAGTTGTTGGTTGAACGGGACAGAGCAGCACAGCCAACAACCTGGAGGGGGCGGGGCCTGAAGTGGCTCATTTGCATTTAAAGGGTCGGCACTCATAACAACCTTTCAGGTGTCATTACTCAGAAATAGGGTTGAAGAGATGGACCTGTGGAGTTGAATTAATGAAGAATTCAGACCCAAGCATAGCAGTTACAGTTTATGTAGACCACCAGGAAATGTTTTAAAATGCGTAATTCCATTTAAAGAAAGCTAAATATCACTCGTTTAACTAAAAAAAATATCACTGAATATCCCTGATTTGAGCATCAGTAGAATCATTGACTCTCACCTTTGATCAGTGCAGCCAGTATGGCATAGTATTTCTGACATTGCACCAGAATGTTCCTCCATATGCTCTGTCAAGATAATTACAGTAAAACAAAGACAAGGGATTGTGTCATAGTATGCTGATAAGTTTCAACCACACTTTAAGTGAGATTACAGGATGAATCACAAGAGTCTGCAAGTTTCTGATGAAGCTCCACCTGGTGTATCATGTACTATAATGTGACAGTGGTGTGATTATTCTTCCCTCTAGAGTCTCTCACTCATATGGTTAATTAGTAGACTCATTACCTTAGGCTGTCATTTTAATAATTAAATGTACTAAAGGTGAGAAGTTTAATCCACATAGGCATAATGTTCATAAAACACAAAAAAGTGGATGCATGCTTTGTTTTTATACACGTCAGTTATTGAATCTAAGATGGAATTTCCACTCTTTTCACTACTGGGACAGCAGTGATAGCAGTTTGATATTGCGAGTGTGAAGGCTGCAGTTAATTTTCAATTAGGAGAATGCCTCATTTTGGAAATAACAGATGAAAAAAATCTTAAAAGCTGTTCACACCTAGAACTATAACAAGAATGGTTACTAGAGTGATAATATTACAAGCATCCACACCCATGAATAGTACTGTTCTGTAAACATTGGCACCATGCTGTGCACTCCAGCTGTCTGAACCCCAAAAAGAATACTGATCACCCAATGCTCACACTGTTCATAAGCAAAGAGTTATTCATCCATTTTCTCTCAGAAAAATAATGTGTTATACCAAATATTTTTACACAAAATGTTTCTGCTTATCTCAGTAAATCCATACAAGACTCAAAGTCTTAAAACTTAAAATGTTGCTGTTGACCTCAAAAGGTCCTCAAGAAGTTATCCACTAAGTCCAATATAATCCACAACATGGTACTGTTCTCTGCCCTCGCTACACTTAATCGCTCTTTACCTCAGTTGGTCACCACTGCTGCCATATGGTCGAGCTGTTGGCCAATTATTCATGTTCTTCGTAAATAATGAAGTAAGATCAATAAAAACAATGCTAGTAGCTACATTTTTATCCTATTGTATTGCAGCTTAAAAAACAAAAAAAAACAAAATTCAAATCATTCATGTTTTCAAATTATCCAGCGTGACTTGTGTCCTCCATCGAGACTCACAGCCAGATAAACTCTCTCTTGCATCATTTCCTCCAAGGAACAGGCACGTGTTGTATTGGAACAGGATTTAATGCAAAAAAAAAAGTGAAACTGAGAAGATATGAAATACAGAGAGGTATTCAGTAACTACACATCAAAATAATGTCCACCAAAATCAGAGAAGTTTATATTGTCACATATAAAAAACATTAAAGGGTTAATCCTAGCTGAGCAATATCATCACATGAACTCAGATTAGACTCTACTTATCTGTCCATTAACAGACTAAATTTACTTCAGTGATAAAAAATAGTGTCTAACAAAACTTAGAACCTTACTCACATTACCATTCAAAAGGCTAGAGATGGACTAATGGTTTTAGATGAGAAATAACACAAAACCATTTTCTTGCTGCCAATAACTACTACTCTTCTCAATCTGATCATTTTATTTGGAAAATTTCATATGCACAAAAAAAAAGCCAAAACACACCCAAATTTTAAAGCATTTCTGATTAAATTTGAAAAATATATTAAATCAATGGAATTTATCTTCAACAAAAAAGCACTAACACAGGCATTTTGTAAAGAATTCTTTAAAATGGACTGAACTTATTTATTTTTCTTAGATCTATATCTTTTAAATTTTTATTATTATTATTTGTCTGTTTTTCTTTGTGTGCCTAAGTCTTTGCATGATTCTAATCTATTTGTTTGGGTACTACCAATACTCTTCTCTGGTTACCTGTGAGTTAAAACTACTACCACAATAGAAGCCAATGCCCCCTAGTGGTCTGGAGGAATACTAATACAAAAACAGCTCTAGTACACCACTGTAACATATTAATATATTAATATTTCCAACTAATATAGTATTTCTCTTGTATTAATTGAAATTGATTTTAGCAGTCTCCTTATTGGTCCACACGTGCAGATACAATTACTTGCTGAACCTGTATCATTACTCTTTTTTTTTAGTTTTATATTACATTTGATCTGTATCAAAATGCCAACCTGTCCTTCTTTCTAAGCATAAAAACATTTATTGTGATGATTCAAGTTTTGTTTGTTTTTTTTTGTTTTTTTTTTTTAGTTGCTCCTTCTTTACTTTGAATTTGCACAAAACAACATTAAAACTATAACAACACACCAAGTGGCATTCAATACTAATGTGACACACTGATTATAACTCCTGTCATAAGGCTTGCTCTAATTGGCTGTCAGTGTTGTTGTGGTTTTATCAGTTTGCTCTCACAATGATTAGAGGTAATTGCTCGTGAATGACATAGTTGATGCATGGATTCCACCATAAACTTTGGTTGATTTTAAGAACTTTATAGTTGTTATTACAGTTTTCAGTGTAGATAGTCTTTTACTGTTGTTAATATTCCAAAATTTAAATCATACATTTGTTTCCACCAATGATGAAAAATGCCATTTTTAATTGGCACTGAATTAATATGCAGTCTAAGTAATCCACTTAAATCTCACCGGTGCTGCTCACTTCCAGCAGAAATAGAGATACCACATCACGTTAGAGGTTAAGACCTTCTCCACCAGAATATCTTTTAACTGCAGTCATTATAAATTCCTCCTCAAATATTAGGAAAATGACTCGCTTTGACCTTGTCCTCCAAACGACTCCTTTCGAAGCACTGATCAAAGCTCCGTATCTTATCTCCAAATGGGCTTAATTGGGCAGATGATTTGTGTCGTGAAAGGGTTTTAACATATTACTGAGGCTTGGTGAACCAAAATAATTCCCACTAGTTAAGATAAGAAGCCAGTGCCAACTGTCTGGAGTGCCTTCAATATAATTCAGTCTGCGCTCTCTGCATCAAGGTGAACAGTCGAATAAGCCAGACAGCTGAGTCCCTCATCAAGGTTACTGGAAAATGGCTTCACTTTTAAAAATATGTTAACAAGTCATTTGTGGCTTTGAATCCGACCTTGCATTTCATTACTATTTTTACACTTGTATGGAGACATTTCACATTTTCCTACTGTTGCACATCAAAAGCTAATTTAACAGTCAATATGTTTGGTTTTGACTTTCTCTTAGATATAATATAATTACAATATGTGAGGAAATATCGCAGCCTCACTGAATTAAACATTTAACACCAAGGAAAATGCATCACCTGAATATTGCGCCTTGTTAATTTTGAGAATTCGCAGAGTAGTGGATGGTTTTGTGCTCGCCGAAGCATACAAGCAGAGGCAATGAGGCAAGTGGAATGACATTAGGGCCCCTTGTTTGAAACGGCAATACATGGAGCAGCTAGGCAGGCTGAGACGAAGGAGGGGGTGCAGGCGTTTGTGTTTGAGGCTCTGATCAAGTGCATAACTAATCATTGCTGCTCCAAATGTCAGCAGAGACATGGGGCTACCCTGACGGATGCCTTCTTAGCCGAGATCACACAAGAAATATCAAATTACAGGGCCAGATCAAAACAAGGGCTAATTTTCTCAGCGAGCAATAGGGAACAGAGATATGAGGAAGAAGCGAGGGAGGTGGGAGGTTTGGGTAAGGATGGGGGGGAGGAAACATGACATCAAATGAAGCCATTAATAGAGGAGAGGACCTTCATGTAGACTGTGTGCTTTTATTTCGATTGAGAACAAAAAGGTGTAGTGTAACTTATAGGCTCAAACGTTTCCTTGAGGCTGTGTGCTCGACAGTCACATTCATGAATAAGATATTACAGCAATTTCTTGTGTGCATGATTCGCGCTCCCAATTCCCAAAGCCAGTTTGCAAGCATTCCTGTGATTTATCAAGTGCAAGTGCTTATAAAGAGAAACATTTAAGAATTACTGTACATATATTAGTATGCCTGTGACATTATAGATAAACAGAATAGGCTATGAGCTCTGAGATCTGCTCCAGCAGTTCTGACGGGGCTGTCAAAACTGATGTGCTCTTTAATAAATTCCGTTCTGCACTTATCTCGGCGCTTTTAATACGCTGCAACAGGGCTACAGCCACAGGTATCCGTTCATGTTTACCTGCACCACCCTTCAAGTGCTTTAGAGAGAGGATATAGATTTTTACAACAATGCCCTCCTGAGGAAATTTAGAGTAAAACAGTGCAAAGGCAGTGTGTGTTTCTGTACATCATTCGTTCTCCCTGACTTTCTCCTTTATCTCCCAGTTGGACTGTATCCATCTATATTTCTGCCTGACTGTGTTCAGCTATCCAGTTTGATTCCATAGCGCGTTATAAATATTTATACAGAAAAATCGCATTAGTCATGATGGTTAATTCAGGCTTCTAACATTAGAAAGCTTTAATCACTAAGTCTTGATCTGAGGTGGGCAGTGCCTTACATGAGTCCCTAATGCATTCAGTTGTGACCTCAATTCAGGGTCTGTATGCATAATAACCTTCTGAATTAAGTGCTAATCAGTTTAGTTCCAAGAATGGTGGAAAAAGTATTCATATCTTCCTTGTAAAAGTGAAAATATTCTGTAACGGCTGTACATAAATATATATTTCTTGTATGATTTATTATGTAAGACTTAATTATCAGCAAAAAACACATGAAGAATGAATAGTTAACATAATCACCGTGTAGCAAAATGGTATCTATTAGAATTTTACTATTATAGATTGGTTTTTTTTATTGTTATTACTTCTCTAATGTAATGATGCTGTTTAAGAACCACATACTGTAATCTCTAAAAAGTCTACTTGTAAGCAAAAAAAAGATTTTCAGCTTCCTAACAATGCATCTACTGACTAATCCAAGAGGGTTTTTGAAGAGTTTATCTAGCTAAATGAGGAGAATATTCTCAACCCATAACCACTTCATTTTAATCCCTATCACAAACATTCATAATCAGTGTATTAGGAGAGTAGTAATCTCAAAAGCAGGAAATAATTAAAGTTAAAAAACAACAAAAAACAACAAAACAAAGGTCAAATGTGTTACTTCTGTTTGATTAAAAAGAAAATCTTGTAAATATGTTGTTTTGGGCTTAGTAGTCTGCAGAGGACACAATGTTGAGGTGAAACATACTCTTCAAATAACTAAAGCTGTCAGAGTTCAGACAAATATAGTGCAGTAAAAGTGCAATATTTCCCTCTGAGATAAAGTGGAGTAGAAATATCAAGTTGCTTAAAATTTAAATTACATTACATTCTGCCAAAGGCACAATATTTTCCCTCAGCCTTTCTTTCTTTTCTTCACTGGAAAGAAATAATTCTGGTAATGTAAAAAAAAAAATAAATAAATAAAAAAGTTGACAGAACATTTATTACTTTCCTTAGAAACAAAAAGAAGAAAAAAGTTTCTCTTTTAAATCAACATGACATGGCATTTATTCTTGTCATAATATTATACTGAAATTGGAAAACCATTCGCTGTATACTTGTCCTTAATTTTCTTTTTAATTAATCATGTTATTACACTGAGCTAGTTAAGATGAGAAATGGACAGTAATTATTCTCATGATAGTAAACTAGCCTACTACTTTCAATGCAGCTCACGGAAAAAAAGCAAACAACAATTTTGGCAAAATACTTCACAGTAATTTTTTAATATTTATGTTTTCTTTGTTGTTAATTTTTTTCAGAAACAAATCAGAAAAGTAATACAAGCCTGAAAGTGCCTGAACATCGGCTTCATGACTAGTGTTCTTCAAAAGAGCTCAGTTCAAAGCAGAGAAGAAATGTCAAATTAGTTGAGCAGATGTAGTTAAATTTACTTTGAGCTTTTAACACTGAAGGATTTCACCTTGTGTCTCCATCAAATGTAAATATTCAGTTGAATTCTGTAATGAAACACCCCGAGTATGCTAGTGGATTTCAGCGTGAGCTCATTTCCTTTAAAGAAAAGTCGCTACAGGGACAAGAGGTTAGCTTTTTTGTGCTGTGTGCAAGTTAAGGAGATTTGGGTCGATGCCTTCTCTACCCTACTTATCCCATAATTCCTGCCCTCCAACCACTTATTAATTATTCAGCCCTCCTCCCCCCCAAAACCCTCCACCTTATTCCCATCCTTTTGGCCACAGGATAAGCCTTCATAACCACTACTTTCAGACCTGTCAGTCTTTTTTTCTTCTCCTGCACACTTGGACTAAAAGGTTTTTCGTAATAGTTTAGTTTCATTAGAGGGTCAAATGCACATCTCTTGCGGCCGCAACTGTCCATGAATGTCAATCTATATGAATTAGTCACATTTAGTAGTGGTGTGTCAGATCTTACAGTATGTGATCCATGATTCAATCAGATGACCGTCTGACAGTTTGGAGATGTGTGTAACCTGTGGTTCAACTGAAAAGTTTATCATAAATAGCTCAAGCTGCTGCCCCTAAAACCTGGATGTAAGTGGAAGATAATGGAAGGATTGGTCGTCTTGGTGTGAAATATAATTTTACTCTCTACGCTCACAACTATGAGGAAACAGTTGCACAAACATAGTCATTAGAGCAGTGTTTTTCAACCATGGGGTCGCCTAAAATTCAAATGAGGCTGCCTGAAATTTCTTGTAATTGATAAAAAAACCAAAACAAAAAAACTTACTAATAAAAAAATATATGGTGAGTTGACAGAGACAATCTCAATCCATAAAAGACATGACAAACTGAAGGTGAAACTGAAGCACTGTGGTACTGTTTATTTGTCAAATGTTCATTGTGGTCGGTTTGAGATGCTGCAGCTCTTTCATAATTCATAGTTTGAGTTATTGTTTTTTCAGTATTAATTGTCAGCCTTGTAAATCCAAGCTGGACTGACTGTACATATCCTGACCAAGGAAAATCAAATTCTCACTTTGTGCAGGAATCTACACCTGGCTTTTCTGCCTCCGTCCATAATAATATACATTATATAGACTAAATGTCATCTAAAATTAATGTTAATTTGCAACATAGTATAGCAAACTATTACATGATCAAAAACAAATTAATTTTAGCAAAAAAATGTCTGGGGTCGCCAGAAAATTGTGATGTTAAAATGGGGTCATGAGCCAAAAAAGATTGGGAAACACTGCACTAGAGGTTACTTATGTTAAATGAGCTGATCTGTTTCAGTATTTACATACTGGAACATGCACAAGAGACAACAAGAACACACACCTCCAAGGTGTATTCATTCAACCAAACGTCATGAAAAATAATTAATTTGTTTCTGATTATTTGATCTTAATTAACATGTTACCATTTTTCAATCAAGTTTTAATAAAAAATCAGCTCATTAGTTTTACTCTCTTTTTTCTCTATTCTGTTATGGAACACAACGGTTCAACCATCAGTTCAAATATTCTGTTGAGACCAGTACAGCTTATTATAGGTTATGGTTCACTGCCAGTAAAAGGTCTTATCTCTTTATTCTTTAAGTTATTCAATAAACTGAGGTATAAATCATTATGTCATTAATATCCAAGTTCTTTTCAATCTTTAGTGTGTAATAATTTTTTTTTCATCGCTGGGCAAAAGCACCATTCCGTTCCGGTATCACCCCCTCTTATGCTACAACATTGAAATGAATATTGTCCTATAAATATTCTTTTCAGTTTTATGGTGCAAAGACCACACGCATAACTGACATTAATATTGTCCATTGATATTTCTTAAGCTACTCTTGCAGTCGTCCAAGTGTTCAGCTGTAGATCTCCTTATTCAATCATTTA
Organism: Sphaeramia orbicularis; assembly: GCF_902148855.1. NCBI lineage: Eukaryota > Metazoa > Chordata > Actinopteri > Kurtiformes > Apogonidae > Sphaeramia > Sphaeramia orbicularis. The sequence goes on along the minus strand of NC_043974.1, from coordinate 20,669,574 downwards.
GTCAAAATGTGACCAGTTGATCTTTAATTTGGATCATTAAGTGCTAGTTCTTTGGAAATGTGTAATTTTGGCTTATTTGTCCTGTCTATGTGCTATCTTACTGTTTGTAGTATCAGGGTGGCTTACAGAACAAGATACTTGTAGTAGAAAATAAAATTAGATCTAATTTCAACATGTGCGGAGTGCTATTAAAGATACAATTTACATTTTCATAACAGGTTAGGACTAAGATGGACTCTTTGTACGTGCTAAATGTGATAAAATAAAAAAAAATCAAAAAAAAAAATCATACTATTCAGTCAGATATTTGCAAAAAAAAAAAAAATACCCGTTTGGAATACAATACATGATACAGATTGATAATGTTATGATGCATTTCTGTAAATAGTTAAATATAATCTACAATATTTGCCCACATCAACCTGCTCCTGTCAGCTGTCTTTAGTGATTGAGAAAAGAAAACTGTACTGACTTGAAAGTATTTGACCCAATTGTTTCTTGAGTAAACATCTGTTGCTCAAAGTCTCAGTTCTAATCATTTTGACCCAGCCAATTAATTGGTAGATTAATCAACTAATACCAATATTAAGTGAATAATTTAATCAAGCAGCAGGGCTTGGCAACAGTGACCACAGACCATTAACTCTGGTTGAACATTACAACATTAGTCCAATCACATCTAACAGAACAAGCAGACTAATCACAGTGCAGCAGAATGGACGCTTTGATAGCAGGCTACTCCAGCCTTCAAAACGTACCCTTCTTAACCCCTTTACAAAGCAGCAAACCATACTGAAACGCTGATGCTTTGTCGGACCTAGGAGAGCCTTCAAAGTGTCCTTCATGTCGTTATTTTTACCCTTATGCATAGACAAGTCATGGTGTGCCAAATCCTTTATCGTCTCATTCAAAAACATCCTCTTCTTTCTGTGCCATTTCCATTATCTTTTTTCTCTCCTCAATGTCTCCCGCACTTTAAAGTTCAAACACACTTTTACAATATTTGTGGTCTTTGTGCAAATGACTGGACAGTCTAAGAAAACACCTGCAGGCATCGTTCAGCACCAATCTCGACTGCCGTTCCCTCAAATAGGTCACTTTATTAAACATTTTCAAAAAAGCAGAGCAAGCAAAGCTGACTGAACACCTGATTCAATCTGTTATGCGTACAGATAACCGTTAAACCAAATTAAATTGTTCAAAATACAGCATCATCACAAGTGCAGGATTTATATGAATGTGTTTTTACGCACCGAAACTTTGCAAATACCACTACAATTAATCTATAAATACCATTAGGTTTTATTTTTGTTTGTTTAATGATGATTTGATGTCCCCTATTAAACAAAAATCTTTCATGAGGATGTATATAATCTCCATTTTCTAAGAACGAAAAGCATTTCAGCTCATATCTTGTGTTTAGCCTTCCACAATTTATTCTTGACTGACATACTCAGACAGTTTCAATGGCAGGCTGAAATTACACGTTGTTCCTGTGGGGGCTTTCTAATGGCAAATCAGGGAGCACTTTGGTGTTGAGCAAGAAAAAAACAAAGCATTTAATGAAATCAACGATCAAATGTGGATGTTTTTCAGTGACAGCTTGGAGAATGGAGACGTAAAGAGGACCTCATTATGGAAAAGGCAGGAAGCAGACCTAAGCTATGCAGGCTGTAAATAGCTGCTGACACTTCATCAACTGAAAGCCCTGAAAAATAAGTCACTCCTGCACCACAAGCCAAGAAAATGGTTCCCAGTTGCTGCTGGAAAAATATAACTTGAATACTGACGCATTTGCTGCAGGTTTAGTTTTAAAAACTATCAGCATGTAGCTTTCCTGTGTTTTTTTGTCTTGTTCATGTGTGTGTTTTTTTCTTTCTATGAGCATGAGTGTGTTTGCATGTACACTGTCAAAGAGCACTCGACATCAGTGGAGAGGTATGGGCTCGGGATAGCAGAAGAGGATTTGTTGAATTACCAGGCTGCAGCCTCAGCATTGAGTCCAGAGGATTAGAGCAAGGACTGGGGTCCAGGAAAGAGATGTGCAGACGCACGAAGAGAGGGGGATCAGTGTGTGCACGTGTGTCTGTGTATGTGTCAAGGATTGGTCAAACACTCGCAACTGAGCGTTACCCAACAACTAACAGATACTTTGTCATATCAGAGGCCTTGAGCACCCTCAAGGTCACTGGAATGCACAAGAAGAATGATGTATGGACAGCCAAATGTGCATTAAAGTCCAATATATATGCATTTCTGAAGCACTCTAGAGTATACAATGAACAACAAAAGAGGCACAAATTTTGTGTTACAAATACAATGGTGAGAAATTATCATTCAACAGCCATGTGAATAGGAAAACTTTGTGCAGGTGTTGGTACAGGCATTCACTGGTGTATGAGTTAGCATGTGTCAAGAATAACCAAGATCTGGGAGGTTTTGAAGATGGAAATGTACATGGAGATACCAATGACCATGATGGTTTATTTTGTTGAGCAAAAAATGACATAATATAGTGATGCTATGCAGCTCCAAAATGGTACTCCTAAGTTTCACCATGAAAGGAATTGTAAAACTAGTTTTGTAATGGCCTTATGAGCAAATATAGTCTGCACCAATATTCTTATTGGCAAGTGTAGTAACTTAAGGTGTAGTAGGTATTATATATATCCTTTATTTAACCAGGTAAAAAAGCCTCATTGAGATTGCAAATCTCTTTTTCAAGAGTGACCTGGCCAAGAAAAGCAGCATAACACACAGATTCTGACAGGACATAATCAACACATAATAATAATAATAATAATAATAAAACAACTTACAGTCGATAGTGACAAAACAATCATTTGTGCAAGTTTAAAAACAGTTATGCTGACCAAGCTGTCTGTATATGTCACACTTTATGGTCATTTACCCATTCACAAGTATTGTGACCCTTTTTGAGCCAAAGTTGATGTATTTTAGAAAATTAATTTAAACCAAAAAATGGCAAAGTCTTTATACAAGAGAATGGCAGTTAACATTAAAAAACACTGTGTGTTTTCACAGCTACGACTCTCATCTTTCACACATATTTTTAGATTTTGTGAATCAACACAAATTGCCTGAAAATCATCACTTTGTTGACACCATGAAAGTAATCCACTGACTGCTGTGTGTTTTATTTTTCAAATTGATTTTTTTTTATCTTTCTTCTATTTAGTTAATATTGGGTGTTAAATGTCCAAAAAGAGATTTATACTGAAGATTTCACGCAATAATACTAATTGATAATTGTGTTGTAATTGTTTTCAAATACCCACAATTTTATCATCTGATAATCTAATCTAATACGATATTTCAGTTGTGAGTATGCGAGTAAACGACTATTTGATAATCCTTTCTGTCTAACACAGAGAAAATAAGTCAATAAGTCAGATGTAGAGTGCATTTCTATAGCATCTTCAGTTCTAACATGGAGAAATACTGGACAGTGACTGAGAAAATGAAATAGTTAAATGAAACTGAACTTTGTCACCTCTGATACTTGCAGGACTGTCTGACACAGACTATGATCAGGGTCAAGCATCCAATATCTCAACAGACAAAGTGTTTCTGATATTTGTCAATTATTTTTGTAATATACAGACTATCTGAATATTCTAAAATCCTGACCGGTCTCTATTATGTAGTATACATATAGGCAAGGGGAGGCAGATTTATTTGTATAGCACAATTCATACACAGGGTAATTCACGGTGCTTTAAAAAAAACTATAAAAAGAAATATATGAAAAGATACATACCTAATTTACATTTAACGCATGACTGCTTATACAGAGTCAATCCCCATGTGTAGAACCTTTTATTTTTACTACTTAATGTTTTTTTTTAGCCATTCCAACCTTACTCTATCCCAGTTTATAATGAAAAAAAGAGCAGTAGCCCGTTCTATTCTCTCCTGGGAGAAGCACTCAAGCTTGTTGGCCACGAAGAGTCAAGAGGAGCAGTGGGTTTTCACAGAAGGACTCTAGCTATCAATCCCCATAGTCACTAAACTGTATCTATGTTACCTGGCAACACAGCTTCACTGCATCCTCCAGTGGTTGCGGTAGGAAACAATAAACTGAATCAAAGTGAATTATTTTAATAATATACAGTAAGAAATACTTGCGCCTAGTATTTTGAAACAATTAGCATAATCTTCCTTGCGGTAGTTACATGGTTGGTTGCGTTCACAGAGATGCAGAAGGATGAGAGGGAATATCTTAACACCTTAGCTTGTAGAATAGAGAAACCCCATCTGTAAATGTTTTCAGATATGCACATTTGATCTCAGGTATCGCACTGCTTTCCAACAGTAAACAAACTACAAACAACTCCTTAATTATTAAATACAAATATGCAATTACATTTACAGAAAAATAGATCTCAGAGATAGGTATATGTCTGCTTACACACCAATGACAGGTAAGCATCATACCCTCCTGAGATCCAGCAATGCATTTTTGTCCTCTGTAGTGGACAAGAGTTTCACAGCTTTACTTTAAAACAAATAATTAAAAAATATCCACTGAAAAGGACATTATATGAAAAAATAAAAAATAAAAAAAATGTATCTGTAAAAATGGTAGCTTCATGATGTTTCCAATTAAGGCAATTATTTAATGTAAAATGACCAAAATGTTTACTTACTGGGTCTTGGGAGGATATAGTACAGTAATTCCCCCAAAATAGTCACAAAGAATTAATGTGAGCATTAGTGTGAATTTTTAGACTTACTAGCAAAAGAGGATTGTCATGAAAATTTAGCTGTGGTTCTCATCCAGTTAGCAAGAACATCGACATATGCTTAATGGGAGCTACTTATTACTGTATAATTAGGACTTGGACACAGACAGCCGGCATAAAAGCTATAGTGTTATTTCCTGTTTCCAAATTTCTACTTTTCACAACTGGTCTCATGTCTCCGATGAAACTAGAGTGATACGCAGCTTTTTTTTTTTTTTTTTTTTTTTGCTCCTGCATTGGCAATGTGTTTTTTTTGTTTTTGTTTTTTTTTCTCTTTCTTTGAGTTTTAACCCTAACACACACAAAAATATAGTAAAAGAATAAATACAAATATAAAGCAGGAGGCTGGAGAGACATGTATGGAAGTTTGTGCCATACGTAACAAAAAATAAAATAGTTTCTGTTCCTTCACACATACAACATGTCAATATGAACAGCCAAATATACAAAGACACAAACCAGCATAGATAAGCACATAAACAACAAACAGTGCTGTCTTAGACAAAAACAACCATAACAACAAAAACAACAGGGAATGGAGTCATATCGTACATAAACAAAAAAAAAATCATATATAATACATAGAAATAAGAGTAGGAGGAATCCCCCCAAAGACAGCATCTGTTTTTGTTTTTTGTTTTTTCATTCCACCACACTAGCATCATTATCATTAAGTACAAAGTAATTCAAGTAATCTTCTATGTGTTGATCCATATTGTACTTTCTCACTTATGGTCCACCAGGCCCTTCAACACAATGGTAGTTAGTCTAGTACCAATATAAGACAGGAATGGGGACCAGATTCTATAGAAAACTTTAGACATACATCTAGACCTGTATGTTAAGTATTCCATGGGTAACATGTTAAAAATAACCTTATGCCAATGAGCTATTGTGAGGGGTTTACAATCTATCGACTTAAGTAATATGTTCTTCCTTGTACTAAAAGTGAGAATAGAAAAAAGTCTTTTGGAATGTGTACTTTTAAGTTGTGTGTCCGTGAGTCCAAACAGTAGACACATCGGGTCTCTTTTAGGTTTAATGTCAAAAATCTGCACTGGCAATGTTGCAATGCCTTGAGTATTTAACCATATTTGAATGCCCTGGATTCCAGCAATGGATGGAATATTATTAAAAATGTTTCTAAACCCCTGAAATACAAGAACCAGAGGGGGAATGAAGGAGGGGAGCAGAAGAGGATGAGTGAACACGAGTAAACACAGCTTAAAAAAAAATATAATAACTTGAATCTAGTATTCACTCGACCGGTGAAACTTGTGAACAAGCTGCATGTTTCTCATGTTTAGAAAAGCAGAGAAACTGGGTACAGTATAAGTAGGTCAGACTCTGAGGAGACTTGACAAGATATGAGTCAGTCAATATACAAACACAGCACTATAGGAGCCTGAGATTATGTACGCAATGAGGTACCTTAAATGCTGAGATGGACCATGTTTACACTGATTGACCTACATAGGATCATATAATTATATTATTTAACGTGGAGGTACTGTTTGTTTGTTTTGTTCTTTGTTGTGGTTTTATTGTGTTTTTATACATTGCTGTCACTTAGGTTTTATTTAGCTTTTACATTCAAATGTGTGCTGTATACATGTAACCTGTGACTGAAAAAACTCAATAAAATGAATGAATGGTTCATATTTATATATTTATATATATATATATATATATATATATATATATATATATATATATATATATTTTTTTTTTTTTTTTTTTTTTCCGTTTGTACAGTAATCACAGCACAACAAACACAAAAACCAAAAAAAGAATAGTCCAGAAGCAGAGAAGCAGAAGCTTATTTTTTGCCTGTCCTTCCCATCTGGCACACGGCTTACATCAAGTTACATCTGTACGTCATCGAGCATTGTCATTATAACAAAAGAATCAGAAACAACAAAAACACATCTACCATCTCCACTTAATATTCCTGAATGATCTTATACTTAAGGCATTTTTTAAACTTTGTCAGAGAAGTGAACAACTTAAATTTATCACGTCCATTCCATAATTTCACGCCCCCAACTGAAATACATCTGGATTTCACATTTGTCCTCACTTTCATACATTCAACAATATAAAGACCTCTTAAATTATATTACTCTCTCTCAATGTAAAGAACTCTTGAATGGTATTTGGAACAATATTATTTTTTTACTTTATACATCATGTCTAATATTTTAATATATGTAATATCTGGCAGTTTTTCATAAGGAGCATTTAAATTAAAGGGGGCTAATGTTGAGAAATAGTCAAGACACAAATAACATTCAAAGATTGTCTAAAGGTCATGTTGATGTCATATTACATTGAATTGCCACAGAATATTAATTTCTAAATCTGTATTTCAAAACGGACTTATTTTCTCTTTAAGGTAGAATCCAGCATTGAGATATGTCACCTTCTGTTAAGATCTTTGAGTGTGGACCAGAGTTATTATCTCTTAATCTAAACATCTCCTAAACTAAATGGTCTTGAAATGACAAACGAAGTGCTGGCTAACAACGGCCTTTTGTGTTAATATTTATTTATTTATTTATTTATTTATTTATTGTGAATACCCTAGAATAGAGAATCAGTTGTTTGCGGTTTGCCACTTTACTACTATTTTAAGCTAAATATCACACAGTGAAGCTGTAAGTCACATAATTACTGAGGTGTTTCCCCCGGTATCATCCTGTGTGTTCCCCTGAAATGCTTAAATATGGCCGGAAGTATCAACAGGTAGTGAGGAGCAATGAGGAGACCAAATGATTCCTTGGTCCATACAAATTCTATGGTATTTCCTCTTTCTGCATCCTTCTAAGGGCAATCATCTGCTATTGTTTGTGTTATTCTGCTTAATTTTTAAATATTCTGATTTGTTTATAGTTGATTTAGTGGAGCTGAAAATGATTTTAATCTAAATTTCTATTTATTGCCAGAGCTGTTGAAACTATCCAAGTTTTATGCCTCTGCCACTGGCATGAGCAGAGTTTGAGCTGCAACTAACAACTTTTCATTGAGCGCAACCTTTCCCTGAAATGACCCATCTTATAAAGGACATAAATCATTTTACTGTAATTACACTTCTACTTAAATGTCTTACCTTTACTTGACTTTTATCTTAAAAAAGTGCTGTGCCCCCGTCAGAGCCTTTTAGAGTACAGTGTGGGATGTGGACTTAGATTGCACACATATCAAAAAAATAACCTACTGAAAAGAGGACAGCCGAACCATTAGTGAAAGAAACATGGATAAAGAGGCAGAATAGGAGCTAACATTTCAAAATTTATCTTCATTTATCTTTTTACTTATTCATGGAGGACATTATTCCCAGTTCAGTTGCAGTCCTTTGAAAGTCAGAAGAGCATACATTTCAGATCAGTCCCACACTTCATTCTTATGCATGGTATTTGGCTAACATTTTGCCACACATCAGTAGGTACCTATGTAGTATAACACAGTTGAAATGCTTCATTAACTGCACTGCTTTGGCAGGGATTTTCACCTTTTGTGAAAATAAAGAGCATTTTCTTTCACATGTGTTGATAAATGGCATTTCCACCTGCATATGACTCATGTTTGAAAGTGAATCTATTGAGCTACAGTAAGAGGGGCCTCAGTTCTGTCTGATGGAAGTGTTACCGACACGTCACTGTTGTAGTATTGGAATAATTATAAAATTTGAGTTTGCACTGACCTCATTTATTTATTCAGCCTTACATGGGGAAACTAGAGAGTGTGAAGGCCATGTAGTTTGTGATCAGGTTTCAGTGCCACATACAGAGATATTTAACACTGATGATTCACATTGTACCTCACTGTCATACTTTATTAAGCATAATTGGGTGCATCTTATTAAAATATATTGGTCTTTGCATGGAACAAGGTTAATTTTGGTATCTGCCATTTTGCTAGCTTTTTTAGACCCAACAATAAATGAGAAATTTAGACAAATTTCCACCCAGGATGTACTTAATGATGACCTCAGATAAATGCATAAACATTGTACTCTTGCTCTGAGTCAATCCAAAATTAATAATTTTTTAATAAAATATTGCAGCCAAAAATATGACCAAAATTGGGACAGGAAAAGCTACCTAGGTGTCAGTGCATTTGATCTGGAAAACATTGCTTGAAGTGGTCTTATATACCAGTATAAACAAAGACACTTTGTTAAATTTTACAATTTTCTAATCCAGACGTGGGTTTTTCATGAATTGGGAGTCTCATTCAAGGTTTCGTGCGTAACCCATTGTGTCCACTCATGTTACATGCAGAACCTGCCCATTTAAACACAAATAAATCATGAGTGATTTTGCAACAGCGGTCATTTTTGTGAAACACTCTGCCTTGCATATTTACGTCGATTCCCAAAATGTACCTATGAGAGAATAAAAAAATATTTGTAAAAATAGTAGCGGCATAATGCAAGCATCAATTAAAAATGTGTTTTATCTGAAAAATAGTTTCCCCTTTATTTCAGTATTTTTTTTTTTTTTTAATAGACCCAAAGTGCTTCCAAACTTGTTTCTTAACATTAGTCTACATGTTTGAATTTTTAGCCCCTCTGACCTGTTTTTAGGTACCAATTTCATAGAAGCACCCATGTCTATTTAATAAAATAAAATGCATATCGGCACTCATGTTAAGAGAGTGGGGCAGCTGTACCTACTTATAGAGAGATTAAACCATGGCAGAGCAGCAAATCATCTTACTTGCATGGTATAGGTGGCTTGCATCAAAAATGGTTGATGAAAAGATTATCCACAGTCAAATTGACATCACATCAACAATATTATTATATTTTGCTAAATTAGAAGTTTAATAAGAAAAAAAAAGGCAAAAAGCAAGAACTGTTTAATTATAAACAGCACTGTGGAGTAATTTTTAGAGAATATGACAACTGAGATTGACCCAAGAACAAAGTTTAAAATTCTAAATATTATGGTAATAATCATGGTGGGTCAATTTTATACCATTTCTAACCAAAAACTATTCTATTTTGATCAACAAGCTTATGAATGAACATTCATGAGCAGGCCAGAACATGATGTTCTTATTTTCAGACTGGATGTTTCTTTAACAGTGTTTTATTTGGGTTTTTAACAAGGAGCTCCTTTTTCTCACCTGAAAGCCTGTTCAGGATTCTGAAACGGTCCACCAGGTGTTTTAATGCATTTTACTTCTTGTGAAACTCCACAGAGAACAGTGGTGTGAGTGAGTATCCTACTGTTTCCAACCATTTAGCTTATTAGGTGAAATCCACCAGTAATAAGATCGTGATCAAGGCAAGATGTCAGCACTTTTCCCTTGTTGGCTCACTTTTGTGGAAAATAAGCGGAGTCATTCCAGCAGTTGGGTTGTCACCTCTCTGCATGGGAGTATGAGTATAGATTTTCCCCACAGTCTGTTGGGAATTCTCCAAATGCACAATCATCTATCCTATTTCCATACTTTGCCATCATTTCTTTAGATACCATGCACGCTTTACCTGAACCTCACCAAGAGCTGCTTTTATGTTCATATATTTCCTTGTAATAACTAAAATATTACTAACATTAACCAACTAAAGTATCTGCATAGGTAATAGCAACCTATTTTTTATGCTTATAGCAATTATGTGTTATTGTGAGAAAACAATGCAACAAAGGCCCAGGAGGAATTAACTGAATAAACTACATTAATAATAAATTCAACTTCAGATATTATTTTATATTAAGACATTATCTTTATCCACCAAAACTTGAAACAAACTGAACAAAGAGGGTGAAGTATTTGTGATCTATTCCTCTTTACAATTGTTTTTTAGCCTTTTCTTTGCTTTGTGTTTTGATGCTGGATGTCTCATTCATTCATGTGTGACGTGTTCTGTCCACACACCTCTCTCCCACATCGAGTTTTGACAGCCAGACAGCAGTGAGAGAGGTGTGGGGAGTTCTAAGAGACGGAAAGTAAATCGACAGCAGATAAGGGTCACTGGTTCTTGGTTGGGCGAGCGAGCCTCAGAAATGTGGGATGGATCGAGGGTCATTTTCTGGCTTGCTTTTCTACTGATGCCGCTGTAGTCAAAGAAAGTTACATACATTGTTCTGTGCAATGGGGGGTATCATACAGTGTAAAGAGTGTGTGGGAAATGTAATGCTAGGCTTAGAAAACCCAACACGGCTCCAAACCTTGCTGGTACTGTCCCTGTAGCATATTAGCCTTGGCCTCAATGTGTTTCCTTCATGAAATACTGAGCACCAGACTGTTAACCCCAGCTGGATGCCAGCTGGGGTTATTTACTATACTGCTGGGGTCACTAGAGACTTTATAGCTCTGCCCCTGGGTCCTATCAGCTCCCCAGAATGATATATCATCAATAAAACATGGTACCCCCAGCTCCATGTCCCTACACTGTAAAGATGGTGCGGCTGCCATAACTTTATATTTGTACACAGCTGCCACAACATGAAATTGCGTCGGAGCACATATGCCGTTCTGTACATCTTTATGTCTCTTTAGGTCTGCTCGCAGTGGCCTGGGAGAGGTCCACAAGCATGACAGACGAGGCTACATTCGATCAACTATATCTTCATTGACTCCCCTTTACTGTCTTCACTTCCATGTATTTCATACCTACTCTCTCTAGATCTTTGTCCCCGTCTTCAGTGATAGCATCATCAGAGCATGTTTTCTTGATGTCAGCGCAAGCGATGTAGCTGATAAAACTCAAAGGCTGCAGATATCCAATATATTAACAAACAAGCAAGACCTGGGAGGAGGGAGGCTTATTGATTGCATTCATTCCTTTGGCACTTCCATCCACCACAGTGGTCATTTCAGCTCTGTCTCAGTTCTTGTGCCTGGACCGTAGATTAAAAAACTAGGGAAGCAGTGCACGGCAAAGTGCCCTACGTTGTGTCTGCTCTGGCTGCCGGTCTTACTCTGCCCCATGTGTTGGATCTAGAAAGGCTTCTTTTCACCTTGGACATGCATATAATCATTTTGCCAAAAAGGACGACAGCCAGTCCTGGGCCATGTTTGTCATAGCTGGCAGTAGTATTATGGAGCAATCAGTGCAGTGAAATACTGAGCATTTCAGTGAAGCTCATGAACTCTTTGGGTTTGTGGTTTTATTCATTTGTAATGGCGGTTCTCAGACAATGTTCCTCTTTCCTCAGTTTTATACTGTGTTCATTCTGCAGGAAATTTGGATTTGCTTCTCAAATCAGATGTTTTAAGAAACATTATACGCTTTTGAAAATAATCAGATCAGATCTGACATAGGGGTCGGGAACTGTAGCTACACTGTTGGCTTTTGTATATTCACACTGTAGGGAAAGTACCAGCAAGGAATTTTCAGACTGTTTTTCTCTTTGGTGTTCTATGTGCAGTCGTGGCACAAATTGACTCTTTGTGTGAGAGTAATTTATTTTCCTATCAATATCTTTGAAACATATTCATGTAATTGCCTTTTAGAAACATGCAGAGAAAAAAAATTAATTGGTAAAGCTTACAAAAACAAAAATTGTGCAGCCAAAACATTTGACCAGTGGCTGCTTGGATTCTACCATGTCCTTTCACCTCTCTGGATTTGACGTCATGTACTGTTGTGTTGTATTGCGAGTGACACAAAAGACACTTTGTGGTTTGGATCTAATTTTCAAAAACAAAGATTTCATGTGGTTTATTGCTGTCCAGACTTTGAAAAGTCAATCTGGATATGCCCAAAATCAGATTTGTAGTCTGAACACAGCCTTAGAGACATACCCCCTAGAGTTCTATTGATTTATTCATTAATGCAGTTTCACAAGATAAACTCTCATCTTGTTTTTCTTAAAAAAAATGAAGGGGCACATGTCGTCACCATGACACTATTCATAGGTTTAGCAGTTTACCATTAAGTTCAAAGAGTTGAGACCTGTAAAAATATCACAGCAAAAAGTCTACAGTCTGTGAAGCTCAACTTCTTTGAAAAACAGTTTTGTTTTTCCCAACTTAATTGGATGCACCTTCCACCCCGGCATTGATCTTGCTCTTGCTGTAATACTTAACACCTGCCAACTCATGTAGAAGCTCGAGTCTTTAATTAGGAATTTGACTAGACAGCATAGATCAATATTTCAGATGAAAATTATGCATGTTTATTAAAGCATTTTTTTTTTTTCTTTTTCTAAATCACTTCTTGAACATTGGAAGGCATCCAAGGAAAACTGGATTACACTGTAATATTTGGCATTGTTGGGGCCTTTGAAAATCTTATTAACCTTTTAACCCCACCGCCTTCCTTTCTATTACACTCTGATTTTCTCTCAGACAGTAAGTTGGTGCAGTTTGGTATAAAATCTGCCTCAACCATCATAGGTTTGTGTCATGATATCCTTTCACAAGAGACAGTATGTCACGTATGTGTACTGTGCTATGTTGTGCACCACATCACTGAACTAGAAAAGCACTCGGTGAGTGCAGACCTCTGTCAAGGCAGATCAGTGTGTGTGTGCACCCCCCCCCCCCATCACCACCAAAATTTAATCATTTGTTCCTTGTGCCAGTATCAACATTTCCTGAAAATTTCATCAAAATCCTTCCATAACTTTTTGAGTTATTTTGCTAACAGACAAACAAACAAACCCAGGTGAAAACATAACCTCCACCGTTCCTTGGTGAAAGTAATAAAAAATTATACATTTTTAGTGCCATTTAAGCATCCAATTTTGACACATTGAAAAAAAAGATATATAAAGTGATTGAGTGTTTAAAAAAAATCCCTGAAATATGTTGGTTTAGATCCTAGGTATAAATTTCACAGTAGCTTTTTGCAGAGAAGCATTAACTGAAAAGTGAATGTCAAGAAGTTAACTACTGCATGGTAGGTCCTCTATTGGCCTTTTCTTCCATTTATGAGGAAAACGTACACTGTCTTTCCTGTGATTCGCCTACACCATCTCAATTAACAGGTCTGAGCTGAGACACATTGTGTTGAGCGATGTTCTGGTAGACATCTAATATTAATTACAGTCTGACTTTTCTTTCTCTCCCCATGTTATTACACCTCATTTTGTCGTGACTCTCTTACAGTGAGCTTGTGTAATCAAGTGACATTTTATTTTGCACTGTGAACTGATCCGTCTTTTCCTTTTCTCTTTTTCTCCATTCTTTCAGGTGACTCATCTCAAGTTGGTAAGTTGACTTTATTCTATGTTCTTTGACACTTTTTGTGTGTTCATTTAAACTGTTGTATTGCTGCAATAGCAACAAAATAATGATCATCTTAATTATGTAGTGTAGCTAGTGGTGTGTCTGTTAAAGTGTGTGCCCACAAACAAACAAGCCACCAATTATCTCCTTTTACTTGTGTTACAGCACAAAGTGAACAGTGAAATGCTGTTGTGAAAGACTGCAAATGAGCAAATGGAAATCACTGCTGGAATTTAATTATTTTCTTTTTCTCTGCCTCTGTCCTTTTGTTTTTCCCTTCTTTCATTTTTGTTTTTTATGCATACCAAGCATTTGAAGTTGCCCACTACATTACCTTTCATTTGTTAGTACTGTATATTGACTAGGGGATTTTCAACTGTTTGCTCTGAAAAGAAGCAAATGTTACCCCCACTTTGGGAGTCTCTGGCTGCAGTACTCTTTAATAGAAATTCAGTTTGAAAGGTTTCACAGAATGGTTTACTGGTTTGGGAACCGAAGCACCACATTCTGTTTGAATACCAAAGTCCTCTAGCACAGTGATTCTGTACTGAATTCTCAGGATTTAATGAGTTGAAAAACTTCGATTTACAGGTTTGGATTCCCGTGGAGAAGCTGTGTTTGGTTTTCAATCCCATGTGTTTTATTCATCCACTTGGCGTTGGTTTCAGATCTGTTTTTATTTGCATGGTCTTCACATGTATTACCAGCATACTTTCTTTAATCCAAGTTGCCCATAATGCATTGGTTCTGTTTGTGTTGTTTCTTGAGTTGAGTGCTGCAAGTCCGAGGCTGTGAACAGTTTATGAATTGATTAAAACAGAAACTTATCTGTAAATATGCTGACATGTCATGTTACTCTAACCTTCTGTCAGCATCATCCAAGAGACGTAAATGAGGATGGGATAGAAGGATGATAGCAGCGATGGACAGACTAATGGAACGTATAAACGCGTCACACAAACACTATGAAAATGAGTAGACTTTGAAACTCTCGCTCACAGCACTTCTCACAACTTCTGCTTTAGTGATGTGTCAGTATTATCGCTCGCCACCCAATAATTAGCTTTGTCTCGCTGCAATACCCGCTATGTATTATAAACGTGTAAAAGTAATCTGCAGCACAGCAGACTGGGTAACATGTAATGAGAAAAACATGCAGCATACTTTTTTCCTCCCTAGGAGTTTAGTGCTGACAGTTCAAGCATGCCTTCTGATCCTTATACAGAAAAATTTTTGCATGTGTGTCAGCTTGTTAAACTTTGTCCAATGAGTGTTTTACCCAGAGGCTAATATCATGTTGTATGTTCTACCCAGAGGGTAAAACAGTCTTGTGGGCGGTTGTGGCTCTGTGTCATTTTTTCTTGTCTCAAGAGTAATGTAGAGATAGTTCCGGGACAGGTTCATCTTCAGGATGTATTTGGAACCAAGGACAGATACACAGATTACCTGCTATCCCACATGACTCGATATGCATAACGGGTATGGGTAAAAATAAATAAATAGATAATGTAGATACATTTTCAAACCAGTCCAAAAGTTATGGATAGATATACATTTCCTGTAATATAGTCTGTAATAGGAACCATCACCACTCTAAGAATATTTAGTAACATGTTCTGCAGTGAGGTAGTCATTAAAGGTAAACTACTATTTTAGTCCAATCATTTTTAGCAGTAAAATCATTTTGCATCTGAGAGATACATCATTTTGCCAGATGTGCAAAACCTGGTACAGATGTTCACATCCATGAAGTTGCTTAGAATCCAGTGTGTGCTGTCCATTTGAGAGACAGTATTGTCACATCCATCGCTTCTGGAAGTTTTTTTTATTTTTTTTTTGTACAAAGACAAGTTTGTCTTTTCAGCAGTAGGCTTATGAGGCAGGTAGTAGCAGAAGTAATTGTTGTTAGATAAAGAGGCAAGCAGACTACAAGCACAGATTCTTATCCCATTGCTGAATTTCATTCTGACTCCAAAAATGGTATTGGCACAGGCAGAGACATCTCTCTTTGTACATCTCTGTCTGTCTCAGGCCTTGTTCTCCACAGCTCAGATGATTAGCATCTCCCTTTCCCTTTTTTCTTCCTCCATGCTTTGAATGCCAACCTCAGGCTAGTCAAAGCTAGCAGAAGCTTCTTCATGCTGAGGCAGTAATGTGATTGGTCTGGTCACCACACATGATGCAAAGAATTCTCCCTGAACCACATATTCACAATTAGGGGATAATATAGTAGGAATGAGAGATCTGGGCTCAGATTCAGGTGTTGGATGGAGGATGGCACTCTCTCTAGAATGTTCAAGAGTCCAACAATTCTCTCCAAAATATGTCAGTGCCTGGAGCTGTTTTTTTTTTTTTCTTCCTCTTTGTCTCTTTTTTTCATGCTGTCAATTCCCAAAATCTAGCATTATGTATTTATTCATTGTTGGGAAATTCATTATTTAAGCTTCTTTTTACTGAGCTAATGCAGGCATAAAGGAACAGCCCCGCTGCGAACACAGGAAACGGTTCATAAATTTCCTAATTTATGAATTCCTTCATCACCTTGATCATTAAAATGCTGCACACTAAAGCAGCATTCTGTTTGATAGCAGTAACCTAGCTACCTAATTGAACAGGTCACATACATGAGTTAAAACTAAGACTTTATTATCCGTTAAATCACAACCAAATATGATAAGTTATTTCCTTTTGCCTGGTGATAAACGGCACCGTCTCTGAAGAGCACAACGCACTGGCCAATTTGCAATGTAGCACCGGAGCCTGTGACCACATTTACATGCTAGAGGAGGGCAGTAATGAGATAGCTACCTGAGATAATTACTACTCA
Organism: Sphaeramia orbicularis; assembly: GCF_902148855.1. Classification (NCBI taxonomy): domain Eukaryota; kingdom Metazoa; phylum Chordata; class Actinopteri; order Kurtiformes; family Apogonidae; genus Sphaeramia; species Sphaeramia orbicularis. The sequence continues at coordinate 20,652,795 of NC_043974.1, read as the reverse complement.
AGGCGTCTGGCTCTTATACTTTACCACAGGGAACCAGTTTAACTCATGACAATTAAACAGCCAATCATTTGCTCCATTTGAAACACCATGTATGCCACTTTTATGCTCCACTGTGTGTTAATGCAGTAGCAGCTTAACATACTACAAACTGATAACATCACACTTTAAAGACTACATGGGTTTACAGGTGTATCTGACTATTCACATACATGTAACATCCAAAATAGTTTAAGCTCTGACTTCTGGTTTCACAAATGTTTGGCTGTCTACTATATTTCAACAGGCTCATTTTTATGCAGTGTTAGTATGCATCTCACATTTGAATTATGTTCTCATCTGATTTAACTCGATTACACTCACAATTGATGGTGAAATGTCTCTTTGCCTCATCAGAATGTTCCACTTGTGTGATATGAATCCAGCAAAATTTTAACTAGGGACCTCATCTTGCTTATTGCCCACCCACGAACATCTCATAGTGTTTTTTTTTTTTTCCTCCAATCCTTTTGCTCCTTGTAAGGCTTCTTTTGTTTCTATGAGTCAGACCTGTAGTACATGCAGTCTTTTGCTGGTTCGCTGGATCGATAGATCTCCATTTCCCTGACACCTTGATATCAAAGCCTGAAAACAGTATTTATTGCTTGGAAATCCTGCCAGATGTTAATGGTAGATGGAGAAAGAATTGCATGTTTGACCCCGGTATATATATCCATAAATTTTTGGCTGTGTACTCAGTGTGACTATGGTGTGGCTTAGAAATGACATCATTAACACTAATGACAATAAATTGTGACTTGTAAAAAGTTGATGTTTTTGACAGTAACTGTGTAAATGCTCTACTGATATACATCTATCTGTTTTTTTTGGGACAGTGGAAAAATCCTTGACATGTCAATCCCTCAGTCTTACTGCCATTATATTTTATCCTTGTCTTTTCTTCAGTGAATAAATTAAACAATAATGTCTTGACTGCTGAGGAATAGTGTTGGATTGTTATAAATGATGTTGTGTTGATAGTGTGTGATCATGGGGCTTTGTGTATTCATCTTAGCAGTGTGAACATACACAGTAGGAATAAGAGATGGAGAGCACTGCTAGATCTACATTGGTGCCAGCATGGGAAGATTAACGGCGTCTCTTTCCATTAGCTTCAGAGTAATTGTTAAGACAGCAATGAACAGTCCATAGCTCTAATCCTCAAATCAAAGAGAAGTTGCACAGACCACCAACATTCAGGTTTGATATCCTTCACTTAAAAAACGTGACTTAATCTTTCCATCTTGTTCAGAGATCACAGCACAGAGCCGACTCTATTTCCTGTCAGAGTAGCGACTAATTAACTCGAATTTGATTCAGGAGTTTTGAAGGATATATTGAGTATCTAAAGAATACTAAACGCAATGCAGTCTTTGTTGAAGTATAGCTGTTGATTTTATGACAGAGGCTGTTTTTCAATTCTAGTCTTGATTGTCTCACTTGCTGTGGGGAGTGACATACCCACACTTTAGGTAAACATGGATTGTCTGCAAAAGTCAGAAAGTGTGAATGCAACAGCAAAAGGAAACGGGAACTGAGGAAAATATTGGAAAGTTAGAAGGTAAAGAGAAAACATGGCATGTCAGTGAGGTTGATTTGGTATTGATGCAATGTTTTACTTCTTGAATGTGCACATGCATTCCAGTAAGACACAGTTTTAGAATTATAAGAAAACAGCTCTGTGGAAGAAAAAATCCATACAATTCATGCTTTCATCTTGACTTAACCTTGCAGCTAATCCTGCTATGTTTTAGGCAGCACAAGACGCTCCTATTACAAAGTCATTTTGGTTAATGTTTCCTCTTTGGCATTGATTCACACAATGTCCTTTGGCAGAGTTCAGCCCAAGGCTGAAGTTCATTACAAAGCTCTGCAGGCTCATTGTAGATCTATTACGATTATTTGACTCCATGAGCCGGTAGAGAAAGAGCAAGTGTGTGAGGAAAAAAAGGCAGAGTAATGTGGTTATATTATAGGAGCAGCAGGAGTGTTTGCTAAGTATAATGCGGAGCTGTGCTTGTAGATGAACCTTGCTGCCCTGTAGCTCAACTGCTTAAAGGGAGTGTTCATTAACAGCCACAGCATATTTCCAACAGCTGGTTCTGGGTGCTGCCCAGGGCCACAGCATGCACTGACATACACTATCATACACATATACGTACATGCACTTTTACTCCTATGTCATTGTACTGATTACTTGGATTTCCTAACTTCATTGCATCAATTCCTCTTTGTGCTCATGCCCGCTGAAGAAGTACCCCAAGATGATAGGCTTTCCGACATTACATCAGAAAACACAGGGGGGTATTTACTGAGGGCACAGAAATGTACACGACTGCAATTTTTTAATATTTAGCAGCCTATTTACCACAGTGATTCAACAGATGTTTTTGCTAACCACATTTCATCTGATTTTCCTTAAGTTGTAGTGGATGAGCATTGATGCCCTACTGTTTTGACACATGCCTAGAAGGGAAAAATAAAACACAACAAAGGAATGTGTTCTTGAAACTTCTGGAGCTGCAAGTGTATATTTATGTTGATGGAGGAAAAATAAAGCTGTATGTGAGTATTAATCTGCACTATATTCATGATTATTCCAAACAATTGTGAGATTTGGCATGAGATTCTGCTGCAATGTTTAAGCTCCCTCTTAAACAGTTACAAAGAAAATATTATGGCCCCAGTAATTATTAGTGGCTGCAACAATCATATCACAATGAATGGAAGCAACAGCAAACCTTACATGTCAGCCCAAATTAAAATGGAGACAGCTACAGTGATTTCTAATTGAAAATGTTTGAAAAATAAAACAAAAAAACAAATAAATAAATAAACTTTTCGCAATGATAAATCTCTCTGCTAAAAACATTGTGACAAAGTATAAATGCATTCTGCATTTTATTATTTTGTGTGTGTCTCTCCTTTGCCATGTCTCTTTCTGTCCTTTTTTTTTTAACTTGCTCTGTAGTCTATAATTTTATATTGTTAGACTATAATAAAAATATTTTCCACCTACTTTTTCCAGACAGTACATTTTAGGTCTTTGCTGTTGCTGCAAATGTGGTCAAAAACATGTGCAGCAAGTCACTGTATAGAATTTCTTTCTTTTTATATTTCAGCCTTTAACCAGAAATGCATACTGTATGAGACCAGATGCAACTTCAGTATAGATCAAATTTAATGACACAAAAGTCTGTGCTTAGTATATACTGAAAGTACAAACACAGATTTCCAACTCTGATCTTCTAATACTTAAGGCTGGTTTCCCTTAACACAAATGGCCATGCCCACGGCCCAACACCAGCCTGTGCTGCATCAGTGTCATGATACTAGAACTTAGGGTCTGAGGAGGTGATGACAGTCAGCCACAAACACGTTACTCCAGCCTGAAACTCTAATAACTGCGTGTACACACCTCTGAACCTACACTGCTGCACTGAGCAAACATACGACTCAAAGATGAAAGACCACTTCTGTTCATTTACCTTCATGTAACACTGCATTCATTAAACAATGATATAGTAATACTAGCTTTGAGCAGCAAAAACCTGATTAAGTTGATTGGCAAATATCAACCTCCAGAAAAAATAAATAAAATGGACATTGTCATAAAATAAGCCTTTGACTTTTAGAAATTACTTTGGCTGATATATGCAAGTTTGACTGATGTTACATTTTTCTCTGTGTGAAGTATCATTTACATAAAAAGCAGTACACACACCTTTAGACCCCAAGCTTTGGGCTTGTAAAACAGTTATTCTGTCATTACCTTGTATAGCTTAAAGGGGTCATATTTTGCTAAACCCACTATTATTAGTCTTTGGTAAATTTATGTGTGTATTTGGACCCTAATAGTTCCAAAAGTTTGAATTTGAACCCGCTATCTTTACATTCATTTTGTCAAAAATGGAGTGGATTTCTATAACCTGTTTTAATTCCTTCTTAATTTGTCGCGTCGATAACTAGCTACGTCACGACATATGCACATTTAAGGTCAGGACTTCCGACGGACATTTCTCCGAATACACCGGAATTGTTTATCAGCAGCAACAGTTGTAGTAAAAACTGAAAATATGTCCAAACTTCGAGCAGATTACCTTAAATGTTCAGTTGTTGGTTGAACGGGACAGAGCAGCACAGCCAACAACCTGGAGGGGGCGGGGGATGAAGTGGCTCATCTGCATTTAAAGGGCCAGCGCTCAAAACGACCTTTCTGGTGTCATTACTCAGAAATAGGGTTGAAGATCTACCTGTGGAGTTGAATTAATGAAGAATTCAGACCCAAGCATAGCATTTACAGTTTATGGAGACCACAGGGAAATGTTTTAAAATGCAAAATTCCATTTAAAAAAAAAAGCACAATATCACTCCTTAAATCAATGTTTTTCAACCTTTGGGTCGGCCCACGTGGGGTTGCCTGGAATTCAAATGGGGCTGCCTGAAATTTCTAGTAATTAATAAAAAAAAAACCGTACTAATAAAAAATATATGGTGACTTGAGAGAGACAATCATAATACATAAAATACATGACAAACTCTTAAAAGGCTGCAGCTCTTTCATAATTCATACTTTGAGTTATTGTTTGTTCAGTATTAATTGTCAGCCTTGTAAATCCAAGCTGGACTGACTGTACATATCCTGACCAAGGAAAATAAAATTCTCACATTGTGCAGTAATCTACACCCGGCTTTTCTGCCTCTGTCCATAATAATACACATTATATAGACTAAATGTCATCTAAAATCAACATTTATTTGCAACATAGTATAGCAAACTATTACATGATCAAAAACAAATTAATTTTAGCAAAAAAAAAAAAAAAAAGTCTCTATTTTGAATGTCTGGGGTTGCCAGAAATGTGTGTTGTTAAAATGGAGTCACGGGCTAAAGGTTGAGAACCACTGCCTTAAATCGTAAATAGCAGGTCAGTTCATTAGCATTTGGACATATTTGGCATTGGCCAGAGCTTATTCAATGATGCAGGTAAACAAAAATTGAATGCAGACACATCTCCAGTGCAGGCAGCGTACACTGTGGCAGGCAGCCTTGTCAGTGTGGCTGCTGTGGGACAATGTTAGCAACCCCCCCTTTCATTTTTTCACTGAGTGCAAGTGTGCTGCATACAGAGTGCAGAATATATAGCAATAATAGAAAGCAGAGAAAATGCATAGTCCTGTTTAATAAATGTTCTGCAATTATGTGCTTTATTATTAAATTGTTATTTCTTAACTTGCTTATGAATCATTTAAAGAATTTTGCTTGGTAATAAAGTGTGCTTAAAGGTTGATATAGATGTCAACACTTTTATTCTCATTGTGCCCCCTGTTAGGCCCCGTGGCCCACAGCTCCCAGCACACCACGGCCACTATGTATCTGTTAGTGATAACTGCTCTGTGGTTCCCAGGCCACGGTCAGCAACAGCACACAGCCAGCCTGATCGATAGGGAGCCCAATAGGAGAGATGAGCCCCATGAATCAACCTGCCTGGATATGAACCAACACACACATACACACAGCAGGACACGCACAGTGGGCATTGAGCTCAAGCACGGCACATGCACAAGTGCTCATATGTAAAGACAAATGATCCACACAAAAAGGAACACAGGTACTTGTATCTGTCTGTGTAACATCATGGTTAGCAGTAATACTTGACACGTTGGTCACACTTATCACTGATGCAGGCAGTGATTCATTCCAGAAAAAGCCCAAAATAGTTCAAAATTGGAATTACCTGATATAAAACCCATGTGTCAGACAATGATTTGAGGCTGTGACAGCGCAAGTAATTTCTATAAATTGATTTTGTTCAGTATCACATGTCCATATAAGCATCATGATCCTTTTCTTTCTCTGTTTTTAAGACCTTAAAACACTGGCGACAGTAGAACTTTGGCTTGAAACTCTACACTTTTTAGGTACTGCAGCCCATCTCTATTACCTGTTATAAGACACAGTGGGTTTTAGTAAAGTTACTATTCTACAACCTCAGCAGCCTGGTTTATGGCATATCCCATCTCATAAACAGGAGAAAAACTGTCCACAGCACCGGTACAAGGGCCAGGAGCCTAGTTGGTAGTGTGGCATAGGCTGCTGCATCATTGCTCTACAGTTTTATTATGGGCTGTAGCCTTGGATAGGACCCTAGTCTCCTGGCTTGTGGTCCCACATCGTGTGTGAATGTTTCCTGGGTGTATGTTTCCATGTCTGTGGCTGGCAAAGTATTCTCCTGCAGCCCCTACCATCTCTACATATTCCTCTATCAAATATGTACCTGGTGGACAATTTAGTGTACAGTGTGTCAAATACAAATAGTTCTAGGCTGTTCCTTAGTTGTTCTGTAGCTCTAGCAAATTATAATTAAATGCAAGAAATCAGGCAGCTGGAAAAAATGGATAATGGCTAAGAACCAGGATGTTTACATGCTCTAGTAGCCTAGTTATTTCAAAGCCAGTGTTAAAATGCATTTGGTTATTTCATCTTTACTGTATGCATAAGTTGAAGTTTGTGTTGGGTACCTTCAGATTAGCCTAAGAAAAATAACTAAACTAATTTATTGTAGTTTTAGTTGATCCTTAGGTATGAAAAATATGAGGCCTGTGATTTGCTCGTCTTTTCTTAAAACCCTTCTAATGTTACATTAGTACATTGTTGTTTGATATTTTTGATGCTCAAAACCCATCTGCAAATGGCCAAATCTAAATGCCTCACAGGTAAGAAGACGTACACTCCGGCTACAAATGAACTAACTTTATAAAATTAATACAGCTGCACAAAAGTCTATGTTTAATGAAACTGAGACAGCATAAATCTAGCTTGCACTCTATGTCTTCTGAATATAACAATATGGTGGAAAGGTTCACTCACAGAATCTTACCAGTGCGAATTTTAATCAAAGGTAATTCGACTCTTTCCTTTTATTTCCCCAAAGTAAAAGTAAAATATGATTACGCAGAGAATTATCACAGATCTCTGTAATGTTTGTTGTCAGTCGTCAATCATTAATCCAATACTGTGGAAGAACTATTTTAATTTCGTCGGCCTCCCGATGTTGTTGTGGAGAAAAGCGCCCAGCTGGTACTTGGAGGTGATAAATGGGGGACGGTAGACCCTGAGTGTTATCAGTGCTACTAAGGCCTGCAAACTAGGAGAACACAGGGTTTGCTCTGGGGTAGGACACAGTAAGGCTATAAGGCTAAGGTTGATATATCGCTGCACAGCCACAATAGGATTCATGTTGTAAGAAGCTGAGAGAACATTGTGTGAGCAAAAGGGGCAATAGCAGCAGGAGTCTGTGTTTATGGAGACAAGCTCTGAGCATGTAATTTATGTTGCTATACGATATGTGTGTGTGCACAGTGTAAGTGTCCTGGTGCAGTTTGATATGAATCTCTCACACAAAATTTTGTGGACTTCATTGAGTGTACTGCGATGTGAACTATATTCCACTCTGCAGAAGCGATGATTGAGTTTTTACTAGAATGGCCGTGTGTGTGTGTGTGTGTGTATGTGTGCACATGTGATTGATAGACGCGCTTGTTAAAAACAGGCATGCGGCTGTGAAACGGCCGACCAATTAAATCCAATCTGTTCCAGAGGACAGATGACATCATAAAAGTGCGTCATTCTGTCAGTGCCTACACGGTGCCCACCCAACCCTTTCTCCCCACACAGACTCGTACAGGGAGATACATGTGCAACAAGTCGACAAGTCCTATTTTCTGTAGAATGACAGTTATTCATGATGTTAAATATCTGTACTTGACATCATTCACCTTCTGCTCCCTTCTCTCTCTCTTTTCTTTTTTCTTCTGTCCTCTGTAATAAGAATAAATTCCCTCTGTATGTCTGCATAGGTACCTTTATGGAGATCCATTATTCTGCCACAGTACACATCAGTCCATGAAAACAAAAATGTATTTTTCCTGCTTTTAATTTGCGGTTATACAATATTCAGCTCGGGTGCTGGAACATGTGAGGCCTGATATTATAACAAAAGGAAATCTGTAGCAGTGGTTTGAATTAGAATTGTTGATTTAGTCATGTATTGTTTCACCCTCACTGTGTTGTATTTCTTTTTATTTAACCGTAAAGCTTATGCTCTGTTGCCTGAGAGGTAATTAATTTAGACAAGACAGTTACGCAACACTTCTCGTCTTCCCAGCCTCATTGTGTCCCTCTTCCATTTCTTCAAGGCTGTTGTGTCACTGCAGATGAAGTGGGTTGTGCTTAAAAAATAGATTTTGTGCCAGTTTTTTGAAATATGTCTTTTTGAGGCAGATTTTTTTGTCTTTCTATGTGTGAATAACCTTTCCGTGCCGCAGTATCAAGTGTAGGGCAGTCAGCAGAATATTCAATATTCAATCTTTGCCACCCGGTGTTGCCTAACTTTATTTCATAAACATTGATTCAGGTGCAGGATTTGCCGTTTTATCAGGCAACAGAGCAAAGTCACACTTAAGAGTTTTAGCCAGCAATGTGCCCGTCACAGGTGGATGCATTTACAATGATTTACAACAATTTGGCCCCACAAAGAGAGAGGTTGTATGTTTCAACTGTTGGACAGTGAAGCAGAAACACACTTGGGAGTACACAGACAGAGACACACACACACACAAATCCAAACACCTACACAGACGCTCTCACACATTTTGTCATTCCTATGCATGTATGCTATTAATTCTTTCTTCCTGTGGTTTTTTCCTTTTATTGCACATTCTAATTAGCACTATAGTTGATGCAGAAAGCTTTATTTACCTTTTGTCACATGATAGAATGAGCCATATGGAAGACACGGGACGCTAAAAAAAAAGCAGAAATTGAATTAAAATGTGCATGTGGTTAACAGCATGTAAGACACCAGTAATAGCTCAGAACAATGTCCCTTGCTGTGTGCTTTTTCTTATCCTTACCTCTGTGCAGTCTGTCAATCTGTGCAGCACACTGAGACTCTGTTTTGAGGTGTGAAGGATGCTGATTGACTTACAAGACATGTTTTTACATATTTTCCAAATCCTGAAATTACTCCAGTGGCATCTATACCTTCATGACCGTCTCGGTAAGTCAAAATGGATAGGGAGCATTTGTGTGTAGCTGTTGTGCGAGGAGGTGTGAGGTGAATTATACTAGAGTCTTGGCCTTGAACATATATATGTAGCACCCATCTCCCCTACCCCCAGCAGCATTCAAGCACTCTGGAGCTAGAATTAAAGTGGATTTAGTGAGGCAAGGTTTAGAGGAGAGCGCAGGTTTATAACTCTGATTGCCAAGCCCACTACTCATAATGAGACGCATTACAGAGCTGATGTTGTAAGATTAGGGCGACTTAGGAGACATGAGCAGCCTTACAGATCAGATGAGAGCGAAAGAAAGCTAAATGGGCAAAGGAGAGTAAGGGGAACACAGGGGGAGGAAAATGGCAGGAAGCTCAGACCAAAGTAAAGAGAAAGACAGGGAAAGCACGAAGATTTAAATTAGCGTATATTTTAGTTCTTTGATTTACGTCAAAACAGATGATAGAGGTGTGACGGCGGTGGCAGTGAAGGGGTGAGGAACAGAAGAAGAGATAGGAAGACAGAAGGGACACAAACCAAACAAACAAAGGATGTATCTGCATTCCTGTCAGCAAAAAGAACAGCAGTGAAGCTCTCGGTTATTAAAACATTGACAGCCACTGACAGCGATATAGCTCCGTTTTGCTCCGGCCCCATCAACACCTTCGAATTCAAAACAGGCTGACATATCACGCACAACGCTGACAGGTGTTTGTGTCCCCTTATCCATTAGAATTGTCTGTAATAAGGAAAAATAAATAAATAAAGAAGGCATCCACTGTCCATTCCCAGCTGCCCACTTGGTTGATTCAATTGTGTGGGGAGGCAGATTTTCTGAGTTGACACATTCTCAGTCATGTCAGAGTTTGATATGCACTCAGATTCGTCTAGCTGCCAGCTATTGGATAAAATATGAAATATGATGAAAATGCCAAAATACAAACTCCAGTGACAAGACGATGAAGTTTAATGTGTACATATTGCATACTGCCATGTTACCACTGTGACTTAGTAAACCTTTAAAGGGTTTTAGCTTTGACAACTTGTAACCGCTTAAGACAGATGGGACTGGGATCAGAATTAAGTGAGCACTGGGACATGTTTGTTTAAGTTTTCTTAAAATTGTCATGAAAAAATAAAGGGACCCTTTATATCGTCGTGCGAAAAGTGTGCTTCTTCGGCAATTCACTGTGACAATGCTGTACTGTACACGATGGCAGCAGGGAATGGGAATTAGTAAGTCAGTACTTCAGGCACTAAATTCCATTGCATTTTATTTTAGATTTTTTTTTTTTTTATTGGTATATTTGTCAAGTTAAAACATGAAAAAACAACATTGCAGAATGGCAGCACGTGCAATTTCTCTTTTTACATCATACCACTTTAATTGTATTTTATAATATCTATATATCTATATATATATATATATATATATATATATATATATATATATATATATATTTTTTTTTTTTTTACAAATAAAATGTATAATAAACCAAGGCAATACTTGCAGTTGACCTCTATGCTCCATTGTACCCTTTCAAATGAATTTTCCTCCAAGGACACCGTGCCATGAGGAACCTTTGATAAATGTCTCAGGATGTAAGTGAGAACTGGTCTGATTCAGAGGGGCCTCTGTGACAAACTGCCTTTACTGTGTAACATGGTTTAACAGGCACAAGTGTGGACGACCTTCCATACAACTTAAACAACATCTTCATCATTATAGGATGTATGTTGTTGGGTATATGCGGTTGTGTGAGTGTATTACATATAGTCACATTTACGCCTATATTGCTGGATGTTCAGTGTCTTTATAAATGCACAGGGAATGGAAATGTAGGGTTTTATTTTTTCCAAGCTAAAATATGACTCCCAGATGTCCACAATGTAATTCAGTGTCTGCTGTTTCTATGTAATTTGCATGAATTTCAGTTTCTCTGTGTTCAGTGATATGTGATCTATAATGAAACTACCTTAGGTGGTTTCCCATCAAAGATACAGAAAATAATGTGGACACAGGATGTTAGCATGAAAGCACTAACACTACTGAGATACAGTGCTTATATTTTGCTTATTTCTTAAAACCAAATGGAGTGGTGAGGCAAGCGTTTGTATTTTTGTATTGTTCTTCATAGTTCATTTTTATTTAAATGTGTCGTTATCAAAAATATCTTCTGATAATATGAAAATATATACGCATATAAACAGAAATATAGCACCAACAGTGTTGCACTTTTATTTGCATGCATGTCAGTTAGGGAGTGTGTCATTTATGAGTGATGGAACATCCAAACATTTGGCACACAATCTGACCCCTTCGATGCAAAAAACCCTGTAAACCTCAAAACAAGTTTAATTCACTAATTCAGTGCAAATTACTACACTAAATAGTATCTGGTAAAAACTGATGTTATCTGCCCACAAACTCACCTCGGACTCAACCCCTCTCTCTATATAACACTGTATCTCCAAATGTTCATGTGTGTCATGCTTGAGTGATGTTAAATTAATGTGTAATGATACGAATAGAATACAAAAAGAATGCAAAAGAATATGAAAAGAATACACAACATTAATACTCTAAATGAAGTTATGTGCTACATAATACACACAACCTCTTCTGGGGTTCAGAGGTCGTTTCTTCAGATACTATGTTCAGTTTCACATAATGTTATTTTAACACATTTCAAACCTGCCTGAATTACACTAATTAGACCCTAGTTTAATGAACATTTCAGTGCATTTTATAACAGACCTGGATTTCTACAGAATCATTAATACTGATTTGATTGGAGACAGGTTCTCTTTAGAGACATACAATTTGGAAGTTTTTACTATTTTCATTATGGACCAATCTGTGACTGAAATGTAGAGAAAGACCTGAAATACTAGGAACTCTGATGCAAACAAGGGCTAATTGCACTCTAATGGATATGTTTGTGCCAACAATAATGAACACAAAACCCTTTGTGAATAACTGCAAAAAAGAGTGCACCATATGGATGTAAGCAGTGCACGGTGCCCTGTGCATTTAGTGGGTATAGTCCATTCTTTGTGGACCTGACCCATGGAGGTAATGACTGATTATGTTCAATATAGCAAATGTATTGCTCTACAGTTCAGCAAATGATGTCAAATTATATAACAAATTCTATGGAGATGTAGAGGTGACGGTTGTGATATCCTTGTAAGATAGAATGGAGAGCTGCCCTGAGCAGAATATATGTAAATGCAGTCAGGCTGGAGTTTGTGATGAAAATGACTGAAATGGAAGGCTTTTTGTTACAGTAACACAGAAGAGAGGAGGCAGGTTGTTCTCTGTGGGAAAGTGAAAAAAGATGCTTTATCTAATTTGTTATTTCCAGCAAAATGTGCAAGCACTGCAGACACCATTAGTGTCAGTTAACATCAGATCTAAAGCTAATCAGGCTGCATTCAGCTGGATTTGACAGCTAACTGGTCACCATGATGGCAGGCACCACTTTTATTATTAACCAGGCCAATATGCTCCTGCAGAATACTGTTTAGTTTGTTAATGCTGTCATTTTGTTTTTGTTTTTGGTATGCCTCTTCAGCCTATTTGTTATAAGTAACCTAGGCTGGAGTTTATTATTATTATTGTTTAGCTCTTGGTTATTATTATTATTATTATTATTTTGTTAGCGACAGGTAGGATCAAATCTGACACTATATAGTATCAATATAAAATACTAGTATTTTTACACAGAAAAAAGTATAAAAAGCGCAATATAAAACAATGGCTACCGAAAGAAAATGGCTGGAAAAATAGTGATACAGTCCATAAACAAAGAACCTGTTGATACTTGATAGGACTCATTCACATATTTAAAAATTACTAGTTGTTCATATTTATTGCCATAACAACTTGAGCTATTGTGCTTAAATATCGATGACAGATGTACATTTAGTACCAAAACCCTAAGCTACAGAGGTTAAAGACGCAGCACAAAAAGTTGACGATAGTTCATAAATTCTTTCCATTCTGAACATTCTTTCTCCATTGTACACAGGGTGACATTTCTCTGACTGTGTCAAACCGTTTGGCAGACAACTGAAAACTAATGGTGTGTTTTTGAAATGCTGCAAATGACTTGGAGCGTTCTGACTCTGAACAGTCTCCTCTTGGTTCTTCCTTTACTTTGCATTCTGATGTTCCCTCCTTTCTATGTAATCATCATTCTAAACAGGTTGTAATCAGCCCAGCTGGGGAGAGGCTGGATGTGAAGCCTCTGCTCTGATTGGGAACAACAACATGTCAGCTTCCCGGCTGATGGCAGCTCCACTTTTATTTGTATAAATTCCTCTATGGGTTCATTCTTGCTTTTGGCAGACAAATAGAAACAGAGTGTATATTAAAGGCTCGGGGCAGGGGGCTTTCTCTTCAAATTTCTCTGTAGAATTTATGCATTGAAACGTTACTGAAAGAATTAAAAAAAATATTGGACATCAAAGCTAAAGGAGACCATTGAAAGAGAAAAATGAAAGAGAAAATTAAAAAGAGATTAAATTTACAAGCTTGCTAGGTTTTCTGCTGTTTCTGTTGTATCTGACCTCAACATTGCGAACTTGATGCCCTAGATATTGATGTGGTATCTCTAAATTGTAGCGAGTGTGTTGACGGACATTTCTCAGAAGGCTTTTGCTCTAACTACAGGCTCTTTTAGGTGTGGGCATGTTACATATGTGAACATGCCCACACCTTTCTTCTTCATGGGTTCTGATTTTCTAGATGTGTTTTATGTTTGCGCATTTATCTGCCGGAGATGTAGACGCAGTGAGGAGAGAGAGAGTGATTTAAGGTTAGACTCCCTACTCAACATGCTCTGTTATGAAGCTAACAGTGAGAACAAAAGCGATATTCAAAGCAGACAAGTCACATCAAGCACACATCACTTTGGTGAAGGTTTATGTAAATGTCAAAAATAGAAATGAAAAAATGAGTAAAGGGTTTTGTATAGTTGTATCTACTATAGATCTACTAAATGTTAAGGATCCTGTTTAGAATCATAGGACGCTTTCACACAGCGTACACGAGCTTGTACCATACCTTGATATGTTCACACCTTTCCTGCAGATGTTGCGTTCACAAGCATGTACCACGGCCCGTGCCCAAGTACGAGTAGGTGTTACAGGGCCGAAACATTAGGTGGTGGTGTGGAAGGAATTCTGTCACTATCCAACGAACATGACTGAGCGACTGTTCTGTTCATTTGGCTGCAATGGTGCCAATACTTGTCTATCTGTTATCCTGTTTGAGGCAAAGTGAAGAAGAGTGACCTTTGTTGTCCCTGCTATATCACAGAGTGGTTAGGTCGGCAAGGCAAGCCCGTGCTGTCCAGATCCGAGGCTTTTTTAGGAGACAACAGGAGCGCTGTCTATGGTCTGGTGGTGATAAAGTTACTTCTGTTGTCGGAGTGGTGAATATGTCACTTCCGTTCTTGGGCACGGATCGCTTTCACACTGCAACGTACTGTGCTGGAGTCCACGCAGTCTGTACCCAGGACTACCTTCCCAGCTTGACTCGGGTACGGTACTCGAGCACGGAACGTTTGCATTCACATTAATAAAATTAAGTGGATTTTGGGGTCAAATGGACTCGGGTACGCAGTGTGAAAACACCCCTAGGGCTTAACTTCATACATATAACATCAGATTTTAATCAGGAGGTTTTGTAAACACTGTAAATGTTTGCATATATTCTGGGTGTTATTGAAATTTCTGTAGTGAATAGTGCCATTAAAGTCCAGAGAAACCCTCCCCTGTGTTTGAAGCAGTGCTGAAAATACTGCAGCTCACTGTCCAAAGGCTGTTAATTTCGTTAGGGAGCCACAAGCCTTTTTGTACAACAGGACTTCTGACAATACAGCTCTGATTGTGGTTTTTGGACAAACAATAGGGCTGTGATTTGAGCTGCTTGGCCAGTGATTGCTGCCGCACCACACTTTGTGACTTTGTGTTCTTGTGATGGAGATGGCAGGGGACAACATCAACATCGTCCTCATAAATCACTCAAGACTGATGTTGGTTGTGTTTGTGTGTGAGTATTTTCAGACTTGACAAGAAAATGGAACAAGTCAGTGAGAGAGGAGAAAAAAAAGCCAAGTGCATGTGTTGCATTTGCCTCTTTCGTATTTTGTTGCATAAATGCAAGCCCTTAAATGGCTACTAACAGGGCAGTTCATGGACATGTTGGCTGCTCACAAGGTTTATGATTACCAGGGACGTGTATGTGACTTTGACAATGTCCACATCAGAAAGTATGTTGTCAAGTGCCTGTAATGTAACTGGGATTTGATCTCTATACCTTTTAGCCCCTCTGTGTTTAATTCTCTTTTATGTCATGAAACAGTGAGAAATTGGCCTTACAGCTTGTATCAAATTCCAACCTCCTCTTTAAAGACCAACAATATCAATAAAAAGCCAGTTTGCACAATGACTGGAGCAGCATCCAAGTCCTGTCTCTGTGGGCTAAGTGGAAGTTGAGGTCATGTTGAAGGACGGGGGGGTCTGATGGGTGTGTTAGCCGTGAGTTAGAGAAAGCTGACAGATGAAATGGAGCCAGCAGAGCTCAGTATCTGGCCATCGCCCGCCACTCTACGCTGCTTTCACCTGCAGCAGGTGGGGCGACCCAAACACTTGACACACACTCAGCCAGACAGGAGTGATAGATGACTGTTGGCCCTCTTTGTCGTGATGAGAACGGGTCAGTATTAATACACACACTCACAAATGGCATCCCATCAGGGGCCTTGCCCAGCTTCACACCTAACAGCTGCCCCTTTGGCTCAGCATCGCACCCTAGTCAGCCTCTCTCCTTTCACCTCCTCTGATCTGTTCAACACCATGGCAAAAACTGATACTTTTGTCAGTGTTTTCATTGATGTCTTTCACATTTTATTGCACTATTTGAATAATATAATATAATGTGTTTTTGCTAATGTCTGTTTTCTCATGGTGTGAGCAGAGACATTCAGTCAGATCAGACTTCTGACTAAATGCACAGTCTAAGTTGGAGATACAAGGTGTTTGCTTGGGTGTCTGTGCACTCATGCATGCTTGTGAGCCTGCATGTGTTGAAGTTTCTAGACTAATGAGGCTTCCCTTCAAGCTTCATCGACATCAAAACACACTGAGACACCGCAAGACAGATGCATTTGATGGATCTGTTCAGCTGCCTCGCCAGTCGACAGGCATACAGGTAGCTCGGAACAGACGGCAACAATAAATATTCACAGCAAGTTAGTATTATCACAGTTGTGTTCAACATGATTTTCACTCACTACACACCTAATCTTTCTAAAGCCAAAGTTATATTTTTCTTAGTGTTTACAGTATGTTATTTAAAATATCACGCTTAGTGTTTTTGAAAGTGACAGTCAAAAGAATAAGTCACCACTTTATTTCCTTAAGTGAAAGCTATTTGGTCTCTTTTTTAATAGAGCAGCACCATGGCAAATATTATTTCCCAATAATCTGAGGTTTTATTTTGAAAGTTTGTGCTTTAGCATTTGATGAGCCCAGCATATAGGTACAGGTGTATATGTACAAGAAAAGTTGAAATCTTAATAAAGACACCATAGTAATAACAAAAGTGCTTTGTCCTCTGTGCTTTAACAAACCATGAGTGAATGCCTCTTCACTATAGGTGTTCCTTAATAAAGTCTTACTGTGTTTGCTGTTGAATATTGAGCAAAACAGGTATGAGGAAATACCACATCAATATTTTCTTCAGCTGTGTATCGTGTCGATGATATATTTGCATGAAAAGCTGCTCACTTACGTTCAATCACCAGTGCATCTTTTCAATAAGACATAAGTATAGATGTTCCCCAGAGAATGCTTTTGTATTAGCTACAAATATGCAAATACTGGACGAGGAGCAGGGGAAAAAATCAGCTTACAAGCGCTGGGAATTCATCAAGCCTGGTAATGGTATGAAACGTATTAAGGCCAGGGTTAAGTGAATGATGAAATTGCAGGTAGGAAACTTGTGTGGGTGTGCATATGGATGGAGAGAGGCAGCGAGGTGGCAGGATTGTGTTGAGTAGGAAAGGATGGCAGGAGGGTGAAGTTGCTTTCTTCTCCTGGCAAGTTGAAGAGGAGGCAGAGAGCAGCAAAGGGCTGGAGGTGGGCTGCAGAGCATCCTCACTATCTGATTCAATTAACACACTATACTGGAAACAAAAGCTTTGCCACCGATACTCTAGGCCATGAATTCAGAATCATTGATGCAACTTTGCTTTTGATTAAAATGAGATGTTCTTGCCTCTGACAGATACATCCACCTCTGGACTAGTGATTTTGCTTTTATGAAATAGAATAATCTTTCTGGCCTTAGAAATATATTTTCTGTTGTGATTTATAAAAGTACTAAAACTTTAAATTAATGTTTCAAAACAACCCCCAGCATTAAACCACAGGAGTCTTTAGACTTTTTCCTCACCATGATTAAGTGTGAGAAGGAAAAAAAAAAAACTGTTGGAATCTTATCATTTTGGTAATTACAAGAATAGTCGAGATAAGTAATTGCAAGAATATCCATCAAAGACCTCTATATAGCTCGGAGGAAATATGGAGTGTAGTTCTGTATAGAGTAAAACTGTACACGAAATAATAGTTAAGCCATGACGGAAAAGCTGCTTAGGTTTTAACTGTAATCATCTTAAAGGTATGAATATGAATGCCTGCAGTATTGTACAGTCAATTAACAACCACAGTTATTGTGAGAAGTACATGTGGAAAACATAACGCAAACCCATAAAAACAAATCATATGTAAAACACACTGTACCTCTGAGCAGAATCATTCAATATATTTTGGACTATTTTTTGTATTTTTAAAGGTGCAGTATGTAAGAATTATGTTCTAAGTAATTAGACAATGGCCCTGAATGTCACCAGACATTAAGGAATCATGTTCATTTCAAATACTGATATCACTGACAGTAGTAGTCCAGCCAGAGTATTTGCATTTGAAAAGCTCATTGTCAGCCCCGAAATGATGTTTATGTTGTCATTGTGTGTTTTGGCCTGATGCTCCGCCCATCACCTGTCTTCCAATCACAGAGTCAGTAGCCTTTCAGCATCCAGGTTACCAGTTCCCACTGAGCTGCAGCTGGAACATTTCTGATCATAAATGTCTGATGCTAATAAACCTAAAAGGCCTCTTATTATTCCCAAATATGTCGTGACAAAGTGAGAAACAAAACAAGGATATGTATAGGAGATGATTCTGAAACATGGAGACGGATGAAAGAGGAGAAGAATTTGAAGACCAACATCAGCTCTCCCTTAGTCTGACCACCCGGTAAGAACCACTGAGAGCCAGGGCCGCAATCTCTTCACCTGGTCCCAGACCGCCTGTGTCTTCTCCCGGAGCCGGGCTACAGTCTCTTCTTCTGGCCCTGGTGAAGAGACTGCCGGTCCGGGACTGGTGAAGAGACCGGGTACTGGTGAAGGACTTGTCTCTTGCCATGATAGATGTGTGTGTGTGTGTGTGGGGGGGGGGGGGTTTGGTAGTCCGTGGTCCGGGTGTACAGTAGCGATCCATGTAGCTTGTACTTCGCGGAAGTGAAATTGAAACCTAAGGCTCATTTACCTTTTCTCAATCTTTGCAAACTTTCATTTCAGTGGGCAGGACATTTGTCCTGGCCTGTTATTTATATATATATATATATATATATATATCATACAAAATAAATCATCTCCAGACTTATTATACATAAGTATTAATAAGTCTGGTGATGATTTTTTTTTTAATGAAATTTATAGTGTGGTGGCAAGGATTAGTGAAAACGCTAGTAGTAGATGCTCATGCTGGATCTGGCAACCCCTAGTCTGGGGGAGGCGGAGAGGATACCACGCTCTACAGTATTTTGAATGTGATTGCAGTACCAGTTTTGGCCACAATCCTACATACGGCACCTTTAAGTTTATCAGAAGTCCATGTAACGTTGCCTGTAGTTTATGAAGATAAGAAGTGGAGCATCTGATGCTGATGCAGGATATAAAGAATTTATTTTTATCTTTTTTATTAATTTATTTTTTCTTGGCTGTCCTTGTGTTTCTGGATCATAGGGTCTGTATTACTTTGTTAATGACCACAGTAATACTGTGGCATAGATCATGGGTGTGTGAATTGATATTTGATACCAGTGAGAATGCAGTGCCAAGCCTTTCTTATGCAGTTATTCATATTGCCTTAGGCTTTGCTCATCTACTCATCTAGTCTGACAGAGCTCATGTAAATAAATGAGGAGGGAAGAGCGTGTTTGGAGTCCCCCTTTTACTCTATCTCCTATGGTTGATTTGATTATGGTTTTCTCTATGGCTAACTTAAGCCCCGATGTTTTGGACAGCTCTCAAGGATAGTTCAGTTAATTGTGTAGATGATGTCTTTTTTATTCATAAAGTTTTCTCCCCGTAGTATCTTAAAAATATGGGAAGGAAAGCAGTGGACATGCAAACAGAAGGAGTAAAAAACTGACAGGGCTACTAGTGGGAATCCTTTGGTTTATTTTTTCATTGATAATAAAACATTTAATATTTGCTATTCTCATGCTGATAGACTTTACTGATCTCATGCAGTTCTAAAGTCTATTTAAGTTTTAACTAATATTTAATATCCTCAAAAGCACATTATATAACATTAAACAGCTGACTAAAATATGCCACTTCATCTATGAATGTTACGCAGATGTCCAGTCCTCTTATTAGTACTAAAACCTTGGTACCACATGGACAAAAATATGTTCTCTCAACATGGACTAGTAACAAACAAATACAGTGGCATGCAAAAATTTGGGCACCCCTGGTCAAAATTTGTGTTTTACTGTTAATAATTAAGCAAGTGGAAGATGAAATGATCTCCAAAAAGCATTAAGTTACAGATGATACATTCTCTTTATGTTTTAAACAAAATCATGGTTTATTTTCATCTTTTACATTTTCAAAATAACAGAAAAGGAAAAGAACATTGGTTCAGCTGTTAAGCATAGGGATGGATCCATCATGCTTTGGGGTTATATTGCAGCCAGTGGCACAGGGAACATTTCACAGGAGAATGGATTCAATTGAATTCCAACAAATTCTGGAGGCAAACATAACCCCATCTGTTAAAAAAAAAAAAAAAGTAAAAAAGAGGATGGCTTCTACAAATGGATAATGATCCTAAACACACCTCAAAAGCCACAATGGGCTACCTCAGCAGGAGCAGGCAGAAGGTTTTCCCATGGCCCTCACAGTCTCCTGACCTGAACATCATTGGAAATATATGGATAGACCTCAAAAAAGCAGTGTGTGCAAGACAACCCAGGAATATCACAAAACTGGAAGATTTTTTGTAAGGAAGAATGGGCAAAAATCCTTCAAACAAGAATTGAAAGACTCTTGGCTGCCTACAAACAGCGTTTACATGCTGTGATACTTACCAAAGAGGGGGCTACTTGGTATTAACTATGCAGGGTGCCCAAACTTTAGCTGCGGCCCTTTTACCTTTTCTGTTATTTTAAAAATGTCAAATATGAAAATAAGACATGATTTTGTTTAAAATGTAAAGGGAATGTATCATCTGTTACCTCATGACTTTTGGAGATCATTTCATCTTCCTCTTGCTTAATTAATCTCATTAACAGAAATTTTGACCAGGGGTGTCCAAACTTTTGCATGCTACTTAGGGATGGGAATGGAGAACTGGTTCTTTTTGAGAACCAGTTCCCTGTAGCTCAATTCCTTCGAAACGTTTGCCTGCCTGCTTAACGATTCAGTTTATCGATTCTGCCTTCGTTGTGCATGTGTGATGATGTCACGCGGACGCTGCGTTGTTTTGGTCAGAACGTAGCCAACATGGCGTTGAGGCAGAAACTGTCCAAAAAGATGACATCAGGTCCACTTGTAACACTTGCAAAGCTTCCATTTCTTCAAAAGAGTGGAATCCCTCCAATATGCTCAAACATCTGTTCACATGGCATGTGATTTATTTACAGGAATGTCATGTATTTGAAACGCTACTTAGCGGCGCTTGTGAATCTAACGGTAGAGTGAACACCAGGCCGTCATCCAGACCTGGTTCCAGTGCGGGCAAAAAACATTGTGCCCCCTCAAATACAAGTTTCCGAAGGAAGGGAAAAGCAAATGAGGTGCACAACAAATGCGGCAATAGAGGAATTAGTAAAGCGTCTTAAGTTTCACTTTCACTGTACCCCCTTACCACCCTACCCCCCGAACCGGGCCCAACATCTTCTGTTATTATTATTTGTGCATATTGTATATGTTGTATTTTCTGTACAGAGGTGGAAATATAAAAGACAGTTAATGCAAACACACCTGTTCGTACTCTTTTATTCCCTCACCCAATGAGAACCGATAAGGAATCAGATCGATTAGCACATTCGATAATGGAATCGGAATCGTTAAATTCTTATCGATTCCCATCCCTAATGCCACTGTAGGTATAGTACAAGTATGCAAAGAGTGTCTGTTTGAAAAAGCTGGCATTCTTTTTTTTTTTTACTTCGGCCAGGTTTTACATTTTAACAAAGTATGTAACATATTTAAAAACAGTACACAGACAGTACACAGAATGATTATTATTCGAAGAGCACGACTCACCCTCTGTCAGTGTCTAATGCATATTTGCCTGTAGATACGTTGTTCTCTGTCTGTATTTTCTGTTTTCCTCTTGTTTTGCTGTTTTCTGGATGTTTCTGGGCATCAGCCTTTGGGCAGTGTGTGTTTACTTTCAGCAAATCAAAGTATCATACATATGTAGGCGGATCAATATAAATACAAAGAAAGTTGTGTTTTCTAGCCATCTCCTTTTGCCGCTCTTCTTCTTTATTGCACAGTTCTGTCTGAGAGACTAAGTTCATGTTAAAGGACACACATACACTGTCCATTTAGCCTACCGTTTCTGACAGACTTGTCAGTAACACATGGTAGAAATGAGGAACATTATTCTTTGGCAGTATATTGCCTCTAGAACATTCCAGTGATGGCATAACTCTTTTTATTTGTATTTTTATAATGTGATTATTATGACAGATTCTGAAATAAAATTTTGCTGTTCTATTTCATAGGTGTTTTTTTTTTTTTTTTTTTTGCTTTGCCGCTCACTCTCCCCATTCAGTCGACTGCGCCACTCTCACCATCTCATTCACATAGTAGAGATGAGTTTTAATAGTTCTGTTTCTGAGCACAAGCCGCAAATGTTACAGATTTTGTTTGAGTTCACAGGGGAATGCTCTCTCTTCTATAGTTTGTACAAAACTGTACAATACTAGTTTATTTTTCTTTTTTTTTAACATTTACTGAAGCGACACCAATTGACAAGGACACTTATGTACAATAATATACAATATTTACATTTACATTAAGTTATCATAATGTGTGTGTGTGTTTGGGGGGGGGGGGGGGTGTTAAGATACATGGCATATAATTTACTAAAGAAACAAAATGTCTGACTGACCAGGTAGTATGAATCAATGTCCTGTCTTGGTTGTGTAAATGTTTTGCGTGTGGTGGTGTGTGTAAGATGTGGATGTGGATGTGATGTGGGCTTCTCAAAAAAAAAAAAAAAAAATCAGGGATACGCCCAAAGATAATCATTAGGTAACTGAAACTAAATGAAAAGAAGAGAAAGGAAAAGGAGAGAGAGAAAAAAAAGGAGGAAATGGGGGGGGGGGGTAATAAAAATAAACAAGTAAATAAATAAATGAAATTAACCAAATGAGATTAAAAGTACAATTTATCTACATTTGATGCCGTTGCCCCCACTGCCTCACCTTGCCACCACAGCACTGTTGTCACTTTTTTTTTGTTAGATGGTGAAAATAAACTCTTGCCCTATATTGGGAAATGTTTGTAGGAAAGTGTCTGTAGTGTGCATTAAAAACATGCAAGGTTGTTTGGTCCCCCCCCTTGCTTAGCCTCCCTCCCCTTTGTGTGTGTATTATTTTTTGCTGCATGTATGAGTGCCATTTATTTGTCACCATTAAAACATTGCACCTTTTGATGTGAAATGAATATAGTTTAGATACTAGTTTCTATTGCTTAAGTTTTGTAAGAAATTAAAATTGGACAGGCACATTCATCCCAAACATTATTAGTTATTACTCTCATTGGTTCTGTCTCCTTTACAAGGTTTTGGAAATGGCTGTTAAAAACTAGGTGTTTCTGGTGTTTCATTTGGACTGAGACTCTGTCAAGATTACTTAAATTGTGCAGGGATTTCTGTGGCAAAAAGCCATGGTGATAAGGATGAAAGAAAATAAACACTATTCTCTGAGTAAATCAAGGCAGAAATGCTGATGCACTGTGTTTCATTAAACTTGACCTCCATCCTCAATATTCTTTTTTTTTTGAGTTTCTTAAGTTGATATCCTCACACAGTTTTGTTAGCCAGCTATGCATAAGGAAATAACATTTGGTCAGCATAGATCATTAGTCTTTGTAGAGCCTATACTGTTGACTACAAAAAACACTCTTGCTGGAGACTGGCTATTAACACAATGTACCACAGGTGGTCTGAGTCTGCAGGACTTGGTCTTGGATCACAAACTGCATCGCATCTGAAGCCCTGCCAGTTACAGTTCTATAATCACATAACATTCATTCTGCCTAATAAAGGCCAAAGCCTAAAGCTACCGTTAGTGTAGTCCAATTTAGTTTTTTAGGAAATTCTGTTCATGTGTATATGCATGCATGAATGAGCATGTGATGGATTACATGCGTCACAATGGAAATTGCTGTAATTCTAGAACAAACAGTTGGTAGTTTGACCCAACAAATATATTTACACAGTGCATGTTGTTTTGCTGTGTGATTAAACTGAATTATGTGCAGTGTTCAAAGCGGGAAAAGATGCTTGTCTGTCAGTTATCATTGTCCAAGAAGAGCATTTACAGATAGATGCTACATGATCATACAATGAACACAAGCACATTCATAACCCTGGCTGTGTTCTCCTACATGTGTGCCTGTATGTGCTTGTGTTTTCATTAGTGCTTTGGAGTTTATATGCATGCCTGGCTTCTGTACATGTTCCTATTTTCACCAGCCTCCTCATTGCCCTCAATGTCAGCCCATGCAGCTCATTAGGGCTAAGGGCACATCTTGACTCTGCCATCGCCATAGCAACGCTAGAATTACACTTCTCTGGGCATCTCAGCCTGTTTCAGCACCCTCGCTTCTCAGGCACTTAGAAAAAATTACATGGACTCTGGGTGTGTTATGTGTGCATTTGCATCTGCAAGCGCCTGACTTGGAATGATGGGCTCTTGGGTGTTTGTGTCTCTGCAGGGTTGACGTGAGGCTCTCTATAGGTGGTGATCTAAATGACGATGACCTGTGCATGGCCTCAGTTATCGTCGCCTTGAAAACCCTGTAAAAGTTGTCTGTCGACTCCAGTAGCTAGAGCCACTTATCTACCTGACGGGATGAGAGCAGAGTGGAGCAGCGATTTGTATGCACAGAGACACCCTGGCTGTCACGGGGTGGGCTAACCCAGGAGATTAAGAACCCGTCGAGGCTTTAGTGTCGGGAAGAGATCATGTTTTGGTCCTAGTGATCAGCACTTGCTGCCACATGACAGCATGATGAACAGGAGACTCAGATGGCTTGGTTGATTTAAATAGCTCCTCACACTCTCCTCACTATTAGCAGGGCCATAGCTACTTTGAAGGATTCCGACTGAGGGAGAAGGTGATATAGTAGTGCAGCAGCATATCTAGAAAGGGGGTGGTTTACGGTAAATGGTTGGAATTAAATTAAAGACAGATAGGCTGGGATCACCCATTATCCATAAAATATAAAATGCATCTTGTGACCATTTTATTACCTCATCAAGGAGGTAATGTGATCGCTTTCATTTATCTGTCCGTCAACACGACTAAGCGAAAACTACTGCTCTGATTTTCTTGAAAATTGGATTAAACAGATATTAGATTAAAAACAGAACAAAGGATCCATTCCAGTGATTGAGGATTTTTCCCAAACGTTGAAACAGTTGATACATTTTATGATTAGCTTGTACCATGGTTGTGTGTAAACATAGCTGCTGTGTTAGGAGTTGTGTGGAAGAGTAAAGACTACATCATTTTGGGTGCTGACAGTTTTATTTACCACTTATTTTTTTGTTTAGTTTTTTAGCGTGCAGGCTAAGGGCCACAATAAATTACTTGAGTGGGTGAGTATTTGAGTGAAAGTGTGGGAGCGGTGGTGTGGCTGTCAGGGCAGTACACATACTCATCAGTACAGAGCTAGGTAAACAGCATTAACTGTGAATTTAAGTGTATTTTTTACCATTTGTTTTCAGGCAGCTTGCCTTGGTTCACCCCATAAGTTGACAACATCCTATAACTATAACATTCACATAATAATAATAATAATAATAATAATAATAATATGATCATATGGCGGAGACTCAAAATGTGTATTGGAATAGTGAGGGGAAATTAAATCAGCATTCATTGGGTCTTGACAGGCGAGTACTCTCTGATTTTTAATGGCTCAGTAATCAAAAGATGAGTAAAGTCAGCTTTGTTATTAAGGTATGTAATTATTTAGTGTTTGTGTCAACCTAGAAAAAGATAAGATCATGTTTCCATCACATTCAAACCAGCACCTTTGGATGTGTGTGGGAGTCTGTGTCTGCTTGTTCCTACTGCATTAGGTTTATGTCCACCTTTGGTCTGCAGTTCCCTTCTTTGATTTGTGCTTCTGTCAATACACCGGGTCTGTTGTAAAAGACCTTTTCTTATTGTAGGTATTTTCAACCCAGTTGACTTTAACTACATGACTGCCAACATGACTCACCCTGCTTTACCCACCCACCTCTTGGCTATTTAAAGAGAAAGGTGATGCCGGTGATGATGAAATAAATATATCCAAACTGCTTTAGGCCAGCGCATTCACTAAAGTTCAATCTGGGTTTTGGAACAGAGACATGAACATCAGCATGAGAGAGGATTTTTCCTTAAACTGAAGGCAGCCATCTGTGTATACAGTGTGAATATCCTTTGTGTTGGCCCTTTGGGGTGTGTGTAAGTAGGCCTTATCCATGTTGCATAATTCTTTATAGGGCCTGCTTTGTTGTCACAAATAGGATTCAGTGTCCACTAGACGAGCACTAATCCAGGGCAACTGTATGTAGGTTTTTTGGTCATATCAAGATTTACAGATTTACAGTATGTTGTTAACTTCTCATATTAACCTCGCCTGACTGGTTTTCTCTCCAGTTCAGTCAGTTGGCAGAGAATAAACACAGGCGTGTGCCAGCCAGAGTAGTAGACTTTAGGGCTTCAGAAATATATAATAAGCCATACTATGGGTAATGAAAAAGGCATTATCAGCAAGCACAATGTATACAGCTTATTATCTTGGCTCAGTCTTTCACAAACTGCCTGCAGAAGAACCTTTTTTGAACCTGATGCTGACAAACATCGGAATCCACTTGGATGGTTGCACAAAGATTTAAGATGTGGATAGAGAAAATGAGACAGAGGGATAATGACTAGGTTATATTGAGAAGTAGATGAATAAAGAAAAATGAAAGGGGGGCATCTCAGTTGGGGAACGATAATGGATCTGAACTTAATCAGCAATCAGAATTAATGTTGATGTAGCTGTGTTTATTCAAATTAATCATCAAGGACAGGGCACCCCCTCCCCATGTCAGAGGAGCGGAGAATTTGTCTCCGCAGTGCCTTGCCAAGGAAATTGATGATGAATTACTCCGTTTATCAACTCGCCCCCATTAACAAGCCTGCTGACGGCCTCGTCTCCATCCCGGCAGACATTTTCTTTGGCATCAGCTGATGGTAATTTGGATCCGGATGCTCTTTTTTTTTTTTTTTTCCTTCTCAGCTCGTCGCCTCAGTGAAAAAGTGAAACCACAACAAGCTTCAGTGGTAATGGCTAGGTGTGATGCTGAACCCTAATGCATTTCACTTAACATCTCGCTGGTTAGATAAGTGGATGAGTTGCAGCGGAAGGAGCAGTTATAGTGAAGGAGAAGCAACAGCATGCATAAATCCCAGGGTGTCTTCTTTGGCAGCTCTGGGTAAACACAGATTAATGTTGTTCGACCGACACATCAGAGAGGCTGTGTGCTTCAATAATCTAGACGTACTTAGGATGTCGAAGCTCTGTATCAATACATTATTGTCAAAGTATTCCTTGATGAATAAAAAAAATAAAAATTAAAAGAGGTACAGATGTTATCGGAAGATAAAAGTTCAAAGCTTAATCAATACAGTTATCCGAACAAAGGTAACTATTTGGCTTAGTTCAGCAAAGACAAGTTGTCAGGCCATGGAGCGAAACTAAATGAAAAACACTGGACATTCATTAACCACTGGCCTTCCCTGAGAGATGAATTGCTGAGGACGACAAAAAAAAGAGGTAGAGAAAGAAAAAGAAGCAATCAAATGAAAAGGTGAGGAAAAGCTTGTGGCGTGCGAAAAATGGCCAGATATCGGTGAGCGCATTTCTTGTCTAGGCTATTCGTCATATACAGCGGGAACGCGAAAGGGGAGAATGAATGGAGGAGTGGAGGGGGGAGCAAGTAAAGGGAGGCGGGAGAGAAGTAAAGGCTGGGGAGTGATGAACAGTTGGCCTATCCCATCAAGGATGCCTTCTAACCTGTGCTGCAAAGAGGGGCATCCATCACACAGGCAGGCGGCAGTGCTTTACACAAATGGGCAGACGTAGAAACACACTGCTCACATGCTGGGCTCACACTCACTAAGGACACAGCGAACCAGTACAGGAGCGACTGGGTGTCATATCACTAACTCTATCACAAACTGGGCCATGGTGAGACGTTCCCAGGTGCCTTTTCGAAGGTGCAGGAAAATGCTATGTTCAATAATAATTTTCATAATTTTGTGGTGTTTTATTTGACAGTGCTGTTAGTGCCTTTAACAGCAGGAAATTGTATTAAAAACATCTACTGGGGCTAGAAATGAAATCATGGCAGTTGTTGCAGCTCCACTCATATAATCATAGACTCTTAAAATGCTCCACCTGCGTCCCTCTATTTACAAAATCACGGTGGCATAGTGAGGAAATGAGTTTATCGTATGTGTGTATATGCTTGTGTGGCTTTTTGTTTTTTGTGAATGTGGTGTGACAGCCATATGTTATGTGTGTAAAGTAGTGTGCGTTTGACCACACACTGGTGCATGCGTTATCTCTGTGCACACATGTCTGCATTTTCCTGTCTCACTGCAGGAATTTCATCCTTGCAGAAAACACCTATATTTCCCATGTACTGCAGGGCAAGCATTTATCTGCACAGCCTGACACTTGCCCAGCTGTGTCAAATGAGCCTCACATGTGTATCTTATGTGAGAACGTGCATTTCACACTTGTGTCTTCGCGTGCGGAACCGACGCTGCTTCATCTGTTTCCTCTACGGTCGGCCTGTTGACGATATGGGGACACGAGTGTCGCTCCTGGCTCGGCAGATGTTGGTGTTAACGCTGCTCGACTGTTCACTCTTAATCATGCGGGCACACGTCAGACACCCCGCTGCTGCAGTTATGGATTAGTCTCTTCCAGCTATTGACTGCTGGTGAAGCTGAAGGCTGTGGAGAGGCTGATAAAGGACACCTGAGTGTGTGTGGCGTGCTGTGGCCACGGCTGGGGTTTTTATTGACTACCCAATCAGCAGTCAGAGCCAAAGGGAGGGCTTGTTAGCAGCCATGTACTACTTAGATGTCCCCATGATGTAAGAGTGTAGAATGTGGGCGGATACATGGGGCTGGGTATGTTTGCAAATGTCACTATGAATTTAAGAAGATAAACACATGGGCAGAAAAACAAACAAGGCACGTCTGACAAAAACTACATTCATTTGGAACAGAATTGTGACTACAACTGGTTTTTGCACAATTACCTCACGTTTGTTACAGTTTATCCCAACTAAAATAATAAGTTAATTTGTGGAATTTCCAAGTGACAAAAAATGTTGATGCTACATATAAATCAGGGGTCTGCGACCTATGGCTCCTGGGCCAAATGTGGCTCTATGGCTCCCCTTGTCAAAAAACATAAGGAGCTTTTTGAAATTAGCTGAATCAACAATCACTTTTTACTGTTGTTACAGGCCAAAATAATTCTAACATTGTCCATCTGCAAAAATGTGCATGCTATACACAAAATAAAATGAATTTTTGACAGCATATAAACCAAAATGTATGTCATACTACATTATTTTCTTGCCAAATTTAATACAAGATACTCAGTTTGCATTTGTTAGCCGTTTGGCTGTTTAGAAGTCAGCCCATATACATGAAAGTTGAGCTTTTTATCTATGACACAGTGTAATTTTGTTTGGAAATGGTGTACATCATTAAAAAAAATGTACAAATCTTGAATGTTTTCTTTATTGTAGTTGTATAATTTCATAAATGCACCAAACATTAGATTACTGTAGTGGAAATACAAAGTTAAATAGTTAAATAACAAACTAATTGCAAATAGCCTACATAGGAATAGCCCCCTCATGGTAAAATGTAGATGTGTTTAATATTTTTTTGGTTTCTCTTGTCACATTTTTACTTCTTTTTCAAGTCAAAATGGCTCGCTTGATTGTAAAGATTGCATATCCCTCACATAAATTGTTTGGAGTATATTCTGTCATTGTTTGATACTTAATTGCACTGATAGAACCAAGAGTACTCAGGCTGGAGTAATGTCTAGTTGGTGTTCTTTATGGTGAAACAACAGTGCCCCACTTTATTAAACATCAAATGATTAGGTTTAGACACTGGAGGCACTTGGTTAATATTGTAGAAAAACTATAGGACTTAGTATGATACAGGAAAAAAGCATCTCTATGGAAAATAGATAACTCATAAAAAAAAAAACCCTGCAATTTTCTTAATTCAAACATAACATTTAAATGAACAATGTAATCAGTGCATTTGCATCATATATTGTAGGTACATGGATGCAATTTCTGTGGTAGTTAAAATATATGCAATGTCCAATAGTCCAAATGGATTTTTATCCACATACAGAGTTGCCATTCTGAATTACATAATGATTTTGAAAAAGTGGAAATCCTATCCTTGTACTTACCCGATAGCATACAGTATTTGAATAATATGAGTAAAGTAGAGAACTGGAAAAAATAATAGTGCAGACAGTCTTTTTTGTGTTTAAACAGAGAACACAGAGGGATGTTTGTTCAGCTAAATCCCCAAACTTTTGTTCTGTTTTATTTTTTTTCCCACCTGGACCTCCAAAACTTCTGTCAAACCACAATCCTAAGCAATGTTGACACACTTCACAAGTTAAGGTTTATTTGTAGAGACAAAGGGAAGAGGTGACAGGAGAGAGCAACTTCTCCACTGAGATGCAGAGAAGCGACACCCTTAGTTAACCATTATTAAAAATGGATGAGGGCATTACGTGTTTTTTTTTTTTTTTTTTTTTTCAATATCTGATTTAGAGTTAATGAGGGAAATTAGAGCGAGGGGAAAGGGAAAAAAGACTGATTGTACTAGGGAATGGGGAGGAAATTCAGCTGTGGTGTGTGGAGCCTTTGTTGCCATGGAGATCAGTGGGGAGGCAATTAGAAATGTGCAGATCGTGTTTGAATGTTGTATGCATAATTGATTAAAATCATCTACAGTGTGGTTACAGTGGTGTTAGCGATGATGACAATGAAAAATCAATACTTCATTTTGTGGTGAATATTAAAGTAAATGTGACAGGGATATGTCTCAGTTAGAACTTAATACAGAAGCCTGTAACCTAAAGCTCTTGTGTGTTGGTGTTTGTCATTTGTTAAAGTATGCCAAATTTCTTTGAAAAAAAAAAAGAATGTTTAAACTGTGGAAAATCAACTCCATAAAAACTATCCTCCCATCCCAAACTAGTCATCTTGGTTTTCTTTTTCCCCAGCTGTCAGCGTTTTAGTGAGAAAATGTTATTTTCCTCTCATACTTAATGTCAATCCTCCGGTGTTCTGTGGTGCCTGCTCTGTTTTTATGCTCTGAAACATCATTGACAGTTTTCGCTTTTGTTGTTGTTTTGGGGTTTGGTTTACTGTGTTGTTGACCTTCATTTGCCCAGGATCCTGCTCTGGGGAATAGTTTTCAGCTGCACTGCTGGCACTTGGTATACTATAAGCACGTTACAAAAAGGGTGTCTGCTGTGTTAAATTCGCTTTCTGTGTGTTGGATTCTCTGATTATTTACCTGCCTGTAATGGGCTCTATGCACAGCCCCACTACTTCCTGAACTTAAAGCTGCTCCTTTATTTCCTGTCTTTCATTATTGGACACACTGATTAAGGTGGTGTACCTGCTACTTCATGTTGTGACTACTGTGGGCAGACACACCTGGATTAATCAGTGTGTCCAATAATGAAAGACAGGAAATAAAGGAGCTGCTTTTAGTTCGGGAGTAGTGGGGCTGTGCATAGAGCCCATTGAGATCAAATAAGTAAAAAGGAATCACATAAACACATACAAGGAATTTGTGGCTGGTTGATGGTGTCTCTCTAGTAAATTATAAATACAAGATGTAATAAAAAAAGAAAAAAGAAAGGAAAGTAAAATAACTCCATGTACATAAACACGCAGTATCAGCTAATATGCATGCAGTTATGTTGTGCAATGTGTCTATTAGGGGAAGTTGTAACTGTTCATTAAAGTGACTGTTGTGCTTGACACAAAGGCAGTATTTCTAGGAAACCACTTAGCATTAATATAAATATATAGTTACATTTTATCATATACATGAAGTGTCTTTGTTGTGATCATGTGGAATTTATCTGAATACAGTTGACAGTTTATTAACACAAGCAGTCAGTGCAATACGTTCATGTCCAAATGACTGTTACATATCATCTGAAATTTTTATGTTGTGTGGTTTATATTAGCGAAATGTAGTGCCTAAAAAACTTTATTTATTAAGAACGAATGCTTGATAATATGGACTTCAAATATAATTATATGTTTGGATGTCATTTAGGACGTTTTAGTTGGAAATGCTGAAATAATTTGGTTGTGAAGGATTGGTCGTATCCACTCACTGGTTTCTTTGTCTTTAAACTACCTAGAAATGTCATGGTGTTAATTAATGACACATTTTATTGCCGGTCTCCACAATATGAAATTATACATAGAAAAAAAGAAAGGTCTCCTTTATTTTTTGCCTAACAGCAAGAGTAAGGACAGACAAAGTACCACTTGGCCTTCAAATTCAATATGCATATTTTTACACAGTGAAATGTTCGGTAAGGGCAGCGCCTCCCTAACATTCTCTGTCTCAGTATCTCTTACCTATTTTATCTTTCTTTCAACACCATGAATTTTTCTGCTCTGATATTGCCTGCCTTCCAGTCAGGACCCTGTCTCCATGGTGATGGGGTGTCCATGCCACTGCCTGGCATTGGCACTCCAGAGATTTGCTGTTTGTTGGGCTTGCAGCCAAGCAAGCCTCTTTGCAGGTGCCAGTGTGTTGCTCACTGAAAAAGTTAAATCCCTGACTGTCACACAGTACTGTTTGCAGCTTGTAGCATTCAAATACTTGGCTTTACAGTACAGACACACTGAGGAAGCTATGCAGAAATGTTTCAGACACATATTTAAAAATATTCATGTCCTTGAGACAGATACTCTGCAGTGGGATTATGTTTGCATGTTTAATTTTTTACTGCTTTCTTTAATTGTATATTACTTTCAAGGCATTGTAGATGTACTTTGAGTTTATTTTCCCCTCTTCAGTGGTCCTGTTATCTTGTATAGACTGTAGTTTATTCAATATACTGTATTTCCTGTAAATATTACTTCAGTGTTGCAAGTGCAGGTCTCCACATTGAGGCTATAGACTTGACAGAACACAATATAGTATATTGTTCTGGAACTGTTGCAAGCATGCATTTTATACGTAATGAGCTGCATTTAACTGAGTGAATTTGGGAAGTGTGTTTTCATGAAATTTTAATCTCTAAAACCATCTTAGTCTAAGTACATATTGATTTACTGTTAATTAAATACATTACACGTGGATTCACCCCCACTGAAGCAGAAACCGAGAACGTGAACACCTATTTGACACATATACTTTTAGTCTGTTAGAGTATAGATCTAATGTAATCTAAAGGTAGATTTTAGTACATCTGGAGAACACAGGGGCAGTTTAATGATGGCAGTATAAAGTCTCTACGATGTCTATTCTCTTTGCTGAATGTTTCCCTAATAAGGATATAACGACATCTTAACACAGTGACAGCACTGACACAGATTTCCAGCGCACTGTAGATAAAAGGGTGTGCTTGATATTGACTCCACGACAATCCTATTCACATCCTCATTAACACAGACAGAATGGCTGTGTGGTAAGACATAGCCAGTGCTTGTGACTCAAAGCGGGGCTCTTTGAATTGTTCTGCTGTTTGTTTGTTTTTTTCTTGCTGTCAGTCCATCTTCAGGGTCTCACTTGTCTCTCTCTCCTTTTTTTTTTTTTTTTTTAATTTCTCTTTGCATAGACCCTCTTGTGTATGAGCATCACTGTCCCATGGTCGATTTTCTCTCATTAAAATCACTGTTGTATTTTTTGTCTAGAGGACCTCTGTTTTCGTGGCTCTTCCATCTGTTATATGTTTGTCACGCCCCCTTGGTTGTATTTCTCTTAAATGTTTTACTATGTGTACATTATTTCCAGTTCCTGTCATTTTCTACTTTTTGGTCAGATACAGTCCTTCTGATCTTGTTGAGGTCCAGGCTGTGGACTCAGAGATGACATGATGGATGTAGCTTTTGTTGAGTCCTTGAATTTTTTGGCTTTAAAGGGGTCATATTTTGCTAAACCCACTTTTATTAGTCTTTGGTACATTTTTTTTTTGTGTGTATTTGGGGACCCTAACAGTTCAAAAAGTTTGAATTTGAACCCTCCAGGTGCTGCAAAGTTATCTTTATATTCATTCCAGCAAAAATCAATTGGATTTCTACCACCCATTTCAATTCCTGCTTAATTTGTTACATTTTATAACTAGTTACATCATGGCATTTGCACATATAAGGTCAAGACTTATGACGAACATTTGTCTGAGTACGCCATAATGTTTTATCAGCAGCAGCGGTTGTATTAAAAACTGAAAATATGTCCAAATTCTGTGCCAATTACGTAAAATGTTCAGTTGTTGGTTGTATTGATGAACACCAGTGGCTGAATGGGACAGAAAGCACAGTCAACAACCTGAAGGGGGTGGGGCATGAAGTGGCTCATTTGGATTTAAAGGGCCAGCGCTCAAAATAACCTTTCCGTTGTCATTATTCAGAAATAGGGTTGAAGATGGACCTGTGGAGTTGAATTAATGAAGAATTCAGACTCAAGCATAGCATTTACAGTTTATGTAGACCACAGGGAAATGTTTTAAAATGCATAATTCCATTTAAAAAAGCAAAATATCACTCCTTTAAGTAAAATTCCCACACTACAAAAAGTCAGAGTAGGTTCATTCAATGTTTAGTAAATAAAAACAACATTTACTTAACAAAACAGATTAGAGAGTTTCATTATGCTATTATTATGAGCTATTTTGTTGCCATGTAACAAATGGCCATATGTTTTATACTGCAAATTATACAGTATAACCCTAATGCACTTTTGCTCAAAGTGCCTTGGGACAAAATCATTAGTTGTTTTTCTCCTCAAAAACTATATATTTTGTTTTAAAATGCATAATTCAATTTAAAAATCAAAATATCACTCCTTTTAGACATTTTATGAACAGAAAATGGATGCAACATTATGGCTGTCATGATAATTTCATCATTGTGAAACAGCATTATTAACAGGCCAACGGCAAGGGAATGAGTCAACCCTGACAACCTCTATGGTATGGTTCTATGGTTTAGAATCACATTGTAGCATTTAATACATAAATACCAATTCTGTCCAAAATTGTCTATGCAACCAGTATTCATTTGAAATGTGCAGATTATCAGTGCAAATATTGCACTAATGTTGTTGTTGATAGTGGTTCTTTGGAAACTGTCAGCGTTACAGCTGTGGCCAAAACTGTTGGCAACAGCACAAATTGACTCTCTGCATAAATTAGATTTATTTGCCAATAGTTGTCTTTGAAACTTCTGAAAGGCTTATAATTATTTTTCAGCGTACCTCAGAAATGCATGAGAAAAAGAAAAAACTGTTGCAGCAAAGCTTGTGAAAACAAAATTTGTGTCACTGCCAAAACTTTTGGCCACAGCTATAATGCTGACAAACTCCAAAGAGTCATAAACAACAGCAACAGCAACATTAATGCTGAAAACCAACAAATAGCAAATTTTTGGTTTGCCCACTTTAAGTTGAAAAAGTGGAGTTTAACTGAGCGGAACTTTGTGTAACTGATTTTTCTGCTGCTGGTCATATAGTCTCATTACGCAGAGACCTTTTCGCTGCAGATGTCCAACCATACGGGAAGTCTGATACTTTGCCAAAGCAGCAGCAAAACACACATTAGATATTTGTTATGTTATTGTGAGAAGTCTGAAAACATTTCCATGTCATTATGAAACTGTGATTGGAAAAGTTGTCCTATGGTGGGCTGGTAAAGTGTATCTACTATGGTAATAAATATCACAGTGTTGAGCTCCTCAAAATCACTGCAGGGGAAATTCCATCACTGCAAGAGTTATGTAACATTAATGATATGTATTTTAGTATACATAAATCTTTAAAGTTCAAATTTTATATATAGTATTAAAAAACAGTTTCCTTAAAAGCAGGCTAACTTTTGCTGCTTACTTTTAATCAGAATCAGTTTCAATAGGAAGTTATCGATTAAATTTCCAAAAAAGATGTGTGTGTGTGTGTGTGTGTGTGTGTGTGTGTGTGTGTGTGTATGTTGACATAAACCGTTTTAACAGAACACACATAATCACAGCCACTTGCCAATGCAATCAGTGTGTGTGTTTCTCTATAGCTTGTTGTGATGGCATTTGAAAAGGTGTGGGATAATGCCTCCTCCGTTGACATGAAAATTGGATTTGATCCTGTAATAGCAGATTAGGAGGATGGATTCGATACAATAGCTGAATAGACTTTTCATCACCAAATAGCAGTTGTTACAAATAGTTAAAAATGCTTTCCTCCATCCACTCATGTGTACCATAATACGCAATTCTCAGACTCAGTGTATGCTGTCAAAACATACTTGATACAGAATACAAACACAATGCTGCAGTCCAAAACATACTGTTAATATTCACAGACCTCGAATCTAGGTCAAGGTGGTGAAGTCAGTGTAAAAATAGCCACATTAGACTGAATATTTTTTGTAGGGGCTAAATAAATAGACAGAATAAAGACATTTTCAATGGATAGATTTGATACTATTATAAAGGTCTAGACATAATTAAGCTAGGAGCGGGCAGACTTTAAGCAAGATGTCTTTACTACACAAAAAAAAGAAAAAAAAACAAACAATTAAGATAACTTGATGAGATTTTTTTTTCTGTCTTCAGGGGCTAAAGCAAATTTAAAGATACATAAAAATAAATACGTAGTTATATAGATGCATTACTGGATATACCTGTACAAGGAATATCATTTACTTACATTTGACCTCTTCCCCTTTTTTTCCATTTGTCATTAAATGCCTCTAAAAATTCACAGACATATCTTAAATTTGAAGACATATCCATCTCTATTGACTAGTTTAGTACTGACTTTCAAAGGCAGTGCAATTTATTTGACTGTTGGCCCAGGAGGTTTTGGGATTCCACCAGTTCGTCAATTTTTCAGTCTGTCTTTCTGTCAGTCAGCAGTATTACACAAAGATACAAACCTTGGTGGAAAAGTAAGACATACTGTAGGTGAGGGGCTAACCCTTCAGTTTTGAAACAAATGCATAAAAATGGATGGAGGCTGGTGTTCTTTACCTTTTCTTTCTTTTTTAACATGGCAGTGCACTCAGCAGACCTAGAATTGACAATAAATAAATAAATAAAAAATAGCCATTGACAATCAAACCTGAAGAACAGTGGACCGTATATGTATGTGTGAGTCTGTGTTTATATACAGTAATGCACATATAATGTACAGTATATGCTCATAAATACGGTACATACTCAAACATTACTTCTGGTCACCTTGACATTGTCATCTCTCCTCTGCACATTGACAGCTCCCAACTGTGATCTGCTTCCCCTCCAATCCCTCTCTCCTCTTCCTCCCACTCTCTTTCCTCTTGCATCATCTCAGTGTGCGATAAGTCGCCTAAGCACCTCATTATGCATGTTGCCGCTGTACACGCTTCATACTGTGACATGCACAGATTGTTAATGGTAAAAGATAGTTTGTGCAGAGGGTGGTGAATTGTGGGTGGATAATGATCGCGATGCTGGGGAGGGAGGGGGGTGCGGGAGGGCGGGGGTACTCCTCCATAAATCAAGTGTGTCAAATTACAAGCCTGTGTT
This sequence comes from Sphaeramia orbicularis, assembly GCF_902148855.1. Classification (NCBI taxonomy): domain Eukaryota; kingdom Metazoa; phylum Chordata; class Actinopteri; order Kurtiformes; family Apogonidae; genus Sphaeramia; species Sphaeramia orbicularis. The sequence continues at coordinate 20,615,238 of NC_043974.1, read as the reverse complement.
ACATGATTAGCATCTACATAATGAGAGGAGTTCATTAGCTGCTTTTATTAGCTCTGATTGGACTTTCCGGATGCCATTTTGGAGAAGCTTTCAGAGTTTATGTGCATATATATTTATGCATTTAATGTCACTGAAGGGTACACTGCTGTGCATGCGTGTTGGTTTAATTCTCTGTGAGATCTCTTTGAGTGTGTTTTTTGGAGCTGAAAATAAACAGTAAATGCTTCCATGAAGAGGTGTGAGTTTGCACAAACACACCTATGATGTGTGGTTCGTAATTCCTATACACACATGCACATGCAAATCACATGCCCCTGTCCCGAGCACACCCCGCCCAACCCCCCTCTGCGAAGCATCTGCTCGGTTCGGAGTGTGTGCTCACCTCAGCATGCCAGCGCAATCCACAGTCGCTAAATCCATTTAGTCCATATGGTTCTGCCACATCTCTGCTTATGTGCATGCAGTGTGTGTTGCTTACCTGACTGTGCTTTTTGAAATCCTTCTCAGAGGGTCAGCCTCTCCAAAACCTCCCCCGAGATCACTTAGGACGCCTCTGCTCTCTCCAGCAAAGATTTTACATCTGTTTAATACTCTTGCTCCTTGTGTCTGCTTTCTCTGTCTTCTAATTGCTTGTCTGCATTCAACCTACGGACAAGGTGTTTCCTATTGATAATTTAAACTATAGAATTTATTGGAAATTATAATTAATGGAAGACTGTTATTGACTGTGAAAGTTTCCCCACAAATGTCTCCTCACTTTGTCTAATAGTAATGTCACCCAGTTGTACAGTGTCCAGACATGGGCTTGTTTTATTGTGAACATGAATACTTGTTGTAAATTATTCTTAGGATTACTTGGATGTTAAAATTTCAGTCCAGTTCAGGGGAAGATAAACAACTGGTGAGAATACACAATATACAATTAGAGTCAGGGGACCAAACTTCAAAACTTTTGGACTAAAAAAAGTATCGATATTGCAAGATCCAGTGAAATCGAGCTTTCCACCTAAAATATTTTTCAACAAAATCCATGACTCATAGCAGCAGGTGTCAGTAAGTTGATTTGAAAGGACCCTTTAAATGTGTAAAAGCAGAAAATGTAGATATTTTAAAAATAAAATGTAAAAAGGCCTGATTTCTTTTTCTTTTTTTTTGGTTGAAATACAATGCAAATGTATCAGTGATATTTTTATATTTTCATTTCATATTTTACAAGTGTTTGCCTGTTTGATTTTCCCTAACCCGTTGTTGGTGCAATTATTATTAGTCTTCCTGCATGATATAATCAAAAATGCATGTCATTTGTAATCAACTCACTACTCAGTTACATGTGTTTTGCTTCATTTCTTGCTGATGCTTTATGGCAGCACCATGTTTGCAGGGTTTGCTTTATATTGGTGTCTCTAAAAGAGGCCTCTTCAACACAGACATGGTATCCACAAGCAGGAACAGAGTAATACACAGACGTATTCCCTGAGTGTTCTTTGGTCCTTTTCCCGCTTTTGTTTTTGTCCCTTTCTTGATCTGTCAACATAGCATAAGAGCAGAATGAGGATATGAAGTGCTAAGTGGCAAGGCGTGACCCTTCTATCCCCTCACACATACACACTCAGACACAAACACCCAGATGCACACAAAGTCTGTGCTTGTATCTCCCCCGTCCTATCCCAGTGGTACCGAGGTGCTATCTCTCTCTAACCTGTCAAGGTTGTCAGGTACTGATGGATGGCAAACAGATAGTGCAGAGGGAGGGAGAGGAGCACCAGGACGTAAACAATGCTTCTTTTTGCAGCCTGTCCTTGTTCTTTCTCAGCTTCCACACATACTTTAGCTGTTGTATCACTTTGTCAGTTTTATATGCCTGCTTGGTCTGTCATTTCAGCTTATTCAGACATTTTAGAATTCATCAGTGGCTCTAATTTCATGCCAGTTTGAAAGGGTTCATTAGCTGGGCTTTCATAGGTATTTGTTTTGATGAGTGTCCTGTGGTAACTGGGTTCAATACAGTCAATGACCTACTGTAATGGTGAAAGGAAATGTAATTATAGTATTTTACAGAGGGTAGCAGTATTGGTTGCTTTTAGCAGTAATGATGCTAGGCTAACAGGCGTGGTTTTATTTAGAGCATTTTAGCAGTGAAAGAGCATGACTACTTCATTTTAATCTTTACTGAGGCAGTACAAAACTGAATATTGTAAATCTTTCTCATTATTATTAGAAATGTATCATAGTGTTCATGCTTTAAGTCCCTGTTTATGCTGACTAAGGATATTGGCTGAACTGTCACATTCAGCCAAGTTAAGCTGTTCAGTGTTCTGTTGTTTTTGTGTGGCGTTTTGAGCTCAGTTTCTCATGTCAGACATTATTTACCTCCATGTCGTGTCACTGGACACAGAATGCAGAAAGTGCAAAGCTAAACACAAGTCTATATATTTGTAGGATATACAGTCACAGAAAAAATGATTAGACCACCCCTTGTTTTCTTCAATTTCTTGTTCATTTTAATGCCTGGTACAACTAAAGGTACATGTGTTTGGACAAATATAATGATAACAACAACAATAGCTCATAAGAGTTAAATTTAAGGGCTGATATCTATCCATTTTCCATGTTTTCTTGATGATAACCGAAATCAGTTAAGTTCTTATATCAATAGCAATGGCATTGTACTGCCAAAAACAGTGCCTGTAGGCATTTCATGTTTTCTTTTCTGTCTGTTTTAGTCACGATACACACAGGAGTTAGTTCTTGATTGCATAACCATTGTTTTTGATGACTTTTGATGGTCTAATCATTTTTTTGTGACTGTAAGAGATCTACTCGCACTTCAAAACAGAAGCTCTGAAAAGAAGTCAAAATGTCTCTCTATCTCTTAAAAGTAAATCAGCTCGCATCACAATATTTCTTATGAGACTAGCAGAGAAAATTAGACTGTGGTTGGCTGCCAGTCTCTACTGTCTGTGGTCAAGTTCGCGCTGAGAAAGGCAAAAACTTAAAGCTGTGTTTTTACTAATTAATGTTTGCGTCACTATTCATACACCTGTGTTTGTGCATATGAACACACACACACACACATGTATTATCTATATATAAAATGCACATGGACATCTGGACACTCCCTGGGAGCAGAGCATAGTGATTTACTGTTTACTGTACCTGTTATTTACAACAGGAGCTCCCCTCCAGAGGTCAACGTGCTACGTCTTTGAAATGTAATTATGTGGCGATTGGTGAAGTGTGGATGTGGCAATTTATGGCTAGCCCTAATAGATGGCAACTATGCCATTCCATCCAGTTCAGGCACCCCCCCACACCCCCAAGGCCCAGGTGCTGATGAGAATAAACGAGGGATGGAGCTATGGAGGTTAAGGCAATAGGTGCTCTGGCTGGTGCAAGGAGAGGGCAGTGGAGATATTTTGTCTGTGACTGATCCCCTAGTTGATACCTGCCATCAGATCCAGGGTTAATGGTACAGATTTGAAGCTATTGAAAGTTTCACACGTTCACCAATAGCTGGGAGATGAGGCCACTTGAGCCATGACCGCACCAATTGTTGGCCGCAATTACACCTATTCAAATCATTTCCAGTTTGGAGAGGCATTTGTTTTCCCTTTTTTAGGTTACATAAGGTATTTTACACAACCCATATCCCCATTTTGTAAAATGACATGTAGCCTGAGAGCTTCAAGGTCACAGCTGGTATCACATGAGAACTAATTCAGCCTGCTGAAAGGGCACTGGCCTAGCAGGGATTGTTTTCCTGTGGACGTAATTAACAGCGAATAAAGATTAGGATTATTTCATTTAGGTAATCTGCCCAGGAGTCCCCAGCCAACAGTGCTCAGGAGAGATAGAGGAGGATAAATTGGTAATGTCTTATAATGAGCAGCTTCTACGGGCATGCTTTGGCCCCAACCAGACAAATAAGCATGCAGTCACCCTATTCCCTTCTCTTGCCATTGTTACAGGGCCCAGAATGGGAAATCATTTTTCCATTTATTTTTTAATCATTTTCTCAATTCCACCCTCCATACTGTCCATGCTGAAAGTAATTTAATCTCTGGCCCACTTCAAACAGACACATTTTTGTGCACATACTTGTGCCTTACCAAATAACCCACATTGGAAGTCTATAGACTTGGATGCATTTGTGCACATATAGAAACAACTGCACATCTCTGCTTTTCTTGAGGGTATGGTTTCATTTCAGGGTGATGTGTCCTTAAGCTGCTTTCAGACTCTTTCGTAAATGTCGTTGCCGTTTACCATTCATGTTACTCTAGAAGGTTACATGTACCACACCCTCTCAAAGGAAAAAGACATCACAAGCATAAAAAACATGGAGGCAAAACAAAGCTATTTTTGGCCACATTTTTGAAAATCATGTTAAAAAAAAAAAAAAAAAAGAAAAATATGTTTCAGTTGAACTTTGACATGGATGACATTTGTTTGGTCTAGCCCAGAAAAGTGTTAGAATGAAAGTGTGGTTAAAAAAGCAAAACCCCTTTGAACTGCATCAAGCTTTCAGACTCCTTTTATCATGACGCCGTAGTTGACACCAGCTTTCCGATGCACACAGGTTTAACAGTGGTTGCATTCAAAATACAACAGCAAAGCCTTTTCAAAGTATATGTTTTCCAGCAACAGCAATCACAGTGGAGTGGCGTCTGTCTGCTTACTACAAAACACTTATGTGCTTACAATTGTATGGACTCTAAAGATTTTTGTTTACCCTATTTTGACAGGTATTAAGGGTATAGAACACACAGAAATGAATAAGTGGTGCCTGTGTAATTTTCTGAATACATGCATCTATGTGGCAGACTTCTGGAGGCTCAGATTTTACTGACAAATAATAAAGGAGAAGAGGTAGGGGTTTGTAGGCACAGCCCCATAAATATTTAAGTACTGGAGGATTATTACAGAGTTGGGTTTTATAAGAAGCCTTGGCTCTGATTGTAGTAGCTTGCAAGGATAGTAAATCTGCACCTGTGTACATTCATATTGACAGTTGTACATATATATTGTCAGAGATTTTACCTGTTTTTGTTGATAATATTTTTGTTTGTTCTCTTTATGATGAGACTTAAGTAAACTGATGACCCTGAATCCATCTTTTTTTGCTTTGTTTGAAGAATCCCAGTCTCTTTTCTCATTCATCCCAGTGACCCTCAGCCCATCCCCAGTGCTGCAGACTGGCTCTCACCATTGTCTTGGCTTCTGTTGGTTGGGTGGATGAGGAAAAATGACTGTGACATTAGCTATTGATTCCACATTAACGTATCGGGCTCCAACGCTGCCCCAGACACATTGATTTCTATTTTTGTTGTCACTGGAGAACACAAAATGTTGAGGCTGTGTTCGTCTTTAAAAAATGGATGGGTTGTCGTTTTTTACAAGCCGCCAGCTCATAGGTTGGTGTTTTCCCTGAGCTAGTGACATCCTGGGTGGATAACCATTATATTATGTAATATCATTAATCTATCTTCACCTTTTCATCTGAACTCTTCTAGTTTTGTATTGCACACACTGTTTAACATCCATGCATAATTTGGGATATATGTACCAGAGATTTTTTTTTTTTCAAAATTTGATTGTCATCAGGTGTGGAGCCATTGTTTTTTGCTAATGTGTCTGCAATCTCAAACATCAACACATCCCGTGGTGAGAGATAAACCAGAATAGGCTCAGGAATACCCCCGAAACTCGGCCAAATTTTGAATAACAGTGAATTATATGCATTCATTCAGCTGTAAAAAGCTTTTCACATATGCTGACATAATTAGCCAACAGCATTTAAATGAGTTGTGTAGCTGCTGTGGTGGGATCATGGTTTTTGTTCAGCATCTGGCTGGTTGTGCAGAGAGAGCCCTGCATTTGGGATAATGGAACTGGTGGCAGGTGGCGATTTGTGTTGGGCATCTAAAAGCCTTTCTCTCCAATGGTTAGTGGAGAAATGGTCATGCCAGGGTGGTCACACGGGAAGACGCCAGGCAGTGAAGGCCAGTTTTACTAGTTAGTCACTTGCCTAGCTCATTGGTTGGTGCGATGATGATTTGGCAGAGTCCAAAATACTGCAGAGCTAACATTCAAGAGTGAAAGCGGTTAATTACATTTGCTGCTGTTGTTTCATGGAAGCTTATTTTTGAGCTTGCACTTTTCTATTGCACTTTGCAGAAGTGAGATTAATGAATTAGCTTTTCAGCACATCATAAAGAGTTGACTTTTCACTCCTGAGAGCAGATGTGACATTGAGTTTGTGTGAGCGACTTCATACTGACATATTATTTTTGTGTAACAAGATCATGAGAATGTCCCTGTTTAAAGACAATGGATTGGTGTTGGAGTTCTAAGTTCCCATTTGGCAATAAGAGAGGTTTGAAAAGGTCTATTCTCATTATTATTGTGAAAAATAAGCAGAAATACTGGTCAACATTTGTAGAACCATAGTTTATTCTTATTTGTGTGTGAAAGAGAGAGTATGAAAAAGTCTGTCATATGTAGTTAAAGTACCCTTCTGGTCATGTCAAAATAATGGCAGATGTTAGTTAAGTAGTTCTGATCAGATTAAATCTGCATATGCACATGAGAGACAAAATCTGATTAGACTTTATGCTTTAAAATATAAAAGTTGATGCCTTTTCAAGCTAAAGGTAATTGTTCATCCAAGTGCAAATAACTAATATGAAAATGACATAAAGACAAAATTAAAATAACTTAAATGTATAAAATATATTTCTTTATCTGGGCATGCAATTAACATGACATGCGTCACCACTTGTACAAGCTGTAGACGAACATGACATGACATTTCAGTTCAAAGATAACTTAATGCCTCTTAAGTCACTTTAACACCAGGAGTTAATTTGCTCTGGTCCAAAAAAAATCAGCATTTCTCCCCTGGTTCAGTTTCTTTTCACATTTAAAAAAAGTAAAATAAAATTTAAAAAATGCATGCGTACCAAGATGCATCAGTGCAAACCACATACAGAATATACACTCCACTTATTAGCCAGCTATGCTTGTGGCAGGAGCAAGAGAGAAAATACCGAAAAAGATCCAGTGTTCTGGGCAAGTGTGTGTCTTAGTAAGAGAAACACTGATTGTGTTTGGAATCACACACTACACTACATACATACTCCATACCTGCAGCATACTATAGTTTATTTTCTACCGCTTTATACAGTGCTTTCTGCTTATTGGCCATTAATGCAGTATACTTTATATTCACATGTCCTCCAAGCGCAACACCATGGAAAAATACAGACATGAACCATAAAAAAATGATCAGTCAGTGGTTCACAGAGGTTTACATTGTGTTTTGACAGAGAAATCTCAGTTAAACTGTTTGATACAAATAAGGTTGTTCAAATTAATTGCTAGTTTTAGTCACTACTTCGCCTGAATGACTACTAATTTATATGTACAGATAATGATTTGTCATGTCTGAAGTTAAATACAATATCCAAGTTATTGTTTAAGCAAAATAAGAGCTCTTAATGTATCGTGGGATGCAGTATATAATGCTGATAACTTGTTCGTCATACTGGAAGGTTTGTCCAGTGCAATATACATTTAGCTACCTTTGGCACACTGAGGGATATACAACAAATATACAAAAAAGTATTCAGTATTCATGAGGGGGGGGTTATAATTTAAGGGGGAAAATTAACTTTAATATTCACTTAATTTGTGCAACTAGGAAAAGTTTCTGTGTTTCAGTCAGCAGGGTGAGACTGTGGAACAGATTTAAAATAGAGTTAAAGCAATATCCAAGCATGAAACAATTTAAAAGGAGGTACAAAGACACAATTTTTAAGAGGTACAGGGATGAGGGGGGTGTTGGGTATCACTGGGTGTTATAAAGATGTGCATGTATGTGGTGTGGTATCTCTCTCTCTCTCTCTCTCTCTCTCTCTCTCTCTCTCTCTCTCTCTCTCTCTCTCTCTCTCTCTCTATCTATCTATCTATCTATCTATCTATCTGTCTATCTCTCTCTCTCTCTCTGTGTGTGTGTGTGTGTGTGTGTGTGTACATACACTACCAGTCAAAAGTTTGGACTCACCTTCTCATTTAAATGGCATGAGATGGACCGCAGATGGCAAACAAGTGCTCAGCATCACTGGGAACTCCTTCAAGACTGCTGGAAAACATTTCAGGTGACTACCTCATGTAGCTCATTGAGAGAATGCCAAGAATGTGCAAAGCAGTAAAAAAAAAGAAACAAAAAACCAAAATGTGGCTATTTTGAAGCATCTAAAATATAAAACATACTTTGAGTTATGTCACACTTTTTTAGACTACATAATTCCATATGTGTTCATTCATAGTTTTGATACCTTCAGTGAGAATCTACAAAGTAAATAGTCATGAAAATAAAGAAAAACCAGGAGAATCCAAACTTTTGACTGGTAGTGTATATGTATGTACACACAACTATATGTGTAATTGTATTATGTGTTTATGTAAATTATATTATATTTGTTCGTAATATAAAGCCAGAAACAAAATGATTTAATAAGTATCATGCATTAGAGTGTAGATATGTTTAGACTAGGAAGCTTATTATTGTTATTAACTGTTTTAAGGAGAAGAGGTGGCAGTTTATAAGTTATACTTCTTCTCACTCATTTTCAAATATGTATTATGTCTTATGTTTAAATGTTTTGTTTGTTTATTTATTTTTCCCCTTTTTTGACATTCATAGTCATATACCCCACACTACACACTAATTGTTCCTTGGTTACAGTAAGTGTACTGGTATTATATTGGATGCCATTTCAAACACAGTCACACACAGTAACATTTCCAATAAAAACAAACCACTTCAGAGTTCATTTGAAGTCAACCACCACCACCACCTCTTTTAAAGAGTCTTGCCCCTGCTGTTTGGGTCCACACCTGAGTGCTTTTACCCACACCTGACTAAACCACCAAGTGGGAAAATGTACTATGTTTTGATTCAAATTAGCTAAAGATTGCTTGTGTGAAAACTCCAAACATCACCTGGTAGACCTCTGTTTTACATATGCGATACAGACTGAAGCAAAAGTAAAGTTGGCACATTCCTAAAAGTTTTTATTTTAACATTTCCTCTGAGTGATGAAACGGGAATTTTTACCAAGAGATTTTTTTTTAAATGCAGCCACATGCTAATATTAGGACTCCAGTAGACACATTGTATACATTGTGGATCACAAATATAAGCACTGATTGACAACAAAAAAAAAAACAGTTACACCTGTTGTTATCGGACTGTATTTGTACTGTAATCTGTAGACAAACCTATGAACTAGGGCTGCACGATTAATCGATTTTAAATAGAAATCGGATTATTTAATTAGGGTGATGTTTAAAAAAGGGTTATCGTCATATTGAACTTAATCTCTCTCATGTCTCTGGGCTACTATAGGCTCCTCCTCCTAACTGTTAGAGCGGTCTCCACAGTCTTTGGTCTCCACATACCAGTAAAAAAATGGTGTTTGCTAAGAAGAGTGAGGAGTTTGTGGTTAAAAATAGCAAGAGCAAGTCGGTAGTGTGGAATTGGTATGGCTTCGAAGTTTCCAATGAAGACCAAACCATTCCTCGCTGCAAACTGTGCCTGAAGGCGGTGTCAGTCAAAGACACCAGCACAACCAACTTATTTCAGCACCTCAAACATCATCACATGCCAGAGTGGGAGCAGTGCACTGCACACAAAAACGACATGCTGACATGCCGACTTCTGTTGTCGTTTGTAGTTTTATCCAAAAATCACAATTGAAAATCGAGTTTTTAGAGGAAAAAATCTGGATTTTTATTTTTGTCCAAAATCGTGGAGCCCTACTATGAATGTTCGTCTTAAAGAAACTTGATCATGTCAATGTTCATGCCTAAAAAGGACCATATATGGCACTAAGTGAGAGATCCCATTGTCTGCACCAGTATGTTACTATATCATTAGAAAAAACTGTATTGCATCTCTGGTGTCTCCTTTTCTCAGTTGTTGGGTGGAAATTTATTCACTGCCTTCACAGTGCCAAAGCCTTGAGTGGATCAAAAGACACCACACCAACACGTCGCACTTTCATGAGAAACACAGTTGAGAAACATTTGTACCCAAGAGTATTTGACTTTGTATACCTCCTCCCCCATCACTCATTGTCCCACCTCCCATCGTTTTGCCCATCCTCTCATCTTCCACTTCTCTATACAGCAGCATCCCACATCCCTAACTCCATCTCTTTTCCGTTCTCCTGATTTCCTTTGAAATTTCCCCATCTCACAGCTCATTTAGTTGTATATCTGAGGCTAAATTTGATCAGGTGCTGAATTCATTTACTGCTTCGTATCTGGGGAACGTATAGTATTGGCTCTTGAAGCTCAAGTGATGGTAAGATGCAAGTTTGTATGAAGAATAATCATGGACTCATATCAAAATGCAAGAAGAAAGAAAGCATATTAATGGGAAAGGAGTTGACAGACAGGAAAATAAGTATGCCAGGTCCATATTCACAAGGATATATGTGTGTGTGTGTGTGTGTGTGTATGTATTTTCCCCCTATGGGAGAAGGAAATGTGGGTGGTAAAAAAGCATCACAGGAGAAAATGCAAGGGATATTCAGCAAGAGAGAAGGAGAAATGATGTAGAGAACGCAGAAAGAGATATAGAGTGAACGGGGTAGTGATTTTGATGATAATGACGACGGTGATGACGATGATGCATCTGTAGCACAGCTGAGAAAGAGAGAAATAGAAGGGGGGATAAGGAAGAGAGGAAATGTCCGCACAATTACTGCGGCTGCCAGAAAGAGGCTAATCAAATGGCACTTGGCACAGCGGGCCTCTGCTCCACGCAGCTGGTGGAGGAGGGAGAGAATGGGCTTTGACAGCGGGGAGAAAAGATGGGAGGGAGGAAGTGAAGACTGCAGAGCAGAGACTGCAAGGAAGAGGGATTGGAAACATGGGAAATCTAGTGTAGAGGGTAAAGCAAAGGGAAGACGCTTACTGTAAAGAAGAGGGCGCAAAATCAGGGCTATCAACTCTTATGAATATGGAAAGACAGCAGAGGAAAGGATAGAGCGATGCTGGCATGCAGAGTAAGGAGAGGGAAGTTTGACGTGCCAGTGAGAGTGAGTGGGTATTTGTGAGGGTGGGAAGTAGGAGATGTCAGTCAGCAGGGCACCATGTTCCTGTTTTTACAGGCCATAGTAATATCTACATTTACACTTAGCAATAAGACAACTGGTACCTAAGAGCTGGAAGGATAATGAAAAAAAACAAAAAAAATACAGGAATGTGAAGAAAATGTTAAGAATGAGTGCTGAAGTAATGAAAATCGGGGTAGCATTTCACAATACTACGTAATGGTAAAATTTGGTAATGTATAAATACAAAGTAATAACTATGTAATTCATGTAATAAACAATGAAAATTTGTGAAGTCGGGGGGGGGGGGGGCATGAGAAAACCATAGAAAACGCCTATGTAAAGATATACTTTTATGTCAAATATTTGAGTGCAGTTTTAATTTATTACAGTTTTAATTTTATATACCTAATATTTGGAACCAATATTCACTTTTAAAGTCTTTGAAAAGGTTCATTAAGCATCTTTGTGTTATTTATGCAATAACTTATATACATTTTTCTAATCAGATTTTATATTTGTTGTGTTTTTTGGCCTTTTATGTTAATATAGTTGGTAGGGCTGCACGATTAATCGATTTTAAATCGAAATCGGATTTTTTAATTAGGACGATTTTTAAAAAAGGGAAATTGTGAAATTGATTTCATGTTTCTTGTGCCTGCAGGCCTGCGGGCTACCGTGCATTTTTTTTTTTTTTTAATAATTAATTTAGTTCTCTTACTTGCTAAATTTTTCATTCACAAATGTAAGTTCTGTAACACAAAACCATATATTATTTATTTTTTGAAAGAAGTTGAACTTTATTTAAAGCTGTTCGATAAATCTGGAAGCAAAAAGGCTACAAAAACCATCAGTATTTGCTCTGATTTGGACATTGTATTGTAGTGTATTTCCCCTGGCAAACTTATGTTATTTTGTTGTTGTATACATGGTTTGTATACTCTACTTCATTCAATAAAGATTTAATGAAGAAAAAAAAAAAAAAATTTCTGTAGGTTCATCACGTAATACCATCACAGATTGTGGGCTGCTCACGAAAATGACATGCTGATTTCTGTTGTCTTTTGTAGTTTTACCCAAAAAACAAAATTGAAAATCGAGTTTTTAGAGGAAAAAATCGGGATTTTATTTTTTGCCAAAATTGTGCAGCCCTAATAGTCTGTTAAAGTGATTAAAATAATAGGCAGATGAGATAGATGAAGTTGTGCTGAAAAAAAAAGATACCAAACATGGGTATAGTAAACATTTCTTTATATAGTATATAAAGGCAAAATGAAAAGTACTCAAAAACAGTCAAAATAGGCTCAGACCCCTAAGGGTTAATAACAGATTTTTATTGTCACTGTCTATCATTGCTTCAGATTCCTACTGACTGCCGTTCCACGCTGCCGGCCTTCATTAATATTAAAATGGACAATCAATAGGGATGGGAATTTCTAGTAGCTCAATTCCTTGGAATCGTTTGCCTGCCTGCTTAACGATTCTGCTTATCGATTCCGCCTTCGTTGTGCATGCGCGATGACGTCACGTGTACGCTGCATTGTTTTGGTCAGAACGTAGCCAACATGGTGTTGAGGCAGAAACGGTCTAAAAAGATGACACCAGGTCCACTTACTTGTCACACTTGCTAAGCTTCCATTTCTTCAACAGGGTGGAATCCCAACAATATCCTCAAACATTTGTCCACAACATGTGAATCATTTACAGGAATGTCACGTATTTGATACGCTACTTAGCGGCGCTTGTGAATGTAGCAGCAGAGTGAACGCCAGGCCCAGTTCGGGTTCCGGTGCGGGCAACAAACGTCGTAACTCCTCAAATATAAGTTTCCGAAGGTAGGGGAAAGGAAATGAAGTGCACAACAACGGGAGACAATCCGAGCTGAGTCAAACCGGTTCCACATAGTAGAAATGTGGCAATAGAGGAATTAGTGAAGCGTCTTAAGTTTCACTTTCACTGCACACCGCTGACCCCCCCCCCCCCCCCGAACCAGGCCCGGCGTCATATGTTATTATTATTTGTACATAGTGTATATGTTATATTTTCTGTGCAGAGATGGAAGTATAAAAGACAGTTAATACAAACACACCCGTTTGTACTCTTTTATTCCCTCACCCAATGGGAATCGATAAGAATCGATAAGGAATCTTATCGATAAGCAGAATTGATAATGGAATCGGAATCGTTAAATTCTTAACGATTCCCATCCCTACAATCAATGTGGAAGAAATTATTATTTTACTGTAATATGTATTGGATGAAAAAAAGTCAGTCCAGTATTTGTATGTAAATGTTGATTTGGAAGTCTGTTGCCATGAAAATTTGTAGGTAATATTCCTTTAATGCTTAAACATTCGGTACGGTTCAATTAAATCGTGTGGGCAGTGTGATTTTATGCTTTAAAGTGAAGACTAAGTAGTGTTTGTGCTGCGGAGGCTTGGCGAGTGTGTGTTTATTAGTGTCTGAGTCAATCGCGAGCCTTGAGTTTAATAGAACGAACAGGAAAGCTTAGGTGATCAAAGCACAGAGAGAATCTTTGCTGGCACTCGGCAGCAACAAGATGGCCAGTCAATGCTAATTTCAATAACTCTTTAATTATCGGTGTCAGAGCTCCTTTGGATCATTTTGCGCTGTGTGAGCAAGCAAGACGGAGAAAGGGAGAGGCAGCAAGATAGGAATTCTCAGTACTAAAATATTAATGCAGTATGAATGACGGGAGATGCAGTAGGTGAGAGGAAGGCGGTGCTGGAGGTGGAGGTGGAGCAGCAGTGATAGAAATATTTCTTCTGTAATATTGATGCCCAGAGTTTAGTGGAGAGGGAAATGTAAGGTTAAAATCTTTCGAACTTACACACTTTTTTTTTTGTCTGTATTTCATCTCAACTCTCATGTGAACTCCAGGTTTTATTTTCTAAAAACGAGAAGAAAAAAAAAATCCTATAACGAATTCTCTCCTTCGTTCAGCCATGATACCCCTCCCCTATCTGCTTTCTTTTCTCCCAGTCCCCCTTCCCCCCCCCGCCTGGATCACACAATGCTGTTTTTTTCATCAGAGGCACCTTGAAACTATATTGAACTACTCATCCAGCCACATGTCACGGCTTGTGCAATCTCAGATGTAAACAAGTGTAAATGCGTTTGTAAATCTGGTTTACAGCAACTCCATGTCCACTTCTCTGGATACATTATAGTCAGATGTGGTTTAATAATGAGGAAACAGGCGGCCCATCAAAAAGAATGGGCTTTTATTGCTCTGTTCAGTACATCCAGTGTCGGGGAGAGTGACAAAATAGCATGAAGAAAACTATGTCGCCAATAAGTATGTACATCAGCATCGCTTTAAACCTGCAAAATATACACCACATTTTATCATAGAGATTTTACACCAAAAATCAGAGCACATATGTTTTTTTTCCATGGTATCTGGCACTTTACCAGCTTTTTAGACCCAATAATAAAAGATAAATGTAGACTTCCCCCCAGGATGTACCTAATGATGACCTCAGATAAATGCAAAAAAAAAATCCTCTCGCTCCGAGCCATCCCAAAACAATGAATTGATATTATTATTTCTTTGTAATTATCTTTTTATTATTTTCAGGCAGCTTTATCTTATCAGCATATTGCATCATGTATATAACTTCTATATGTGTAAAGAAAAAAAAACAGAAAACAAAAACATACTCATACAGGGGAGCAATGACAGAATTGGCAAAAATATACACAGTAACCTAAAATAGAGTTAATGGAAAATAACAAGTATTTTTCCCATTCCATTCTTTCCTTCCAAAAACCCTTTTTTCCTGCATAAGATTAACACTGAACATTTAAAGTGTCTCGCATGAACCAAGGGTTTCATAGAAGCACCCATATCGAAGTTTTTAAGCACAAACCCAGAGAAAGAGGACATTTTTTCCATTCACACTGACAGTTATTAAACTAAAAACAAGATGGCTGAAAAGGATGGCTAGTGTAGAGTTACTCCCTGTTTCTGTGTGATTTGGGTTTATCCACTATCCCACCCTTTTATAAGACTAGCTGCAGTTCCTCCCTCATGAATTCACACATTGTAGAAGTGGACAAGATTTCAATATTTTCATCAATTATTTCGCCCCAAAGTCAATATAAATATTGGCCGCATTTTTCACAAGCCCATATCTTCGGAATATTCTGACATTAAAATTGCATTTCCTGGACACGTAGATCAGGAGAAAATTGACTTTGTTTGAGGCCTATCTCTGTCTCAGCAATAAACTCCCGAGAGATGTCACAGCACAAATCTCATCTGAAGGAATGAAAAATGACCAGGAAAATAAAACAAAAGATGATAATGATGAAACTGAGTTACTCGTAAAAATGAAAGGTGATACCATTATATTTTGACCATATTCATCCACACAGCATTCTCAACCCTTCTGACCATGTCCACTTTTGCAACAGGGAGTGAACTATTTCATATAATTGACATATTTCTATCTGAATCTCCTTGGTCTGTATATTGAGTATCTTTGGTGTGTCCCATTTGACATCACATATGAACTAGAAGACATACATTTCCTTCAAACCAGGAGATGTTCTCTCTCTTTACTGTCTTCCTAGTGTTGCATTTTGCAACATTCAAAGAACAAAATTACTGTTGGATGTTATTCTATACAGTAAAGAAAAAATATTCCTACCTAGCTATTTTACACATCACTCATCATAAAATCAAAAAGAGGTTAAAAAAATAGCAGATAGAACAGTAGCTGCTTTTCCATTGATCCTCAAATTGCATGCATAGAACTTGTGCATAAAAATGTGCCTAATAGAAAAATGACAATTTTGCCAAAATTCAAATTTTTTTGCGTTGGCAATAGGTGGTTTTTCAAGCACAACACAATTGGTATATCACGCAAAACTGCAATGGGAAGACCTTTTTTCTGCAACTAGAGTCACATGAATAAAAAATAAATAAAAAAATAAATAAATAAAAGGATGTTGATGGACATTACAACAAGCAAAGAAGAAGAGTTTTAAAAGAAACATGGCGCGGTATGTGTGGACACCAGGAAAGTGAAAAATATTTGAATTTAGTATGGGATAAAGGGGTAATATATAATAATAATGAATATATCTGTAAATCAACACGATATTTGCGTTCGTTGCCATGTTTATGGAATGACTTGTGTGATCTCGTGATAATAAATAATAATATATCATCACATTTGTGATTTAATGGAAAAACTGACATTTCACACTTCTGTTTTTTTTATATTTAGTAAATATCGGTAATTTTTTGCGCATATGTCCAATGAAAAAGCGACTATTGTCATGTTCACTGCCACTTATAGTTGGAACCAATAAATAACCATGCTTACTGTACAGTCATGTGACTTGGGTATGACTGTCATCTGTTGCTGATTGTATCCTTTCACAGTGAAGCCTCATCTTAGTGGTTTTTGTTCACTACGAAAGGGGCATTAAAGTAATGGTGCGGCTTTGGATAATATATCTGTAAGTCAAAGAAAGTTATTTTTAGTTAGACAAGGAGAACAAAAAAAACCCTCAAGTCTCATCCACATTATTTAGAAAGGTAAACTGTGGAAAATGTGAAGTGTTAATTTCTTCCTACCATTGTGAGCTGGCTTAATTCTTCTCCACCCACTTGTTTACCTTATAAACCTTTCTTTCATCAGTC
This sequence comes from Sphaeramia orbicularis, assembly GCF_902148855.1. NCBI lineage: Eukaryota > Metazoa > Chordata > Actinopteri > Kurtiformes > Apogonidae > Sphaeramia > Sphaeramia orbicularis. Next base: position 20,598,435 of record NC_043974.1, on the reverse strand, counting down.
TCATTCTTGGTCTTACAATTAATTCACAGTTGTTTTATAGCTGATTAGTTGCATGTATTGTCAAAATATGACTCCTGCGACTTTTTTTTTTTGTTTTTCTCTTGTTATATGTGATGATCATCAACAGTATTCAGCACACACTAAAATATGCATGCTTTTTTTCCCTTGTTAATTAAAGGCTGATGACATCAGTGGTTTTATAAGCAAAAAGCAATGGAAAATAGGTTGCTTATTTGCATATTCAGTGCTATAAGAAATGCATTATACTGACATGAACAACTGGGGGAAAATTCTCAGGCTTCAATAAAATATTTATTTTCAAATGTGGCTCAAATTCTTAGAATGAAAGCCAAGTTACTATAAACATAATGTCAGCAAGTGTGACAAACACAAGGTGAAATTCACGGCAAGGACAATCAAGTGGATAATTATGGTTTCCTGAAACAAGCCTCTAAAATTGCTGTATTTTGTGAACTCGCAGTGAGTCAAACGCTAGTTTGAATGCTATTCTCTGCAGTCTAGTTTTTCTCCTACACATTACCAAATTGGTAAATGTGTGAATATGTATAATTTAAATTTGAGCAAAATTTTAACAGCATAATTAACTAGTTACTAGTTTTATTTGCAGGCACAAACCATTTCAAAACTTGCACTTACTGCAAACCATAGTACAATTTTAAAGACAGTAGATTTCCTTTTTCTTATTAAAAGTTACATACATACTATGTGGTCAAAATGTATTTAAAACTAAATTCTCAACTAAAGTATAAAATGTAGAATTAAAGTATTGTAAAATAAGTAACTTTCTTTCTAATTTTCCTTCATAACATCACATGAACTTCTATATGCATTGCAGCACTGTAAACTGTCATTGACTCTGTACTATAAACAATGGCTGGAGTTGTCACAAAACAGCCTTCAGGTGTCAAATGTACCTTATCTTTTTAGTTCCTCATTCAAGGTTAGTGAGCTGAGCCTCCAGGAACACTTCAGATGTCTACGGCATAAAAAGTTGTGACATTGACACAAGAGTCACAGCGGAGTTACGTCTCCTGCATTTGACAAGGTTGTTATGAGGCCGCCGCCATATTAACAGAAAAGGGAGAACATACATCATTACCAATGCAAAGATATCTTTTCTTTGTGGACTATAAGCCAAGAAAGGAACTTCACAAGCTCTCCAAATAACCACAGGCCAGAAGAAAATCATCTACACTGCAGAATACACAAAATAAAACACCCACATGCAGTAACTGTGACTGCCCACATTGCTCTGTGTGTGTGTGTGGTTTCACTGAAGCAGCAATACTCTTCTAAGCCTACAGAAAGTCAGGGGGAGACATGGAATGAGTGGGACAGATAGGGCCTGATGTCTAATTAACGTACTGCCTTCAGAGGATGTGTCCTTAAATCCAAGGCAAATGATGACCACTGGGGAGAGGAAAGCGAAGAAGAGAAGGAGGGTGCAGTGATGCAGAGGACGAGGGTGCTGAGATGCGGAAAGTACCGCTGCCACTGTTCATATAAAAGCAGTAGGCAAAAGTGGTGGCCATTAGTGCTGACCAATAAATCAGATTCTCATCTTCGCTGTGATATCAGCACTTAGAAGTCTTCCATAAGATGCTGCACATGTTTTGCCAGTTGGTGGTGGCGAGTGTGTTTTGCAGTGCTGTTGTATGCTAGGGAGGCAGCGTGAAACACAAGGACACAAGGTGGCTGGTGCAAATAGCTGGCTCAGTGATTGGAAGGAGTCTGGACTCACTGGGGGCTTCAGAGATGCACACTGAATAAGGTGAAGGCCGTCATGGAGAATTCAGAGTATCCTCTAGCAGCTGTAAAGGACTTTACTTGGACTGGACTTATATGCTATGATTACTTTACTACAACTATATTAACATACATATATATATATATATATATATATATATATATATATATATATATATATACACACACACACATATACAGGGTGGGGAAGCAAAATTTACAATGAACATTTAGTTGTTTTTTCTCAGCAGGCACTACGTCAATTGTTTTGAAACCAAACATATTGATGTCATAATCATACCTAACACTATTATCCATACTTTCTCAGAAACTTTTGCCCATATGAGTAATCAGGAAAGCAAACGTCAAAGAGTGTGTGATTTGCTGAATGCACTCGTCACACCAAAGGAGATTTCAAAAATAGTTGGAGTGTCCATAAAGACTGTTTATAATGGAAAGAAGAGAATGACTATGAGCAAAACTATTACCAGAAAATCTGGAAGATACTATTAAAGAAGAATGGGAGAAGTTGTCACCCGAATATCTGAGGAACACTTGTGCAAGTTTCAGGAAGCGTGTGAAGACAGTTATTGAGAAAGAAGAAGGACATATAGAATAAAAACATTTTGTATTATGTAAATTTTCTTGTGGCAAATAAATTCTCATGACTTTCAATAAACTAATTGGTCATACACTGTCTTTCAATCCCTGCTTCAAAATATAGTAAATTGTGCTTCCCCACCCTGTGTGTGTGTGTGTGTGTGTGTATATAAATAAATAAATAAATATATATATATATATATATATATATATATATATATATATATATATATATATATATATATATATATATGTACATATACTTGCTGCTGTAACATTTTTTTAATACAGAATTAATTACTTATTGAAATTCATTTACTTTTTTTTTTTCTTCCACCAGTCTATTGTATTACCCTGTGGGGATTAATAATTCACAGCTTGACTCATCTCTTCTCATCTGAAACATCAAGAGTAAAAAAATAGTAATTTCAATTACACTGGCCAACAGCAATTCTGACTATGTATGACAAAGCATCTAAATGTCAAAGAAATAACACAAGCCAAACCTCATTATTTTGCCTTTTCTTAGTTTAGAAGAAAACTAAAAAGAACAGAAAATCAAATGTTAATTCTTGTTGTTATAATGTCTTATTTGAATGAATGTTGTGTTTTAATTGTTTATACATCAGTGTTGAAATTGTTCAGTAAAATCTTGTTCACAGTAATTTATAACATGTGATGTAGTTATATTAAATATTTTGGGATTTCTGTTTGTTTTAAAGTAAAATTACACAGGACCTTTTGTACTCATAGTATATCATATGTCCTAATATGTCCAGTAAAAGACTTTTTCACAAATCATATTGCTATCACAGTACTGAACAGTGTGATCACACCCCCCATATTGCGGAGAAATAGTTTCCATTAATAAATGAGGAAACAAAGTGTGATGTGATCTGTCACAGGCTGACAGATGTGATCATGCTTCCACTGTCAGCAGCAGCTGTGGAGGAAAAAAAAGTAGAATACGTTCAGAAGACAGAAAAGATCCTGATTCACCAGTATGAGGAGATAACACATCCTCTGCAAATGACACTCGGTGACCCAAGCCAAACATTTCTGTGGAAAACACCTTTATGTGACTACTTAATGCTACGCAAGCACTTGAGGGGTGTATGTTGATGAAGGTTTGTTCCATGCTGAGGGGAAATTCTCTGTGGTACATTCACTCATTTTGAGTGTAAAGCAGGGAATCGTGTGCTGACAGTTAGTGCGACAGCACAAAATCCTCTGTACAAGATAGAAAAACAAACTCACCAAGACACAGAAGACATACAGGAAGAGATGGAGAGGCAGGGACAGAGGGAGCCAGTGAATTAAAGTCTTTAATTAGACCAGACACAGAGTGCTGCCTGCGTGTATCGCACAGGCAAGGCCTGAAGGGGGGAGTATAAAGGGAAAGTCACTTTCAAGCTCCACTAAAATAATGGGGCCCTTGTGGGACTAGGCAGGGGGTAGATGTTTTTATTTATTTATTTATTTTTGCCTTATTTCTGTGCATGTGTTCATTTTAACACAAGCCTCCTTCTGTTCAACCTGTTTCAAGGTTGGCTTAAACAGCTGAAGTCATCACTATGGACCATGAGGTTAATGTGCCACTTTTAACCATTATTATCCCGAGCAGAAGCACACAGAGGCACACACAAACAGACCTTCTTACTTAGCTTGGTGTCATATCAGTCTTGTGTGGCTAAGCAGGCTGTTCAGTGAGTTGTGAAATTGAAATGCAGCCTTGGTTATTAGACAAACAACCCATCGCCCGTGCTGCTAGTTCACTGTCAGTAGCCACTGTAGCATCAACTAACAACATAAGTCATTGGTTGATTAACTATAGCTGCGTGCATGGTATATGTTTCCGTGTACATAAGCCTCAGTGTAAGTGTATAGGCTTGTGTGTGTGTGTGTGTGTGTGTGTGCATTCACCTGAGCATGAACACCATATACAGTTTATCACTAAGGCCACCAGAGTGCCAAATATAAATTCTTAGGAACAGTATAAATGGAAACATGACTTTTAGTTAAATAATGCATTTAACTTCATTAACCTGCAGATTGAAATAAAGAAAAACATTTACATTCCAGTGTGAATGTGCAGTATCCCTACAGTATATGTCCTGTATCCATACAACCACTGAATGAGCAACTCCAATAGCTTAAAGAAAACTCATAAATCATTTAATCTTAGACAGTGTCTTGTATTGTAACCATTCAACCTCTGAAAACACGTTGAGAGCAGGGTTCTCAAATGGCTCAGGTGGTGTTTGAGTTCTTTTGTGGAAGACTTGTGTGCATGGTTGTGGAGTCTAGAGGTCCATTCTCAGTTCAATAAAGTGTTGGACCATTTTCGTACCATATACAGTATTTCTACAAAAATTGGAAAATAATCCAAAACATCCACAAAGCTTTAAAAACAGCATTTGCTGAAGTGGACCGGGAACCCACTGCAGTCGTTAAATCTGAGAAAAGTCCTTGTAATTTGATTTGATGCTCTCCATGTTGATTTTCCCTTATTTTGGCTTTGGTGGTGCCCAGAATTAATTGGCTACTCCACCTAAGAGAATGTGCTGGAGCATACAATCCCTGTGCTCAGTCATGTAAAACCCAGTGTTTGATTCACTCAGTTCAGTCATTTTAGCAAATATCCAACTAGAAATAACCACATAGTAATGTAGTCATTTGTCAAATTAAATAGCCTCTGATTTACATCTACACATTATGTAATTTCAGGTGTTGAACTTACACATTATGGCTACTCTATCCACATCTTAATGCTTGTTGTAAGCTGTAGACAGCCACATGTCATAGTCCAAGCTCCAACCACAGATGAGATCATAGAATTGTATTCTGTCCCACTGAGTAAGTGAGGAATTGATGCAGCTCAACCTGCCCATTCCACAAAATTATTTCATATTTAGTGTTGAAGATTTATTCATATCAATCTGGGCCTGTTAGGGACAGAGCACTGGCAAGAATCGACTTGCTATTGCAACATTTGGTTTGCTTTCCTGTTTCTACTATGAAGTATCTCTGGAGCTGGATGGATCAGCTTTACCTTTCAACCCACGATTTCTTGAATTGGGAAAAAAAAAAAAAGGCAATGTGTCCATTTGTTCCTTACAAATTGCTTCTTTTGGTACTAGCTTTGTCCTCCTACTTTAAATTAAGCTACAAGCTGTTGTTTCTAGCTGTTTCTATCCAGTGTGTGATGTTGCAATATCACCTGCACCTGTTGGGAGTCGGCATTGACTCCTAAAATGAGAATAACGCCAAAGTGGTGACAGTCACTATATACAAACCACGTGTTGTGACGGTTCATACTGTCCTCCAAATATAACTTTTCTAATAACCTTTAAGACATGTCACAGCAACATCATGTGACACTTCTGACAAAGGCTACAGGAAGTAACTGAAACAAGTAAAGCAGGTAAACAAAAAACCTACCCCAGTCTGATAAATGAATTACCTACCATCCAAACTATGAGGTCACACCAGAATGTGTCGCTTGTCAGATGGTGTTGAATTTAAATGCATTGGCCATTCTTCATATTTGCTTCATATTTTCACCAATGACAACCTATGTTTTCATGAGCCATTCTCACACATCACAGCATACAATGCCCAAGGAGGTCAGCATTCTTTTTTTTTTTTTTTTTCCCAGTTATTTGTTTTGGCCAGGATGACTCAAATGCTATCTTCTGCTCTGTAATCTAATATTGCAACACAGTTTTACCAGCTAAAGGCTTCTATCTCGGTGTGCATGGTGCTACATCAATTGCTGACAGGACTCTAGAGAGAAAGGTTAGCATTTAGCTAAAGGGTTTACAATACATCAGCAGATAAAATCCCATTTAAGCTCCTCAGTTTTGTTTGTTCTCTAGTCAGTGAACCTTCTGAGTTAATAATTTTACATTCACCTTCAAATGTCAGTGGATAAAATTGATAAGATATAATTTGTTTTTTAAATAAGGATTTTTCCACTGTCTTTGTGTTGCTGCATTTGTGTATTTATGTATTTTTCATTTCCACCTACACTCCCACTGAATTATTCTTCCTGTTGAATTCATTAGGATTCTGCCGATACCACCAGAGGTACAAGTTGTTGGAAAAAGTGTCTTGTTGAAAGGCTTGCCAGATGACCATGGTATTAGGTAGACTGCAGTTTTTGTCTTAATACCCTTTATTTAATAGATTGTAATATGTTGCATACACAATACCAGATTCTCCTACCCTCTCCAAAATCTAAACTCTCATTTGCAAGGAACCAAGTTATTCAGCTCAACTGTGGACAGTTATTCTGTTTCTGATCCTCAGTTCAAGGGGTCACATGCCTTTTACAACAAGTTTTGCTCATTAAAACTCATCCTCAGTTGACTAAAGTCCTTATTAGCAGCATCACCGGTGGTGTTATTGCCTTTGTCAGCACTGGCATTTATTCCTATTTAAACCAACGGTGGGTGTTTTGTTTATTTTATTTAATATTTTTTTTATTTTCTTCCTAAGCTGTCAACTCAACTCTGCATGCCTTTGTTACCAAATGTTCCTTCTTTATCTGTCAGTGACGTCTTCACATGGGCATTTTGGACAGTATCACTAAACACTAAATTTTCCATAGGTTACTGATGGGAAAATTACATGACAAGAATAGTCCTCTTGGTTTTTAATTTTGTCATTATCAGGAACTCAGCACTGCGCTAAGACTTGACCTTCATTTTTTAATGATGGGAATCTTGCTGTTGCTGCAGCCATTGGCTATAATATAATTATGTGCACATTGACACAACTGCACTAAATAACTCTACACTAACACACTACTTCTGGCAATGGCATTAACATCTTATGTACAGCAGGATACCTCTTTAGGCGCTTCACCAACAATCAAATTATACAATTAACAGAAACCACATAAAATACACCACCAGGCACCTTTCCCCCCCAGAAAACCCATTGCATTATTTTTCATTTTCTCTGTGGTTTAATAACAGTAATTTGAGATTAACTGTGCAAGAGTTGCATTTCATTAAATATGTTGAATGTTTCCTGTTAGGCAGTCAGTTTCTATGTCAACAGAACTACTTTTTAATTTGCAGACCATACGCTTTTGTGATTGCTATTTTGAAACACATCTTTTAGAAAATTTAAAAACTTGTTTGTGTCATCTATGCGAGAGTTTCATCCCAGTTCAATATAGAGGAGCTAATGAGCCAAACCCAACCAATACTCACTGGAGCCACAGGGGAAAAAAATCTATATCTCAGGGATGAGGTAAATGTATTCTGGCTGTTTGTTAGCATGTCTAGCCATCTACAGGAAATACAGTAGACTATACAGCAGGCATAATAGATTACAGATTATTAACATTTAACACCCTAACTGCAATGGTTAACAATGACGGTATAATTGACTGTCAGTTTGATCTCATGTTCATCCCAACATTGAATGGGGAAAATGCCTTAAAACACAAGCCTCATGTGACCCATAATGGTAATGTAATCAAATGTATACAATTTGTGTGCAAGTCCAACACGGCTGCAGATGCTCTAATGTTAAGAAGGCCTATTAAGTATTTTGTACTCTGCTCCAAGTTGGCTATTCAGGAGCTCACAAGCCTATCGTTAGTGTCAGTTTATTTGACATTTTCTCTCTGTCCTGACTGAGCCTGAGACTGAACAACCCTCCACTGTGATAATAGTCACCTGCCAGACACCCACAGTGGGAGAGAAAAGAAATGTCTGAGAAACAGGGAAATGAGGGAAGGAAGAAGAAAGAGTGCAAAAGAGGGAGGGAGAGGGAAAGAGATAGAGTGCAATCATGAGGTTACAGCCACAGTGTTTGATATTGCAGTTGCAAAATAGATTGTTTCCAAGGCAACAGACATTTAAAGGGAACTGTTTAATCCCTATTAAGGGATTTTCTTTCAAGAACAGGACTGTGGGATATAGAGGACAGGCTAAACTATATGAGTTACACAACATAACCTACAGTACCAGTTTACCCATGAAGAACACATTTAGTATGCAAATAATACTTGATCTCATTCTTACCAGCTCTGTGGGATGATTTACTTCTTTTTTTTGCCACATGCACAATAATCCAGTCACCTTCAAATGCTGTCAATCATCAGTGCAGCGACGTAAGGCATTAAATTAAACCATGCACTCTTAAAATCTGACCTTCAGCTACATTTAAAGGTGGGGGAGCTAAGAGAACTTAATCAATTGGTCAAATCATATGTACTGCACCACAGTGTTCCCATCAATTTCCCACAAAAAACATAATTATGTTTAAGGTGGTAATCAGTAACTTACATTGTAATAGTATCGCGATCTGGGATCCATTGCAAAACAGACATCTGTGATACATTATGATGCCTGTGTAACTGGAGGAAAAACACCCCCAAATGGCTAAAAATGTCATCTTGTGATATACTCAAACAAAATGGTGAGATCTGATTTAATGAAAACACTAAAAAATAATGTGAAATTCTTATTTGTAACATCTTCAACACTGCATATTGTGTACATTAATCATAAATGTCTGACACTAAAACAGTTGTGTGTTAATAGCAGGTAACACCAGAAACACACAATTGTGTCCTAAACTGCCTGCTGTGTGGTATGATTTCTAGAATATAAGGCTGCTTGGATACATTAGTTGCTTTTCCATTGTCCCTCAAATTATGCAAATATAACTTGAACATGAAAATTTACCTAATGGAAAAACAATTTCGCCAAAACTCTCGTTTTCCGATTAAAAGTTTTTGTGCTGCAAGAGGTGGTTTTTCGGGTGTAGCACGATTGATATATGATACAAAACTGCAATGGAAAGACTTTTTTCCGCAACTAGTCACGTGAATTAAAAAATGGATGTTGACAGACTATACAACCAGTGAAGAAGAAGAGTTTAAAAGAAACATGGTGCGGTATGTGTGGACACACCAGGAAACTGAATCCTTTTTTAATTTAGTAAAGTATAGAGGGGTAATATTTATTAATAATAATAATAATAATAATAATAATAATAATGAATATATCTGTAAATCAGCATGATATTTACGCTCATCGCCATGTTTATGAAATGACTTCTTGTGTCATCTTGCGATGATAAACAAATAAACAAATCATTGCATTTGTCATTTAATGGAAAAATCGACATTACGCATTTCTGTTTTTTTGACATTCTAGTAAATATCGGTAAAGTTTTGTGCATATGTCCAACGGAGAAGCGACTTTTGACAGACAGGATTTAAACTACACTTTGAGTACTTATTACAGATACAATCAGGTCAGATAGTATTTAGACAGTGACATAACTTTTGTGATTTTTCCTCTGTACACCACCACAATAGATTTGAACTGAAACAATTCAGATGTGATTGAAGTGTGGAACTATTTAACAAACATTTTTCATTAACCATTTAACATAGTACCTCCATTTTAAGATTCTGGATGGACATTAGGATGTTTTTTTAATCCTTTTTTTTTCCTTTTTAATAGTTTGTGCTTTGGGTGAACTTTAGGCTTGGCTTTTTGTTCAATGCAGGACACTGTTTTACTTTGTCATCACCTGTGGCACATGAGGAAAATTGTTTTTGTTTAATTCACTGTTTTGAATATCGCATGTAAAAGCCAATGCTAACGGAAGAATTGAACATTAACATGTAAGTTGATGAAGTACATAAAGCTCACCTCAGATAAGGTATTTGGGGTAAAACATTGGCTTGGGGGCTTGAACACTTGATATATGGTTCCAGGAATTTTGAAGCATGTAGAGAAATGGGTAAACAGATGTTCTGGTGTTCAACTGGAATGTAATGGTTTGTATTTAGGATTTATTTGTGTCCATGTCTTATGGGTTAGGGTGTGTAAATATTTGGTTATATGAGTATTAGGCTGTGTTTTTTGTGTGTCCACAGTATTCCTGGCTGCATGACACCTGGGTTCACTTTTTTCTTTTATGCACCTTGGCTGCTTGGATCAGTATAGTAGTCTCTTTTATAGTAAAAAGAAAATAAAAAAAGAAAGAAAGGAAGCAACTGGTTCCCATTTACAGTATTTTACTCACTCAGAAAACTGTCCTGTGTGATGATATTTGAGGTGATGGAATAATTAGTCATTCTTAACCTTTAGTTGAGATGTTTTTACAGCATCCACTCAAACACTGTGTTCTGTTGTTGATCATCATTCCAGAAGCGAAACCATTCCACACTGTTGATCCATGCACGTTCGCTTTACAAATGAAATCCTCCATTGTTGACCGACTTATCAGTTATTCTTACTGAGGGAGGCCTGAGTGCTGGAATGTGGTGGAAATTGGTACAGCTTGACTGTGTGCACACGAATGCCAATTAGTGGAAAAGGGGGAGAGTGCTGCAGAGCTGAATTGTTGTTTCTTGTTAAATTGTGGTTGGTTTAAAACACAGAGATGGTATGAAATAGTCCACATACTCTATGTTAAACTAAATAAAACACACACATATAAAACATGGAATATATTGCAAGTTTTTTTTTTTTATTTTGTGAATTTTATGCTGTATACTTTTTTTTTTTTTTTTAATTATCGATTAGCTTTGTCATCATGGAATGACTTGACCACACTGCAGTCTTGCTCTGCTCAGATATAATAATGAATAAATCCTTCTCTGAATCTATATCCATCTTTTTCCATCTCAATCATCTGCAGAAAATGTGTGAGTCACATTTAGAAAGAAATATTGTGTGCAGGAAGGGGGGCAATGAAGGCAACTCAGATGTGTCCTCCTCATACGATACCTCACTGTGAAAAGCTAATTCGATATTGACGCTGCTGCTCTCGGGGCCACATTTCTGAACAAATGAAGCTCTTTGAATAGCATGATGGCACATTGTGACTCCACCAGTACCTATTAAGTGCTAGAGGAACGGTCAGTGAAACAAAGAACTTTGGCTGCCAGCAAATTAACTAGGCAGACAGCGAATTATAGCCTCTTCATTACAGCATTGCAATAAGTCTATGGATCAATACATACAGTAATCACCAGCTGTGCAAAGAAAGAAGAGTGAGGTGGTGGTGGGAACAATGCTCCTCTATTTCAACTCTGTGCCAGTGGCTGTTCGAGATAAGACTGAAGGTCTAAATGTGTCCACAAATTACCAATACACCTAAAGATTTTTGAAGAGAAGCGACGGGGGAAATGGAGATAAGACTTAGAATTTAGAGTAAGATTTGTGAATGTTCACTGGCCTCCCGATGCAATTTGATTACAATTCACCTTTCAGCTAGATTGTTTTCTAAAAGACTGCACAAGATTAGCTCACTGGTTAATACAAGCAGTAAGAAATTACAAAAACAAACTGCAAAGATGAAAACTGTTCATTACCTTCGCCAAGGAACGGCGGAGGTTATGTTTTCATTGGGGTTTGACAAGATAACTCAAAAAGTTATGGATGGATTTGGAAGAAATTTTCAGGAATTGTTCATACTGGCACAAGGAACAAATGATTAAATTTTGATGCTGATATGGGGGGGGGGGGGTACGTTTAAATCCAGAAATCATCACACATCTAAACACAGTACACATTAGGTATAAACGCAACTCCACCGTCGCTGCAACACTTTTTGCCAGTGTCGTTTGTGTGGCCCAGCAGGTTGTAAAGGCTGAGACCTGGCAGTAATTGACTGCCTTTTAGTTGTTGCTGTTACAGTAAGCACACTATGTTTTTATTAAGGCCGGCTTCAAGTTCTCATATAAGCATCATAAAGCCAAAGAAAGTAAAGTAGAGCATGAGTGAAACTTTAAACAGGGACCTGAACAGTCGATTAATCATCCCACAGTTGTAGTTTGGTTTTCAGTTTGTTTTTACAGCTTCTCTCCATTATCTGCTTCTTTTTTCCATTTTGCCTTTCTTCTTTATGTCCCTATAGTTTCTTTCAGTTGTCTTATTTATTTATTTTTTTTCTGCTAATTTGCTGCATACTTCATGCATACAGCTTTGGGTGTAAGGGGGGTTGTGTCTGTGTGCCAGAGGTCTTAACATTGCCAGGAAATTCAGTTGATGTTTTTGTTTCTCCTTGTATGTTTTGTGTGTGTGTGTGTGTGTGTGTGTGTGAGAGAGAGCTTATGCATGTATTTTCACACAAGCCAAATGTTGAAGACATAAACAAACATTTTCTCCATCAGTTCATGGTCCTTTGCTTATACGTCAGAGCTAGAACAGGACACTAGCCGCTGTCTGCCGACCCAGCAGGCCTGTTTGATTCATGAAGCGGCATCAAAGCTTTCATATGCCCTGTACATTTCCCACTGCTCTCTCTCATCTTGCCGTTGAATCGTTTCTCCAAAGCTGTTGGATACTCTCTGCAGGCTGGATGGCACTTTTCTGAAGCTAATAGAGGATGACTGCACATGTGGGTGTGTTTGGTGCATGCGTGTAAGAAGTGGGAGGTAATGTGATGTGACGAGTGGATCTGCCAGCGTGTGGTCATCTAGATTTTAGATGTTTTCACATGCATACGTTCACACACTTGTCTTATTTCATTCTTTCTTTTCTAATTCCTCTAAAACTACCTAATTAATCCCAATATGTAATCCAATCAGCCAAAAAGCAGTATGTTAAGGTTCATTATGTGTTGACTAATGCGCCACACAAGTTTGGGTGGAGCTATTCATGCAGCTCATCTTATTAAACCTGCTCTCTCTGTGTCTGAGCTGAATCCAATTTAATAACACATGCTGCACTGCACTTTTATTACTGCAATATTCACCAGACGATCTTAAAATGGCACTTTTGGGGTAGCATTGACACATACACAGATTGTATTAGTATTCTGGTGACATTTTATTACCATTTATGATGCAATGCTTGGAGTGTGGGGACCCTTGTTATGAATATCTATAAATCATAACTTGTGTCGTTGCTTTGGTAGGTGCATTGTTACTTATTTACACATTCTCATGTTTCCTTGTGGCAGTGCGTTCAAGTGGCTGAAACTATAGTAGCCTGTCAGTACTGTATAGATGCTCTATCTGAGTGTGGGTTGACAGTCTAAGTCAATAGCATTGATTCTACATGGGTTGGAATTCCATCCTCTTCCTTCATGGACCTCTTCACGCTTTCACGGTAAAGTGCAGAAAAGTGGCAACCTGGCAAGAAAAAAAAAAAAGAAAAAGAAAGAAAACCAAATGTCAGAGAGGGCAAGCTGCTTGACATGTCTACTGCAGAATACTTGGCCATGGAGATTGATATTATTGATTTTCTTATATGGTATAGGTCTGTCACAGTTGTTCCATAATCACTTTATGACAAATACATCAGCTCAATTCCGCCATATTAAAACAGCTGGATGAAACTAACTTACACATTGTATTTCCATCACTGTTTTTCGATGATATTTCACTGCTCAGTTGTTTTGTACGATCTTCATTTTTGAAACAGTGGCCTACCTTTTGTACTTGTCATTATCAGTCAGTAATGTGTTTCACATTTAAGTAAATGGCTTTGCGTAATTATGTTATTCAGGTCGAATTCACTCCATGCAATTTTGCTTCATAACATCTTGACAGCTGACAATAATGACGTTTTTGCTTGTGAGTTCAGTGCCATTCTTCTTCTTGATTAGATGCACTGTTATAACAAACAGCTGTTTGTTACTGTTAAGTTTAAACACAGGCACATTTTTGACTTGAGCACTTTAAATTGCACATGTAGCATTTGATAGCACAACACTTTAAACAAACATATTTGCACATAGAAAAATAATTGCACATGATTGGTTTTAAAAGTAGTTTATTGATGATTTTATTGTCTTTCCTTTTCAGTTTTTACATTCGGTGGCACTAGCATTTTAATTGATGACTGCTTGGCCCTGGAGAAAAAGGGAGATGTAAATTAGTTTCCAAATGGATGTGGTGCAATATAAATGTGCAATATTTAAGTTTAACTTTGTTTAGTGTCTGTGTGTTAGTGGATTTTAAAGTGTTTAGTGAATGGTGTTTTAGTATTTGTACTTACCCTGTCCTTGTGTCCAGGTCTGTCAGTGAAAAGAGTCCCTGCAGGAACGACAGCCCTTAAGAAGGTTCCGGAGGCAGGGAGGCAGGGAAATGTGTAGGAGGTGTTATAGGTTTCTGTTTATCTTTGGTGTTTGGGTTTAGAGTTTTTAGGTATATAGCTTTGGGTTTTATATAGGTTATGGTTGTGGGTTTTGGTTTATGGAGGTTTTAGATTAGTTTTAACTATTTATGTAGATTTGTAAATCCCCTGTGGAGTTGTAGTGGTTCTATCCAGTTGGCTGAACAGTATAAAAGGCGCCTGTTTCCATCAGTTGGGGTTCTGCTGCTGGAGAAGACAGTGCTGCTCCAACCTCCATCTGCACTTTGTTTGGAAATAGAGATTATTGAAAATATTAAAAAATGGTGGACCACGCCATCTCCTGCTTCTGCCTCTTCTCCTTCCTCATTTCACTTACCTCCACCCACTAAATGGCCAGCCTACGTCACAACTGTACATGTATAAGTAAACTATTGTTAGGCTTATATGATACTAGTTTAACAAAAGCAGAGGTGGTACAAGTACTCACATTCTGTGCTTAAGTAGAATTACAGCTACTTGTGTGAAAACATACTCTCGTAAAAGTAGAAGCACTGATTCAGCTACTTTAAAGTAAAAGTAAAAAAAAAAAAAAACAACTTCTCATTTGTAATAAAGTACAAAAGAAAAAAGTAAAATGGCCTTTTTTGCCATGAATGAAACAATACTTATTTAACCAGGCAAAATCATAAAAGTTTCTGTTTTCTAATTCCACAGTGAATGGTACTGACCAGAGTTCTGCACCAGGTCTGGTACCCTACAGTAACTTGCAAAAATATGCGGGGACGGGTTTAAAAAAAACCAAACATACATACATACATACGTACACACACACACACACACACACACACACACACACATATATATATATATATATATATATATATATATATGTGTATGAATTGGCACAGGTATGGGCACGGGTAAAATTAAACGAAGGTAGTGAAAAAATAAGATTCATGGATGAAAATAATTTTCAGGACATTTAATGATGATCATCTAATTTGACCGTGGTTGATCCAGAGCTGATTTGTTTTATTTTGAAGTGAGCTTTGCCTCCGTTTACATCCGACCAAAGACGTCATTGAGCAGCACCTATTAGAGACTTACTGATGGTGTGTGTTTCAGCCAAAAATAAAGGCCTTAAAAGTCAGTTGCTGTGTAGACAATGTGTTTAATCACAGGTCGGGTCGCAGTACTCAGCTTTGCAGGTACAGGCAGAAAAGTTTGGAAAAAGTGGACCCTGTGCAGGACTCTGGTACTGACCCTGGTCATAGCCTGTGCACCTTCTCTCCTCCACTGATTTTTCCTCTGTAGTGTCGTGTTTTACGTACTGTCACATCAGTTTAATTTGAAAAAGTAACGAACCTATTCTGAGAATGGAAGGAGTATAAAGTACAGATATTCATGCAAAAATGTTGGGAGTAAAAGGAAAAATATGCCAGAAAAATAAATATACTTCGAAGTACTTATACTTTGTTACTTCTCACCTCTGACAGAAAGAGACAGAAAAAGTCATAATCGTGGCAGCCGTATTAAGGTACAAGGCAGTAACAGGAACAACAAAAAGGGAATTTTTGAGGCTGTGAAGGGAAATCAACTGGATTAAATAAGATTCCTGGATGTAATGTAGTTTTTTTTTTTTTGTCTTTGAGCCTCTTGTAGAAAATTTTGCAAAGTCATGGCACAAATAGACCCCAAACATTGTCTGATGAAGTATGCAGGACACTATTGGGAACTAGAACTGTGGAGGATTGGTTTCGTGTGACACTGCACTGTGGCTGGGAGTTAAAAATCTCTGTGTGATGCAAGTGCGTGTCACAGTCTAAGCATTGCAGCTCGAAGTGAAATTGTTTCAAACACATTCCTACACAAAACTGACCTCCTCCGTTTGTGGTTCACTCTTACTTGAATTAATGTATGGGTGACCAGCTTGTAAAAAAACAGCTGAACACCTCCTTTTCTTCACCACCTCTTAATTCTGATTGGAAAACTCAAAATGCTCAGAGGTTTTTATTACCTCTGCTGGTAATTACAGTAAGAGCTTATTATTAACATTAATGTTCTGTACGTTAACAACTGTATAATTCTTTTGGGCTGGTACGAAGGGGGAGCCTTTACAGCCAAAACTGGCAGCTCTGCTCACCAACATATAGGTGTCTAACCCAGCTGTGTAGATCAAATTGCACCATATTCATCATCCGTCATCCAGTCTGCATTTATCTTTCTGTCTTTTGTTCTTGCTTTAATAAATGTTTAAAGCCACTCGACTTCTGACGCCACCGTGTAGGAGAACCAGCCTGAAGTGTGCGCACGATGAAAGGATTCCAAAGGCATGTGGATACATGTGGGCAGACAATAAACAGCAGCTTGCCTCATTACATCCTTTACATTCTTAGTGGTTGGTTACCCAGTTGTCTATATGCGGGGAGTATCATTTTCAACTCTTAAAATGATCCGGTACTAAAGGTCTGTCCACCAAATGCCATGAAATCAAATAGCTGAGGAACTTGATATTTAATAAAGATGCTATAACGGGAGGCAAATTTCAAATGAATTTGTTCTTGTAATGTAGTCTGGGGCCTTCTGTGAGGTTAATTGAGACCTTGACAGCACTTTAGTCTGCTGTATGCATGTGTATCTTGTCTTTCCTTTGGCTACAGCGTCAGCTCATGGGGTTTATGGAAGGAGATTTGATCTGGGTAAAAAGCGTATATTCTAACTGTGTTTATGCATGTAATCACAGGAGTGCTACCATGGGAGCAGAAGAAGGAGATCGAGATGTACAGTAAAAGCAGGGGATGGTGGGGGTGGGTGGGGGGCAGATGCATAGCGACAAGCACATATTCACAGGAATTGGAGTGGGCTCAGAGAAGTGAAAACGGAGCAATTTTTTATGTTAGTTTTCTGTGTCTTGAAAGCACAGGCTGAAGTGGGCTTCTTGTCTCTCATGGGAAACTGGGGAGGGGGTTTATTTAGTGCTCTGCATCATGGAGGAGGATGCCTGACTTCCTGAAGCATGTAGGAAATGGAGGAAATTGCTCACCCAGCTGGCAATTTGAGATGGATCATTGTCAGTTTTTAGATAATGCAACAGTGTTACTGGCTGCTGTAGGTTGTTTTTTTTTCTACCTCTGGCTATGAATCCATTAACACAAATCATGATGGTGTTAATTTAAAGATAATACATTAAGGGACATTTAGGGAGATGGTCTAGCGCAACGGTGAAAACTTTCCCCCGCGTCCTCCCCTGTCACTCCTCGATCCTCTCCAATTTTATCTCCCCCTCTCAGCCTTCTGTTCATTAAACAGACATAAACAAAAGAAAGTTTTTTGTTTGCCGCTCATGTCTCTCCGTTGCACGCGGCTCAATCTCGCTGAGCTCATGGAAGCAATCACAAGCTGTTTGTTGCTTACCGTTAACAGCCCATGCTTTGGGAGGGGGTCCAACTTAATACATAATTGAAAATGGTTGCTGTGGTCCACTTGCTATGCTTTTGTTCTTCCTACATCAGCAACATAGGCACTGCCAGGAGGCTGCTCTTGGGGGATTTTTTTTTTTTTTTTTTTTCCTCCTGTCATTTTTTCCCTCCATCTCTCTCTCTCCTTTGATGCTTTTTTTTCCAACAGCAATTCACACTTCAGATGAGATTGCTCTAAATTTCGATTCCAGCTAAAATGCTCTTTTAAGTAGCTGTCTCTATCTGGATGCCATTCCACCCATCCTCTTTTTTTCTGCACCTAAAATGTTTTCTTTTATGTGAGTGCATGCCTCCCATATAATGTGACTGTTTTTTGTCTCTATCATCTCTTTTAATGCTCCAGAGATATAGCAGCTAGTTCATCACTTAACACAGTACTTTTCTGGCTTACACTTTTAGATTTTTTATTTTAAAAATGACTTGAATATAATAATCACCCTAAAACGTATTGCCAATAAAATAGCGAAATATTTCCATGAGAGTCCCTGTGTTTACAAGTCCATGGTCATATTTCAGTATAAGTGCTCACAAATGGACACTATCACCACCTAAGATTGCTCCTGTGGCAAATTTGCTCACCCATGAGATTTGGCTTTCAATCTGTCTTCCAATGGACCACCTCTTTTGGCCACCACCAGCTTCTGTCCCCTGGGAAATGCACCTAGGTCTTGGAGAGATTTCGTTGTAATGGAACTTCAGAATAAAGTAGATTTGATGATCCACCTGTACTGGGGGCCTCTTGACAGTTTGAGTTTGCTTCCACTCCTTCCTCTTTTCAAACCTTAACCTCATTACCTTAGAATGATTCTTCAGCTTGGTGTCTCCAGGGAATCAGGGGTGGGGGGGCAAACAACACAGGTAGTGGAGTGTCACTTTAGATCACACCTCTTGTTGGAAAACCACTTGATTTGTTTCTCCATCTATCAAGGAAGAGTGATGTAAGAGGCAGTTGATTTGTACTAGATACCTAGGAATTTATTTTATTTAGATCCTTCTCGTTCTTTTTGTCAACCTGAAATAAAGCTCATTTTATGCAGATAAATTAGGACTTTTCTGTACATGAATTAATTGACTTTTAAGGGACACAGCATACTGTAGGACTACAATGGATGGGAAAATGCTGAAAGTTATTTGTAAATAAATTGCAGATGCACTGATGCCGATACCAGTATCAGGTATCAGTCCAATACTGAGCGTGTGTACTTCTACTCGTAAAAGTGCTCTGATACAAACAAACCAATACCACTTGACGGCAGCGTGATGTTCACCTTATAGTGCAGCAGGTACGCGACACAGGAGTAATGTCAGCAGTGTGGAGATTTTTCAAAATAAAAGACGGTGACTGAAAGTTACATGAAAGACACAGACGGATATGGATGAAGCATTCTGTCTGTCCTCTGCCTACATTCTGCACATAATTCTGTTCGTTTTCTGGGTGCTCGTGGATGCATACCCAGATGGAGAATATGTAGCAGTACCACCGGGAACCATGGAGGTGGTGGATATTTTCAAAGAGCGACTGTGTGAGTTAGTGAAAAACTACTGACATATTTATGAAAACTACCCTCATCAATATCAACACTAGCATCTACATTAGTATTAGCTCCTCTGTCGTCATCATGTTGGTTATTATTATTATTATTGACTTTTTTCTTTTGCATCTCAAAAACTTTACTCTTCTTCGTGATATGAGCGACACCCCCTGGGGGATTGATTAAGAAACGCTCATTCCAATGCATTAAATGTCAGTAGCAGCACTTGGTTCCAGTCAGACTAATGGCAATGACAATAAAGCACATTTTTTTTTTCTTTTTTTTTTTTTTTACTGATTATTTTATTTGACATACACACATAAACACACATCCAACAAACACAGAGGAAATGTATAATATGTACAGTTTCATTTGCTTCACATTAACTCAAATTCTTTTTTTTTTTTTTTTTAATGGACAGTGTCTTTGTGAGTAACAGTCAGTAGTGTATACTTAATTAACATAGTTCTCATAGTCCATTCCTCACCTTCTCTTCAAGTGCTGTACACATAAGAAGATTTAGAAAAATAAAGCACATTTTCAAAAGTAACTAAGAACTGTAGTGGTATTCAGTACTCATATTGGTACTTGGTATCTACAGGTAATCAAATGTAAATACTTGTACTTGTACTCGGTCTGGAAAAAAGTGGTATCGGTGCATCCCCAAAATAAAGTTAAAGGAATGGCATGGATAAATAAGGTTTCCCCCATGCTCACTGAATTTGGGGTCTGCTCACTGACGGATGTGATTGAGGTGTCACTGTTGTGAGTGTGGTCACAGCTGTACTTTCTATTGTGACAGCTGCAGGTGTTTGTTCGGTTCCTGACAGATGCACAGTGTGTCCTCCCCTGCTTGTGTTCGACTGCTGTTTGATGTGTGTCCGTTGTGCAAACTGCCTGCTTTGACTGGCAGTGGGTGAACAAAAATCACTGCAGTGGAAGGAGGCCATGTGCTGTACGCAGACTGACGGGCATTAGCAAAGTTGTCAACACCTCTTCTTCTTCTTCTCTCCTCTGTTTGAATTGCTCCTTTAATCTGCGTCTTCTAGTCCTGTCATTCTTGCTCCGTCTTTTCTTATTTGCGAATGCAAACTTTCCGCTGTTTTTTACCTGATTGCAGATCCATCGCTGTAAAATTGTTTGTCTCCTAAAAAAATGTTAACAGTAAAAACATTTATGCATGATTGCAATAAGAATCAGACTTGTAATATTACAATCAATAATGTAATTAGTTGTCAAATAAATCATCTTATGAGATATTGAACAGAAATGCGGGGTGCTTACATAGGTCTTGGAAGCCTTAAAAAGTCTGGAATTTTGAGTGAAAGTCTTAATAAAGTATGGAAAAAAAGTTTCTCTCAGTATGCTCAAAGGCACATAATCCTGTAAGAAAAGAAATACATGAGGAAAGCGTATTAATATGATTTCGCTAACTGGTCAGTACTGGAATGATTCTAGTGAAACTTGTTTGTGTCATATCCATGCATTTTTGTGATTTTCATATGTTTTGGAAATGTTTCTGTCAGTAAAACATAATTTACTGCAAATTATTTATTCATTCATTCATACATTTATTAAAATGATCTTTTGTACTACACACAACAGGGACAATCTCAACCAAAAAAGTGGGCACACAAGTAGGGATGATCCGATCTACTTTTGGTCCACCAAAGGTTCTAATTTTTTTTCTACAGTATGAAATTGGGAAGTGCAAAAATTATACTAAGGTTATTAAAAGTCAAAGGTGTCATACTTGTTTTAGTTCAGGTTCCACATTCAGCCCAATTGTGATCTCAAGTAAAATAATAGCATAATCTATAAATCATGACTCCAAATTTAAATCAAAATTCTATTGTAAAGAGTCGGTATCGGATCGGTATCAGATCAGCATTGTCAAAACTAATCCTAAAAAAACTCATATTGGATTGGAAGCAAAAAAAAATCCAGATCGGGACATCACTACACACAAGTATAAAAGTATATAAAGTCAAGGTATTGGGGGAAAAAATAGAAGTTTTGAAAAAGTCTGGAATTTTTATTTGGATTTTCTATTCTTTCCTCAGGCAAGGAAGAGTCAGTGGCCACCTTCAAGGGCAACGAGTTCTTCTGCTACGACTTGTCATTGACGCCCATCCAGAGCAGCACCGATGAGATCACGCTTTCCTTTCGGACTCTGCAGCGCAACGGCCTCATGCTGCACACCGGCAAGTCGGCAGACTACGTAAACCTTTCCCTGAAGAGCGGAGCGGTTTGGCTGGTCATCAACCTGGGCTCGGGGGCCTTCGAGGCTCTGGTGGAGCCCGTCAATGGCAAGTTCAACGACAACGCCTGGCATGATGTGCGCGTCACCCGCAACCTGCGCCAGGTAAACACTGCAAATGTGATCCAGGGCCACCACAGTCGGAGTGGTGTCTCTGTCTGCCGCAAACCTATCTTAGCTGCTTTATTTAACTCTCTTTCGCAACTTCTTACCTTCATCTTTTTTCTCTTTCGCTCACATAGCCTCTTATCCTGCTTCTTTCTCTGCTGTTCATCTTAACAGAAGTTTCTTTTTTTCAGGGTGGAGATGACACTTGTGCTGCTCTCTTTTTGTCTTTCTAGATTTCATTTTTTTTTTCTCTCCCAAAACTAACCAAATATTTATTAGGTAAATAAATACATAGAATATATACACCCATAATTAATTTTCAGTTATGGTGAAAAGAGAATGCAGTCCAAGTGAAAATCGCACTGTGATCTCACTTGTAGTTAGCATATAATTAATATGCATCATAACACAACACAGAATAGACTGTGCACATATATTGTATTGGAGAGCACATTTCTGTACTGTTATTAATGAACAAGTGAGGTAAGTACTGTGCCCAGTATGTATGCACATAATGTACTTAGCTACACAAATGGAATGCACCCTAATTTATCAAAGGTGACAATGCACTTAAACCATTCTGGACAAATTACCCAACACATCTTTACAAACCCTTAATCGTAGCTAATGGAAAACAAAAGAGCATCAGCAATCTGAACGCGTGTGTATGTGCAAAGCATCTACTTGTGTCTGCTTTACTTTTTTTCTAGAACAAATACACATGGAAAACCATTTGGAATTCAGGCCAATACATTAAACTCTGTGGATGCACTGGGTCATCAATTGGCAGTTACGTATACCAGCACTGAGATTCAATCAATTTCACTTACACTCACTGTGCTTACTTCTTCACAATTTTTTGGTTTTTGTAATTGGAATGAATGGCTTGTCAGACCTAATAATAGGCATTGTAAGAAGCACTGAATGCAAAAAAGCTCATCTGAATACATTAACACAAAGATGGTACATCACCTTCTTTGTATGCGCCTGCAAAATCGTCCCCTAAAAGTTGAACGAGACAAAAAAAAAAAAAAGAAACCAATAGGATCAAACTCTTGTACTCGTCGACACAGAAGACATACAGAGAAAAGGCAAACCTCAGTCCAAAAAGATTCTTAATGTGGACTAAGTGCTGTTAAATTATAGTGAGATGCCAACCAGACTGTAATTTCTGTCATAATGCAATAATATTATGAAATATTTCAGAGTGGTAACAGACATGGAAATTGTCTAAGGTTTTGGAGCTAATGTGTCATTAGCCTGGGCTGTATTTGCCTTAGGATAAGGGCAAATGATCACACACAAACAGAAGCTTGGCTCAGACACATCATCTCAGGCACGCGCGTGCACACACACACACACTTTCTCA
Source organism: Sphaeramia orbicularis (assembly GCF_902148855.1). Lineage (NCBI taxonomy): Eukaryota > Metazoa > Chordata > Actinopteri > Kurtiformes > Apogonidae > Sphaeramia > Sphaeramia orbicularis. Next base: position 20,575,255 of record NC_043974.1, on the reverse strand, counting down.
GTTGGGGTCAAATATTTTATGCTGTAGAGCTGTGCATGGTCAGCAGAGTGCGACTGGTGTAATGAGTTTGAGAAGGCAACAAGATTTTAAAGATTTACAGCATGAACTCACCCACCTACCTCCAACTTCAACATAATGGCCATTAGGCAAATGAGAAACACACTCATACAGTCTACAGCAGCATACATGCATGAGAAACTAAAGCACGTTTACCATCCATCTGTCTGTTTATCTATAACATATATTTAAATCCGACATTTATTACATTCTGCTGTAACTGCTAAGATTTTCTTCATTTGTACAGAGAAAGTACAGAATTTACAGAACTTAATTTATTCCCAATTACTGGCTTCAAATAATATGTTAGAGGTAGTGTTGTCTCAATACTGCTGTTTCTAACTATGATTGAATATACTTTAAAAAAATATATATATCTGAATGTTTCATACCATAGGGAAAAGTTAAGATTTCTCGTAAATAATTGGATGAGAGATGACCAGTAGCAGAGGTTGACTTCATCTTACATATATTATAAATGCAATAAACCCTGTAAAAATAATGTTACTATTACTGTGCGTTAACCACGACAGTATCAAATTTAATTGACCTTTGACCCAGATGAAGCTCAGCCTGAATTTTGCTTTTACAGAACATGAATAGCGACTATTTGAATAATTCCTTGGGAAATTATTTCAGATATTTAGAATTAGTATGTACTGGAAAAGCTGTGTTCTTGGCAAACTAAGTGCTGCACTGTTGGGGTGGGGGGACCATTTATATCTACCATTATTAAAGTAATCCATTCTACAGTTAAATATCCTGGTGTAGATGGAGAAAATAAGTACCTAATTAATAATAATAATAAAAAAAAAAAAAGATGAAGATTAAAAAACATTTATTTTACTGATATTACTGGTAAAGAAGGCTGCCTTGATTTCTTTTAAAGGGGAGGGAAGAATATGTATAACCACAATGCACCTGGAAACAACTCTATATGCGCCACTCAGAACTACCGCTACACTTCCTGCATGAGGCCAGGATACTTCCATTAACTTACAAAATGGCTTGAACCCCCAGTGGATCCTTGTCATTGACATAACAGGTATCCTAAGTGTTAAGAGCTCTCTAGATTTACACACACACACGCACACACACACACACACACGCACACACACACACACACACACACACACACACACGCACACACACACACACACACACACACACAGAGTAGTATCAATAACATTGACCACCCCTGACCCTATATTTACTCCCATCTCATGCCCAGCTGATCAATGTAGCCCTTGTATGCTTTGAAGTCTGGTTTATAGAACATGAGTGTGAGTACAAAATCACACTGGATGAATATAACATTGGCATGTTCAATAATACCCTTTTAACACGCTGAAATGCACTTAACAGTTAAGGCGAAAATTGCTTTTTTAATTGATTACAAATGTGTATATTATCGTATTATTGTCATTATTATTATCAAAGCTTATAACAATGTATCATTTGTAATACAACATTTATTTGTTATTATTAATTATACAGGTATTTGCTCTGAAGCAAGTTTTTATATTACATGGCTTCAGTGATTAATATTACATTATACTTGTGTTAAATGAGGGCAACAATCATGTTTTCCCTTAACTGTAGTTCACGAGACCTATGACAGTAGCAATAACAGCATTTGTTTTTCATATGACAGAGTTATAATACAGTGTGCTATTATCCTATGTGTGATATACTTAATTCATGTATGCATTGGAAAACAAAGGCTGTATGTAATGTGAAAAATATTCATTGTTGAGTGATTATAGAGGGAATAAAATACAACAGCAGCTTCCAGTGTCATGTTTTTTCAACAGAAGAAAAATATCTACCACTACTAAAAGCTGTATTTACTGCTGAGTTATAATTTGTCTGTAATTACTTTATACAGTATAATTTCCAGGTCTTATAAAGGAAACGTATAAATGAATGTAACTTAAATACAGCACTGATGCTAACAGCATAATGGCCAATATTTCATAACTTTTTTGTGTTGATAGTTTGAGGATGGAAAACCTTCCTCATTAGAGCTTATTTTTCAACAGACTTTAGACAAAACATTGCAATTAATTTTCCTTCCTGTTCTTTGATTATTTTTTAAAACTTTGCTCCTGTCTTCAAGTTTTGTTTTGTTTGTTTTTTTTTTTTTTGTTTTTTTTTTTTTACTTATTGTCTTTGGTCTACATATAAAGAATTGCAAGCACCAGAAATGTGCACAAAAATTGCAGATTGTAGTCTGCCTACAGTACATGCACATCTAGTCCATCCTAAGAGCTTCTGTAGTCTTAATACATACATTTAATTACATTATCTAATCTGTAAATGTAAACCCTACACCCATAGGAACACCATCATTATTCCCTTGTTGGTCTTATAAGAGCTCTTGTGATACATTTCATTAAAAATAGCCTGTGGTATACCAGACGAACGTTGGTTACACGCTGAGCATATCGTGCGACTGTAGTGGTCTCAAAAGTCTCATCTACTCTCTGTCTGTTGTTCTTAATGGTTCCTGCGATGTCATGCATATCCACCGCTGCATCAGTCCGCTTCAAAATAAGTAAAGCCCACAAGCTCTCTCAAGCCTCTCTCTCTATCTCAGTCTCTCTCTCTCTCTCTCTCTCTCTCTCTCAGCATGTATATATTCTCTGTCTTCCCTAGCAAAAACCTATGAATTTGTCAGCTTTGTGCTGGATAAAATGAAGCAGACAGAATTAGGTGGGTGATAGGGACTCTCCGCCATGAGAGAGGGGAGGAGGAGGAGGGCAGGACAGGGGTATTCTATATGCCAAACAATAGACTGCAGGATCAGAGCTCCCCTTGGTGGTATCTGGCAGTACTGCAGTGTGGAAAGGACTGCTTGAACAGTTTGGCTAATCCCTGTGGTGTACAGTTGATAGGCAGGCAAGGACGCACGCCTTGACCTCTCATCAGTGGAAGTCTTTTCCCTCAATAGGCACACATCCTCCTCACATCCCACTACGCCCAACAAATGCATTGGTTAGTATAAGCACAAAGCCCCCACCCCCCTCCCCACTCCTGCCTCTCTTTGACATGATGATCTGCCATCATATGCTGTACATCTTATAGACTTGAGGACCCCTGACCCACTAGTCTGGGATTCTCAGGAAATGATACATACATTTGACCAGACCCAGTTATTTCAGCTCAGATATGAACTGACAGGATGTTTAAGATGGCTATGTTTTTTGTTGTTTCTATATGTATTGATTATCTGGTCATGTCAGACGCTTCTGAGAATTCCCATACCAGTACATACATTAATATAAATTCCTGCAGGCATATATTTCCCTTTGATCAAATATGCATGGTCTGCAAAGAAATCAGAATGGTATCAGAAATCAAGTATTAACAGAAATGCACTAGTTATCAATAAAACATTGGCCTTAAGCCCTTCTCGAGGTGATCTATCTGGAGTGGTCATCAGCCCCTATTAATAATGCTGAGCTTAGAACGTTGGAGATGTGGGGAAAAAAAGCTGCAGAAGATGTTAAGAAACTGTTATCATGACTTTTGAGATTTTCATCTATGGTAACTCTATATGTCCAGTTTGTAATCCTGATTAGTACTCTGTTTATTCAGTTATTTTGATTTGTACTGTATTTGTCAGACTCTCAATACCAGACTGTGTGTCCCACAAGGAGGGGTATCAGGGGGGAAGGGGGCGGGTACAGAGGGGTGTGTTCTGTGCGTATGTAGGTGTTGTTGAATTTGTTTGTTTATTCTTACAAACTGAAAATCAAAATTAATAAAACCAGTTGATTACAAACAAAGTATTAACAGAAATACCTGAAATGTGTCAAAATTAAATTTAATCTGGTTTCTTTCTCCTTCTATTCAGTGTTTCTGTATAATTTAGAATTAAAAAACACTAAAGAGCAGTATTAAGACCAGTAGAGTAACTACATAGTTTAAGCAACTGCACTTATTAGAAACTCACGTAGAGTGAATATTTGATTAATAATCTCCCAGTGCAACAAATGTGGCTTACAATGATACATAAATATTAAACAGTATGGTCTAAATTAAAGAGCCGCTCTGTAATACATGAATGAGAGCAAAATGCCATTACCCTCTGAAACACTGGAGATAATATTTAATTGTGGTGTTTGTCTTTTGAACATTGAAGGCTTAACCTAATCAGTGGCTTTGTAAACTGATAAAAATACATTGCCAGCATGAATGACAAATGGCATAAATTCAGTCCTTTTGGAAAGAGAAATACTCTCTTCTCTGTGATATTCTTTGAAGACTAGCTTTTCCATGTTGACGATCACTGGAACAATCACAATGCCATGTTTTTATTCGGTCAATGTGTACATTTAACAAATTCTAGGCTCCCACAGGACAACACAGGCAGTCAAAGGAAACACAAGACACACACCAGCAAGGAAAAGGAAGTGCACACTTGTCCTGTATGTCTGTTTTTGTTTATTCAGAAGTAGACAAAGTAAGAGGATGACACAATAGAGAGTGGGAAAGGGGAAGTGTAGTGTAGTGCAGCTCTCTGAGACTACAGAAGTGTGTAAGCAGTGGGAGGACGGGCATAGCTCTGGGAGTGAGACAACATGAGGAAAAAGAAAACAGAGCTTTCTTCTAATTCCCTCATGTGGTTTTTCAGTGAAAAGATCGTCATCTACTGTGTCACAGAACTGGACCAGTGCCTAGAGACAGAGATATTTGAGCTCAATATCTCTGTTTGGTGTCGCTGTCACCATTTCCTCCCTCGATAATATCAACTGCCCTTTGCTTCCCGCTGGCCTGGCTTTTACCTTGATTTGCTTTTTTTCCTCATGACTTCCCCTAACCAACGTTCCCTTTCTTTATAATTAGGGTTTTAATGCCGCCACTAGTTTAATTGATGGATCAAACAGATTTGTTCATGTTCTTTTAGTGCAAAATCCAGGGCCCAGAGGTTCTGGCCAAACATTTAGCTGGTTGAGATGAGGTTTAATCTGCATAATGATGGTTCTCACTAGATTTCACATGCACACATAATCAGTAACCAATATGAACCCCTAAAAGTGGATTTTTGAAATTGACTTGTTGACATAAAACTAAAAACCTACTACTTATAGTGTATATCACATATATACTATTGCTTTCAGCATGAGGGTCATTGTGAATCCACAGCTATGCTTGGGGGTGTTTACGATGTCTAAGACTTAGGTCATCTCTTATACTCAATAACAGATTATAAAACTTCACACACAAACTTTGCAAGCTGGAGAAAGCCTTAGATAAATCTCAATAAGGTTAACACGGTTATTCAGTTGAGCCATCATAACATCAAATTCTTCTATTAGTCTCCATGCATACGTCTCCCTCATGCATAATTGAATAGAGAGGTTTGAGCTGTTTGTATTTATATTCAGCCCACTTTTTCTCTTACTGCAACTGCATACACTCAGTCACTGTTTTTTGTATGGGTGTTCACTGAGACACCGACTAACTCAACAGTTGGGAAAACATTTAGCAGTCTTTGTGATTCATTAGAGCTGTGACATTTTCCCTTCATCTCTTGAAAATGAGGTGTTCCTAAATCTGCTGTAGCATTTTAAGCCCTTCATTAGTTTGTCAGTGACATGCTCTAATGGCAGTTACTGAGATATCACTATATTTATAAGCCATGTTGCCATTGGAAACCAATCAAATGTATTTATTGCATGATGACACCAAAAGAAAGTGGGCCTCTCCCCTTTGATCAATACGCAACACCCAGACACTCCTACCTCTTTTTTCTTTCTTTTTCTACTTCTCTCACCTGTTTTGACTTTTTTTTCCCATGCCATCTGTTGCAGTCATCCCCTCCATCCACTCCTCTTTTTCCTCTCCTGCAACTATCAAAACAGGCCAAAATCTTAAGAGAGCACTATTTTGTTCTTTGTCTCTCTCTCTGTTCTGTTTTTCACTCTGTTTCTCTTGCTCATTCTTGCTAGCAATTTGTCACTTGGCAACGGTGTCTGCTACGCTGTAAGACATTGAATTGCCCATGGATGGAGTACTACAGTAGTTTTGTTAACCCCTTATCTACAGCAAAACCAAATCAAATAATCATATCCAAATAAAACACTGCCTGAAAAGCCTTAATTTAATGGGGGCAGCGTATCAAAGTCCCCTTGTCACTGTATATAAAAGAAAAAAATGTCTGTCAAGTCCCATAAAGGTTTTTGTTTTTCTTCCCCCTCTACTAGCATTCAGATGTAAATGTTTAATAGGGTCAGCGCAATGCATTTTACATAACGACAGGTTGAACCTCTTGCAGCTAAATTGAAAGTGCCACTTAACATGCACAGGTTTGCCAACACATGCAGCATACACTTTTATAGAGATGATAGGAATTGCCATAAAAGGCAGGCAGAGGTAGTGGATTTGTTTGATGTACATAATGACATGCTAACACCCCTGTAATCCTTTCTCACGTTACTGCCAATGACATTTTAAGAATTCCTAATGTGCTCTATTCGCGCTGAGAGGAGATTGGGAACACAGTCATTGTGTGCGTGGGGGTAAATGCATGTTTGAAAACACATTAGTTAAATTCTCTTCTCTATGTGTGTTTTTTGTTTTGTTTTGTTTTTTTCTTCTCAATCCTAATAATGGATCAACATATTGCCTCAAAATACTAACACTTCTTGCTAAATCACTGGCCTGGGTGTTTTATAGCAGCACGTACATTTCGAGGGGGAAAAAAACAGGCAAATTTGCACTATATTTTACCACATTAGCATATCAGCCTGCATTTCCACACTTGCTGATTCCCTCACTCATCAGCCTTATTTAAAACCTACCTATTCTAACACTTCTATGTTTTCTGAGCCCTCTGTTTCACAAATACACACTCAGATAGTGAGTCTCTGAGCCATTAGCACATTCAAACAGGTAGGGAAGGGTAATAAAATATTCGTGAAGCAGAAATGGCATGAGAGTGTTTAACAACCTTAGAGTAAAAAAAATAATAGTAATAAATGCAAAAATGAAAAGAATACACAGAGCCTAGCAGTGTTACATCAATCTGATGGTAAAATAGCATTACAGTGAACAGTTACCCAGCATTTCTTAGGATAACACAGTCTATCCTTCAACCCTGACCATGTTTGGTTCAGATTATGATTCAACTGCTCACGTTAAAACTTACCTAATGAGAAGTGAAATTCTAATGACTTCTGGTTTTCATCCATTATAAAGTCACCTACCACAGGTCACAGTAGCTGGGTTTCCATTATAGTCTTCTGCAAAATAAAAGTGATATTTCTACAATTTCGACAAAGTACTTGTAGGTGTTTCCATTGAAGAGTGTTTGGCTTCTGATGTGTAATTCTAGTAATGTCCCATCTCTTGACATGTCGTTGTGATGGGGTTCCTGAGAATGAAAGGGAAATAATGGTGTAGTCGGAAAAAAAAATATTTTTAAGTGATTTATTGTGCTCGTCTTCCCAAAGTGCAAAAATTAGTGTTCAGAACAAAGTCCAAAAAAAATAATATTTACAATCATAGCGAAAACAGTCGTAATTCTCATAAAATACAGTATAGTTCTCGCAAGACGTTCGTTTAAGGAAGATGGACGCACTGAGTTTCATGCAAAACCTTCAGAGTGTTTGCACTGTAGGGTCTGTTGCATCTACTGCTATTGTAGTGACTGTCTTAAAAGGGTGATATTTTGCTTTTTTAAATGGAATTATGCATTTTAAAACATTTCCCTGTGGTCTACATAAACTCTAAATGCTATGCTTGAGTCTGAATTCTTCATTAATTCAACTCCACAGGTCCATCTTCAGTGATGTTTCAGAGTAATGACACCAGAAAGGTCGTTTTGAGAACTGGTCCTTTAAATCCAAATGAGCCACTTCACACCCCACCCCCTCCAGCTTGTTGGCTGTGCTGCTCTGTCCTGTTCAACCAACAACTGAACATTTTAGGTAATTGGCTCAAAGTTTCAACATATTTTCAGTATGGACTACAACTGCTGCTGCTGACAAACAATATGGCATACTCGGAGAAATGTTCATCTGAAGTCTTGACATTATATGTGTCAATGTTGTGACGTAACTAGTTATAGATATTAAAAAAAAAAAATTAAGCAGGCGTTAAAAACAGGTTATAGAAATCTATTTGATTTTTGCCAAAATGAATATAAAGATAGCTTTGCAGCACCTGGAGGGTTCAAATTCTAACTTTATGAACTATTAGGGTCCAAATACACAGATAAATGTACCACAGACTAACTAAAAGTGGATTTAGCAAAATATGACCCCTTTAAACAAAAGAAGAAGGGAACGTATAATCATCCTAAGGCAAAGTCCTTATTTATGTCATTGGTCACACAGAATGGATTTCTGGGAGAGAATCGTACATCAGGAATTCACCAACTAGTTGTAGATCCAGAATTTCCGAATGACCCGGGCAATGTTTAATGAACTGTGTAATATTGAACCTCTCGTGCCACCAGACTTGTCATGCCCTCGGGAAGCAGTTCCTACACAAAAGCAAGTGTCTATTGCCTGATACAAACTAGAACCACCTGTTCTGAGTCCAGGGTCATAGGTGAGAGATTGGCTTGAGCAAAACCACCGTGCACAGATGTGTGAAAATGTGCAAAGTGTGTTCCCATTACACTTTTGCACTATACTTCTATATCGAAATGTCTCAAAAACCATCTCATGACAGCACAAAAACTTTTTTGTGATCTTTGACCGTTTTTTTTTATTTTTTTTTTACATTTTTATGTTTCCATTACCAGTTTTCTATTGCACAATTTAGATTTTGTTAATTTCTGAGGGTAATAGAAACCCAGCTATAGACTCAGTGTTTTTCCTTCATTTGCCCACAGTAAAAATATCACTTTCTCCAGTGCTAAGGGCTTATTACTTTTCCTTTTTGGCTTAACAAAGTGTATTCACATTTACATACATACAACAACAGGAAGAGAAACGGCTACTCACTCCAAAACATGAAGATCACTATGTTTGAGTCTAAATACAAATCATCAAAATGCAGCACTACAAGCTAAAAAGAGATGTTTAGTATTTGATTTGCATGCTTTTAAATTCCAGTGTTTCTGATAAGCCTGTGGCCAGTTTTATGTTTGTTACTTATTTATGTATTTATTTATTCATAAAAATGAAAAGTAGAGTAAACAACCATGTAAGCTACTAAAAAAGCTATTAAAACAGTTTAGTTTTATTTATGAATCTTTAATTTAGAATCATATAGTGTAAATAGTTGCACACTGGGGGCTGAGATTGAACTTGGCCAGATCTCTGTATGTATAAACAAGGGCCAGCGTACAGACAGTGAGCCTGTCAGTCAGAGGTGGTAAAATAGACACACCAGAGAGAGGGAGTCATGGCCATCTGCATTGCAATACACAATATAGTATCCTCTACTGCTATTCCCACTCACACACAAACACACACATATATTTATAAGCACACTCCCTCACACACTATTTGTTTGCAGTCTTCTCCCTGGCATAATTGCAGTGACATGTATATTTACACCTGAAGCCTGTCTGCCAGTTTCCATTACTTGGAGCCAGACTTCGACAGAGGTGGACAAGAGTGAAAGTTGGATGATTGGAACGAATGCAGAACCAAGTGTACCTGAAAGAGCTATTCTGAAACCAAGCCCAGTTCCCCTCCATCTCACTCAATCACCCACAGCATGATTGTCTTAACAAGGGACACCAGATAAAACTCACATGTACCAAGGCTTGCAGAAATATAGTACATGCCTCCTCTCAAACTTTCAAAAAATGAGCTCCTACTTCTATATTTACTACAGATATTGAATTTTCATGTGCAGCTTTTCCTCACAGCAAAAAGCTGAAATCACAGAGGAATAAAAGAAAAGAAAAGAATGTGAAAATATACACCTTCCTACGGTAGCTCCCTCCTATCCGTCCATTAAAAGACTACATATAAATATTGATGAAGTCCTTTCTTGCATTCATTCATTCATTCATTCATTCATTCATTATCTGAACCCACTTTATCCTCACTAGGGTCACGGGGTCGCTTGGAGCCTATCCCAGCTACTTACGGGCGAAGGCGGGGTACACCCTGGACATTTCGCCAGTTCATCACAGGGCTGACATATAGAGACAAACAATCACTCTCACATTCACACCTATGGGCAATTTAGATTAACCAGTTAACCTATCAGTGCATGTCTTTGGATGGTGGGAGGAAGCCGGAGTACCCGGAGAGAACCCACGCAGACACGGGGAGAACATGCAAACTCCACACAGAACGGTCCCACCCCCTGTCGACTAGTGTTGGAATTGAACCCAGGACCTTCTTGCTGTGAGGCACGAGTGCTAACCACTGCACCACCATGTCACCCTTTCTTGCAGTTATGGAAAATATGAAGCCACTTTTTCAAACTTCTGTGTCAAAACTTGAAGATGAGCAGTAGAATCATGACCAGATCATGCCACATAGTATCTGATCAGTGATTGGTAATTCCAGCTGCCAATCATGCATTTAACCCCCCCACCCATACCGGTCTGAAAACACACGAGAATAGCCAAAAACCTTCATCACAGCAGATTTTCTATAGCCTGAAAACCCAGGGAAATCACGTCTTCACAGACCACTTGAATTACAATATGCTCAAAGGTAATTATTGATTTTTTTTGCCCAGTAATGATAAAAAAAGTATCACACATTGCAGGTTTAATTCAGCCCAAGAATTTCGGCCCGACTTCAAAGATCAGCCATTGTCTCCCCTCCCATTTCCTTATAATATTTGATAAAATCACTTTTTATTACTTATTTCTAAGGGAAATAATTGCAGCTTCAAGGGAGAACGGTCATCAGTCTTAGCACTTTCTCATTTACAATGATAAATTTATCTGGACTGAGAATCTTGGCTCCACTGCACAATCCATTGATCATCTTCACAGCTATGCCATTAAATATTTATCCAGTTTATGCTCTGGTGGCCACAGTTCAGTAATGGTCACCATGACAAGTGTGTAAAAGATCAGCAGCTCAACAAAGGCATCACCTCATCTGTTGGTTACCTCTAGCTGCCATCCTGCAGGTCATCACACACTGACAAAGCCATGTCAACTCCTACACCAGTCTGTGAAGTAAACAGAAAATACAAAGTGAATCCCTATGTGTTATTGTGTTAGCATTAGCTTACCCACTCTCATTTCCTACACCATCCCCCAATATTTAATACATGGAAATTTCCTAGCCCAGGGGGGCCTTTGAGACAGATGCAGCACAAAGTTGTTTGTCTGGGCCCGATGGTTGTTTACATGACTGTGAGCGTCATCCTCCATCAGCAAACATCAGCATTCACAGCCTTCATTTTCCCACATGGGTCAATTACAGAGAGGGTGATGGGCTGTCTCTGCAGGGGTCCGGGCATGTTGGGATTGATGTAAAGTTTTAAATAGCACAGTCTATGAAAGTGGAAATTTACTGTAGTAGAGTATTATTTTTAGTGCAGGCTATAGTTGCATAAAATATATAGTTATATGGTGGGGTGCCAGTGGGGGTGGGGGGTGGGGGGGTAGGTAAACATGATAAATTCATGGCACCCAGTATTTGTAGTGGGCGCAGAGGATACAGATTAGAAGTTGTGAAAATTTTGTGTAAGATTCACTGTATAAGACAGAATGTTAAGTGCCCTCCCCCCCGATACACTGAGAAGATAGTCAATTTCTGTAGGGTCCACAACAATTTCGCTTTTATGGGGCCCATAATTGGTTGCGTTGCCCCTGGTTATATGTATTTGGGGTAGTTTTACATATAAGTCATGCAGTGCTCTTTGTTTTTCTGCATCTGCAAAATATATAGGCCAGGGCTATCCAATCCTGGTCTTTGAGGGCCGGTATCCTGCATGTTTTAGATGTATCCCTCTTCCAACACACCTGATTCACATAATAAGCCAATCATCAAGCTCTGCAGAAGCCTGATAATGACCGTCAGGTGTGCTGGAAGAGGGAAATATCTAAAACATGCAGGACACCCCTGATATAGACAGTAAGTACTTTTCTTCGAGCCTGGCCACCCATCCAGTTTTCTCAGTGTATTCATTACTAAGAAAACAGTTTAGAATTTGGCCAGTCGCTGTGAAATATGCACAATCTATTCTATACCGAACCAATCACAAGTCTTGGGGGTGGGTGTTTTGCAATGCATCATACACACTGACTTCTTTTTGTTGCAAGTCAAGGTCAGTTCCAAGTCTGCAAATCTCTTTACAACTGTTGTTTACTTGATTCAAAAATAAGGATTAAATTACAGATTACACCTTGTCACCGTCTCTTATCTGTGACTGGTTTACTCTGCGCCTGTTAGTCCCGCCTTCATATTTGGATTCAACCCCCGCGATTCCAGACTGATTTCTCATTGAGAAAGATGGATGGCTAGCCAGGCTACTTTTCGTTTTCCAAAAATACACTTATTGGTGCTTTCAGAGAGAGTGATTCCTTCCACAGAGTTAGCTAATGTAGAATTAGCCATGCATTTATTTGCCTCGATCCAGCATTAGCACTGTACGCACCTACACCTTGTGCATTTAGGAGTAGAACAAAACTGGAAAATCCTGACAAATCCTTTGAACCAACTAGTTACCACACCATTCTTTTAGTGGTTTGATAACAAAAATAGAACAAAAGTTTAATTTTCTGCATGATTGATCTTCACAATAGAGCTCCAGTGCTTACACTTTTTAAGCCTATAGTAAAAAGTCTGACTTGTATAACAATTTTGCCTCTAGATCTCCTCCACATCTGCTTTCACGCATGAGTTTCAATCAGTTCACTTGTTTTTCTTCCTTCTGTGCTGACATGTTATTCATTTAGCATTTTTCCCATTGTTTCTTTATTTCACTTCGATTAGGGCGCTTTACATTTTTCATTATTTATGTGTTTCTCTTATTCCATGCGTTTCATCTCTGTATTTACTGGAAAGACTGAACCCAAGATTTCAGGTGATTTAACAAGCCATATGATATGAGAAAGTGAGTTTTAGATGAAGAGGCAGAAAATGTCATTTCAGTCAGTCATACGAACATATTCATGCTTTTCAAAATCATTTTTTTTTAGGGTAAATTCAGTTGTTGTACATCTATTTCAAGATATACACAGTAACTACATTATTTTCTATGTAATTTGCTTCTTTGTCATTTGGTCAGTCAGTATTTATCAGTCGTCACTTTTCCATTGACCCTCAAATTGCGCGAATATAACTTGCGCATAAAAATTTATCTAATGGCAAAAAGACAATTTCGCTAAAACCCACGTTTTTCGATTAAAAGTTTTTGTACTGGCAGGAGGTGGTTTTTTTGGGCGTAGCGCAAATGGTATGTCAAGCAAAACTGCAATGGAAAGACCTTTTTCCACAACTAGAGTCACGTTAATAAAAAAAAAGGAACTGATGTTGATGGACGTTACAACATGCGAAGAACAAGAGTTTTAAAATAAAAATGGTGCGATATCTGTAGACACAGCAGGAAACCGAATAATTTATTAATTTAGTACAGGATAGAGAGGTAATATATATTAATAATGAATATATTTGTAAATCAACACCATATTTATGTTTGTTGCCATGTTTATGGAATGACTTATCGTGTCATCTCGTGTCAATAAATAAACAAATAATTGCATTTGTAATTTAATAGAAAAAATGACACTACACTCTTCTGTTTTTTTTTTTTTTTTTTTGACATTTAGTAAATATCAGTAAAGTTTTGCACAGATGTCCAATGGAAAAGTGAGTAGTGATTGTTTAGTTGCTCCATCAATTTATTCCTCGACAGAAAAATCACGGTAGACCTGTTTTTAACACAACCAACTGGCAGAAAGACACACAGTTGCTCCTACATGCAGGAACTTAGAAAAACATTACGCATGCCAAAATGCAATCTCTCACTTTCTTTTCCATCAGAAATCTTTTCACTCAGTGGAGTCACTTTATCATGTCATTTCAAAGATCATCGGCAATTTTTAAAGGATGAAATTTTCTCCACCTTCCCAAGGCTGATCTGTCAAAGAACTGATAGAGAGATAAGTCCAGACATCAAATGCTGAGGGGATCTAAAACCTACAGAATTCTAACCGTTGCACTTATTAATCTCTCGTTTCTTTCCCTGTGTTGTTCGATGGGCTTTTAAAAGCCTACAGTCATTGTCACCTTTGCAAGGGTACATTTGTCTAACGTAATAAAGCCGTGTCACGCTCCCAGTTGTTAGTCCTTCTTGGCATATCTGCTCTTTGATTTATCAGCTATTGTTTTTGTCAGAGACATGGGAGTGAAGCGTGGTATACATATGCAAATACACACCCACCGTTGAATCTTTAATTTACTTAATAAATGGTGTTACAGAGGTTATCAGACAAAGTGGGGGACTGGCAGCAGCACTTTTTCATGACCTCGAAGAGTGGGTGTACATGAAGCTTCAAAATGGTCCATTAGCCCCAAGGGGAGGACTTTGTTTATGGTCGCCACTTAGAATCAGCCCCCACACTAAAGGCAGAGTATCTCATCCCACATGCACGCATTACTGTATATACTGTATATACACCCCCTCATACAGAGTACATTGTGCATAAACATACAGATATAAAAGTACTGGCATGTGCATATTACTCTCTCTGGTAAACAGACCAAGACAGACTCAGAGTGGTGCATTTGTGTTCAGTTTAACCCGTAGCATCCTAACAGGTGAAATGACAGGTGTCCCCATACATTCTGTCTTTTTTTTTTGCTGTCAAATATGGTCACCTACAGCAGGAGAGAATCTTAGATCTTTCAAGATATGATCAAGATATGAGATGTCCTCTAGATGTCCACGTCGTCCTCAGGGAATACCCACGACACATCTCTATTTCATCTTTTAGTCCTGTCACTGCCAAATGCCTGGAGAATCTTAAAGCACCATAGAAAGCAACATATTACGACTGGCATTGCTTATAGGATATTGCTGTGTAAATTAGCTTCAAAGCTCTCTGTTATGTACCTTTTGGGAAAAGAAACCATCACTTTATGAGTCACACACAGAATTCAACACAAGGTAGGCATAACATGCATATCTATTGACTTAAATGAGGTTTTTGTCTCCCTAGGGGCAGTGAGCATTGCTCCGTATGCTAGAAATGTCCTTAATGACTGAATCAACATTTCTTTCTCTTTCAGGACGCAGCAGATACCAGAGCCGTCAAAGAAAACTTAGATGATTCCTTTCTGTCTTTGTTTCTTTGCTCTTCAAACTTTCAATCTTTCATTCACCAGATTTTAACTCCGGTTTCTTAATGTCGCTGATGTTTCACCATAGTCTACAAAGATGGAAATGCACTGTAGTGTTAAATGTAACACTACTCATCCTCAGATGATGTTTGTTCCTTTTTACAGTGCAATCATTTATTTTCAGTTTTATCTGGTATATGTCATGGTAGTCCATTAAGGAGAACTTGGGGAAAATGCTGCTCCTTTATAAGTCATTACAATATGATTGGCCATGCCCAGTATTAAAAACACCACTTTGAAATGGACAAGTTCTTGCTAGCAGCCAAGCCCACTGACCAGATTAGTCTGTCACAGTGAATCCTAAAACTGATGTACTGTTCCCTCATTCCCTTCCACTCTCAAAACTAGCATCCCTGTCAAAACTACCCAAAACCCCTCTGTGGAAGTTGATTTGCTAACTCTTGTCTCTTTTACTAACAACAAGCTTCCGAATTCTTCCAATTTGATTCTTTTCATTGGTGAATTTTTATTTTTCCTTACCTTTTATGATTTTAACAACTAACACTGTGTCATTCACGGAATGTGAACCATCTGTTGTTTTCTCTACTTAACTTGCGACTTACATACTAACAAATGTATTGTTATCCTTTTATTACTTTATTTTTATGATTTTTAGTAGATGACCCTTAAAATCTAAGTAGTTACAGTTGCTTTCTTTATTTCTTTATTTGGATGTTTTACAACATAAACAAAAGGAGAATACGTTTTTTAGCCATATTTTACTATCACATTGAATTTTTGCATAGAAACAACACCTAAAAACAAGCTGGTTTTTCAAAAGGCAATTTATTTTTTCTTTCCCACTTTTTTGGGGTTGAGGTGTGTTTTCTTGAGTTTAAGGTTTGTCATTTTTTTTCTTTCTCCTCCCCCTGTTTTCTCCTGAAGCACGCAGGCATTGGACACGCTATGGTAAACAAACTGCATTATATGGTAGATATCATTCTAATTGTCTTATACTTTGGTTTGCCCTGGGTTTTCCGTTACCTCTTTCTATTCTGTTTGCTTTACTGAAAGTACAATCCGTCATCAGTTCCAAGGTAGCTGAAAAACTCCACCTCTCTGTTTTTCTTTTAGCCCTCTCTATATATGTTATTGCTTTTTATTGCCATCCAGTTTTCCCCCTCCTGAAAAGAACGGTATACATCCAAAGAGGTCTGCCCAAAAGTGTCAATTTAGATTTGAGAGTCTTATTTCTTTTGCTGTTTATTTTCTTTCCCTTTTTCTTTCTTTTTTTGGTTATTCTTCTCGTACTATAAACACTATCCGTATGAAGAAATAAAGAATCATAATGCAAAACATATTTTAAATTGACTATTACAAAAGTCTTAAAAGTATAGATATATATTGATTTTTTTTTTTTTTTTTTTTTCTTTTTACCCTGTTTCCTCCCAGTTTATTTTTTCAGTAGAACCCTATGAAGTGAGCATACACAGCAGACATCCCAGGTAGACATATGTCCCGCCTATGGTATCTCCAGTGAGAGGAAGTAAAACAAAAATACTTGCCTTTTCTGTCATTTATTTTCCTAAATTTTTAACAACATATGAACCACAGCAGTGAATAAGCCATCTCACTGCGTAGCCTTGGCCAGACCTGTTCAGCTTGTTATAGAGCTATCTAGACTTGCCATCGTGTGGTTTATGGAGTCATGAAGAGTATTTACTACTTTTGATTTAGTGGCCAAAGCCCTCACTGTAAAGTAGGCCTCAAATGAGGGCTTGATCCCATTAGCGGCCTTAGGCTGATTTATGATCAGAATGGAACTGATCTCAGACCTGCACCTGAACACACTCCTTCTCTAACACACACATGTACACACTTAATAAAGTGTTTTACGGTGGCAACAGTCCCTTGAAACCAGGTACAGAGATTACAAAATTAGAAATGCTGATGACAGTTTGTAATAAAATAAAATTGGTAATAAAATAGCAATTGCAGCTTTATTAACCTACAATTTGGGGATGCAAATAATTAGAAGTGTTTATGTAATCATATGTGTTATAAATATTAAAATGTTCTGATTAACATCTTGCAGGGACCTCGCACCCAACACGTAGCATGTAGTCTAGCCATGGTTAACATTTACTTGTTTTCACTGGACCTCTCCTTATTTGTAAATGACACTCTGCCCATTGCTGCAGACCGTAAGTGGACCTGTCTGGAACAATCTGAACTGTGTGTGTTCGATCCCTCATTAACACTAACACTAACTTATATTTATTATACTTTACTGGCCTCACCCCTTGCATGAAGAGACCTTACCCCACTTCCTAGTCTTTTTTTTTTTGGTTGTTTTTAAGAAACAGATTGCATTGAGTATATATGTATATGTATATATCATGGCTAACGTATATACATACATATATCAATTGTCCTAATATAATCAATATGGCCATAAAACATGTTAGCCACACCCTCTTGTTGTTTTATTTCTTCCTTTTCCTTTGATTTCATTTTTTACTTCTAAGTTTAACTTAACCAAATTAACTTACTAAAATGAATAATGACCTCACACCTTATCTTGCTGAAACAAAAGGGAAAAAAATGAAGAGGGGAGACTGACTTTCATTTTTCTTGGTGAATAGACTGATTCCCTGAAGAATGAGTCTGAAGTTGGAGTCCCTGTTTCCAGTTATGACCGACTCTAAAAGTGCACAAAAATCATGCAGTAATTTGAGCTTACTTCAGAAATATTTTGATGCAATTGCAGTAGGGGCATTCAGTAATGACTAAGAATGAATGTTTTCTCCTGTCAGATGGAGGACAGAAATACTAAGGCTAGCATTATGTCCTACCATCGAAGCTAATTACTCTGTTCACCAAGACAGGGATTCCCTCTCTTCCCTCTTAGTTTTCCCTATTCTTTAAAAAACCCTCTCATACCTGTTGATTTCATCCGTGATTGGTGACATTCGACCCATCCTGTCCCACTTGCCCTTCCTAACTTACAATATCCAGCGGTTGTATTCCTGCACCCAGTCTGCATGTTCCTCTCGGCTAGAACGTCTTCCCATCAGCATCCTCACAGGGTGTTCCTGCTGCTCTAGCCCAGCGCGTGTCAGTCTGTTGTACACGTGTTTTGTAGTTTTAAATTATAATTTTACTTTAGTTTTCAATAACAATCTTTTTGCATTCTTGTCCCAAAAAAAAAAAAAAACCTAACATTGAAAGCTTTGTTCCTTTTCTCATTTGTCTGGTGTTGTGGTGCCCTGCAATTATATTTACTTCCCCATCATGTTCCCACTTTAATGCATCCTGCCAGATGGTTTATTTGTGTTTTGTTTTTTGTTTAATAGTCAGTCTGTTTGTGTTGTGTCTAATGGACTCTGTCCTCCATCCCCATACTTCCTGTCATCTTCCCATTTAAGTGCATGGCTTGTGTGTCACCCTGTTAGCTTGGATGGATTCATTTTGTTTCTTCTTAACAAAAACAAACCCTGTCACTTGAAATAACACATTCAGTCCAAATCTGGATCTGATTTGAGCAATCAAAGTGCAGAGGACTTTTAAAGAATCCTCACATCTTCCTACCACTCTGACTAAATTTACTAAAACAAGCGTGTTACTAATCTACTGTTTGAATCAAACCTTTGTTGTAACTGTACTAACAACCATTTTTGTGTCTGACTTTCCCTTACTTACAAAAGTACTAACCGATTTCGTTCACCCTCCAACCCTTTTAATTCTCTTCGGCACACTGCTAAAGAACTTCCCCCTCTCTCTTACCCATCCTTTTGACACCAAAACGGTAAACACCCCAAGCTCCCCAAACTTTATTTATGTATCGGCTAACATAGGAAGGTAGCCCAGTTCCTGAAGATGCAATTTGCCAACAACACATATCATGTTTAAGCCCATCTGTCACTATAAATTACAATGAGCATACAAGCTGCCAGACACCTATCAAAGTCCACCGATGGATGAGTACCCTTTCAATTTCTTCCTGTGGGTCTGACATTGACCTGACTTAATAGAGGTCCGTGTGGGTGGTCTTTTACAAAATGTGTCTTGTCTTGTTAATTGTACTTTTTATTTCACAATGTAACACACTTTCTCCCTATAAAAGACAGTAATCAGATGTAGTTCCATAAAGGGTAAGTGGTACATTTTAAGGTAAGCTTGCTGACTTCTCTCTGCATGGTTAAAGATGTTGAATATGTGACTGTACCGTTAGGTGTCCGTATTTTTTCAGGATGTTCTTTGCAAGTCCAAAAAACGCTGACAAAGAAAGTGGAATGAAGGTAAAGTTTGAATGCTCAAAATGAGGACCGCCTTTGGGGATTGAAGTTACAAGATGATCTGTATTCATGAATAGAGGATGTGCACCATGAGACCGAGTGAATTGCACAAAGTTATTTTCCATTGTATGTGTTGAAAGCCTGACAGAATATAGCTTCAAATACAGTAAAGTGTGAAATTCCTGATTTCCCCCTCCTTTCCTTTCATATTGGGGATATGGCTAGCATAGGCTTCAAGACTTGCTTTGATACTGCTCCTCATCCTCTCAATACCACCTGGCCTCATTCTCAAACACTTCTTTATGGAAGTACTGGCTGCTGTGGATGTAATACATTCGGTTCACTCCGCCTCGTTTCTTTTTTTAAATTTTACCCCAGTCAGCACATAAGTTGCTAGCGTACCAGACTTCAGAAAATCAATACGACAGCAGATGAGATTTGAGCGTTCTCATTGTAGGAAATTGTGTGCAAATGTAGTGAACTATAACAGAGGAAAATGATTAAAGTGAATATAGAACGCTATTGCTTTACCAATAGTATTTTGTCTTCATTACTTACATTTAGCAAGGTTAATTGCGTAATATAAACTGCGTCATCACCACAGAAGTGTGTTTGAAGTTATTCTCCCAGCATGTGCATGGCTAAAATGGAAAATTACATTAATCCCTGCAGTATACTCACTTCTTTTCCTTTTTTTTTTTTTAAATTTAATGCTTGGGACATACAGTTCAGCCAGGCCTAGATGTGCTAGGTTTCTCTGTGCTGTGGCCTGTCGAACTATGCCAAGAGCCGGTAAAATTCAATTAAAAATCAGCATCAGCAAAAGAAGAAGCAGAGGTTTGAGTGAGGTCTACTTCTAAAGTTGTCAAATTGTTAAAAAAGAAAAAAAATAAGAGTAATTTGCTTATTATAGTGTTTTTATTTATTTATTTGCACAAAATAAAAACAACAATGGAAAAAACGACATTCAAACAAGTAACAAAATTGTGCAGGAGAGGTTAGAAGCCAAAAAAGAAGGCTTATATGAATACCTCCCCCGAAATGAACAACACACAAAAAAAAGAATTAAAAAATGCAATATAACTGAAATAATAAACTGAAGTAAAAACAATAAAAATATAATCCACATTACAAATCATCAAATACAATTCAAGTGATATACAGCCTTACATTTTTTCATGAATTAAAGTCCTTTTCAGATGCTTTTTAAACAATGATAAAGTAGATGTTAATTGAAGTTCAGGTCTTAGATTATTCCACAGATTTGGTCCACGATATTTCAGAGAATACTGACAGACTGAAGTTAAAGCAGGAGGAAAAAAATAGCCCTGTTGTTTTTATATATTTATGAAGTGTGAATGCATGAAGTGGTAACTGTCCATTAATATATTTTAGGTCCTAAAGATTATGATTTAATCAAGATATCAGTTTTCCATATGGGAAATAATTGCAGTAGTGCTGTTCCCACAATCAATCTTTTTCAGTATTTTCATGTTTCAAGACATTTCAGTGTTACATTAAAGTAATTACAATTTATGGTGTCTGTAATTTAGATTATACTTTTTTTCTGGAAGACCCTCTCAGAATTTAGATTCAGTATTTCTTGTTGTGATGTAAATTACACGTCTTAACACTGAATAATAAAATGCAAAACAAAAAGAACTCGAGCTGGGAAAATCTTGCTGTTATGTTTTTAGTATTTGATTATTTGAGGGTCACTGAATGCACACTGACTCCCCGTGGCTTTTTTTTTTTGGGCACTCTTCAGCTGCAGACTGTAGTTTTCAGGTCAGAAGAACTAGGATATTGTAGAAAACATCTCCTCTGACTTGTGTTGCAAGTGCTTGTAATGTTAGTTAATGGGATGTTTGTGCAATGTAGTGGAAGCGATGAACTACAGTGAAATCTTATGAATTATTACAAAGTTACCTCAGAGGAAACATTTAGTTTTTTTTTTTTTTT
The DNA here is from genome assembly GCF_902148855.1 of Sphaeramia orbicularis. Classification (NCBI taxonomy): domain Eukaryota; kingdom Metazoa; phylum Chordata; class Actinopteri; order Kurtiformes; family Apogonidae; genus Sphaeramia; species Sphaeramia orbicularis. Next base: position 20,553,711 of record NC_043974.1, on the reverse strand, counting down.
TCCCAGTTTTGGACTAATAATGTATGTGTATTTTTGTTCTCTGGTATATTGTCTCTGTGGACTTTTTATTTCTTTTTATGTCCATCCTCAGATCACACAATGCAATAATGAATAGAATATCTCCACCTTAGGCAGTTTTTCTACACTGCATATATTTAAAAGGTTGGATGAATCATTAAAGCTGTGTTTCCTGAAATGATATAAAGAGCATGAGAAATAACAGAACATTATCTCTCATTCATCCTCTTTAGTTGGAAACTTCATAGGTGTCTGGCAGCTAGCCATTGCCATTCCTTAATGGCCTCAGTGATCAAAACCAGCCCTAAATGTGTACCTTTGACAGTCCCCTACAAAATATGGGCCCAAATCAAAAGTTCCTAGCCTTAGAAGTTGTTGGCTTCATCCATATCTGTAGTAATTTTTTGATTGTCTGCAGCTTTACTGGTCTTTACCATTTAACAACCGAAACGTTTCACACGCTGTTAGTTTACCTCAGTAGGAAGCTATGCAAAGTGTAGACGGCTTTCGGCAAAGGCCATGGAAGGTTGTTTGCACCTGTTTTTCGTCCCCACCTGCAGTAAAATCTAGTGTAGAAGTGTCCCCTTGTGTGAAGATAACCAAAACACACTGACACTCACCCACAGATGCATCAGGATGATGTAAGCCCTCTTTCTCAACAAGTAGCAACAGCAGACATAAAAATGAGTTGCCCTGTTTAGAGGGAAAGTACGGCAAAAAGAAAAAAAAGACAAGAACATTACTCGGCTGAGGTGATTGATCTGTTGAGTGCAGTTGTTAAAGTTTCTTCTTACCAATCTGTTTTTCACTGTATGGAGCCAGATCCTGCCCCTTATCTATAACTATTACAAGATTATTAACGGACAAACTGCATTCTATAAGGAGCATTGCCTCCCACTGACACCAAATATCAGTGTACACAGGTACTGTGTTAGTTAGAGGTAGATTGTACTAGCATCACTTCAGTGTGAACAAAAGCACTAGAAATAGATGGATGTGTACGAGGCTCCCTGCATTGCTTTATTCATGCAGTGTACATTTATTCAGAATAACAGATGTTAAGCCAGAGACTGGGACGTCTCACTTTGGCCAGTGCCAGCTCCATTATGACAATTTAGACAATAAATTGATTGCTAACTGAAAAAGGCTCTTCCAAATCATACAGCATGATTTGTTAGGGTGTTTGTACAGCAGCATAGCCATGGCACTGTTAGCAAATGTAGCCCCAATTTAATACAGTTAGCCAAATTAGCACTTATTAGTGGTTGATTCAAATATGGCAGTTTTCTGCTTTGTAATGAGTATAATGTAAACTGGTTTTATTTATTATGACCATTGGAAAAAGCTATGTGGAGGAGGTCTTCATCATACGTGTTCAAATTCCATGTTTGATGATTGTTCACGGATCAGGTAGGGAGTAGTGTCGCATAAAAAAAATAACATCACCTCATTGCGTAGGTTCATATTTTAAATTACAAGTGCAACTCTTAACTCATGAACTAATTAATCAGATGAGTCAGCAATAACAACAAACTGAGACTTAATACATCTAAATCCTAAATGCCACTTGAGATAAAAATGAATAAATAAATGAATAAAATAACCTGCTTGAGGGATTCTAAAAACTGTATTAAGTACATAGTTGTATGATGATATAGTATATATATGTTTTTTTTATATTCAGTCCATACTGTCTCATACCCTCAACTGTATATTTGATTCTACTTGTCGCTTTCTGCAGTAACCCTGCTCAAACATGTAACCACAAAATATAAGAACTATGGAAATATTGAATAATACTCATAAAGAAGTTATTTTCACTGGAGGGTTTAAATGAGTAATGGTTCAGTAGAGGGTGATGCTGTTAGAAGTACATTTGGGTCAGTCTTTACTGCTAGTGATAAGACAGTGGGCACTTCGGCACTGTTGGATTGGTTTTGGCTTAACAGCTGCACTCAAGAGTGAAAACCTCAAGTCTGACTGGCACCACACGCCAATAACAAAGTGATACCGTTTAGGGGACAGCCTCACCTCTTGCTGGTGTTTAATCCAATTTCTTCCTTGTTTTTCCTCCTCATTCTTCTAATTTCTTTCCTCTCTGGTCATTCTCCATCTCTGTCTATCCCTGCGGTCTCTCTTTCTCTTTCTGTCTCTTTTCATCTATCTCTGTTGGGCCTATGCCTGTAACAGGTGACCATCTCAGTGGATGGTATATTGACCACCACTGGTTACACACAAGAGGATTACACCATGTTGGGCTCTGATGACTTCTTCTATATTGGAGGGAGCCCCAATACTGCTGACCTGCCCGGATCACCTGTCAGCAACAACTTCATGGGCTGCCTTAAAGACGTGAGTGCTATGCTGTGCTTTTAACTTTGGTCTATGATATGCTGTATTTTGGCGTTTCCAATATGTGTGTCTTTTTGAATCTGAAGGTTCACATGGTGTAGAAATAACACCCCCCATGAGATTCCACAACAGTCATGTTTCCAAAAAATAAATGTCAAGCAGGTTTAAAATGAACTTTGGGAGAGAAATCAAGGGCTTTTTCAGCAAATAAACTAGGCTGCTTTGTATCATTAGAAGAAGGCAATAGCGTATTCTCTTGAGGTTTCCTGTCTAAAATGGCTATGATAGTTTTTATCATGGAATAGACTGATGAATAACTTAGTCTCTTCATTAGCCCTCACTGCCCATTGCTACCACCAGTCGTGTTTTTGCATTCCATTTGGATATTTGAGAAGATGCTGGGGATCTATCCACTGAGATTAAATGTTTGCTACATCAGAGCTTATTTGAAAAAGGCCGTTCCATCTCCAATAAATTCACATTGCCTTGTTTTCAAAAAATATCCCAAGAGGATATGAAGGTCTTTCATATTTTGCTGTTTCCATAAACATTTGGAAATGTGATAGTTGACAAAGCACATTAAATACACGGCAAGGTGAACTGAGGTGCCTCATCAGAAGAAGTGTTAATTTTGTTAGCTGATTAGCAGTAAGTCTTCATTATTAAAAGGTCAAGTGTGGAGTAACTCAGTTGCTGAAAACTCCACGTAAGATGTTTTTGATAAATTGGAGATAAATCTAATACCATGAACTTGATACCACATGGCATGTACTACTGTGGTTAATCATCTACTTTACACATGTACATACGTGTTCACTCTCACATGGTCATTTGCCATTTGCAGTACGACTATAACTCCCAAATGCGTGAATATAAGGTGCCAGACCACTTACTTTTTTATATGTTAATTTCTCTCATCCACTCTCTCAAACACATCCACAGATATTACACACAACACATTGGCCTAGTAGATGTGAAAATAAAATGCAGATGAAATACAAGCCATGTAACCATGTATGCACACAGGCATATGCAGTCAGTGATGGATATGTAGGAAACAGTTGTCATATAAAAACTTTATTTCCTCAACTTTGCCTCAAAAGATGACTTTTATTTTCTCCAGGGCTTTAATTCACCACTTAACAAGCTGTCAAGAGGATCAATCACAGCTTAAAGTATTATGCCCTTGTAAATGTAATGACTTGTATAGCTGCAACGCAACATGGTGCCATTGCATTTCCTCATAAAACCATGCTGATTGAATAAGTAATTACTTTTGCCATCACTTTTAATGGATCGCACAGTAATCGCCCTATCTCTAACTTAATTATGCCTGTAGAATTACATTTTCATTATTTGGGTTGCTATCGGAAGGATCCCCAGTGGGTCTTAAACTTCCCAAGGCATTTAACTATCCTCTCTCATCAAGACGAGGCTGGATTTACGACTAACACACAGAGTACAAGCAAAGTAGAGCTGGTTGTTCTGTTTTCCTAGTATTCACAGTAACACATGGAGGTGAACGAGAAGAAGCAAAGTGAATAAAGGGCTGCAGATAAACAAAACAAACAAAAACATCAGAGCAGATGGTTGGAGGTGGAGCATTAAAGCCCTAGCGGCTAGACTGAGTGATCTTCCAATGATTAGCTAAACGAGTCAGGATCTGCACAGAGAAAATTAGGAAGAAATGGCCAGAAGTGGTGGAATAAATTAAGAGTGTAAGTTGAATGTGTGTAGTGAGAGGAGAAAATGTTTCAAAGAATCATGAAGTCGCACTTGTCAGCTGCAGATTTTACTTAATCAGGCAGTGCAGACAAAAAGCATGAAAAGGAAAGTGAATTAAGCTATGATAGTTTTGAGGCAACGGTAGGATGTGGTTGAGAGGGACGGGCATATGTTCCACCTAAAATAGAGGAGACATGGTGTTGCTGTAGAATAACCATACTGGAATTTATGTTTAACCTTCTGCCAAGGGCTGCGTTTGTCATTTAGCAGTTTGGGTTTGAGGCAGCACTGCAAAACATGCCTCAAAAGTTTGTACACTCAGGTGTAGAATATTAAAATCTTGTTTACCTCAAGCTAAATAAAATGTTTCGCTGACTGCTTGTGATTCTGTATATTAAACAAATTGATACAGGTAGGGAGGGATAACATTTTGCATAGATTTCAGTAGTTTACGACCGCTGACTTATGTACAGGGTTCCCGCAGGATCTTAAGAAGTATTAAAAGTCTTGAATTTACAAATCTGCTTTTAATACCTTAAAAAGGTATTTTAAGGGTATTAAATTTGATGGGGTAGGTCTTAAGTTATGTTGCCATAAACTTGTTCACTGTGTTGTGTTTAAACGTTTCTGGGAAATGTCCAAGCTGCAAAGAAAGTAACATTGTTCTACTCAGTTCCACCCATTCCAACCTTACAATTTATATTGAAATTAGGAACCAATTATGGCTTTGCAGCCCCTCGCGAGAAATGACCACAAAACATTCAGCCCAACACACGTGCAGCTGAGAAAGCTGAATTTAGTAACTTTAACCCTTAGGGGTCCACGGTCACAGCCCTGTGACCTGCGTAGGAAGTCAGTCACGTAGAACACTGGGGACAGTTGCATTCGAAAGTGCGGACTTGAAACACTTCCACTTTTTATTTGATGTTGATAGAGCAAATACAACCAGAGATATGATGTTTTGAAACTGGAGCAAACAAATGTGAGTAAAAGTATGAAAATGAGGTGGGGCAGGCATTATATTTGTAACCATATATTCGTCATTTTTTGTCCTGTTTCGAAATGGAAAAAAACTGATCCAATCTGCGGATTCTAATCCACAGACTGCATTAGCATTAAAGGTAAGGGTGAGAATGACCCCCACCTTAACCGGGTGCAGAACCGGGGTTTGGGGCGGTGGGGGGGTATGAGAAAACCGGAGAAAACGCCTACGTAAAGATACGCTTTTATGTCAAATATTTGACTATAGTTTTGATTTATTACAATTCTAATTTAACTTTTAAAGACTTAAAGTCTATAAAAAGGTTCATTAAGCAGCTTTGAGTTATTTATGCAATAAATTATATACATTTTTCTAATTGGATGTTCTAGTTTTTGTATGTTTTTTGGCATGTTGTGTTGATATAGTTGGTTAAAATGAAAAAAATAATTGTCAAATGAGATAGATGAAGTTGTGCTGAAAAAAAAGAAAGATACCAAACATGGGTATTGTAAACATTTCTTTATATAGTATATAAAGGCAAAATCAAAAGTACTCAAAAATGGCCAAAATAGGCTCAGACCTCTAAGGGTTAAGGGACGGCTTGCAAACAAGAAGTAACCATGAGGAAGTGCAAGTTTAATAACACCTGGGTGGAGAAAAGATTATTCTTGACCTGGTTGACACGAGTTTTCCTAAATTCTAGGAGTCACAGATTTTTTGCCAGTATGGCTGTGAAATAGGCTGTGAAATGGGCATTAAATTCTATTCTAAATGGTCTTAAAAAGACTCAAATTTAACTTGTAGAAACCTGTAGGAACTCTGTATGTATATGGAGCAATAATGAATGTATCAGTGTTTACGAACTGGTAGGTCATTTTTAGAAAAGTGGAACATGCATTTATTCTTAAAGAGTAAAAGAAATTGAAAAAAACTTCGAAATGTAGTGACTTCTACAGCAAAGCACTAAAACTTTACAGATTCATGTTGTTTTACATCAGAAAAAGAAGCAAATGGATTATTTTTTTCATTCAAATGTCATATTTTGGTACTACAATCAGAACAGAATAGGAGTCGGTTAAAGCCTTCTGAATTTTTGAAAACCTGTATAACATGTTTTTTGCGAAAAACGGTTCGCTGTGTGACTTCATTGCAGTCAGACTTTAATAAATACATCAACTGAAGTGAGCTAGAAAGCTAACCGTGTAGAAAAGTGCCAAGAAACCCGCAATGAGAGTAACTAAGTGTGCCAGGTAGAGAGGTGGTATCTGAAAGTAAAGAGGAAAGTGAGTGGTTGGGGGGTAGACAGCGGTGTGTTTCATCCTGTGCTAGTTCAGTGGCACAGCTCGGATTATCAGTGGTGTTATGGTCTGGGGCGAGGCTTTCATGCTGCCACCATGGTCAAACGCCTTTGATACGCTTGGCCAGCACCCTCCAGGCAGCAGAAATCCAAAGACTGAGTACAGCAGAAGAGGAGTAAAAAGGCACCAAAAGATGTACTGGAGCCCTGTGAAGTTTTTATGTGCCCTATGTGTGTGTGTGTTCTCATACGTGTGTGTTCAAAGTCACCCACATGCTATGATCATACACTGTGTGATGTATGTGTGTGTTTTCTAGGCTCCCAGTCAGAGTCATAGGGTGTGAAATCAGGTCTTTCAGCTCCTCAGCCCTCCAGACTTGTTTCCACAGATTCCTCTCTCGTTCTGCACGTCACCATCTGTCTCTGCACCGCAACCTCCGCCTCCCCATCTCCCTCCCAGACAGTGACCTTGCTATCGCTCATTTCACACTCCTCCCTCCATCTCTGTCTCCATCCCCTCCTCCTTGTCCTCCTCACTCTCTCCGCCTCTCCCATCACTCCCCCCCCCCCGACCTCTGTCTCCCTCTGCCTCTCATCTTGCCATTCTCAGGGGCAGTTTTGTGTAATTAAGTCCATGGTAGCGCTGTTGGTACGCTAGCTTTGCCATCCTGACGCCCAAATTAAAAATTGATTTCTTCGACTGATTCCATGTAGTGGATGAATGCTCCTGCCCTCCTCATTGCCCTTACTCTTTCACTCTCTGTCTGCACTTCTAGCCTCCCAACTTCATATTGATGCTCTATCTTTGTGTCTGCAGCATCCTCCAAGTCCCACCTTTGTTGGGTGATAAAATCTTCAGACCTCACCTAGCACAAATTCACATTCATTTGATACTTTGTACTTGGAATAGTAGTGCAGCACACTCTCGCCTTTCTCCCTCTACACTTGTTCTTTCTTATCGCCAAGATTTCAGTCAGCATACATGGTAATTGTAATTTAATTTATCAGTACAATTTTAGATAAGTTACTTCATCAGCGCCTTAAGTGATGCCTTTTCTGTGGTGTCATCCCATAAAAACAAGTACAAAATGTGTGCTGTATGGCCACAACAGACGTTCACATCACACCTGCAAGAGCAAGGAGCGATTATTTTTGCATTGCTGACCTAAAGACCTTTGGATTTGCAGAGTTTCTCAATGACAAAACAAATCAATGGAGCCACCCTTGAGGAAAGCTTGAGCCCCCCTGTTAGCCACTCCTTTAAAACAGAGGAAACATTCCAAACCATAAGTTAGGGCCATGTAAATTATGATTCCTAGAAACCTGGTGTTAATAGAACTTAAAAATGTCTAGCGCACAGGTGTCAAACATGCGGCCCGGGGGCCAAATCTGGCCTGCCAAAGGGTCCAATCCGGCCCGCAGGATGAATTTGTGAAATGCAAAAGTTACACTGAAGATATTAACAATCAGTAGTGTCAGAACCATTTTAATTCAGGTTCCGCATACAGACACATACAGTCCAATTAGATTTCAAGTTGGTCAGACCAGTAAAATATTATCATAACTAGAAGCACTCGGAGAGCGCAGACCTCCGCCAAGGCAGATCAGTGGGCCCCTGTGGCCCCACCACCACCCCCGATCACCACCAAATTTAATCATTTGTTCCATGTGCCAGTATCAACATTTCCTGAAATTTTCATCCAAATCCGTTCATAACTTTTTGAGTTATCTTGCGCACAAACAGACAGACAAACCAGCGCCAACAAAAACATAACCTCCTTGGCGGAGGTAATAACCTATAAATAATGACAACTCCAAATTTTCTCTTTGTTTTTTTTTTTTTTTTTTTTGGTGTAAAAAAGTAAAATTACATTGCCCAAATGTTTACATTACCAAACTACACTTTTACAAAAAAATGTGAATAACCTGAACAAGTATGAACAAATGGAAATGTCTTAAGAAAAGTAAATGCAATTTTACCAATATTCTGCCTGTTACTAAATGTTTTGTGCGATTGTAATGCACATGTGTAAATGATAAACTGATAAACCGAGGCAGAATATTGTTGAAATTGCACTTGTTTTTCTTAAGACAATTCAAGTTGTTCACTGTTATTCAGATTTTTAAGGAAACTTTGTAGATGTAAACCTGATCATAATATAATTTTACTTTTTTCACTGTTATTATTTTACTGGTCCAGCCCACTTGAGGTCAAATAGGGCTGAATGTGGCCCCTGAACTAAAATGAATTTGACACCCCTGGTCTAATGGCTTGTCCTTGTCAGTTAATGCCAATAGATGCCAGAAGGTATAAGGAACTGTGCTGGCTGACATTAACGGATTTCAAGAGTTTTTTTTTTTTTTTTTTTTTAATGAAAATTTGACCATGTTCTTTTTATCAGTTGACAGACACTGAGTGTTTCTGCAGCGGATGACTTGACTCGTTAGATGAGCTGGTGAGACCTGCCATCCCATTATTACAAAGAACATATTACACAATATCTATATAACTCCAGACAGCCTCAAAGGTTTGAAGATGTGAAAGAAAGGGAGAGGTCTAGATGCTGAGTTGGCACATGCATTCATACAGAGCCTTTGCCTGAGCAGACATAGTCTGGGTCGTTTGCTTCATAAAACGTACATCAATCAATGCACTGTCTAATCTTGGCCTTGGATGTGTCATTCGCTTGCTCCCATGCTCCTCCCAGTCCCTGTTACATAATCAGTAATTTACCACCATGTCCTTCTGTCCTTCCTGTTGTACCTCTCCCTCACTGGGATTTTGGAGACACACTTGAAAAATATAAGTAGTTTGAGTAAATATTGTACACTTAATGATACTTTTGGTCTTGTTCGTATCGAAGTACACACACCAAACAAAAAGCTAATTTTGGCAGAAGCCACAGCAAACAAGGATAGCTGCTTGAGTCAAACACAAAGCTGTTAAATTCTCACCAAAGGTAGTAGTCTGAAACACCTTTGAACAGCAACAACAAACTATGTGCCTGCTAATATTTGAACACCAGAGTAAATCCAACATTTGTTGAAGATCATACAGTATCATATGTTTCAGCAATTTTATAGAGGCCATCTGCCCTCGGTGCTGTTTAGCTAACACGCTGCACATATTGCACAAGATCCCCCTAACATTAGATGTGCTGTCATTAATGAAAAGCTGACAGAAGGCATACTATTATTTATGACACCCTGTCTCTGCCTGATGACCCAGTTTGAATACATTCATAAATGAGAACAAACATTAACCACATTAAACAAATTCTCACACATTTCTTATATAAATAATTCAGATAACATAATGTATGTCAGGGTCATCCTAAATCTGTTCCATCTGTTGGGATTCTACACAACTGAGCTATTTTTCACACTATGTTCAGTGTTAATACTAAAGCTAATGCTCAGTAGTGAAAAGGGACAAATTATTATAAAAAGTGTTCATCCTCTGAAGAGTGGGGTGTTTGCGTGGATGTCGGGAAGGTTCACGGTTTCAGAGAAAATCCAGTGGTTCGTCGTCTGACAAAGAATATCTAGCAGAAATATAAATTGAATTTTATTTTATTAAGAAATAATGTTGACATTGCTTTTTTGAGCACAAGTTCAAGAGCACAGGGACAGGACATATTCACTTTCACATTGACTGGCCAAATTGTGCAATGGACAGAAAAGCGTCACTACAACCTCACAGCTGTTAAAGTAGTGATATTTTGCTTTTTTTAAATAGAATTATGCATTTTAAAACATTTCCCTGTGGTCTACATAAACTGTAAATGCTCTGCTTGGGTCTGAACTCTTCATTAAGTCAACTCCACAGGTCCGTCTTCAACCCTATTTCTGAGTAATGACACCAGAAAGGTCGTTTTGAGCGCTGGCCCTTTGAATGTACATGAACCACTTCACGCCCCACCACCTCCAGGTTGTTGGCTGTGCTGCTCTGTCCTGTTCAACCAACAACTGAACATTTTAGGTAATTGGCTCAAAGTTTGGACATATTTTCAGTATGGACTACAACCGCTGCTGCTGATAAACAATATGCTGTACTCAGAGAAATGTTCATCGGAAGTCTTGACCTTATATGTGCAAATGCTGTGACATAACTGCTTATAGACGCAACAAATTACAATGTACATTTACATTTATGCATTTGGCAGACGCTTTTTTCCAAAGCGATTTACAGGGGAAAAACCAAAATAAAAGAATAAAATACAAGAACAGATTAAAGACATAAAGCAGCTGTACAATTAAAAACAGTGTCATACAGAAGAATAAAAAAGCAAAGTTATAGACTAAGATACAAGAATAGATTAAAAAGACATAAAAATAGCTGTACAGTTTAAAACAAGTGAAATAAAAATACCAAGTAAAACAAATGAATGAACATAATGCATTTAAAATGGAATGTTTGAAAGTGCTAGGACAGGAGGTGCTCCCTGAAGAGCTGGAAATTAAGCAGGAATTCAAAAGGGTTGTAGAAATCCACTTGATTTTTGCCAAAATTAATATAAAGATAGTTTTTCAGCACCTGAAAGGTTCAAATTCAAAGTTTTTGAACTATCAGGGTCCCCAAATACACAAATAAATGTACCAAAGACTAATAAAAGTGGGTTTAGCTAAATATGACCCCTTTAAGATCATTAACCTTTTAGGGCTTTGAAATAATATTCACAAACTACTTATTTTGTAACTACCCAAAACTAACATAAGGTAGCTTGGTTATTAAAACCATATCACAGATGCGCCAAAAAGTCATCCAGTACATTATGTTTCCAACCTTATTCCATACTACTTTTGTGTTTTGTTTGCTTCTTTGTAAAAGCATTAGTAGAGGCTGTGACTTGTGTAAATGTAATGCATTTTAGGTAAACAAAATCTCAAAATAAGTAGAATAAAAATAAATCATCTTTCTGCCCCCACTATCTATTCTTTTCTCACCTACCCCATCTCTTTTTCTAACACCTTAAGCCATACGAGCTCATGCCTTATTAGCTGCCAGTTTTAGCGTTATCATGGCTAATTACCAGGACTAATCTCCGCTAATGACAACATTACGAGGTGTACAGTACATGTAGCAGCATAACCAATGTAGACGATAACCAAAGGAGGCTTAAGTTCAAGAATAAACCGGTATATATCCGCGTTCTTGTGGTGCATTCAGTGCCTGTGCGTAGGTGTGTTCGACAGAGAGACGGAGAAAGAGGATGCAGCCGAGGGAGAGATGTACATGTGTGAAAGAAGGAGGAAGATTGGAGGGCGTTTGAAAGAGATAGTGTGAAAGACGATGAGGAATGACAGCAGCAGTCTGGTGAAATTAGATAGTCAAAAACCAATACAGCAAACCGCGTTCCATATGATGAGCTTTTCAGTGGTGCTAATACGAAAACAGGCCAATATAAATAAAAGCAAACGGTGACTTACTATCAAATAATAGCTTGACAAATTCTACATGTTTGTACTTACGAGCATTAAAAATCTGTCAGTGCCTTAAGAGGTAAGATTTAAGAGAAAGTTAGTATTTTACCTGGATATTCCAAATCCAACAAAAGAAACCTCATAGACAATACAATGACAATAGGTGTAAAACTATGCAGTGTTTGATTCAGTTTGTACTTGACAGGTTAAACCACATGTCACTGATAATTCTCAACTGCATTCAAAGTCAGAGTGTCATGCTCCCAACACAATAACTAAGGTAGGTCTAAGCTAAGTGAGAACTCAGTACTCCTGTTGAGATGTGAGAGTTCAAACCTGAGACATCACAATAACAAAACAATCAGCTTAACATCATGGCAGCAACAATAGCAAAACAATGTCATTGAAATGTACAGATGGGATTTTTTCCCTCCTACCTTTCAGGGACTCTGTGTGGGTGTGTGAGAGAGCATGAGGAACACTACAATCAGGAGAGGGGGAAAAAAAAACACACACAAACAAACATAAAGACCTCAGCTGCTTCACACTATTACCTGGAGGACGGCCTCTCAGAGCACTGTCTACAGAGTGTTTAACAAATAAAAGGAAAACTAAAACTATAAAAGACAAGGATAATTTACTTTGCCTTTAGCGCTTAATCCATTATGAATGCTCACAGTAAGGCATAGACACATACTTTGAGCTGAAACAATAGAGCCGTATTTCATCAAAGGCTGTCTGAGACATTTGCATTAAGACTGTAGGCAACATTCACTTCTATGCTTTGGAATATCCCCTGGAGCTATTTAATTTTTCCTTTTATTGTGCATAAATACTTAGATTTCAATTTTTTTTTATATAACAAATAGTTTGCATGGTTTATGGCTTTGACCCACTGATTTTTTTTACAGCAGGGAGGAATGTTGTGCTCTCAGATAATCCCAACACTACCGCACATCAGTGAGATCAATGAAAGTGTGCCCTGAGCAACATAGCGGCCCTAAGGGGCTGCTCACTGTTTGAATATTTCAAAACTTAAAGAACTTCTTGTCTAAAGCATCTAATGCAGGGAAACTGAGCTCTTCTTTGACCTAAATGCCTTAGTACTGAATGGTGGGTTGGAGATGGGAAAGCAGCTTCTGCAGCTGGTTCAGCTATTGTGGCTGTTCAAGAGCAAGTATTCCATTCATGTTTTGATTCATCATTTCCACATGCTGACAAGATTTCCCAGCAGCCACTTGGAATTAATTTGAGCAATTAGGATGCATCTGCACACTCCCTGTAGTGTGGACAGAATGATGGTGTTTGTTGCAGCTGTGTTTTATAATTTAGGCTTTAGGAAGATGGAAACACCAAATATACCATTACCTCATATCACCTGCAGTATTTAACATAGGAATTCTAAGATGAGTGTTAAATACTTGGACTTGTTCTCTTCACAGGTGGTGTACAAGAACAATGACTTTAAGCTGGAGCTTTCACGGCTGGCCATTGAGCGAGACCCCAAAATCACCCTGAACGGTGACCTGGTGTTCCGTTGCGAAGACGTGGCAGCTCTGGACCCCGTCACATTTGAGACTCCTGAGTCATACATCTCTCTGCCGAAGTGGAACACCAAGAAAACTGGATCCATCTCCTTTGACTTCCGCACAACAGAGCCCAGCGGGCTTCTTCTGTTCAGCCACGGTCGCCCACAGGGTCCCAAAGAGCAAAAGCCTGGGAGGGAGCTGAAGACTGATTACTTTGCCATGGAGCTGCTGGATGGGTATTTGTACCTGCTGATCGATATGGGCTCTGGAAAAACAAAGCTGAAGGCCAGCAACAAGAAGGTCAATGACGGGGAATGGTGCCATGTGGATTTCCAGAGGGAAGGAAGGAAAGGTGAGCAGCAGTTTAAACTTGTGGTTAAGAGTGGTATGTGACCCAGAGCAGCAGCACTGAGCACGCAGATTCTTTTAACCATAGTCTGGCTCAATGTGTCACCACAGGCTAACACAAGATAATTGATATGACGATATTCTCACCTGTAAAAGAGAGAAGCAGAATTTTACATGAAAAAGCCATTTAAATCTCTTTCTGCTAATAGAACTAATAGAACAAACCCACTTTGGTCGTTTTAAGTTCAAAGTTATCCTGGGGCTTTTCGCTGTTAGAAAAAGTGAAAAACAATTCAAGTGCCTCCCCTTTTTATGCATCTGCTTGAAAATTTTAGTGCTCGGTCCTTGGCTGGTGCCATACTCCACCAAGTTTCATGGAAATTTGTGTAGTTTTTTTTTGTATAGTCTTGCTGACAGACAGACAGGAGAATGATCACATAACCTTGGTGGTATCTGTTAATATAGGTAGATTTTTTTCTGCCTATCTGTGTTCTGATGGCTGCCTGCATGTGGGCACAAACAGGAGCATCTGCATGCTTGAGAGTGTGCTTTCTGATGAATGATCTGTAGGTGGGCGAGCACCTTGGACATTATATCTCCCCCTAATGACATTGTATAATGAGGAAGGGTGTGTGTATGTGTGTGTGTGTGTGTCCGCGCGCACGCACCTGTTATCTCACTGCTGCTCCTGCTGTAATTGGCTTTTAATAGAAAATTAAGACGGAGTCGTTAATCACAGAAAGAGAGAGGGCCTTTTGTTTCCCCCACTCCCCGCTGCATTCTGCTTCCCTTCTCCTCCATTTAGCCTATTACAGACACATTAGACACACACGCACACTTTACTGTCATCTGTTCTCACTCTTTTTTTTTCTGTTCCTCTGTCTATGCTGTGTCCCGTAATTATCCACTTATTTCTCTTATCTTAATATAACCCACACATTCAGCCACCTGCCTGTGCAACACACCTCCTCAGTCACCATTTTTCTCATTAAATCAAAATTGTATCACTTTATAAAATCAAGATGCCTCCATTCAATCTGTACATGGAGCTAAAGCTAAGGTCACACTGATATCGTATATCTGGAAATCTTGGCAGATCTTCACCAGCTTAATAACATTCTCTGTTCTTGTTTCTGTTTCTGTTTGTTAGGATCCATTTCAGTCAACAGTCGCAGCATGCCCTTTAGCTCCCCAGAGGGCAGTGAGATCCTGGACCTGGACAGTGATATGTATCTGGGTGGGTTGCCTGAGACCAAGTCAGACCTCATCCTGCCACCAGAGGTCTGGACAGCACTGCTCAACTACGGATACGTAGGCTGTGTCCGTGATCTCTTCATTGACGGCAAGAGTCGCGATGTTCGCCGGCTGGCTGAGATCCAGAGCGCCCTCGGTGTTAGCAGTTTCTGTACACGCGAGCTGCAAAAGAGGTGCAGCAGCGCCCCCTGTGGCAACGGAGGGCTGTGCAAAGAGGGCTGGAACCGCTACATATGTGACTGCATTGGTACCGGATACCTGGGTACCAACTGTGAGATAGGTAAGGAAGGGAACATAGAGGGAAATTGTTTATAAGGGAAAAGATATTTTTCCTCCCTATTCAATTCAACTTTATTTGCAGAGTCGCAACAAGGTCGCCTCACAAGGCTTTACAGAATTTGTTGAATATGAAAATAAACAGTCAAATAAATAGTCGATGAAGGAAACATTATATAAACAATATATATAAAAAGACTGCCTACCCCACTCCACATATGCACCATACAAATACACAGAATATAGTCATACTCTCCTATTCATTCCACTATCCCATTAAGATGTAATTGTAATATAAAAAAACAAGGTGATATAGGAGTAAAAATGTTATGTCTGTGTTATTGGAGTTGACAGAACTAGTTTCATTACATCCATTTTCTAGTCTCATAAGGAAAAAAACATGGTGGCGTATTTTCAGATGTCTTAAATCAGATGTGTTAAATTTTGTCTTTACACAAATTAAGACATCATGGTTTGTGCAGTTTACTCAAGACATAAGGATATCTGACTTTGTCCATGGGTCAAAACACGATATTCAAAATCTCTCTGAAGGGACATTTTAGAGACAATTTGACAGATTAGTGTTGCTAAATGACCCACATTTTTACTTTCAATTCATTTTTGCTTTAGTTGGACCATAAGGGATTATCCAAAACAAGAAGTTACTTTATTCTGAAATAAATGTTGGAATGGCAATCAATAAAAGTTAGCTCTCTGACAGGACATTACTGTGTTTTGACCCCTATACATTGTGTTTGGATATAACATAACAGAGATGTCAGACACAAGAGACCAAAAGACTCATGGGCAGTCCAAACATGGCAAAAAGGATTTAGTCATTTATATTGTCTTCTAATCAAAGTACTGTATGTGTGCAAAAGTGGTCACAGATGGTGTTTGTATGATGCAAACAAATTTCCAAATCCAAAATATCGTACACTCCAGCTACTGAACCACAGCTAGAAAACAAGTGTAACAAGGAGCATTTGACAACATGCTGACTTGTGTTTGACACAGCCAAGCAGCTGCTGTACAGTAGAAGCTAGAGCTCCACAGGGAGCTATGTATGAACCAAATGCCACCCGAGGCGGGGAGACGTGAGGGCCGGTAGGCTAGAAGTGGGGAATCGAGGCTGAAACTCTGAGAGGTTGGCAGCGACATGGCAGAGCATCCAGGCCTACTGCTGCCATCTGTGCCAGTCACACAAACCCAGGTGGTGTGTACGCCCCAATGAGACGAGGTGAGCTAGTCGAACAGCACCACGTATGTCTGATTCATCCCAATTAGTTGCCTTCCTGGTTTGTCTTTGCACGTCCATGGAGATGACTGAGCCATGACAGTGTGGGATTTTGAGGGACAAGGAGGGTAATGAGGGAAGAAGATATTGGATTCAAATCAGGACAGTGGAGGTAGATGATGAAATGTCTTTATTTTTGAAAGGTGATATTTTAGCAGTTTTGTCTTTGAGTACAAGAGATGACAAGCACAGTTCTGATGGTGCTCTTCTGCCATCTAGTGGAGCTGTGTTTCTGCAGAGATGTGGCGGGGGTGGGGGGACACTTTTCTCTTTTCTAATAACCAGCCACATATTTCCCTGTGCCAGTAAAGTGCATAGATACATAAAGTGTAAGGACAGTCGATGCTATTGAGTAGAGGGAGAAAACCCAGGATATTACTAGTGCATTAAACAGGCGTTAGGGTGATTATGAAAGTTCTTTGTGCAGGAATCATTTGTTTTGATAGACAGGCAATGCTGCATGGGATGATTCACATATTTATGTATGTGTGGTCTTAGTCAGAGGTTTTTTTGTCCTGATGTGCATTTATTTATGCTGCGCACTTTTTTAAATGTCACTGCTTTTACCAGTCTGCCCACCCATAGCAGACATTTTTCTGCATCTTTTAGCATCATGTTTCTTGTGCACACTCCAAAACCTAAACGTTTGAAGTACACTGTGACAGTGACTCATGTTAGCCTATGCTGACACATATCGACCCACATTGCAAAATAAGCACAGTCCTCAGGGAACTGTCACTTTATGCAGAAGTCTATTTACAGCATGGCTGGTTCTACAGAGAGTTACTGCAGCTACGTCTGGTGTGAATAAGGATGTCTCTGAAATCAGCTGCACTTTTGTTATTTGTCACTTTTCTGAGCTTAAGGAGAATGTGATATTGGATTCATTTTGGGTATTTCTTGTATATTGCTTTCTTTGTCTAAAATTAATGTTTTTGCTGTGGGTGATGAATTTTCTGTCGGATGGAAATGAAATTGGAATTGAAAAGGGCATGAATATATTCCTCCCACTGCCCAAACTTAATTTGACAGAAATTTGGAAATTATAATGTTTAGTTAACACTAATCTATTGCTACTGTTAAAGACACCTGGAATTAAAAGTGCAGTCTCTATTCTTGGGACAGCCAATATTATTAATCACAGTATGTTTTTTTAATGTGTTTTAATTTGCTTATACAAGTTTAAATACCCACTGGCTCATTACATTTATCTTCATTTTTGATACTATGTGCTACTTGCAAAATAAAAACAACCATATCTGTCAACATATGAGTTAAATCATATTTTTTAAAATGTATAATAGATGACCTATTCACAAGAATGTGTGATGTACATAGACTGGCATTAAAAAAAAAAAAAAAAAAGAAGTCTCCACCTGGATTTAACTAACCAAATAGATAAGAACCTTCTATTGAATCCTTACAATAGTGATTAATATGTTTAAACTGCAACAAGGTATTTAACCCAGGTAATAAGACAAATCCCATGGTGGTGGAAAGACGTAACACGTTTTAGAAGGGTCCAGTTACTGGCCATATCTAAGGAAATATAGTAACTATTGGCATTGATGAAACTACTAAAATTGAGTTAAGAACTGTCCAATGCATTTCTTTTTTATTTGACTTAAAGTTTTATAAACAAAAAAAGGGCAATGCTTTGACTTGCATATCAATGTAGATACCTGAACAAAGTGCGTAGAGTAAAAAACGAAATAAAAAATATGAGAGAGGGATTCTGTCTAATGCATTATTAAAACTGGGAAGGATCACAGAAAACATGATATTTGAGGAGGAAATATGGTCTGAAACCATCAAGATTGAGGATTACTTAAATATTCAGAGAAATCAAATTGTATAAAATCAAAATTACAGCTTTCAGCTATGTTTAATAAAGACATTAAGAGCATTTTAACATGCACAATGCAAGTACAACCGAAGAAATTGGGACTAAACAGTGTTGTAACCTTAAGAAAACCACCAATCAGAGACGAACCTGACAAAAAGGCTTCAGTTTGCTAGAGATCATAAGGATTGGACTTTAGAGGAATGGAAAACAGTCATGTGATCTGATGAGTTTAGACTAACCCTGTTCCAGAGTGATGGGCGGAATAAGTGATTACCCATAATGCCTAGTGCCTGCAGTACAAGCCTGTGAGGGTAGTGTTATGATCTGGGGTTGGTTCAGGTGGTGGTTCAGCAGTGTTATGTGTCCGAAAAATGAAGTTATCTGAACCTGAATGCACTGAATGAGCAGGTGTGAACCTCAGTGGACTGTTTGTTGGTTGATGACACAGACGTAGTCCAGTTTTATAAGGCCAGGATTCATCAGGGTTGTAGAAGCCAATAATGTAATAATAGCCGATAACGTAATAACGGCCAGTAACGTAATAAATTTGCCATTTTTAAAAAATGTAATAAGCCAATAATGTAATATCTGGCCAACTACGTAATAAAAGTCCTGAACCAATAATGTAATACCTTTTGGCCAATAATGTCATAACTTATTGGTTAGTTATTACATTATTGGCCTGGTAAAAAAAATAAATAAATCTTTGCAAATGTAATAACTGAGCCAATAACATAATAAGTTATGACGTTATTGGCCAAAAGCTATTATGTTATCGGTTCAGGACTTTTATTACATTATTGTCCAGATATTACGTTATTGGCCTACTACATTTTAAAAATGGCAAATTTAATACGTTATCAGTTGTTATTACATTATTGGCTTCTACAAGGGTCATGTTGTGGATCAGGATCAGAGTGGATCAGGGAGCATGAGACAGCCAGACCTTAACACCATTTATAATCTTTTGGATGCACTGGAGATAACTTTACACATCCCATCATAAATACCAAAATTAATGTAACTATGGACAGAAATAAATATTGTATAAGCTTATCAAAATGATGCCATGGTGAATACATGTTGTAATCAAAGCTAAATGTGTTCCAACAAAATAGTGTGGGATTTGTTTTTGGCTGTGTATATCCTATTATATTTTTGGTGCACTGACAGGGTAAATCCACTTCAACCTACAGAAGCATCAATGAATTTAGCACTTGCAAAATTTGCAACCCACTCAGATGCCTGAGAAGGATAGTGGTGATTGATTTTTTTTTTTTTTTTTTTTAGTGGTAAATATTTTATTCAGACTGACAAACCTTTGATCACTATTCCTCAGTGATCATTAATCTTTTGTTCTTGACATCCCATTCAAGAAGAGGGATTTTGACGATTAGTGAATCCTGAATTGGTCCTGACATTATTGAAGCTGTCAATTTAAAGACTACTTGGCTGTCAAATACCTGACTGCTCAGTTCCGTCTCTCATGTGTTGGGCACCATTGTTTCATGTTACTCACTCATTCTCTTTCCTGTCTACTCTTTTACCCATTCTTCAGAGGCGACGGTGTTGAGCTATGACGGCAGCATGTACCTGAAGATCATCATGCCGGTCACCATGCACACAGAGGCCGAGGACGTGGCTATGCGCTTCATGTCTCAGCGGGCTTACGGCCTGCTTATGGCCACCACATCTAAAGAATCAGCGGACACCCTGCGGCTGGAGCTGGACGGAGGTCGTGTTAAGCTCACCGTGAACCTCGGTAGGCCATCGTGATTCATCGTGGACGTCCCTGCTAACCTTTCATTTCCCATTTGTCTGTATGTTAGCGCTGTGAGCATCTGAACTTTGAGCTATACTTGACATACCACTATTACTTACCAATCAGTTCGTTGGGGAAAAAGCTTTTACATTTGTTCCTCAGTTAAATCATATTTGTTTTATATTATTGCATTTAAAAGCTAATGTTGGTCGTGAACAATTGATTTCATGACTCACTGCCCACTGGTACTAAGGAGGAATGCTAACAGTGGTTAAATGCTATTCATTTGGGAAACTGAGGGATAAATAAAGAAACTTGTCCCCCACAAACTGGTGAAGTGGTTGCTGTAGGACTACAAGAGTACAAAGTCCAAATATACTTTCCAAAAAAACCTCATATCTTCTTCTGTGGGAATTACTCTCCCATACCCTTTGACCCCTGGTACCACTTTATCCAGTCCCTCTTAATCCCTTCCTTTTTGTCTCCATACTGCCCCATGGTACCTCCTCACAGTAAAAAGCTCCATCCTACACTCTATCCCTGGCCAGGACTTGTGCTTTGCCCCACTGACCCATCTCTAAAAGCTTTAAGGTGGTCTTGCTCCTGTCTTGCTCTTCCTCATGGTTCTGTTGTACTCGATGTAATGCAGGTTTTTAGCCAAGGGGCTGGCAGCATCGACTTCTGCCTGGCAGTAGTGTGCTGTAAGGGAGACCAGACTCTTGATTAAGAGCAGTAACGATGTGTTTGAAAAGGAGGAAGATGTAAAAAGAACAGAGAGGCAGTCTTAGGTTGGAGAATTTTATATGGATCAGAGGGATCGTAAGATGGATGATTACCATAGCATAACTGGGTAAAGAACATTTCAGCTTATTAAAATTTAATTGCTGTTAATATTAGGGTTGCAGATAGATTAGTATGACCTTCTTTCCAGCTATAGATACTTTTGAGTGTGTCCTGATCCTTTCAACGAACGACCACGCTACACTGAACTGGGGATGAGCATGACAGATGTGTGCCCTGAAACATGGGAGTTGAAGCCACCGTAGAGACAGGCCAGGGGGCGATGGGATAAACAAAGGTGGCCATTCTTTTCTCTCGACCTCTCCCTCTTCCATATCTCTCTTTTTTCGGTCACTCATTTACAACCCACTTGGCCAAGACTCAGACGATGGAACTTTTCATCCCTTCAATGGCGTGTATGTCTGCGGCCCTCGGATCAAACAGTCAGAGAGACCGGCTCATGGCTGTAGTTGTCTCATGTTGCACACATACTCACAGCTTGAGCTTCCACCTATTCCCCTTCTTAAAAACTGGTATAGAATTCCTAGTAACCCTATAGTGGAAATTAATTTGCAAGTGAAGTGAAACATATGGCATGACGACCAATAAATCCTGAGCATTGAATAAGGCTTTTATCTTTGTCAAGATTAAAGTATTAAAATGATGATCATAAATCATAAACCTTCCAATGCATTTGTCAGATGATTAGTTATACAATTATTCTTTAAATGATACTGCAAAATGAACAACTTGCTTTACTAAGAACTCGTTTTTATCCATTTAAATCACCACATTTACTTTTGGTGACTTCCGTTTTCTTGCTGGACATAATATAATCAGATTAAGATTTACTCCAGAAAACACCAGACACATTTTAGCAGCATAAATAGCCCATGAGCAAATTTTGACCCAAGTGTATTTGTGCTTCCTCCACTCCTCTACACAGTGATGCTGGTCCCTGGCTGTTTGTGTCCACTATTCTGTAGCGGTTGACAGCTCGAGACCACAACCCAACCACACTGCCACATGCACATGCAATTTAAAGCCACTAGATGGCAGAATGACCAAAAAAAAAAAAAATCAAGTTAAGTGACTTTTTGTTTTGGTCTTTTTTTAATGATGAAGATTTTTTTTTCTTTTTAATAATGATAAAGTGTCTGACGAGGCCAGACTAGGCTACAAAACAGCTGATACATATTCATTTTCTGGCCCTTATGCACTTAACCAGAACTTTGTACTAATACTACACTCTTCCCAAGTCTGGAAATACACAAGCCTTTTTTTTTTTTTTTTAAAGCAAACACCCAATTATTCTGCTCCAAAGCGACATGACATACAGCTTGTAAAAGGAAAACATTTTGCTGTGTTTTTGTCACACCATTTGTAGGAAATAGTCCACAGTGGTGTTTTATTTCTTGTGGTTTGTGTGCACCAGGCATGAGGTGGCTGGGATGTGCAGATCACCCTTTCTTGTTATTTACACCACTGGGTTTCTCATGCCCAAAGTGCTGCAGAAGGCAAGTGCATCTCAAATTGCCAGGAAAGGGGGCTAAAGTTAAAGGTGTGAGACACTGAATCAGCTCTAGAGACAGTACAGCAGAAGCAGGAAAGAAGCTATTTGTTCACAGTGTGAGTGTAATGGCTTTGCAGTATTTATTTCAGTCACAATCAAAAGAGAAACCATTTCAAGTGATTTAGACCATGCAAGGCTGCAGTTTTGAGGAGTTGACATTGTCAGTCTTGTTTGGTCAAATGATTACATATGTATAATTTTCTATGCTTTAATGTTTTAATTAAAGCAGAAAAATAGTCTTGAGATTAAAAAGAAGAGCAGTGCTTAACAGTGTTGCCAGATGGTGTTTAAATCTTTGATACTCAATGTTTAAGTGCAGCACTCTGTCAGGATAAACCCTTAAAATTATAACTAAACAAAATTTGCATTCTGATGTTGTCTGTGCACTTAGATGTGAAACCTTTATTATGTATCCATATGCTCACTATAGTCGCTTCATAAAAGGATGTTGAAACATTGCATCATGTCGTCCTGGTTGGACCCCATGGTGCAAATGTTGCCTTCTGCTGTGCTTTGCGAGCACTGGGCTATAAGTAGGGAAGGATGATGGGCTTGAATGAGGAAAAGGGTGATCCTGACTCAGAGTCTGTCCCCGGATGGTGGCCCCAGAGCAATGCTTGGTTGTCTGCAGAATGTACCTTGAAGGATGTAAAATGTCTCTTTTTCTCTTTTATCCTTTCTTCTCTCTATCTCTGTCTCTTTCTTTCCCCTTTTCTTTTTATTTGATCTCACCTTTTCGCTCTCTCTCCCGCCAGATTGTATCAGGATAGACTGTAGCCTCAGTAAGTGGTTCTATCCATTTTTCTGACTAAAATGTATTTGTCTATCTCATGTTGATTGAATGAAGTGGCCCTTTTCTGCTCTCTGTCGACCTCATTGTAAGCAACACATCACCCGTTATTCACAACAAACGTTTTTCACCATGCTTTTCTTACGTTGTTCACTTTCATGGGTGTGTTTCTTACTTTATAATTTGTATGTCATCCCTCTCCATTCTAAGTACATGATTTAAGTCATATTTTCCCTCTCTCCATACGTTCTGTCATTTTAATTCCCCCTTTTCTGTCAGTGATTTAATTAATGTTTCACTTGCATAATTAACAAGATTTTTCATCCTACAATCTTCCTCGCTTTCCTACCACCCTCTGCCATGAAATTATTCCATTGCCTTTTCCCTAATTATTACCCATTCTATTCATTTTCCTGTCAACCTTCTCCAAAAACATATTCAGAAAAGGGCAACTTGACACTCCCCTGTTGGATGTTCCTATTTTCTATTATGCAGCACTGAGTCTGGGCTCCACTCGACTGCACACACAGGTGTTGCTTGTTTTCTATGTGGGACAAACTGTAGTTTTGGCCCCTAGAAAGCTAATTGCTTATCCACTGAGAGATGGCACCACCTGGTGTGTGCTTGTTTTCAGAGCAAGCTAATGTTTTTCCGCCCCATGCTGACAGAATGATAGCAAACTGTTATTTCTATCATGTGCACTGACAATTGAACAACTAGCCTACAGGTAAGTGCTGCCAGGCATGGTGACAAAAATGGAGAAAACCTGATGTTTGCCACGGTTTTTCTTTGTATGAGCTTTATTTAATCTTTTTCTCTGGTGACTTGATAACCTCATAATGGTACTGAAAGACATGTTGACATGAATGTTTATTTTTTAATGTGAGATATTAAGCGTAGATAAATCGTAATAATAATATTTTAGCATAATATGAATTACAACTGCGGTGCTTTACAATTATTTTGCATAATTAGGCAAAAATTCTGTAATTACCTCTTTCAGCGTGGTCAGTCTGAAATGTTTCAAGCCGAGAGCACTGGAAGGATTTTTTCCTCAGATTTTTGCTCCTGCGGCTTTAAATGTGGTTTTCATTATTATTATACACAGTACATTTAGAAGTTTAATGCTGTGATTTAGATTTTATTGACTTTTTGGTACTTCCAGTCAGAAGGCTTCTTGTCTGTTTTGATGTTTGTTATAAATTTCAACATTAACATTGTGTATTAGTGTCGCTTAAAGTCAGGAAATCCGAACAGTCAGTAACAGACATGAGTGTTTGTGTGTGAGCTTGGACTTTTCTCATGTATATATTCAATATTCTCATCACACATCTGAACTTTAAAAGGGCTTGAACACTGTTTATCAAATACATTCCCAAAACTTCAAAGCTTCCATCATGGAAGGGGGACTCCAGCATATGGCTCTGCTTATTATGTGTGGAGCCTGGTGAGATGCATGACGCACATTCAAATAAAGCAGATAGGCCATTCCATTATATGAACACTAGATGTCACACAAGCACAGGGAATGTTGTGTGATCGCCCTGCAGTAGAGAAGAGATAGACCGTGAGACATTTTCCCCTACTCTTTTGGGCTGGTTAGAAATGACTTGCATTCTTCATTATCATAATTTAACTGGTTGCAAACACTGCAATAAATATGTTCTGATATAAAAAATGGTGTCACAGTTGAAGAATGTCAGGAGGTTTTATCAGAATTCCCTCATTAATGCTATTTTTCGTTTCAGCTAATTACCCCGGGGGTTTTTAAGTCGTGCTTAAAGTAATAACCCGTTGCATATTTGGAACATGGAGCTTAAGTGACTGTATAGGGAATATTTAGTTGACCTTTAATATTTTTGGGGTTGACTTTTGTGCAGTGTCATGGCTGCCCAGTCACAAACAACACTATATAGAATATTCTAGAATGTGGGAGAGTGAAAATGTGGGGTAGAATCAGGTGTGAGAGAGTGAGAAGGTAATCCAGGCCAAAGTAAGAGATAACAATTTATTCAATGCCATGACATCTCCTGGACTGGACTATTTCTCCTCCAGAGTCCTACAGTAACTAACGCCTTGAATTCTAGTTAAAAAAAAATATATATATATATATTTATATAAAAATCAGAGTACCAAGTCCCTCTGCTGCCTGGGGCGTCCAGGTACTTTTTCTTGCTAATATTTATTTCAGCTTTAGTGGCAGTAATAAAACTTCAGACGCATATGAATTATTATTTCTCAGTGTCTGCACATAAATGATTCTGTGACTGCATTAATGGACACGTTTACAAGTTCAGATTGCAAACTGATGAAGTGAGATGAAAAGTCTGGACATCAAAAAGGTTAATTACAGTGTATATTGATGTGATGTGAGTGTTAGTTTGGCACGTTGAATAGCATTGAATAACTGCAGAATATACAGTTTTTGAGGAGAAAAACAACTACAGATTTTATCCCTAGGCACTTTGAGCAAAAGTGCATTAGGGTTATACTGTATCATTTGCAGTATAAAACATGTGGCCATTGGTTACATGGCAACAAAATAAGTCATAGTAATAGTGCAATAAAACTCTTCAGTCTGTTTTGTTAAGTAAATGTTGGTTTTATTTACTAAACATTGAATGAACCTACTCTGAGTTTTTGCAGTGTGGGGATTTTAACTAAAGGAGTGATATTTTGCTTTTTTAAATAGAATTATACATTTAAAACATTTCCCTGCGGTCTACGTAAACTGTAAATCCTATGCTTGGGTCTGAATTTGTCATTATTTAAACTCCACAGGTCCATCTTCAACCATATTTCTGAGTAATGACACCAGAAAGGTCGTTTAAATGCAAATGAGCCACTTCATGCCCCACCCCCTCCAGGTTGTTGGCTGTGCTGCTCTGTCCCATTTAACCAACAACTGAACATTTTAGGTAATCGGCTCGAAGTCTGGACATATTTTCAGTATGGACTACAACCGTTGCTGCTGACAAACAATTCTGTCATACTCGGAGAAATGTTCATCAGAAGTCTTGACCTTATTTGTGCAAATATCGTGACATAACTAGTTATAAAACGTAACAAACTAAGCAGAATTTAAAACAGGTTGTAGAAATCCACTCAATTTTTGCCGGAATGAATATAAAGATAGGTTTGCAGCACCTGGAGGGTTCAAATTCAAACTTTTTTAAGTGTTAGGGTCCAAATACACAAATAAATGTACCAAAGACAATTAAAAGTGGGTTTAGCAAAATATGACCCCTTAAGTGAAATTGTGTTATGTGAAATATTATTTGTATTTGACTAGTCTAAAAGTTTAAGTGCACAACCTAACAATGGCATTCTACCATCAAGCAAAAATACGATCAACGATAAGAACTGTATTATTATATTAATAATCAGTACAGTCATTCACTTTGTTCTTTAACGATCACATATAGCACAAGTATTAGAATAGTATTTTTTGCTGGCAAACTCCACTTTTGACTCTTTTAGCCCTTTTATTTCTGTGTTTGTGTGTGTTGCGAGGCTGAAGAAGTGCAATATCAGCCTTGTGATTTTTATTGCTGTATACCGTGACCCTGTTCCTCCACCTTAATGCTACTGGATATGATATGGGGTACAGCTGTAGCCCTCAGCTGCAGTCAGGTCATGGTGTTAGACTGATGATATCTGTTCGGAAGGTGGCCTTTGAGCCGCCGGCAGCACCTTCTCTTAGCAGTGGATGAGATGAGATTTGGCATGACATATGGCCAGCATGTGGGGCGCAAGCACTCCGTCTGCTAATGTCGTACACTTTGGCCTCTCCACCTGCATGTACTCATTACAGGACTCATTGAGATGCACAGTCTGTGAATATACTGTAAGAGGTAATTCTATTCAGCTAAATGTACAAACTATCGATTTAGTGGCAAAGTTGTCAATACAGGTGAGAGAAAATGCATTCCTCTCTTAGATTTATATTAAGAATTGTAATATAACACTAGTTGCTTTTCCATTGGACATCTGCACAAAACTTAATCGATATTTACTAAATGTCGAAAAAACAGAAGTGCGTAATGTCAGTTTTTCCATTAAATCATAAAATGCTATGATTTGTTTATTATCACGAGATGACACGAGAAGTCATTCCATAAACATGGCAACGAAGGTAAATATGGTGTTGATTTAAAGATGTATTCATTATTATTATATATTACTCTTCTATCTCGTACTAAATTGAAAATGATTGGGTTTCCTGGTGTGTCCACATAAACCACGACATGTTTGTTCTTCTTCTTTGCTTGTTGTAACGTACATCAAGATCCGTTTTTTTAATTCACCTGACTCTAGTTGTGAAAAAAGGTCTTTCCATTGCAGTTTTGCGTGATATACCATTTGCGCTACGCCCAAAAAAACACCTCTTGCACGCGCAAAAACTTTTAACCGAAAAATGAGACTTTTGGCAAAATTGTCGTTTTTCCATTTGGTACTTTTTTATGCGCAAGTTATATTTGCACAATTTGAGGGTCAATGGAAAAGTGACTAATGACAGATTGTGTTGAAGTTTTAACATATTAACCAACAGCCACAGTTTCTGATAGTTATCAGTTAGGATGCATCATGAAGATGTTACCATATTGTGTGAAATATGAACATACAGGGTGGGGAAGCAAAATTTACAATGAACATTTAGTTGTGTTTTTCTCAGCAGCCACTACGTCAATTGTTTTGAAACCAAACATATATTGATGTCATAATCATACCTAACACTATTATCCATACCTTTTCAGAAACTTTTGCCCATATGAGCAATCAGGAAAGCAAACGTCAAAGAGTGTGTGATTTGCTGAATGCACTCGTCACACCAAAGGAGATTTCAAAAATAGTTGGAGTGTCCATAAAGACTGTTTATAATGTAAAGAAGAGAATGACTATGAGCAAAACTATTACGAGAAAGTCTGGGAGATACTATTAAAGAAGAATGGGAGAAGTTGTCACCCGAATATTTGAGGAACACTTGCACAAGTTTCAGGAAGCGTGTGAAGGCAGTTATTGAGAAAGGAGGAGGACACAGAATAAAAACATTTTCTATTATGTCAATTTTCTTGTGGCAAATAAATTCTCGTGACTTTCAATAAACTAATTGGTCATACACTGTCTTTCAATCCCTGCCTCAAAATATTGTAAATTTTGCTTCCCCACCCTGTAATTGCCAGCTTACCTACCTTTTAGGGATTATTTTGAGATGTAAATTATTTAAGTTTTTCTCCATTACTTAAAAATGCACTACTGCTCCTCTCTCTTTCAAAGCAGGGAAAAACTATGTATTTTACCGATAGTAAACCATTATGTAGTCACAATCTCTGAAGTGGAAAGTACCAAGGGTTTTATTTTTTCTTTTCTTTTCTTTTTTTTTTTTTACTGCAGGTAAACCCACTAAAAATAACTCAACAGAATCCTTTCACACTGCCAGACGAGAAGTAGAGTTTGACTTTGTCCAACATCATGAACACAGTGGAAAACAGAGAACAGTAGATTCCCTTCAAATTCCTCTTAAATCAAGAGAAGCTTGCTTATCTCACTGTCTTGCCAGTTTCTTTGTTTCTTAGAAAAAACAAAACTGTGTTTGCACTTTGTTGCAGGCTGTGGAAACAAATAATGTTTGTGCCTGCGTGTTTACATCTGGAGCTCCAGTGCACATCATAGCGTCATGTCGGGAATACTGGATACACCCGGGTGTTGGGTTTCCGTCACGGCCAAAGTGAACTGGAGCTGATAAATACTCATGACTGCTGCAGAGTCATTAAACTTTGGAATAAATGCTGAGTATTGCGGACTGTACACTTTCATACTGAAGAAAATAGCCAGATTTTTGTGGATCAGTTATCCAGTTTTAGAGAGGTACACTACCAGTCAAAAGTTTGGACTCGCCTTCTAATTTAAATGGCATGAGATGGACTGCATATGACCAACAAATGCTCAGCATCACTGGGAAGTCCTTTAAGACTTTTGGAAAACATTTCAGGTGACTACCTCATGAAGCTCATCAAGAAAATGCTAAGAATGTGCAAAGCAGTAATAATAGTAATATAATAATAGTAGTATAGAGTTAGCTTTTGTGTATTCTTCCTGTATATTTGTTCATTTCAGGAGTTCTACCAATACTATCGTAGCACATGTGTATTAATATTTTATTCTGAAGCTGTGGCACAGTTCACTTTTCTTAACACTGCTGTATTTGTATTTTTTTTGTTTTATACAGTGCCTTTTACACTAAGTGTTTTGCTGCTAAATTGAACTGAGCTGCTAAACTGATTTTCATTGTTCCTGTGACAGTGACAATAAAGATCTATTCTATTCTAAAAGCAAAATGTGGCTATTTTGAGGAATCTAAAATATAAAACATGCTTTGAGTTATGTCACACTTTTTGGACTGCAAAATTCCACGTGTTTATTCATAATTTTGATGCCTTCAGTGAGAATCTACAATGTAAATAGTCATGAAAATAAAGCAAAACCAGGTGAGTCCAAACTTTTGACTGGTAGTGTATTGGTTAGCTACTATCAAATGAGATTACAAATGTGCGGTGCAGAGGGGAAATGAAGTATAATCCATTGTAATGAGACTTCAGCCTTTTAAAGATTTGCTTTCAGCCGTGGTGAAATTTGTTGTTGTACAGCTATAGGTTGTAATAGAGTTCTTACTGTACCTCAGGCACATTAGGGGTGGAGCCTGAAGGGGCCATTGCTCAGATTTTAACTAGGGAAGGGTTGCATGTACCAAAAAAAAAAAAAACATTACAAAGAAGAGCAAACATGTCATGTGTAGTAACTGAAAAAAAACTTTTTGTAATTACTTTGTTGGGTTACAGATAGTATGAAAGGGGCACTGACAACAAGAGAGAAGTGAAGCAGTGGAGGTTGAATGAGCAAAAGACCTCAGGGTCATTGATAAGATAAAAAGCCATTGGGCCAGATGATGCGGTGACACTGGGACACATTTCATGTTCAATAAGCTCTGTGCTGAAAACTAAATGTTTAATACATGTATGAATAAGTCTCAGTAAGTACATTCACATGACATGTTACAATATACAGAAATAAAATTTGGGGTAAAATACTTAAATTACTGCTGTGTGACACACAGACTCAAAACAAACATTTTTTTAACTTTACGCAGATGTACAAAACATGCTGTTCTCATAAGAAATTGATACTAAATGAAACACAGGGCTTTAGCTATGATGTTTAACTACAGTTGAGATCAATATTAGATAAAAATGTTTAAATGGTAAGTTTTAATGAACACAAATATGTTGTGACATGGGGACAGCAGTTCGTCACTTTGTTCAGTAGTCATAATAAAAGACTTTGCTGGAATAAACCGATACAAATATGCTAATAAATTTTTATTTAACATACATACTACAACTGAAGTGATATATACAAGTAATGGCAGAGCATATTTGACAAATAATTTGATTGTATATAACCTTTCTATATCCTTGTACTGTTGAATAATTAGTTCCTACAGATTCACAGACTTAACATATCACTGATACAAACAATAAAAAATAGTATTATTAAAGTTAATAGTGAATTTATATATGTTCGAAGTATAACTTCACATAATCAGTTATAGATTTTTCTTCTACAAGTGATACATAAAATAAAGTTCTTAGCCTATTTGAGAAATGTTAGGTTAAACTTGAATTTTTGACACTGGTGTTTACTTTCGCTTGATCTGGCCCCGTTGTAAAAGAGAAAAAAAAAAGTTATTTACTGATAGTTTATCGCACGTGTGTTCAGTCGTCTTCTCGTCAGAGCACAATAAAACATCACCAAAGAACCACTATGCATTTTCTTTTTATGTTAAAATTGTTTATTTTCTATCGGTCAGATTGTCTTTGCCTTTTCATAGTTATTTTAGAGTCGGTTTTATAGCTCAACAGATCATATGGGAGAAGATAGGAAAGAAGAGACATGGTACAAACGGGATTTATGGTTTATTTCCTGAGATTAGTTCCTCTGCTACAGTTTTTTTTTTTTTTTTTGGCCGCCAGACAGTACTCCTCAGTAAAAATAACAGATATAAACTGACTTGTATGTTGACTGATAGTTTTAGCCAATTATCAAAATATTCATCAGTATGTGTTGCTTGTAATCAAGCTGAATTTGGAATCAAACTCACCAATCTTGGTGAACCCCCAGAGCATTTCACAGACAGTTGCAATATGATGAAATTCTCCACTTGACTGCATACCAGGGGTGCCGACAAATTCCTACGTTGAGTGTGTAAGACATGTTGTTAAAATAAATGAGAGGCAGTTCAAGGCTGTGTTCTTTGAAAAGAAATATTAAAAGTATACAGTCTACCTGGACTACTACTGAACTATTTATTATGTAGCACCATCAGACCCTTAATGTCTTATCTTAGTTCAGTTTGACATTATTGTAAAGTTATGTTATTCTGTTGGTTTGTGTTGCACCATGTCTGCTGATGATGATGATAACTCACCATTTCCTTCTATGTAAACAAGGGCTGTCAATATTAACACATTAACACAGATTAACCCATCATCATGGTTAATCAGATTTAAAATTTTAACGCAATTAACCCATCTGCTGTGCACAATGTCTCTGCCAGTGCATTTGGGGCAGTTTTTCCAAGTAGCATTACCGTCGGACATGCTCAAATAGAGAGTTGATCCAGTAGTGACAGGCAGCAGAACCAACCCATAAAAATGGAAGACGCTAAACAGCACGTTGGTGCTCTGAATGGAAATATGAGGACAAAAAAACCAAGATGGAGTAGTTGTTTCAAGTTGTTTTTTTAAACTGTTAAAGGTGTTTAATAAACATGTTAAATGCATATATATATATCCATTTCTGTATTGAGTCTGTTTGCTCATGTAAAATGAAACATGATTAATTTAGATTAAAAATGAATAATATTTAATTGTGGTTAATCAAAATTAATCCACAGCAACCGTGTGATTAATTTGATTAAAAACTGTAATCATTTGACCGCACTAATGTAAACACATCACAGTAAGAACAATGAGGGAACAGTCTGAGACATCATCTCGACTATAACAAAAGAATATAATAACCATAAATGCAGGTTCATGGAGAGCTTTCAAAGCTGTCGGTCTAATTAGACTAAGAATAACAGATTCTAACATAATGTTGGACTCATATTTTTATCATGTTTAGAAAATAGTTCAAAGAAGTACAAAGAAATCTACTTAATAGTTTTGCAAAAAGCTAATTTACAGAGGAAAAAAATCTACTTAAGCTCATATAGGATCTTTTTTCTCCAGACTGGCTGAGAATTGTATTGCTCTTCTGTTTTTGTTGATGTTTAAAGCTGTTTTGACCATTTGTGTGTGGAGAAGTGCTGCTAATGTTGTTCATATGATATCAAAACCAGTAATATGTAATTAATTCAAAGAGGCATACCATCATGAGGAAATCAATTCTTTTAGACGCGATAGTATATTTTTGCATTGACCCACTGTTTAGGCTTTAATAGAGTAATTTTACAGTTAAAATCAAATTAAATGCATATTTATACAAAACGATAAACTAATGACGGGAGAAAAAGGATGACTAACAGTTGCAGGCGGCAGCATTTCTCTTTTCTTTTCACACGTTTCCAGACATGTTTATAGGAACATGTTTCCATTATAAGCAGAGTTGAATCTGATAGATTTCAGCCTCACGCTGGCAAACAGAGCATATCTCTATAGACACAATACATGTATTCACAGGTAGCTGTGCAGGTGTCATGGCCATTTTATATTTGAATGGGTGGTTTGTTGAGTCAAATTTGTAATGAGTTAGGCTCTTATCTGTCTCCCCAGCTCTTTCTCTGAGCAGATGGCTCTCTTACTGTCTCAGTGAATATTGAATTTGAATTAGTTTCCAATCGCACGCTAAAATCATGAGTCATCCTTTTCTATCTTGGCCAAACAGACGTCACACCAGTATATTCAGTAGGCTGTAAAAGTTGCCCTCGGTACACACAACATCCTACGGTTTGAGAGTGTATCAGAGTTAGGGTTGTATAAAATTTATTTAGGAGATGCTCCGAGTGGGATTTGATTTTTAAAAAGCAATTTAATGCTCCAGTGGAGAATAGCCTTTTTTTTATTGAATGTTCATTTTATCATTCAAAACTCCAGGCCAAATGTGATGCAACGAGCCACTAAAAGTTGTGTGTTATTAACATAAAGCCGTACATCTGTGCACCATGAGAAATGCAATGCTATTTAATGTCAGCAGATGTATGTTGACAAAGCTGTAATTCTGAGACAGATTACCAAAATTAATAGCCCATCTCACAGCGGTTAACAAACGAACTTTATGTACATTTATCCTTGTGATCCTAAAAATGAATTAATACAGACAGAATTGATTAAATGAAGAATTCCATACATTACTGCTAGTGATTGCTCATATGTGTGCATCTGTATTAAAACCAAAAAGAATGACACACATATCGTAAATATCTCCTTCGTGGTTGCAACTTAATTTAATTCGCACACATTTGATTATACTTTGTTCTCACTGCATTTTTAATATAAATGAACCAAATGCCTCTTAAAATGTTAAACAGAAATGACCTAATGAAGAAGCGCTTTGAAGCATATATGAACTTCAAACGAATATATAATTAGAACATTTTAGTAACTACAGCGGGAACTGATTGTATAAGGGAGTGTGCGAGTGTCTGAAAGCATCCATGCACGATGAATTACATATTTATGTCTGTTTGTTTATCCACACAGGCCTGCAAATGTTTACATTCCAGTGTACTATGACCTTTAGCTCTCTCCTGCATAAAGTTAATGTGACCTTGTAAAGTTCTATTCCCTCCTTCCACTTTTAATCACTGTTACATTTTATCAGCTAGAGGATGACTGATTACTCTAGGCAGTTGATGGACTTAAAAAAATTTGTGAAAATCTCTCTCCCACTGGCTCTGTGATTGACTTAAAATAAGACACACAACAGTGGCACTAACGCAGAGTACATTAACCCTTTTTTTTTCTTTTTGCAATCACTGATTTTTTTTGGTAACATCATCATTTTGCCATAACAACATTGATATCGTTGAGGCATTTCTTACAAAGTTTGTGAACTTGCCCCCATCCAGGTGGCATTCCCACAAATACATCCACATTAACACACATATCAAATGGGCAAACAGAACACCTAAAGGAAAAAAAAAAAACACAAACCCAAAAAAACAGACAGACCAACAAAAAAAAAAAAAAAGACTCAAACCAATCTGTGTTGATACACTCAG
The DNA here is from genome assembly GCF_902148855.1 of Sphaeramia orbicularis. NCBI lineage: Eukaryota > Metazoa > Chordata > Actinopteri > Kurtiformes > Apogonidae > Sphaeramia > Sphaeramia orbicularis. Next base: position 20,519,177 of record NC_043974.1, on the reverse strand, counting down.
TGATTTTTGGCGATTTTAAACCCATATATACAAGGGCATCATCTGCAGAAAAAAATCACTAACATCCGAATAAGTACTGAAAAAACAAATATTACAATTCTGATAATCATTGAGTGGCATTACATCCCACCAGTTCCATACAAAAATAACCGTCTCTCAATACGTGTTCTTGTCTGTTTTTCCGTTTTCCTGTTCTCATGAAATGTCATCGGTCGGGGCCCAAGTACTGTTCTATTTGAAAGTTTGCATAAACCAAGAATGCATGGAATACCCGGATGTTGTTCTTGTCTGCTAGCTTAAACCAAGGATGCCCTGCTTGGTGACTCGTGTAGACTTGACTGGGAAATATCCCTTTGTGCTCCTCTGGAATGGTACAGTGGCTTCTGTGATAACTGAATTCAGAAATGTTTTTTGACTAGATGACTGTAACGAGATATGATATAATGATAGAACATGAGCGAGAGGCAGAACGGCGAGAAATATGTCTTTATTATCATGATATGGGATTCAACAAAATGTATTACAGTTTTGAAAAGTATACAAAACGTGTAAATGACATATAAATACTAGTACAAATGTAATGAAATCAAATCGAGTGACACTGTGATGATTTGTGGGAAATATGTTTGGGAGCCGATGGTGGAAATACAGCAGAGACGGGGAGGAACGTTCACAAGTGCCAGCTGTTAAATTGCAGATAGACTTGCATTCTTAGGAAGTCCGTTCTCTGGGACTGTTCTTACAAAGACCATACTTGCTGGGTTCACAGGACCGTACTCTGTGTTCTTGGTATTGAGAAAATGGCCAATATGTTTTTTTGGGTTTTTTTTCTGTGGACTCTTGAATGTAATTAAAGACAAAGAAAAGAAAAAGGGTTTATATTAATGCAACATGAACAAGACCTAAGAGGGTAGACACTGTGCCCTGTACCTTTTCCTCCTCTATTTACTGTTTCTTCTCTTCCCCTTGTCCTTTCTGTTTCTGAACTGAAGACACCTGAGGCAATCTGCTCAGTAGACCTCAGCGGGTGTGGAAATTGTCTCCTTGCCCTTTTTGTCTAATAAGAATTGTCCACACCGATGTTCCTGTGTCTGCTTGTGCCTCAGCTACTTTTTCAAGTCTTTTATTTGGAAGAGATAGAGGTGCATTGTTCTGTGTTTTCACCGGGAAAGGTCTGGAAGCCAGAATGTTAAACAAGGCCACTCCTGTCCTCCTGGTCGACTGAACAGCTTTTGGAGCATGTTGGGCATCAGAGTGGCAGCTTTGTCTTGCTCAGTGCCCCCGGGGACTTCAGTAGTGTGAAGATTGCAAGCCCTCCCTTTTGCAGACTGGCTTAAGCAGTCAAGTTGTTAAAGCCATCTTCACTTGTAACAAGCTGTAATTTACCCTCAGCCAACCCAGCTAATACTAGGGGACTGACAACTTAGCTTTAAGTCTTAAGTGCACAAGTCTTGTTCCAGATTACTTTTTACACATTTTGCAGATGCCTTCCAGGACATCGCACTGCACTGGATTTGAGGCTTTTCTGTGATACTTATTAAATTACCCAATGCTGTAGCCTATGTACAAACTACAGAATAGCCAGTAAAAAAAAAGAGTTGCTTGATTGGACTTGACAGATTTGATCTGTAGACACTACTTAGCAAACTCCCTCTGGCTACAGTTTATATGGTGATTGGCTGGGTGCTAAAATCTATTGTTGATGTTATCCTTCAGGTTCAGCTTCTTTTTGTAATGTAGTGTGGTATGTGTAGTTTGTGTAGGGATTCTTTGACATCTCCCTAATCCCATATGCAAAGTTGTATTGATCAATGCACAGAGATAATTTATTTTAGCCATGTAAACAGAGAGCATGTTGCCTGATTAGACTAAGTTCTGTCTTTTTAGGTCTGTTTATAGTCATGATAATTGCATTTAAACAGAATTAACATCTGGCTTCTTGTAGGATCATAATTAAGTTAAATTATTTTTTATTCAAATTTTTCACTGTTGTCTTTAACTTCAAAAGGGCATATCTAAGTATTACAGGACTAACGATGTAGTTTTGGAGAATAGCAGCCCTGCCAAAAGTAGCACAGACTTGTTCTGTCTCTGTTTAAGTAAATGTATGCATAAGCACAAAGCTCAATGAAGGCTGTGTGCAAAGGGAGCTTGCAAATTCCTATTTAAACCAATTCAAATGAATAAGTTTTGTATTCTGCTCAAGTACTCAAGTGAAGAAATTCAAAAGCACTTTTTACTCCATCATCAATAGACAAAGATTTCCCTTGTCCATTTGGGGCAAGAGCCTCTTTTGCATCTGTTTTTCACGGAATTAGAAAAACACAGAGACACAGTTGCTAGAATCAATTGGAGCTTAACAAGCTTATAGAGGAAAGAACTTTTGTGTTGAAATAGGATGTTACCAGGCCAGCTCAGATGTTGTGTACGCCTCCTTCCAAAGCACCAGTGACAGGTTTAGATGTTGACTCATTACAGAGCCTTTAATGAAAGAAGCAACTGTATCTGAGAGCTGTCGAGATCCATACTGCCCAGCAGGACTGATGGCTGCCCCACAGGACCAACCCTCCTTGCACAGCACATTGGGAAATGAAGTTAAAATCATAAATCAGTATTTTTTGCAAGACCATCTTCTGGAGTGCAAGGGCAAGAGATGTGAAAAAAAAATGAGAGGAAGAAGTAAACCGATAAGAAGAAGTGGAGGACGGTGAGTGTGAAAAGGAAAAGTGAGCAGATAGGATGCAGGATGGAAAGAAGGTCGTCTGTGTTCGAAGCTCTGACAAGAGCTCTAAATTTCTAGAGAGGAAGGGTGAAATGTATGATTAATTTCCTGCCTCTTGAAATCAATCTGCTGTCCCCTGAGCATCCTCCCGACTTAAATGTGTCTTCCAGCGGTGGCTATCTGCAATTCTAGAAGCTATCAGCCGCAGTTATCTTGTCATGGATGCTAAAGCACCATACACACCTCCAGCTCAGGAGTGAGAACAGTGAAAAAGAGAGAAAGTGTGTGGCCCCTGATAACAGGCTTGGAATACAAATGTCTGTGTGCGAGCAAGTGTCACACACACATTTTGCTTCAGAGAAAGCAAAGTAGATACTCGCGGGCATGTGCACACACTCACAGAGGCATAGGCTGCCTTATCTCTGTAATTGGCACGGGGGGTCAGAGCGGCAGGCGTAGATAATCATGGCTGGGGGTTATAATCTGCCGCTTCACTCTCTTCTTCCTCTTCTTCTTTCTTGGCAACCCAGCCTTCAGCACCATAACCACACTTCCCAACTCTTCTGTGCAGACACACTTGGCCACCTCCTGTCCTTGTCCCTATTTGTGATGCCGCACCATGCAGGAGATGTTTTGGAAGTGGCCGCAGGGGGGCTGTTTTGCTCTTGTATCAGCATGTGACAGTGTCCTGGACTGACTGCCAGACCTCCACTTACCACTCCCAAATCCCTCCCATGCACCTACACAAACACATCTCTCCAACCAGAATACCGTCATTTAAAGAAATGTCCGTCCCCACAGGTACAGCAGAACAGGAGTTCTTTTATATGGGCTAGAAGATAATACCTTAAAGGTAGAGAAGAGTAGGTTAGAACAGTGATAAAGGCTCATGGAGGGTCTTATCTAGAACAGGAAAGAGTCAGAGGCAACAACAAAATAAGCAGAGAGAGGACGGAAAAGATGAAAGAATGGAGGTGCATTTTGATGTAGATGTCTCTTTGCATTCCTATCAGCATTATCCTCTTGTATCTTTCATTTCCATCACTCCAACTTTGCTGTTAGCAGACGGTTGCCATTTAGATGGCTCACAAGCACACACACACCCCAACTTACACAAACGTAAACACACACACACAGCTTTTCATTAGATCTGCAGCGATAGGCCTGTGCCTCCTTCAGATAGGAAATATGATATCTTAAGATAGGAGCCAAATGGCATTATTGTCAAAGAAGGTCTTATCCTGATAACTCCGTAGAGCAAAGTAAATCCTGTCTCTTTCCATAGAAACCATATTAACTTCTACAGCCTTATGTAACTATCGCTCCAATCTGCTTTTGCTTTTACAGAAAAATAAGTCCATATGGGTCACTTGCCTCTATTGAAAAACCCTCAGCCTTTCCATAAACCACATTTCACAGCAGTAGAAAAGTAATTTCACCTTCCGTTTCCACATGTGGGATGTGTATATAATAACATTTTGGTAAATGATGATGCTGCAGTGGTGCCTATACAATAACTGAGGCAAAAATAGTGTTGGGGTGTTTAAGAAAAAGTCTAATGCATACATATAATGTTCAGTATACAGACATTGTCTATGTGGCTCAGCTGAAACACATTTTCCAATTTTGCTATTACTTAGCTCCTTTTAAACAACAACCCTCTGAATCTGAAAGTCAATGAAGGCAGTTAACACTGTTACTGGTCATGAATCATAAAATGACACCCCTGGGTCTCTGAATAAGGAATTAGCATAGTCCTACCTCTGTAAATTCCATTTTAGCCAACCATCTCACTTTTCTGATTTGTGGGCAGCCTGGCAGACTAAGAGGTTTTTGTCACCATGGAACCAAATCTGCTAAGGCTTCTCTCCAATGAATAAACATAATTAGCTAAAACATTTTACATCAGTCATAGATGCATGGTTCTACACTGAAAATGATTAAACTCAAGTCATTGATTTTAATTTGCACCATTTTACAGGGTGGGGAAGCAAAATTTACAATGAACATTTAGTTGTTTTTTCTCAGCAGGCACTACGTCAGTTGTTTTGAAACCAAACATATATTGATGTCATAATCATACCTAACACTATTATCCATACCTTTTCAGAAACTTTTGCCCATATGAGTAATCAGGAAAGCAAGCGTCAAAGAGTGTGTGATTTGCTGAATACACTCGTCACACCAAAGGAGATTTCAAAAATAGTTGGAGTGTCCATAAAGACTGTTTATAATGGAAAGAAGAGAATGACTATGAGCAAAACTATTAAGAAAAAGTCTGGAAGATACTATTAAACAAGAATGGGAGAAGTTGTCACCCGAATATTTGAGGAACACTTGCGCAAGTTTCAGGAAGCGTGTGAAGGCAGTTATTGAGAAAGAAGGAGGACACATAAAATAAAAACATTTTCTATTATATAAATTTTCTTGTGGCAAATAAATTCTCATGACTTTCAATAAACTAATTGGTCATACACTGTCTTTCAATCCCTGCCTCAAAATATTGCAAATTTTGCTTCCCCACCCTGTATATGTGTCCCTGTTCTTTTCTTGTGCTGTTGCATTCAAACTTAAAGGGAAATCTGTAGATTATTGGTTGAATATTGGCTGAAAACAACATTTGGGGTCATATGAAGCATTTCATGGAAGTCAGCATTTCTAAGTTACCTGCTGTAAGTGTCAGTGGGAAAGCTGCTGAGGTTGCATACCTGACTCAAAATCAGACCAACAATTCCAGATGATTGCATAGACTTGTGAAATGTATAGTACTGTGCAGTTACTGTCTCATTACATACCCACAGTACTTTTTTAGACACATATGGATAATAATGGGCAGGATAAAAACTTTGGTGATCCTCACCATCCATCATAATTTTAAAGTATTAACACACATTTTATAACTAAGTTAAAAATATTGCCAATGTCACCTCTAGCATTTGAACACACAAAACAGGCTCAATTACTAACCATGACTGCTTACTATGCTCAGGTTAGCATTTAGCTTTTGTTGTTATCAATTTGTTGGATATTCCAACATAGCACAATTATGTGCTGCGGGTTTAGTCATTCCCCATGAAGAGTAATCTGTTGCAAATACAACAGCTGCCCAGAAAATGAAATTTAACGCAAGGCATGAACTCTATATTCATATCACAGTTAAAAAAGGCTTTGAACGGTTTAATACTTTTCTGCTCTAAATGTATTGGCCACCTTTAGCTTTAGTCTGGATTTTGGAGGTTATTAATTTGAAAGGTATTCAAAGTTTAGCACTTTTAATGTCACAGAAATATCCTGTTCAGTAATAGCATTTCCCCTTTAAATAATGTAATTCTATTTGATTAGGAAAGAGAAATTCTAATTAAAAGCTAATCAAAGTAACCTTTAGACCTTTGAGTATAATGCTTTACACAAAGGGATAAACAAAAAGATAATGTATATCAAAAGTCTTGTTTTTCACAGCTTGAGCCTATGTTGTCATCACACATAAGAGTCATTTTATGTATGCACTGTATAGTATGAACTACTAAATGTAAAGAGCATTCGAGTTGTGTTTTATGGAAACAGTAGTCGTGAGATGATGATTCAAGTACAAATAGTGATAAAGAATGGACAAAGAGGATGTGTTGGAGTAGTCATAGTATGTTGAAAAAAATGCTTTATATTAATGTACATCCTTTTCTGTTTTAATGTGTAATATCAGCCCCAAAGCCTGAACGACGGTGGAGCCATTAAAAAAAAAAAAAAAAAAAAAAGAGACTAAGAACTGTTCATTTTTTTGACAAAGACAAAATATTTAGCATGTTCCTTAAATAAATAAGTAAATTCATTCAGGATTTTGAATCCATTAGGATTTGATGAAAAATGTTGCTTGTATTTGTAGTGTAATATAAAAGGCTTCTCTGACACCTTCAACCTCTCTCATTTTTTATTTTTAGCCTGTTTCACAAACTGCTTTTCTTCCATCTACGTCCACGTGGCAGTTTTATTTAAATGAGATGTTTGATTTTGTTTACTTTTCAATGTTATAAATACCACAGGAGATGAAACTATACAGCCAAACTGTGTAGAAATATATCCTAAAATTGTTCACAAGCATTTACTCACAGCTGTCATTTATCTTACTGTATCTATGAACAATGTAAAGAGAGTTTTGCAGAAATATGTTTAAGAGGTTAGCCCTTCATAAATAAACTTAACAAACTGCTGACTATTTTTGTCCTTAAGAAAATTCTGATATGAATCATTATTAAGTACTGTTTTACCCTCTCAAAAATAAAGCAAAATACTTTACAGGAGGGTAATACGCACTATCATTTGTTCATAATTTAATATTCAATTTGACTTTGGCATTTACTGTTTATCACTGTCAAAAAAAAAACTAATATACAGTTTATTTCATTCAGTGTTGGAAGAAAATAAACTCAGAGTAGCTCCAAAATGATTCATCATTTTAGGCAGTGAATATTAGCTTCGCAGTGACCTTAAAATATTCTATCCTTTCATTTACAGCATAAGAAGGTACTTGTTTTCCTTGTATTCCATTTTTTCACCTTAACCATTTACTCTCATAACGTACCGATGCAACACTGCAGTGTCTTAAAAATGTTTTCCACACAGCTGCCACAGATGCTATTGCACTAAATAAACTAAAACACTGTCAATTAGGCAGTGTTCCCACTCCATCCAGTATTGTTGGCTTACTGTGTGTGCCGCTGTACCACCATCCTAACTACTCATCAATGTGTACAGTTTTTAAGAGTCTTTCAAGTTTTAGCACCTTTCCAACAATAAACTGCAACACTGAGGTTGAGTGTGCCAGGTAAAATTTTTAGTATAGTTTATAGTGATTAAAAAAAAAAAGAGCCATGGATAACAGCAGTATTTCCTTAGTTTCAAATGGAAATCAAACACCGTTCACAATAAGTAAATGGCCCACTCTAAATTAATGTAGACTCGTATTAAAGCACATTTGGGTGCTTCTATGAAACTGGATTCATTTCGGTACCTTGCACTTGGCCAGCTTCTTAGACCCAATAATAAAAGAGAAATTTAGACATATATCCCCCCAGGATGTACCTAAAGATGACCTCAGGTAAATGCAAAAAAAAGTATACTCTTGCTCTGAGCCATCCCAAAATTAATGAATTTTTAACCAAATATTGGGGCCAAAAATAGGACCAAAATTGGGGCATGAAAAGCTACCTAGGTGTCAGTGCATGTGATCTGAAAACATGGCTTGAAATGGTCTTATATAGTGCTATAAATAAAGACTGTGTTAAATTTGATGATGTGGTTTTTCCAACCCAGACATGCAGGTTTTTCATAAAACTCAGTCTCATTCTAGGTTTTAATATGTAACCCATCGTGTCCACTTCTGTTACATGCAGAACCTGCCCATTTAAACGCATATGAATTGCAAATGATTTTGCAACAGTTGTCATTTTTGTGAAACGCTCTTTCTTTCATAATGAGTTCAATTCCCAAAATGTACCTGAGAATAAAGAGATATTTAAAAAAAATAGTAGTGCATAATTTTCGTGTCCTTTTGACCGTGTTACATGCAGATTTTTGTATTAAATATAATGTAAAATAGTATAAAAATGTGTTTTATCTGAAAAATAGTTTCTCTTTTATTTCAGTAAGTATTTATTTTTAAAATAGACCCAAAGTGCTTCCAAACTTGCTTCATAACATTAGTCTACATCTGCTTTGAATTTTTAGCCCCTGTGTCCTGTTTTTAGGGACCAGTTTCCTAGAAGCACTCATATGACCTGCTTACATTGTAGCTAGGTTGTAGAACTTACTTTTTTTGCCTTTGTTTATTAAATGTAGTGAGGTCACGTGTCAGTCTTTGTTTTTGTAACACAATCCACTAAACTAACACCGATTGCTCATATTTTGATATGCATCTCTCAGTCTTGCTTGTTTTTCAGAATTGATGACACTTTGCACACACCGCTCTCAGTCTTGCATCAACATTTCTAATGACTGTAGTTAGCTTATGAGGACGGGTGCGGGGAGGGCTTTGGTGTCTGGGAGTTGTGGCCCAGCCATCCAGACACCAGTCGACTGGATTAATCAAGTGTGAAGGTTGTGAGGAGCAAACAGCCATTAACCTCCCAAACACAGGCCATCATCACTGTGTGCAGAGGACAGAGGGGAGGGTGTGTGTGTGTGTGTGTGTGTGTGTGTGTGTGTGTGTGGGGGGGGGGGGGGGGGGGGGGGGGTGTTTGTGTTTGTGTGTGTATGTGTAAATGAGAGCTACAACCAGGGCTGATGAGTGCACTATAGTATAGTGTGAGTGCAAGTCTCCTCTGCTGAGTGGGGTCTATGTGATTCTGATTGTCTGATGATCAGTGTGTAATTCTCTGCGGTCAGAAATGTCCTGAAATAATTGTTTGTTTGTTCCTGTGTAGTTACACTGCATCATGCAACCTTGAGATTTCGTGTACATTCTGGTAAATAGTCACTGGAGTGTGTCTATGTGTGCTTTCAGATAAGCACATATTTACTCTGGCATTTTATGTATTTATTCTGAATTTCAGGCCAGGCCAGTGGGGCTATGCACTCCAGTGTGATTTTACACAATTCCCATATGGCAGTACTGTATGGCTTGGCTCACCCAGGCCTGTGACCGCCTGTTTGACATGCCACTGTTTCAGCTGGTGTGATGCCATGCTGAACCGACCCATCTGCTCCAGGCCAAACTGGCACAAGGGAGAAATCATTGGAGGCAGGCAGGAGGAAAAAGGGCATTGGACCTGGGCTTTGGCAATGTGTGGCATCCAAAAATCTCCTGAACTACTGCCCTCAAAATGGTCCAGAGCCTAAACAAGAGTGTGATGGAGTGTGGAGGTGTTTGAATTCAATAGAGACGAACCAAGGGAATGCACTTAAAGTGAATAAACTGTCTCTCCTCGTTCACCTTGGGCAGCAGCTTTTCTTTTAAGTGGATATTATGTAAATTAATTTAGCGCATAATGGAAGTCTTTATGAAGACCAGACTCTTTGATGGACAGTTCTTTTAAGCATCCATGAAAATATGCCAAAAAAAGTCAGTCAGTCCAAACCTTACTGCCATATTTCAGTATATTGTTTGATCTACAGTTGCGAAAAAAATGATTAGACCATCAAAAGTCATAAAAAACAATTGTTATGCAATCAAGTATAAACTCATGTGTGTGTCATGTGACTAAGACAGAAAAGAAAACATGGAATGCCTAAAAGCACTGTTTTTGGCAGTACAATGCCATAGCTATTGATGTAAGAACTGAAGTGATTTTGGTTGTTATCAAGAAAACATGGAAAATGGATAGATATCAGCTCTGAAATTAAACTCTTATGAGGCATTTTTTTGTTATTATCATTATACTTGTCCAAATAAATGTACCTTTAATTGTACCAGGCACTAACCCATAAAGACCCAGTGCTACTTTTGTGGCAGTTCCCACATGAATTTTTCTCTGTTTCTACCTTTCTTAACTGATTTATCACCATTTTTTTTTTTTTTTAACTCTTTCCCCGCCATTGACGAGATATTCCGTCAATTGCTTCCCAACGCTTCCCCGCCAATGACGAGATTTTCCGTCAATCCGTGTTTTCACTGTTATACTGTAGTTGGAGGTGTTGTGGATCATGTGAATTACTTTCCTTAGTCCAAAAACAAACAATTAAGCAACTTTTTCGGAAAAATGACGGGCCGGGTTTAACGTTTTTTTGCACTGGAGTCTCCGTATCCCATGGCAACGCATCCAGCGGCAGTCACTGAATGAGGAAATGAAGACTGCAGGAACCGCGCGCAGTTTCAAAAGCCTTAAAGATGATTATGGAGACAGAGTCTGACAATTCAATATATGATGGTATGATGGAGCTACAGAAGAACCATTTAGAGACAGGAACGGAGAAATAGAAGGTGAGGGAGACGGACACGGAACACGGGAAACAAGGAGCGGCTCAGGTCCGACACGGAGGTGCGGGTGGGGGGGGCACAGAGCGACACGGAGACACTGACAGACAGGAGGAAGAGAAAAGAGACATTTGTAGGGGACATTCAACATACAGACATGGGACAAGACAAAGGACAGCTAGTCTGCATCTGTTAGAGTGAGTTCAGATTCAGACTGAGGACACAGAACATATTCAGCTGTAGAATGTCAGCAGGACACATGGAAGACACTTTGGATTTGGCTTTTGTATGAAATAAATAATACATATATTCATACAGAGATAAATAACTAGATGTCCATAGAATTATTTACAGATCAAACACAGCAGCTGGTCCAACAGGAGGACCTGGTGCAGCCAAAGGCCAGAATCTACAGTATTTAGTGCATTTGTTCTTTTTTTTCTTGAAAATGAGGAATATTGAGGTGTTTATATCCAAAAGCTAAACTACTATGTGTTAGACTTATAACTGATGTATGTAAATGTGCAAAGTTTAGAAGGAACCTGGTGCTTTACAAGATGTTCGGTCTAAAGTTTGGTGTGGATTCCCCTAACATTTTGTGGAATGATGGGATATCTTAGAGCTGTTTGTTACTATTATTGCTGTTATTATTATTTTATTTTGTGATTTTGAAGACAGCGTTACTGTTGGTAAATAAGAAAGAGTCAAAAATGTAAATAGGAAATCAGTTTTCTCTTGAAAATCAATATCTTTGAAAAAAATGCAATTTTCTCAGCTTTTTGCTCAAAATTCATTTTTTTCCTGAAAATGACCAATATTCAAATGTTTATATCTCACGAACGAATAAAGATAGAATAAAATAGTTTTTTGTGTTTAAAAGTTGAAGTTCTGTTCTTTCTTTTGATGTATTCAGTGTTCACATACTCCTAACACAACATTTTCAGTGAGCCTCCAAAGATTAGTGAAAATGACCAAAACGGCTGGCGCTGGCTACCAACTCACTGGAAAATGCTCTGGCGGGGAAAGAGTTAATAATATTATCCTCTATATTTTGCATTTTTTGCCATTAATCCTTTATTTTCCTGTATTTAATTCACAGATCATGTAGATGTTCATAAAAACTCAGAGTAAATTCAAAGTTAGTTATATCAGAGAAAAATGAAGAAAACGTACTTTTTCAGCAAATATATTGCTAACTGCATGTAAAAACAAGTGCATCCATCCATTGTCATTGATCCAACTCCATGGGTTTTACTGGTGAATCAATGTTGTAGAAGATGACTGTGTTTCCACGTTCACTATGGAGCTTCTGAACATCCAAATAGGTCATATCTGATGACCATGAAAAGATGACAAACTGTATTTTACACCAATTATTTACATGGATTGATAGGATTAGTGGATTAACCGGGATTACACAGTTTATATCTGTAGATGGTTTGTGTCACTGGTGAATGTTTGGGTCTTTATGGGTTAAAATGAACAAAAATTTAAGAAAACAAGGGTGGTCTAATATTTTTTTTTCGCAACATTTTTTTTTTCTTTTCATCACAATAATAATGGCCACAAAGGGACCACAGTATACTGGCCTTTTTTATTTATTTATTTAAAATTATTATTATTATATCACAGGATCCAGATATATGTAGGTGAAATGCTGCTGGATTTAAATTGAATGCAATAATGTCTGTGTGGGCTCTGAGAGTGGGTGTGTTTTGTTGTATGCCAAATATGCTACCAATTTTTTGACAATATGCTTAAGAGCAGACAGTTTTGATGTTATTTTAATTCTGGCATAACTCAATGAGTTATGCTCATGTTAGATTAAAGCTTCTCATTTGGCTGATGTAGAGCTCCCAGACTTGAGGATACATCTAAGCCAATATACTTTTCTCAAATTCATGAACCACACATGGCTCATTTGTGAATATGCACTATCTTATATTCAGATAAGTTATCAGTGTGTGTTTCAGAGCTCTTCAGGGGTCCCTTTCAGAGCGCCAATGAGATGTGCAGTATTTATAGGATTTGTTCATTTGGGTGGGAGGAGAGCATTCAGCCGTTTGAACTTAAGAGGCAACACGCTGTGAGGCTCTGTTTAAAAAAAATCAATACCAAGTCAAGCGGATTCCGAAGAGATGCGGTTTAGGAGGGCGTTTTGAAAGTGGAGATACCTAGGACAGATCTGCTGTTGGAGCATTCAACACAGCAGAGCCATTTGAGGATAAAGAAAGAACGTTGAAAGAGGAAAGGATTGTTAGAGACACAGACAAGGAGACGACAGAAACAAGAGTGTGTGTTAGTATCTGCGTGCGGAGGGAGGGTTGGGGCGTTCCTCTTCATTACCGACACTAAGGAGCCATGCCAGGAGCACAGATGGCAGAGGAGAGACGGGGCATAGGGCTGGCACATAAACAAGCACCACACATTTAAACACCATGCACATTCACACACTCAAAGCAAGATAAAATACATGTAAATCAAAAGACTAAGCCCTCAAAGCACAATATGTTACCCTAATAATTAAGAAATATTGTACAGGTAGAGCAAACGCACACTCGCATAGTTATTGTCCTCAGCATCACCACCCACACACATGTTCCGCTGCCTTCCTGTCCCACTTTTTTTTTTTTTTTTTTGGCAAGGTATGTAGCAGTGCTGACGCGGCATCTTTATCTTTTGCTATCACACCTATTCTAACACAACTCCACACCCTGTGCCCTTCTATCGCAGCCTCACTCTTCTATCCCATGCCTCCAAAAGTAATGTAACCCAAGATCTTCATTGAGATTTAAACGTCACCTCTTTAAACTGCCCCCCCACCACCACCCTTTTCTCTTTATGCCTTTATCTGACATACACACACACACACACACACACACACAGGCTCTCCCCCCAATGGCCCAATTAAGAGCAATGGTCTGTTTGCGCAGCAGGAAAGGAAGGCAGCATGTTTGTGTGTGGGAGATGTAACTATTGTGCACAGCATGTACTGCTCTCCTCTGCAAGGTTGAACGGAAGAACAGTTTGCAACATACACACACACACACACACACAACCCCCACAAATGTAGGAAGCAAGACAGCCTTGTAGTCTGAGTTCATACCCTCTAGTACAGTGTACCTAAGAAACTCCCACTATACCCCCACTTTTATCCATGGATGAAGTCACTTTGTTATATGAAATCCAACTTTTGCACCAACTGTGTAGCACTTTTTTTTTTGTTGTTGTTGATGCTGTCAATACGTGTCATACCATTTATAACTGTCTAGTTACAGAAAATAAGACCGAGATAATGATTAAATTCTCTAAATATTGATTCACTACTTCTCCACCGGCAAAACCATGTACAATTTTCTTTGAATCGCTGGATGCCACATAAAAAAGAAGAAAGAATTAAACAAACCACGATCAATGGGTTAGTGATTACCCAAAGAACATTTAAGTCTAACTTCAGTGATTCTTTGTCTCACTTTTTTTTCCCCTTAAGGCACTGTTTGGGAACATGGTTTTCTCATAGGGTGCTCTGATGTAATTTAACTTTAAACTTAATTTGTGATGCCAATATGGGGTTGCTTTTAGCTAGAATAGATGACATTAGTAGTTGGTCAAGATTTTTTACATCTCTACCTCTTATAGACTGCTGAAAAAGTATGTTTTAAATGTGTTTCATGCATAGACCAACACAGATGAGAACTAAGGCTACATTCAGACTGCAGCCAAATGTGGCCCAAATCAGATTTTTTGCCACTACTTGACCTGTGTCTGACCTGCTAAAGACAGTTTGAACAGCACAAATCAGATTTTTTTCAAATCCGACCCAAGCCACTTTCCTATGTGGTCCTAAATCCGATATCTATCAGATATTTTGCAATGCAATGTCAATTTGAAGAGCCAGGTCGCATTTTTCTGACCTTTACGTCACTGAAATGCCAGTACAGCCTGACTGCAACACACTTGGGAACAGATATAGGTCGTTGGAGATGAGTGTCTTGTCGTGAGAGTGTTACGGAGAGGTGGTCACTGATATATTTAAATGTTCTTGTCATTTGAAAATTATGAATAAAGTCTGTGTCAGTGAAGCTGCTAACATCACTGTCCCACCACTCCTGACTCCGCCTCCAAATACTCCGTTGTACAGATGTAGCAGCCATTGCACCACAAAAGGCCATACCAAAAAACATGGCCTTTTTTAATCTTCTACTTAAAATTGTTTGACTGTAATGGTGCTGACTCCAGTTGTAGAGAAACTTTATCAGTGCCACACACACGCCGATACGAGATGCCTCCATATTTACTTCAGTAATCACCGTGCGTTTTGCGTGGTCACGTATTACATCAGGACCTCTTTTGCGCGTGTGTGTCACTTCAGGGTCGCATTCAGTTCATACTGAGAACTGATAGAAGTCACATTTAATTTGTAATATGAATGAGCACACAAAAAATCGGATTTCACAAAAAAATCTGAATTGTGCTTTAAGACCTGCTGTATGAATGTAGCCTTAGTCTTCATTCCCATACCATTTACATATTGTACTTTTAACATTATAATAACTGTCACATATTTTTACATAGAAGATCCTGCTATAGAGATGTTTCTTCTTTCCAGTTTTCCACAGCAGAGTTTTGCACATTCTTTTCATGTAATCAAAGCCGCATGTACCCGCGTGTGTGAACGCTGTACAGTGTGTTCAGCTCATAATGTACTTTCCCAGATGGGTGCGCAACATGGGGTAACCTGAGGTTCGTCACCTGATGGTGAAATGCTAATCATGAACATAAATAAGTCACACCCATGCTACACATTGTCTTTTTTTTTACTGCAACATCTGTTAAGCAGGACTGTAAGACAGACACTTTTTTTTCACTCTCTCTATTCCATACAAATTCACAAAGAGGCTACGGCATTACAATTCCCCCTGGTCAGCATTTAGTCTCTCTGGTCGTGTTTTTTATCATCCTCTCTGGCTCTGCATGAAAAATCCATTCTAATCATCTGGTACCCACCCTCATCTCTGAATCTTCTCCTCTCTGTTCTCTCTCTTCCTCTCCCCCTCCTCAGTCTCTCTTTTAAACCTCTTTTCAACACTGTTCAGTATCGGCCTCCTCCCCCATTCCTCAGAGTGGGGCTGCTGAGCTGAGAATGAAAAGCAGAGGGATGTGGATCTTTTTCCTGAGCCCATTTTAATTGGACTGCAGTCTACTGTTATATTTTCTTTTGTCTTGTGGGCTCTTAGAAGTGTACATGTGTAGAGGCATACATGCTTGTGGCTGTGCTCAAACCTGTGACCTCAAAAGTCCAAAGAGCTAGCTGCATAGGAGTATGTTCGTTTCTTGAGTATTTAAATAGCACAGCTTCAACTGGAACTCTCTGCTCTATCACATACTTCAAGATGGCAGTCTGTCACACCCAGTGAAGGAGAATATGACACTGTTGAAAAATGGGATGCAATGTTATGGAAGCCAACTGGCATTGTAGCTCATGTCCCTCTGTTTAGTTGAATCAGTTAGCGATGAACAAAAGTCCAAGTGGCATATTCAGGGCACCTTTATAGCCATTGTTCTGTAAGAATTGTTCTGTTACATTTATTTTGTTTTGGAAATATAGAATGGCTGTTTCCAAAGCTGCTGCCACATTGTAAATCTAATGTTACGTTAGACCTCAAATGAGCTGCTTACATACAGTGTGTTTTTTTTTCTATCTTTTTGGCTGGATTGAAGTGTAACCAACTGGATTGGGGTATAACTGTCTTGTTAGCTCAGACTCATATTCTCATTGAATCCCTCTTGGCAACCTTTGACTCTTTAACTTGCCAACATACCCTGCAGTTGCCCCTTAACACAAACAGTCACAACATTCAAAGTACATATGCTTTAGTGACCCTGACAAACAGCCGGCTGTGATGGCGTGCAACCATCTATGACTGTGTGACTCAGGGCTGGTTCTGCTGTGGCCTTCTGTTGCACTAGTACAACACTGAATCGTGGGCTGCCTGTGGCTTGCCCATGCTGTGGCCCTGTTGCTTTGGCCACTATATTGGCTCGCAGTTATTGTTCCTCTTTGGTCTACTATAAGCCCTCTGACAGGGGCGCACATGTCAGCATATCAACCATGTTGGGAAAGCTGCTTTGGTTTCCTGTGTGGCCAGTGTTTGTTACTTGGCAGAGGTTATGTTTTCATTGGGGTTTGTCTGTTAGCAAGATAACTCAAAAAGTTATGGACGGATTTTCATGAAATTTTCAGGAAATGTTGATACTGGTACAAAGGAACAAATGATTAAATTTTGGTGGTGATGGGGTGGATT
Source organism: Sphaeramia orbicularis (assembly GCF_902148855.1). Lineage (NCBI taxonomy): Eukaryota > Metazoa > Chordata > Actinopteri > Kurtiformes > Apogonidae > Sphaeramia > Sphaeramia orbicularis. Next base: position 20,502,244 of record NC_043974.1, on the reverse strand, counting down.
TTTTGTTTGTTCATCTGTCTGTTAGCAAGGTATCTCAAAAGGTTATGGATGTATGGAACATGTCAGTAACAGTAAATCACAAAAACCACAATTAATTTCAGTTAATGGATTACCGCATCAGAAATCTTTATAATTTATACACCGAGTAACTATTTTTGCTTTGTCCTGACTTAAACTGACTGACTCTTGTGAAATACATGACCCAGTGTTTCTCCACCCTACTCCAATACTTTGTAAAAACAGAGTCCAGCTAAATCTGGACTGCCCCAGAGGGGGATTGCTTTATTTAAATTATTAATTCACTAGTTATATTTCGGATGGAAGGACCAACCCAGGAGAAATGAAGAATTCACCAAAAAGAAGGATCGAGGTTTAAAAAGTTTAAACAAAGCTTGATTTATTGCTTCAGGCAAAAATAGAAAAATTTCCAAAAAAAAATTTAAAAAGAAGTTATCAACTAGTCTCGCATCAAACGCACTATCCGTCTCTGCCACATGAAAATCTTCTTCATTACATTTTATAGTCTTCAGTCACTCTTTGAAGACTTCCCATCGTTTAGTTATTCCCATTTTTGGTTACGAAAAAGTCAACATTCACATATGATTGGTTTAACAATTGTTGCTGGGTAAGACACATCACAGACATACGTCAATCACTCCACGTGAGCTAATTCTAAGAAAAAACACATTTGAAAGTTCACCTGAGTTAATCACACCTTGGTTTGACATTTGCACCAATAATTCAACTTACCCAGCATAGCTTAACCACAAAAAGTTTCAGTAAGTACGCTCTTGCACAATTAGGCTAGCATTTCTTGACCACAGAAAGTCCCCTTTAAATTCATAATCTAGATTAACTCAGCTCGCCCTAACCAAAATTACCAAATCACATTACCAAAACAGACACTTTTATGTGCAAAACAACTAATAATATTTCATTTCTTCTTTTCCTTTTTGGTTCATACATTTTCTCCTTTGTAATATGCCATATGATGGTTTTCTGACATTTCAGAGTCAAAGTCACATATTCCTCTGCCATGTAGCATAAGCTACGTCTCACAGATGGATTTAGATGAAATTTTCAGGAAATGTTGATACTGGCACAAGGAACAAATTATTACATTTTGGTGGTGGTGGGGGTGGGGCTGATGAGCCTTGGAGGATGATTTTGACAGTCAAGAAGTAGCTGGCTCATAAATTACATCCAGAATAAATGAAAAATGTATTCAAGAAGGGATGCTAACCTCAGACAAAGACATGTCTGTAGTCAATGTTAGTCACAAGTAAACTGCACGGACTGTGTTTTTACATTTCTCTCTTTTATACGATGTACATTTTCTTATAGTGTGTTTTATATTTTTATCTGAGCATTTAAGCACAGCCGAGAACCACCTGTCAAAATGTTAGGTGCACATAATGACAATAAGCATTCTTGAATCTTGAATATACAAGGTAATAAAGAATGTACACAAGGTACACTACCAGTCAAAAGTTTGGACTTACCTGGTTTTTCTTTATTTTCATGACTATTTACATTGTAGATACTGACTGAAGGCATCAAAACTATGAATGAACACACATGGAATTATGTAGTTGTAAAAACATGTGACTTAACTCAAAGCATGTTTTATATTTTAGATTCTTCAAAATGGCCATATCTTGCTTTTATCACTGCTTTACACATTCTCGGCATTCACTCGATGAGCTTCATGAGGTTGTCATCCTGAAATGTTTTCCAACTGCCTTGACGGAGTTCCCAGTGATGTTGAGCACTAGTTGGTCATCTGTGGTCCATCTCATGTCATTTAATTGAGAAGATAAGTCCAAACTTTTGACTGGTAGTATATGTTTTCACAGACTTCCTTAATAAACAATTGTTAGGGTCATTTCTCTTTGGGTACTCTGGTTTCTTCTAACCGTCTAAAGACATGCACCTTAATAGGTTAACTGGTCAATGTAAATTGCCTCTTGGTGTGAATATGAGAGTGAGTTGTTGTTGTATTGGTCGACCCTGTAATGAACTGGCGACACATTCAGGGTGTATACCCTGGATTCCTTCAGCCCTCTCAAGGACTTAGAGGTTTAGAAAAAGAACGAATGAATGAAAATGTTAAGCTGACCTGTATTAGAGAAAAGTGTAGGTTGTCATCCTGCAAAGGGAACAATGCATGTTCAGCAGTTTGTTCACTGAACTACACAGCCCAGAGTGATGGTCACCAGCTCAACCTGCTGCCAAAGTCCCATAAAGTATAACTAAAAAAACCTCAAAACTAAAAGTCATTATTTTATCTTAGATATTGAGAGAGGAAACTTCTGAAACATCTAGAATTATAAACAGTTTGGTGACAATACAAGCCTTGTCAGGACAAGAATGAGTTTCAAATACAAGAGGCCCTTTAGTTGGAAAGTATGTATTTAATTCTTAAGAACAACGCAGGAAAAACTAAATATTGCCAGACATTCATGCAGTCAGTATCACTACTGAGTTTTGCAAAGATTGATGCGTCCGTTGTGTTATTCTTCTCATATGTGATCACAAATGAGTGAAAACTGTGCCCTATTTACCTTCATCCCACAAAATAACACAATGAGACACACCACATAGTAAGGTTATTTTAGTTTTAGACTGTAGAGGCTTCAAGATTTGACATCAATGAATATCAAAGAAAACATGAACTGGACTAGAAGAATGCATTACACTTTACACCTCAGTCTTAAAATTTAGCTCTGCACGTAGCAGATGTTGCATTAGATGTTCTCAGACACCATTGGCAGACAGGGTCAATACTGTTTTTGTCATAATTTATTATAACCAGGCATCTAAAGTTTCTGACAGTGAGGCTTCGTTTTCAAAAATGGCTTAATTGAAAAGGAAAAAAAAAGAAACTGCTTTCAGATGCCTTCCATGTCTTGAAAAGGGCACGGAAAGAGACAGAGATACTGACTGTGTTCAGCAGCACATAAAACAGGTGTATTTTTCTTTTTTTCCCCACTCCTCAGTGACAGAGGACACTAAAACACCACAGCCACTATGTCTAAAGAGACAAATTAAACATTGAAGTTTTATAGAGCAGCACAATAAGGACACTCTCATTAGGTTTTCCACCTTTGCCTCAGACAAATGACTTCTCACAACTGTGTAAATTTTGTTAACACTGACATTTTACTACTTTTTCACACCAAAGAATGGAATTATCAGCATTATTTTAGCCTGCATTTTTGTTTCTCCCTAGATAGAGATCAGAATTTGGAAAAACTCTGGATGGTAGGGCTGCACAGTTAATCGATTTTAAATCGAAAATGGACTTTTTAACTAGGACAATTTTTATTAAAGGGAAATCGTCACATCCTTTTCATCTCTCTCGCACCTCTGAGCCGCGCACCTGCGGGCTGCTGTTGGCTCCTCCTCCTAACTGTGAGAGCGGTCTTTCACAGAAATCCATGTAATGACCACAGACCTTAAATCTGTGATGGAACCTCAGTAGAGATACCAGTGTAAGCTGTGGTTTCATGCACAGATCCCCAATTCAAATACTAGAAAAGCACTTGGAGAGCACAGACCTCTGCCAAGGCAGATCAGCCCCCCCATCACCACCAAAATGTAATCATTTGTTCCTTGTGCCAGTATCAACATTTAATGAAAATTTCCTGAAAATCTGTTCATAACTTTGAGTTATCTAGCTAACAGAGAAACAGGCAGACAGACAAACCCCGATGAAAACATAACCTTCGCCATTACACTTGGCAGAGGTAATAACTGCATGGGGATCACTCATCTTACGTTGTCCCGCACTGATCTTCTTCCGATCCGGGTCCAAGTCATGGGGGCAGCAGCCTCAGCAGCGTAGCCCAGACAGCCTTCTCCCCAGCCACATCCACCAGCTCCGGGGGAGTCTCACAGCATTCCCAGGCCAGCCCAGAGATATAGTCCCTCTAGCATATACTGTGTCAGTCTCCTCCACACACTGATCACTCATATTATGTGGTCCGTGCACGCACACACGCATGACTGATGCCTGTCACTGACTTACATTGGTGTCACTTCTGTGGGCCCATCATGTGACACCATCACAGATTTGAGGTAGGGAGCAGTGCCTTGCATTGCAGGCTGCTCATGAAAACAACATGCTGACTTCTGTTGACTTTTGTAGTTTTACCCAAAAATTTAAATTGAAAATCAAATTCTTAGAGAAAAAAATCAGGATTTTATTTTTGGAGCCCTTCTGACAATTCCCAAACACTTGATTCACTGGGAGGAAAGGCTGCATACATATTATCAGACTACTCTGTACATTGAAGAATGATTTTATCAGAGTACCAAGTGCATTGAAAAGTGCACACTGAACAGTCGATATGTAATGAGGAGGAGTGTCATAGAATGTGTCACTGTATGACCTGCCGTACTCACCTGCAGTGGTTACAGATGCTCTCTGAGGCCTACAAGTTGCTGCTCTTTGACATGCTGTCTGGTAGATCAGCTCCAGTGCTCGAACGTGTCAAAATGACAGACAGCCCCCAGATTTCTCAGACATCATTAAAAAAAAAAAGCAAAAAAAAAAAAAAAAGACAGCATTTTTGGAAGATATTTAGTTAACATTATCCCACATTTGATCTCAGAGGTATTTTAGGGGAATTTACTTTTCCCATCTTTAATTTTCAAATGTTATTATAGAAACGCTGTCATATTTGCCCACTGCAGACTGATGATCAGCCTCACTCTCTCAAGTTGTTTTGATTAGGGTTCATACACAATAATTATTGTACTGTGCTCAAGTCCCCATAGCTACAACAGCAACCACACAGGCTGAATAGAGACTGATGGCAGCAACCTGCAGTCACTGGCTGACAGCTTGTGTTGCATTGATTCAATTGCATTAATCAAGATTGTTTACAAAGAGAACACAGCAACCAATGATTGATGACTGCTGGTAATTATGCAACAGCCCACAAACATCACCTCTTTCATTTGTGGTATGCTGACAAAGTCGATGAAATCCACAACCTTGCCTATTTTTTCTCTAGTTAAGAAATCCCCCTGACATCTCCTCAGCTCCCATATGACACATGTTGAAAGTGAAAGCAAAACTGACTTAACAAAAGAGAGAAAGAGATTAGGAGAGGAGCCTCTATTTATGCGATCACAGCCCTTTGCCCTGTTGATCTCAAGATACAGTAAGAGGGAACAGTGGCAGAATAAAAATTAATTGCATTTTAATAAGTACCCAATTTTTTATTAATGAGCTCTGTGTTAGCAAGGAGTAGATTTCTGTCAGTGGCCACATTAAAGAATTAGTGGCTCATTTAACCCAAGACAACTTGCCCTCGGCTTTTGTTTGCATTGTTACATGGTCAGTGAAGGCTTTCACCCCCTCTTTACACTCAGCCACGCACCAAACTGCACCAACGCCATATGCAACGTGTGTTTTAGGCAATCTGTTTTCTCTGGTGACACTGGTAACATTAAGATCTGGGATTTATGCCAGTACATGAATGTAACAGATTCTACGATGCTAAGCATTTTTATTTAGAATCCAAGCTTAGTCACAACAACTGCAACTTTTGACTCGTTCAACCCACCACCAGATACAAGCATATGACAGTGCTATTGAATATTGAACTTTCATGTGCTCCCTCTAAGTGGTGTTATTGCTGTGTACGGCACTCCCCCTGCAGCCTAATGGGTCTCTAGCTGCACGTTTAACACCTTGTGCCCAGGGCTTTTTCTTGCTTGACAAGCACAGCCAGAACGAATATATATTTTGTCCCCTATTGATAGTGGTATAATGACCAAATGGCTTCTTCTATGTGTGTAGCAGTGGCCCTTGCTCTCTGGCGGCCTTTAGCAGCCAAACTAAATAAATATTGCATAGCCTTTATTCTAAAGGGTAGTCTTTCACATTCATTTGCTCCACACAAGACTACTCTAACTTTTATGATCTTACATCAGCCAGACTCCGCTGCTGCTCTGTTGCAGTTTCTCAGTGTTTAGTTCTTTTCTCTGGTTCTCTGTAGTCTGTTATTCATTGGCATCCCTTTTCATATTTTCTCTCTATCCTTGTATCTATCTTTATATCAACTTAAACTTCTCTCACTGTCTTTACAGCAATATAGCAGCCCCTTTTCTTCAGATTTACTTCACATATGGTGTGATCAAAAGTCTCTCTATCCAATTTCATGTGGCTGAAGACAAAAAGCCTATGAAGAAAACAATATAATAAAAAAGTAACAGGAGTAAATGGGAAAACAATTCTCCAGTGAGCCATATGTGTGTTCTTGCCAGGCAGGACCATCAATTGATGGGGCCTTTTTTCCTGTGGTATAAATAATTTCACACACAACTGGAAAGAGGACAATTATATTTCACCAGGCTGTGCTATATCATCCACTCGAGCACCTCATATAATATAGTCAGGCTCCAACCAGTCAGAAGAGAGCCACTGACCCTGGAATGAAGAGGGATTCTAATATTAGAGCAGTATAATAAACAAATCATCTGTACTAATGTAAGTACAAGAAAACCAGTTTATTCTGATGCTGTAGCTTTTTTTTTTTTTTTATACAGAGGTCAACACTTCAGTGCTGCCCAAAAGTGTAGATGCAACCAATGGTGGCTTAATGGAAGTCTCTTTGGCATGGTGCTCTTTCAGTCTGTCATTCTGCAGAGGATGGTTTCAGTTGTCTTTCCTGATTCCTACAGAATTCTCCTCCTTCCCTCTGATAACAGATTACTTTCACCTCACTGCCCTAGCCTTGCACACAACCAGCACTGGCAGTGTGAGGTGAATTTCCTTTAGTTGTTATATCCTGTTCTTTCCTCCTCATGTATGCTCATTAGATACCCTTAAACTCGTCAGCAGCAGTTCACCGTGACTTTAAGAATGAATGGTGTCAACTCATTATGATGCTTTGAAAGAGGGACTGCTGTCTTAATCAAAATCATCGCTGTCTCTCCCGCTGGCGTTCCCTCATTCCAACAATTTGTTCTAATTTTAATGTAATATGGCTGAGTCTCTTGCAAGATATAAATAACCTACTTTGAAAAGATGGCAATGTAAATATGGTTCTAATAAGCGTTTCTGCAACACCATATGTTGATGCATCAAACTGTCTTCTTTAGTCTCTAGGCTACAGCAAGAGCAGAGGAGTGTGGAGTGGGGAATTGGAAAGGGGGAATTAGGGAGGAGGAAGGTTTGGGGGATGAGCTGTTAAACTGCCTGGTCTCGCCCATCAACTCCGGCACTTACAGGGTGCGTTACGATAGTCCTATGTTTGCTGAACTGAGACATGAAATGATCTCTGAAAGCACAACACTCCCTCTTATGATGTTTATAACAGCATTTCCAGTTGTTACTGACTGCCTGTTTTCATCTACTTCCTCAGCTGGTTACAACTTATTTGTCTTACCATCTTTGATAACATCCCGCTGCAACGCTGGTTTTGAAAAGACATTCGATTTTACAGTCTGTCAGACCGGATATTTGGGTTCTTTCATTTTCCAGTACACTCAAGAATCCATAGTGTTTGTCGAGCAAATATACAGGTTTTCTCCTCTTACTTTGTCACCTACTGTATGTGGAATTTGCTTGTGTTTGGGTGCGTGAGTCTGCACACACGCCCTTCCTGCTGTGCTATTTGTGATTTGACTCCCCACCCCCACTACAGGCAAAGGACCCGAGACACTGTTCGCGGGGCAGAAGCTGAATGATAACGAGTGGCACACGGTGAAGGTGGTGCGAAGAGGCAAGAGTTTGCAGCTATCTGTGGATAATGTCACAGTGGAAGGTAAGTTTTGCTTGGGTCCAGATGTTTCATTTGAGTGTGGGGATAATGTCCATGCCCAGAAATACACCAACCACAGAAAGTCAAGTGTTGCCATTGAAATGGTTCAGGGACACTATCATTTGGATGAAGCTTAACCCCCCCATGACTGTTCAATGGTTGCAAAAAGTAAAATGTGTATATGATGGAGTGCTTAACAGCCCAGTTACAACTAAAACTCCCTACTTTTAAAAGGAGATGGGCTCCAGTTTTTGATTATCTGTTTTTTTGGGTTTTTTTTTATCTTCCTATTGATGTAATCTAAGTTGGATATATATATTATGGTATATGTACATATAGGTTTCATCATAACTGTAATATGTATGTCTTAATGTGGACAATGTAGGAGTTTATATATGATAGGAATGTACATTTATCTTTACACTGTAATCCGGAGGAATGTACATTTATACGAATGGACGATATATACATGAAAGGCTGCTTTTTTTCTTCTTCTTCTTATTGTATGATGAAATCTCCTACATACATGTATGTAAGATGAAAGCTACTCTCAAGGCAATCTGGTTCTGTACTGTTAATTACCTGTCTTTTGCTGATAATAGCAATAAAGTTAAAAACAAAAAAGAAAGAAATGGTTCAGGGAGGGTGACTAATTATGATTCAGAAGCAGCACATTATTTGTTCATTTATCATTGAGCTGATATTTGAGGGGAGAAGTAACCAAAATTACAAAGGTGCAACTGGTAAATGTCACAGTTTTGATTAAATTCAAATAACTTGTGCGATTGTTCTATTACTCATTGGTGAGTAAAGCTTCAATACCCAACATTTGTCATGATCTTACTCATGCTGGTTTAGAGCGTCTCATCTTTAAAAGGCTGTAAATGAAAAGTTGAGGAAGAGACCATATTTTTTTAGGTAATGTGAGTAAGGAAGCTCACTACAAAGACTGAAGGTACAGGTTCTACCAACCACTAAGAAAATAGCAAGAGAAGGATGAAAGGTCAACAGAGGAGGGAGAGTCACGGGCATTTGCAGTAGTGTAGCCTTAGGCGAAAGCATCACGGGGCAAAAGATGAGGGAAGAGGTGAGAGAAAGGTGTGAAATAGATGAAGGAAAAAGAGTAGGCACACTGAGGCCAGAAACAAACAATGACCCTGTGATGTACTGACTGGTTCACAAACAGGTTCATGCGAAAGGAAAAGGATGGAGCGTTGACGGACTTCAGCATGAAGCCATTTAGCTGGCAGCTGTCCAAGCTCATTAGTCCACATCTTCACCCTAACACAATATAAATAGTAGCATTCAAAGAAATAACAACAGATTTTCAGCAATATTATGCCTGTATAATTTACTTCACAGCAGGTTACAAAATGTGGACCCGACCTTCATGAACATATGCGATAAAAGCACATACACACACTGCAGATAAAATCAGTGTAGAGATATAATGAACACATTAAAGGTATGTTACAACCCTTTAATGCCTGCTTATTACTGAATTACTAAAGTAGACAAAAAATTAGTTTAATATTCTTTATTTTTCAGTAAATAGATATCTGATATATCTGCATTTTGATGGGATTAAGCTTATCCAAGAAAGTGTAAACCTCCAAAGCTTTAACTTACTGCCATTTAAACTCATGATGTTCTGCTTTAAATGGTTGTAATTCATTTGGACTGTTAGAATGTGAAACAATATTTTCCTTCTATACCACAGTTGCCTCAAGAAGACTAGTGTCCTATTATGTCCTGTATGTTTTAGGGTTAATTCTGTGCCCTCTTCACCTTTTCAGGTCAGATGACTGGTGCCCACACACGGCTAGAGTTCCACAACATTGAGACAGGTATCATGACCGAGCGTCGCTTCATATCCGTGGTGCCCTCCAACTTCATTGGCCATCTCCAAGGCCTGACCTTCAATGGGGTGCCGTACCTAGACCAGTGCAAAAATGGGGACATCTCCTACTGCGAGCTGAATGCACGTTTTGGCATGCGGCACATTATCGCAGATCCTGTGACATTTCGAACAAAAGGCAGCTATTTAGCACTAGCCACGTTACAAGCTTACGCCTCCATGCACCTCTTCTTTCAATTTAAAACCACCACACCTGATGGCCTGATGCTCTTCAACTCTGGAGACGGGAGCGACTTCATTGTTGTGGAACTGGTTAAAGGGTAAGTTCAGTGGTTGCCTTTTTACTGTGAGACAAAAAAATAAAGAAAGATTAAAGATGCAAGATATGGTTTCATGCATTGGTACCCATCCTAAAAGATTTTTTTTCTTTTTTTTGAGGGTGGTGTGTGTATGTGTATGTACAGATAGATATATAAAGTAGGGCATTAACAGAACAGCCGGTTTGTCGACACATTGATGTCTGTGGCACAAGTTGGCGTTACTTTGGAGGAGTCGACTACTTGTGTGTTATTCTCTCTCTCTCTCCCTTCCATCACACGACAGCGTGCAAGCCTTCACTCAGTGCATGTCAATACTCTCATCTTTCTACATGAAAACATGGAGTGCAAGGTAGTGACGCACGGATCAGCAGACCCGGGTCGGCATTGTGCGGGTCCAAAAAATTTCACTTTATTTGTGGGCCGGGTCAAATAATTCCACAAAAGCAGATTAAAAAAAAAAGAAAACCTCGACCCGTGCATCACTTAGCGCAAGGCCAAGACTGAAGGAAGAAGACAACTCAGAGTAGGAATTACTCAACTGACTGTGATCGAGAAAAACTATTCTCTAAGTAATGTTCTGTGAACCATGCAAACACGACCAGTAATGAATAATAATTTGGACAGCCAGTGTGTTTGGATTATTCTGTTCATTTATTTCATTCAGACAATGCGCTCTTTTCTCTAACATGCTGTGCGTCTTGGCTGCCGGTGTCTTAACCTTTTGCCACTTTATGTTGTTCACTTAAACTTCAAAGAAAATTCAAGGTGTTAGCCTATGTTTAGTTTGGTTAAATGTCTGAGAAGGACTGTTGATGCTTGTGTCTTGCAAGTTTTTTATTCTGCTCTTTACTGTACATTGTTAATGTTCCAGTGAACGTTAGTACAAGTTGCTCATTGCTGAACGGCTGCGTGTCTGTGGTGTTCCTCCGCTGTCAATGTGATGACGTCATCACACGACTAGTCGGCTCGACTTTATTGACAAATAAGTCAATCTGAAAAAATCTGAAGTCGCTAATGCCCTAATATATAATGTTTTGTTTCATATTATTTGTAACTTAATACTTATTTGTGATATACTATAGACTACTGAAACACTAATTAACAAATGACTGAATTATCATCTAACAAAAAAAAAGTTTTATCTTAAACTTAAGTTCAACAAGTAAGCATTGGCCAGATAAAAGGGACCTTATTATAATAGAAGTAACAAGCAATCAAGCAGTTGTCACTAATCCTCAGTTCAAAGCTACACATTCTGCAAACTGAAATGGTGTGGGAAAGAGAGAGCAGAGAAATTCTGCCTACTTTTCTTGCAAAAATTCTCGCAGGCATTAGTTTGCAATCCATTAACTGATAACCACTAATGCAAAATTGTGGATGGAAATGTGTTTCACTGAACAGCAAAACATTTTGAAAGTTTTGTGAGAGCCGAGGAAGCGAGCACAAACCAGAAACAAACTGGTTTGAACTGTGAATTGTATCACCCCAAAAGCTGGTCATAATTAGAGTATCAAAAGAGCTTTCACTTGTGTATCTCCCTTCCTCTTGTGCATTATATTCAGCAGTGCTGCAGCACAAAAGCCTGAGCTGCCTCTGCCACACAAAGACAAGAGGCTACATAAAGGAATGGGAATAGAGGTAGGGGAAAAATGCATACCTTGAATGAAACAGCCACAATAGCCTTAACCCAAAACACAAAAGACAGCCATATTTGTGTGAAGGAAGGAACTGTGCCACCTTGTCTGCCTGTGGGCAAACAGGGGCTTTTAGACAAAACCAGGTTCTATATTTACATGTCAAACCCCTGAATATTCAGGAAGAAATCTGGGATGTGAAGCGTTGGGAAGCCCCAGGAACAGGTAATATCACTGTATTGTCCTCAAAACTCTGTCAACAAATAGAGAGGACTCTGAAGGAGACAGCGCTACTCCATCTTCGGTTGCTTCATGGTGACAGAGAGTGTGTTGAGTCTGACCTGTCACCAGCATGTTGTACTTTTAAAGTATGGACTTAAATATACAGCAACAACAAATGGATACTGCCTTGATTTTCCACACTCTTGCTAACACATGTTAAACTGACACAGGTAATGTGTTTCATTTAATTTCACAAAGGAGAGCTACCGTGTTAGATTTGTACCCAGCAACAGCCTAACCTTCAGTGACGTCTTTTTCTTTCTAGATATGTCCACTACGTCTTTGATCTTGGCAATGGACCGTCGCTGATGAAGGGCAACTCAGACAAGCCACTCAATGACAACCAGTGGCACAATGTGGTGGTGTCCCGGGATGCCAACAATGTACATACGCTCAAGATCGACTCACGCACCGTTACTCAGCACTCCAATGGAGCTCGCAACCTGGACCTCAAAGGTAACAGCAAATCATTCAGCTGTCGATGAGAGATTTCTTCCATGTAGAAATAGCTATTCTGCTGTCATCCTTGGTCTCCCTCATAAGTGTTTTTGGAAGGTCGCCATGAACACACGCCAGCTCAGATCCATCTCAATTAGACCCAGTCAGGATAGAAGCATTTAGACGCCTGCTGTACAGTTGTAGGGTTTTTTTTGTATGTTTTGGTTTACTTGCATTTAAAAGTACAGAGATCATGAAAGAGAGATCTACTCCTTACTTCTGAAAAGCTGCAGTGAAAATCAATTCTTGTGGAAATCACACAGTTTATGGCAAATCATTTAAGATGGTTTTCTGGTTCTCTTATTTTTAAGTGAGGCTAAGCAAGTTAGTGTAGAATACCTTTGAGTTGTGGTTGGTTTGTTTAAAAAGCATCTAAAATTGAGATCTTTAGTTTAGACAAATTAGCAGATTACTCAGTTTTAAAAAATAAGAAATGTCAGATTGTTGTTAATATAGTGTGGTTATAGAACTATCAGTTATTGCTGATTAAGCTACAATAGTAAATATGTTATCACAGCAATAAAATAATAATTCAAACTCTTGCCATGAGTACTTTGCTCTTGGATACTTCAGGTACGTTTGGAGATTAATATGTTTTTGCCCTGAAATACTGGACTCCTTAGTGCAGAGGCTAAACTAACTGAAGCTGCCAAATGTAAATGTGTTTGCCAAACAAAATTGCACAGGGGGTGAAATGAAACATAACAAAAGTAGCATCTGTGCAAGCATATCCTCTTCACCTTCTAAGATGACCCCTCCACTCCCTGTCCCCTTCCAGCAGGTGTTAGCTTTACAAGAACAGGGCAATAACAGAGCAATATGTTTTACCAGTCGCTACCCAGCATCACACACTGAAATGAAAAATAGGAATCTTACCAAAAACAATAAGTTTATCATTTCATCCCTATGTGTTTTGCTTCTTTTTTTAAATTTTAATTTTAATTTTTATTTTTTTGCTTTAACCTGCTTGTTTCGAACAAGATGTCAAACAGAAAAAGTCATTGGGTACACTTAACTTTCACCCACAATATGATTACGGTCTTTTGATGGGGACACCTGTACCTCTTTGACTTTAAAACATCCTGCCCTTGTGAATAAACTTGAAATAATAGCCATGGTTACAAGGCACTTAAGTGGGAATAGGCATCTTTGGTCTGCCGGCACACTGGGACTGGAAGCTCGGGTAATTGTAGGCGTTAGAAGTTGGCTTCTCTGATCTGTTACTGAAATGTTGGAGAAAAGCTGTCTGCATAGAGAGACTGACAGTATATACATATTAGCATAGAGTCAGATTTTATGAGAAAAAAAAAAAAACTTACCTGAAAGAATAAAAACAGTAGGAGTTTGACAGTGGACACCTGAGGACAAGCGGTAACATCACCAATGCTACACTCTGCTACAGGGCCTGCCTGTGCTTATATTAAGGTTATCTCTTAGTGATTTACTTTGATTTTTCTTGTACCATGTCCCAGAGTTTGCAGTGCACTTGAGGGTACTGCGGTTTGTTGTGTAAGACACATCAGAAGTCAGGGTAAGCCCCTGGGGGCTGTGAAAGCTGTGGAGTCAAAAGATCAAAAGGCGCCCAAAGTGTTTTTGGGAAGACATGATTTATTGACGGACTTATCCTTTTTTTCAGTTTTGTCCTTCAGGGTATGCATGGTGCAGTTAAAGCAGATAGTTATGGGTTGAGTGTAGAGAAATGGCGCTATGCCAGTGTCCTTCCACAGTGTTACAGACAAAGAACAAGCTGGAGACACAGGGATGCGTGTTAAATTAGCTACAGAGCTTTTAGCAGTGAGACATGTAATTAGCAGCCAGGCCTCACAAAATTTCATGGTGAAATGCAAATAAATTGCAAATGGCAAGTTATAATATTGTCACATAAGCTTTGGTGGAAGAATGTAATTACCACATTATATATGTGTCGTGTAGCTTCTGATCTTTTCACAGGGCTGTGATGTCAGTAGCTCAAACAGTAATTATTACATAATGAATGCCACTTCTAAAATACTACTATAATGAATGCCTGCTTTTGCGATTTTTGAGTCTAACAAGTTCCATCTTAATATGTATTTATTATATAATTTGTATGATTCAGTGATAAAACTAATCTTCAGTGTATCTTCGCTGCATATCTTCTCTGTAGATCTCTACAGCAAAGCGAATTGAATTGATGTCAGTAGTTAGAGTTTTGTTTGTGATTGACTGTCTCTCTCTGGGCTCTAGCAAAGACTGATGTTGATCAAGTGTGAGATTAGACTGGGAAATCAGTGAGACATAATCAGTATGGCATTTTGGGGAATTGTTCCTTTTCTGTAGGTGTTTGACTACCATGAATCTTTATCTCACATCATCTAATCCATACTGTCCAACTTTCTGTAATTACATTGCACTATGTCATCTCTAATCAAGCAGAAATGCCTCTTAACCAGCACTCAACAAGATGAAAAAATGCTCTCTGCTGTCATTATAGTTAGTAAAATGTAAACAGAATCTGTCTTCATATTTAGTTTCCAAAGCTTCACAACTGCTGTTAGCGTTCCTTCACTCAGCTCTTGATTAATAGACCATTGAATCTCCTTTACCAACCAAGAATGTGGCATAGGATCCATCAGCTGCCGACCACTGAGCCACGCAGCGACAATGGCTTCATTTACATATGCTAAATGTGCAAAATTCAGACTCCCCGTTGAATGATTTGTCTTTACAAATGAAGCAGAAGGCAGTCACATTGCCTTTTCATTGCCCAGCCAACATAGTACACTGCAAAAAAGGGTGTCCAAAAACAAGATAGAAACACTAAATCTGAGGAAAAAGGTACCCAAAACAAGTGACACATCTGTCCATGCAGCAAGATAATTAAACTCTAGAATGTTTAATATAGAAATACACGTCTACAGATGTATGAACACTTCAAATAAGAAATTAACGCTTAAAACTAGATAAATTATCTAACAGTTCTAATTAGGGATGTCCTGATCTGATCTACAGATTGGTATTGGCTGCCGATCTGGCATTTTTTAGACGATCAGATCGGATTTAGTCACAATATGCAACTGATCCGGACTCAGTTCTGGCGGGGGGGGGGGGGCAAAGACTCATTCTGCTCCCCCTAAATTAAAGTTTCCGAAGGTAGGGGAAAGAAAAATTAGCTGCACAACAGCAGGAGGCTTAGAGGAATAAGTAAAACGTCTATAGGTTTCACTTTCACTTTAAGGTCTGGTAGTAATGCACAAGTCAGACCCACAGGGCTTTTGTGGAATTATTTGACCCACCCCCAACCCACCCACCCACAATAAACTGCGGGTAACCCACTGATCTGTGCATCACTAACGTACGGCGCAGAACGCACCCCCATATAATACCTGTACGGACCTGTCCATAAACTGGTTACAGCAGTAGCAAACATATGGCCCGCGTTCTAGTTTGTCCCACAGTATGAATTTGGAAAGTGGAAAAATTATACTAAAGTTATTAAGAGTCAAAGTTGTCATAGTTGTTTCAGTTCAGGTTCCACATTCAGCCCAATTTTGACCTCAAGTAAAATAATATCATAATAACCTATAAATAATGACTCCAAATTTAAATCAAAATTTTACTGTAAAAAGTCAGTATCGCATCGGTATCAGATCGGTATCGGCAAAACTAATCCTAAATAAAATCGGATCTGTTCGGAAGTAAAAAAATCCAGATCGGGACATCACTACTTCTAAATTTACATTTGTTTATTTTTTTGCTTGTATTTTTTTTTTATCTGGGTAAGAAGCAAGTAATCTGTATACATGCCTGCAGAGGACCCCTCCATCTGTGTTATTCATCTCAGAGTATATCATATTCATACTCCTTCATTTTCAGGGATTCTTTCCTTTACCTGAGCCTGTAAAAGATGGAGGTTGTGGCAGATAAGTGCTGTTGGGGAGAATCATTGTAAATCTTGGTTCAGAGGACTTCTGGGGGGAGCTGTCTCTACACTCAATTCCCTCACCTAATTGGGCATTCAGACCTTGCTGTATAGTTCAGCTGTGACAATTCCCCTGCCAAAAATATCATATGTAGCTCAAACGCTGTGGAGTCATAAGGATAATGTGCACCAGACCTACACATGTGCAGGTTGAAAGAGACTCCTGGCAAACATGGAGATATACATACACCACAAATGGTAAACTATAGTGTTTTTACACGGTTACACTGGTGCTCATACCGCTTGGTCTGTAGGCTTTGCTGTACAGCGATGACACATAAAGCTTTACAAATCAAACAGAAAAAATAGCAACAATAAGCCATTTCTCACAATCTCTTTGCTCTGTTTTAAGACTATTTCTGCCTATATTTCAAAGA
This sequence comes from Sphaeramia orbicularis, assembly GCF_902148855.1. Classification (NCBI taxonomy): domain Eukaryota; kingdom Metazoa; phylum Chordata; class Actinopteri; order Kurtiformes; family Apogonidae; genus Sphaeramia; species Sphaeramia orbicularis. Next base: position 20,485,536 of record NC_043974.1, on the reverse strand, counting down.
GGAAAAAAGCAATTCTCCAAGCTTTATCTGTGTAATTGCCCTGAGAAAATGGGGAAAATGGGTTTTGTGCTCTCTGTCTTCCTTCCCTTTGTTTTTGGACAGCCAAAAAATCTTCAAGGCATCCCTCTTTGTCAGTTGAAGTACGGAGAAGAAACAACAGTCCCTGAGGAAAGCACTGAGTGGATCTAGGTTTATATAGTGAATGCAATTCTCAGAAGAAAACATGTCGAACATACACAGTGCAGGAATAAGGTTCTGTCATTTCTGTTGACAAGATACAAAACACAGCGATAGTTATTGCCGTATCTTTCCCTGAAACAGAGCTGACGTAGCCTTGTGAATACTGAAGTACAACACACAGATATGTTGTTAGTAAAGATCACATATAATATGTAAAGTATGATGTAAAAAATGATCAACATGTTAGTGATAAACTGCAAATATCAGCGAACCGCACATCTGTTAATTAAATATTAAAAATGAAACTATTGTGCACACGCCCCACAGATTTGACTACAGGCTTAGTCTGAGCTGAATAAAACTATTACAGTGCTAATAAAATCAGGGGGAGGAAATCCTATAATCCATCCTGTTCACTAACATAGTACATCAATGTTAACTAGGGCTGCCTTTTTGGTTCAATTTGCTCCTATTTGCTCTTAGTATTTTTTCACTTGTTCACAGGTGAGCAAATATAAAACTTCACACCTATTCACATTGTCACATTAAATATAATAAGACTTCCACAAAACAAACAAGTGGTGCCAGGCATAACAAACCCTACCCCTCGCATTTATTGTAGCTTATTTTGGCATCAGTCCAGCTGATGTCATCATGTCTATGCATGTCCTGATGTCAACATATCAATTTCCTCTATATATGTGCCAAGTTTGAAGTAAATTGAAACAAAATTTATATTTTCATAGACATTTGAAATGTTGCCCATTGTAAGTCAATGGGACAAAAAAAGATTTAAAAAATTCATACAAATGCTTAAATGTTTTAATCACATCTATTCTTGGTCACTGGCAATCTTTAAACTGATTTTGGTATGAATTCAACCAATACCTTTGCTGATCCAGACATGTGAAATTTTGCCCATTATAAGTAAATGGCAAAAAAAAAGATTTTAAAAATAAATTTAAAAAAAACAACAACTTTGACCTACTTTTCCCAAAATGTAATGGCATCTATTCTAGGTCACTAGCAATCTGTAAGCCCAATTTTGTATGAATTTAACCAATAGTTTTGCTGCTACAGACATTTGAAATTTCGCCCATTATAAATAGATGGGGAAAAAAAGAAGATGTTAAAAATTCAGGAAAAAAATGAAGTTTGACCTACTTTTCACAAAATGTAATCAGATCTATTCTGGGTCACTGGCAATGTATAAACCCAATTTGATATGAATTCAACCAATAGTTTTGCTGCTAGAGTTTTAACAAAGAAACACACAAAACCTAAAACATCCCTTGCCTCCCCTTCAGGGGCGGGTAATAAAATGGCAAAATAAATAAATGCAGTGCAACTCTTTGAGTGTTATGAGCAGATGGTGATTTTATATAATACAGCTTTAAATAAAAAATCTGTTACCTACTCTTTCCAATTCAAACACTTTTAAGCAAACACGTCTTTCAGCTCTACAGTAAAGCGTCAGTCATAACATATTAACATAAAGAGAAATATTTGCACTAATTAACTCAATCTCAATCCTATGTCTGTTATGAACTGTTAGCACAAGTGAAAGTTAACGAGCGCATCAGCCAAAACACAAGCAGCCTCCTCTAGGGTAGAGCCAGGAGCAATTAACAGTAAGCATATTGTGACAGGAAGCAAAAGGATTTATATGATATGTCTTAATTTTTAGAACCACCCCTGCAGATGATACATTTGTGGTGGACAGAGACTAATTATCTCCGTTTGTTTATGCTAATAAAGATGTAACAATTAGAGTAACACGTTTTACGTAAAGGACCTGAAACCAAGGACAATTATGCTTAATTAGGGAATAAAAATGACAATATTAATTGATGACAAATGTATACATTTCATGGCATAACACCGAACACTTGTAAAAGTCTGTATTAAATGCAATGCAATGTACCTGTGACACAGTTGCATCTTAAAACAATCTATGACAGTGATGTGATGAATTTCTATTAGATTATGCAAATTCTTAAAAGAAGAGCAATACGTGTCAAGATTTGAGGCCTTTGCACTTAGTCTGTATTTTTCATCTGACATTAATGTTGTTTTAAAATAGAAAAATCCACCCTCTTCAGGTGTCAGTCATGTTCTGAATCTTTCCAGAGCAGGGTCGATTTTCTGCATTTTTCCACATCCGTCACACCTGTTTGACCTCTGCATTTGTACAGCCTCACAGCATCATTTCATTAGTGTCATAGCCTACTTTCAACAGGTCACCTAGTCATATTCATGTGGGTGATGAAACAGGATGAGAATCACACACATCGAGGGAGGGCAGCTCCTGTAGTTAGACACCAAATGCAGCACACAGGCTGAGAATCCAGACTGTCTAGACGGGGTACCTCCCATGTAATCTCACATAGCTAGACCTGTCTCCACACTTACTTTCAGCAGTCTTCCAGCCTCAGTGGAGAGAAGCAAAGGAGAAAGTGACACAAGTGAGACGACCACAAAGTCATTCTTATTATTTGATGGATGTATTTTGTTGTAAATTTTGTCTTGGGTGTCAAAATTTTACATCTAATTGAATAATTGCCACATTTTACCCAGAATGTAAGGTTCCTGTAGATAATGATTTGGAATACAAAATACAAAGAATGCACACTTAAAGGGGTCATATTTTGCTAAACCTACTATTATTAGTCTTTGGTACATTTATTTGTGTATTTGGACCCTAACAGTTCAAAAAGTTTGAATTCAAAACCTCCAGGTGCTGCAAAGCTATATTTGTATTCAATTTCTACAACCTGTTTTAATTCCTGCTTAATTTGTTACATCAATAACTAGTTACGTCACAACATATGCACATATAAGGTCAAGACTTTCGAAAACTATTTCTCAGAGTACGCCGTAATTGTTTGTCAGCAGCAGCAGTTGGAGTCCATACCGAAAATATGTCAAAACTTTGAGCCGATTACTTAAAATGTTCAGTTGTTAGTTGAACGGGACAGAGCAGCACGGTCAACAACCTGGAGGGGGCGGGGCATGAAATGGCTCATGTGCATTTAAAGTGTCAGTGCTCAAAACGACCTTTCTGGTGTCATTACTCAGAAATAGCATTGAAGGTGGACCTGTGGAGTTGAATTAATGAAGAATTCAGACCCAAGCATAACATTTACAGTTGATGTAGACCACAGGGAAATGTTTGAAAATGCATAATTCCATAAAAAAAGCAAAATACCACTCCTTTAATATGCACAGGGCTTTAGGATTGCAAGAAAGAATGCATGCTTTAGCAACTGCTTGGGCTTTTTTATTTTTTTTTATTAATGCTTGTTGCACTTTAACCCCATTTAATACTGAAGTTGAGGTGAACAATGCTGGTCATGTGTAAGAGAGAGTAAACATAAACATCCTTTCCCCTGGAGGGAATAGCCGTCTTTACTGCGCAAAGAACCTGACAATGTCAAAGATATCAGCGTTATTATTAACACAGTGATGTGGAATCAGGCAGAACAACAACACCAGCAGCAACAACAACAGCAGAGTAAATCTAATGAAGAGTGTTTCAGGTTGAGGATATGAAGGGAGGAAGAATAATTTGGCGTACCATATTCAGACTGTGCTTGTCCCCTCCTTTTGAAGATGTTTGCTAATGAGGCACACTTGTGTGGAATTGTAAAGAGATGACATTGAATATGTTCCATTTTCCAACAAAAGCATAACAAATTGAAACACAATATGGAGGAGAGGCTTGGCATGAAGTAAGAGAGAGGTGGAGGGAAGACAAACAGGTACACACATTTTAATGAGCTCTGCTCTTGCCAGCGGTAAAATTGAGATTAGCTGTTTGATCACCCCAAAGCTTTTCTTTCTTCTTCTGTCTGGTTAATATCGGAGTCCGACAAGCCAAGGTAAGATAGTCACTAATCCTGTCACAATACCAGAACCTCTCCGTACCTCATAGCAGAACAACTACGCCACTAAGTCTAGGTATTGTGTTCCCCGTCTCCGCCAACGCTGTATACCCTCCAAGTGATAAAGCCATAGTTTTGACAACGGGACAGTACAGGCAGTCGGGCAGGCAGAAAACAATTCCGTATGGAGGTTGTTGCTTTAGGATTTGAAGTTTCTGTTCTTCAAGTTGCTTGAATGTAATACTGGACACTGGCCAATATATTGCTATCCAAAAAATGTCTGGCAACTTAGTAATTATCCCAGTGGAGCATGCATGCATTGGTTAAAAAGAAGTATTTTAGAAACACATTCTCTTTAATAACCCCTAAAAATATTTGTACGGTTTTACTCAGATTATGCATCAAAACATGTTTGTACAGGGTTATTCAAAAAGAATTAACCAATTTCATTACGCAATATTTTAATAAGGAATATCAATAGAAAACTCCAGTCAAGTCACAAGTATTCTACTCACAATCAACTTTTATTTCCTGTTTTACAAATGTTCATTGTGGCCACCACCTGCAGCACGGACAACATCAATGCAATAAGAGAATTCCTCCCAGATGCGTATCAGCTTATCACAATCCACTGAGTTGATCACTGTTGTTATTCGATGCTTAAGGTCATCGAGGTTAGTGGGTAGTGGTGGAACATAAACGCAATCTTTTACGTATCCCCACAAGAAAAAAAAATCACACACGGTGAGGTCTGGGGATCTCGCAGGCCATGCACAAAGCGCAAGGTCTTGGGCCCCCTTCCGAACAATCCTGTGGCAGCCATTGAAAAATTAGAAAACTCCTCTTTCAAATGGTCACTGACTCATTCTATGACAATGCTTGAGAAATTAAACAATGCCTCATAAAATTGGTTCATTCTTTTTGAATAACGCTGTATATTTCATACACCAGCTAGTTTTGCTCATCAACAAACAGCCTTGAAAATTACGACAATGCAAACATCTCTCTTATTCAATTATAATCTGAACAAAGACAGCTAAGCATTTTCTGCACCATAATGCTGCTTTTTGTTTTTTTTTCTTTCTCCGACATATTTGTCAGGCTACTATAAGTCAAATGTGACAAATGTCCCAACAAAGAAGTGAATGAGATGCATAGCAGCAATTCAACAAAAGAAAAAGAAATTCTTAAAGTGAAATGTCTGTCAGTATATAGTTTTATGAAGTGTTTTAATACGGTAGCACAACAATACAGTCGTCCCTACTGGGTTATGAAATAGTTGATGGGGTATGTAAGATCTTTTCCATTCCTACTGGCTGTAAAATGAGTTCTCCGTAAAGCAAGACTGGGGATTATAAGTCACAAATATTACATTCCATAAAGTGATTGAGGCCAAATAAAGTCTACATATTTACATGCTACACCTTCTTTAGTGAAGTTTAGCAAATCTAGACCTTTACCAGGCCTAAGTCAGTCCTCCAGAACAGCACATACTTATCTTACTCCTCAATAAGAATTCAATATACTTGGGGGCAGATTTACTAATGCTTTGTGTTTGGTACTAAAACCTACTGTCAACATACACCAAAGGGGCACAGCACAAAATTAGCAGTGGAAAGGTGTGGACACAGTTACTTTTGCACTGAACCTACGTGAATACGTGTTTGTGGGGGTTCCCCTTTCAAAGTGCAAAGTTGGAGAAATGGAGATGAGACAGATTTTTTTTCCACTCCACAAGGACAAAGGAAGGCATTATCAGAGCAGATTGAGCATAAAACAGTCCACATTATTCACCTGAGTGATTCCTGAGATCATTATTGGATGTGCACTTATTATTGAAGCTTACAGTCATAACTTTGCCAAATCACCTGGAGGCTCAACAAGCCAAGCACCGGTTTTACATTCATGCAAAGCCATGAGGCTTTGTGCCAATAATACTCTGATGAAATATAAAGAAATATTCAGCTTGATAACATTCTGCTTCCTGATTCTGTAGCTGATAAAGACAGCACACTATGTTTCCTCTGTATTACTGATATTAAAAGTAAAAAAATAAATAAATTAAAAAAAAATAGCCCACCCACCATATAAAATAAATGTGTTTAAAGGAATGATATTTTGCTTTTTTTTAATGGAATTATGCATTTTAAAACATTCATGTGGTCTACATAAACTGTAAATGCTCTGTTTGGGTCTGAATCTTCATTAATTCAACCCTATTTCTGAGTATTGACACCAGAAAGGTCTTTTTAAGCACTGGCCCTTTAAATGCAACTGACCCCACCTCCCAGGTTGTTGGCTGTGCTGCTCTGTCCCATTCAGCCACTTCAGTTTGTTAATACAACCTACAACTGAACATTTTACGTAATCGGTTCAAAGTTTGGACATATTTTCAGTATGGACTACAACCGCTGTTAATGACAAACAATTATAACATACTCTGAGAAATGTTCGTCGAAAGTCTTGACTTTATATGTGCAAATGTTGTAACATAATTAGTTTCAAAATTTAACAAATTAAGAAGGAATTAAAACAGGTTGTAAAAATCCACTGAATAGAAAGATAGCTTTGCAGCACCTGAAGGGTTCGCATTCAAACTTTATGAACAGTTAGGGTTTAAATACACAAATAAATGTACCAAAGACGAATAAAAGTGGGTTTAGCAAAATATGACCCCTTTAACACAAAGATTTGGCCAAAGAGGGCTGTGAATATAAGTTGGAAATATAAGTTATTTCTCTAGCTGCCTACAAATCCGTCCTGTTCCTACTTCTCTGCAAAGGTGATCCAAATATGCTTTTATGGACAGGTGGGAAATTGAGATTTTAGCCACTGTTTCAGCTTCAGTTGCATTCATTCATTAGCTCCTCCAGTTTCACCACAGAAACCCCTTCTTCTGCTGACTGTCTTTAGTTCATGTTTCTGTTAATAGTTAGAAACACACGTGTAAAGCCTTTAATGTGTTGTGGATTCCCTTGTTGTAGATCAGGTGTGCCTACAGTCATGGAAAAAAATTATTAGACCATAAAAAGTCATCAGAAAAATAGTTATGCAATCAAATACTAACTCCTGTGTGTATCATGTGACTAAAACAGACAGAAAAGAAAACATGGAATGCCTAAAAGCACTGTTTTTGTGCGTACAATGCCATAGCTACTGATGTAAGAACTAAAGTGATTTTGGTTATTATCAAGAAAACCATGAAAAATAAGCTCTTAAATTAAACTATTATGAGCTATTTTTGTTGTTATTATATTTGGCCAAACAAATGTACCTTTAGTTGTACCAGGCATTAAAATGAACAAGAAATTGAAGAAAACAAGGGGTGGTCTAATAATTTTTTCCGTGACTATGTGCAGTTTGGCTCTGCTCTAAACTGTGCTGGTCTTGGTAGAACAGGTCATAACGGAAACTAACTTTGCTTGTGACTTTGCAAGTTGTTACCAAATCACCTGCAAAAGTGGCCACTCCCTTATGTGCTATTTCTGGATTGCGCCCTCACTTAAATTGCACTGCTTAAGTAAATGTGTCCCTTGAAATTAGCTCTAAACCAGAATGGTATTAACTTGGAGATGTCCTTCACACCTTCCATCCTGCCCATACTCCTCCCACTCTCACACCCAACCATATAATCTGAGACCTCCTGTCCTGCTGGGCTCCATCTCCTCTCTCTTCCGTCTTTAGTTTTTCATTAGCTGGCTTCATCCTCTGTAATTAGTTTCAAGTGGTCTACATTATATTTAGTGTTAAATGTAGTGCTATACTGTAGAACTAAATTATTAGTCCTCTTACCATTCAGTACAAAGGTGATATTTATTGTGTGCTTCCCTCTCTTATATTTAAATCTCTTAGGGGTGCTGGCCTGGCTTTTTAATAGGTTTTTTGTCACCTTACCATTACATACACAATATGTGCTGTCTGCTTCCTTTCATATCTCCAGTGCTTACGATTCAGAGTACTAGGAATATCAATGATGCACTCACTCATAAATGGTACCTATGAAATGGGTATGTCCAACTTTCAGCCCTCTTGAGTACACCAACACGTACTACATTATTCCTTCCATCTATTCAATCTCAGCCCTGGTAAGAAAAGACAGAAAACATGATCTATTCATCCTTTGACAATATACGTACATTGATGCATCCTGTGGGTTTTGCTGTCTTACCATTACGTTGCACTGGGAGGAAATGGGATTACCATAAAGTCTGATCTATTCTGTTATATAAGGAGAATACATTTCTCTTCTTTCTCCCTGTGCTACTTATTATCTCCATCCTCCAAAACGTCATGTCTTTGTGAGTCGCCTTTAATATCAGCATCTCTAAGGCGGCTGAAACAGGAGCATGGTGCAGCTCTATTAAGTGAAGGGCAAGACAGAGATGTAATTGCATTAAACATGTTCATTGACCAGTAGTGAAAATTAAAATCTTTTCCACTTCTACCTCAAGCACAAAAATAATTTGGCTCTTGAGGTGAAGTATGGGCATTACTGTGCTCTACCACGCAGATTATATACAGTCAGAAATATAGAATGTAGAACCTTTAAGGCCCTCAATCACCTCAATGGATGTGAAATATGTTTGCCAAGTGGGATCAAGTTTAGCTCAAAGCTGAAACTGTTGTTGAGGTATTTCAAGCTGTAGTCTTTTTAACGATCACATAACCACTTCAGCAGACAAGTGGTCAAGGGATTCTCTTTCAATAATGAATAAAATTTTGTTTGCGTGATGGCCCCAAAATTTTATTCTATTTCTTCTACTGAGAAAATAAATCTTTCTTCTCCCTTAACCCTTAAAGACCCAGCGCTACTTTTATGTCAGTTCCCAAATTAGATGTTCTCGCTATTTAACCTTTTTTAAGTGATTTATCACCATTTATTTATAAAACTAGAGAAGCACTCTGAGAGCACAGACCTCCGCCAAGGTAGATCAGTGCCCCCCCCCCCGATCACCACCAAATTTTAATCATTTGTTCTTTGTGCCAGTGTCAACATTTCCTGAAATTTTCATCCAAATCCGTCCATAACTTTTTGAGTTATCTTGCACATGGACAGACAGGCAAACCAACGCCGGCAAAATCATAACCTCCTTGGCCGAGGTAATTATCCTCTGTATTTTGTATTTTAACAGTATAAATAAGACATTTTTCTGTATTTAATTCACTGATCATGTAGATGTTCATAAAAGATCAGATTAAAGTTGAGGGTTATTAATCAAAAACAGAGAAAACTGCAGAAAAAGTGATTTTTTTCAGTAAAATACATCATTAACTGAACATGAACCCAAGTATCTTTATCTACTCTCATTGATCCAACTCCATGGGTTTTACTGGTGAATCAGTAATGTAGAAAATGACAGTGTTACCACGTTCACTACGGAGCCTCTGAACATCCAAATGGTTCATATCTGATGGCTATGAAAAGATGACAAACTGCATTTTACACCAGTTATTTACAAGTACTGATAGAATTAGTGGATCAACAGGTATTAAACAGTTTAGATCAGTAGATGGTTTTGGTCAGTGATAGATGGTTGGTTCATTATGGGTTAAAAAATTGTACATTGGGGGCATGACATTTCATTTATATTTTATGTAAAGTAAAATATTAAAAACCTGCCATTTAAAACTGCTAATTGTTGAAAGTTAATGATAACAATACAGAAAAACTGTCCTGACTTTTGACTCATTTGATTGTGCATCTGTGAGTTTTATCCTGAAAGGTTCTCTGGTTCTTTTTTTTTTTTGGGATATAACATAAGCTGTACTCTTTAGAGGGATTCATCATGATGAAAAACTGCTGAAGTTGCAGAAGCTAAATAAAATCTTGGAAATATGGTAATTAGATCTCTAATGTCAAGAAAATTAGACACGAATCAAATGATAATATAGGACAATCCTTGAATTTCACAGTCTTGGAAACTTGTTAAAATATAGCTCTGGAAAAAACTAAGGGACCACTGCAAAATGAACACTTTCTCTGATTTTACCATTTATAGGTATGTGTTGGAGTACCAACAAAATTTCTACCAAATTCCAAATAAAAATATTGTTATTCAGAGCATGTATTTTCAGAACACAATGCATGGTCAAAATAACAAAAAAGATGCAGTGTTTTCAGACCTCAAATAATGCAAAGAATACCAGGTCATATTCATTTCTGAAAACACAATACTAATGTTGCAACTTGGGAAAAGTTCAGACATCAATATTTAGTGGAATATCCCTGATTTTCAGTGCCAGCTTTCATTTGTCTTTGCTCTGCACCATTGCTGTTGGATGACTTTATGCAGCTCCTGGCAGAGAAATTCAAGAAGCTCAGTAATGTTCCATGGCTTGTGATCATCCATGTTCCCCCAGAAGTTTTCAAAGTGGGTTCAGGTCTGGAGATTGGGCTGGCCATGACAGGGTCTTCATCTGGTGGTCCGTCATCCACACCTTTATTGACCTAGCTAGGCCAGGAGCATTGTCCTGATAGAAAAAACAGTCCTCAGAGCTTGGGAACATTGTCAGAGCAGAAGTCCAGTAGTTTTCAATAGTTATTTTTGGATTCCAATTACTTTTGCAGTACTAATAGCACTGTTTTTGCCTAATGCAAGAAGATAGTGATGGCCACAGTAGTGGTTTTTATACTTCTTCTTAAATAAGACATGGACCAGGTGTTTATTCAGTAGAATAAGGTGTGCTTGTGTTGGAATTCAACAGACACAGGAATGGAATGGCTGTCATACATGCAGACATGCTGTTGTCAGAGGAAATTGCAGTTGTCTCAGATTTTTTTTCCAGAGCTGTACAGTGGTAAATCAGCATAGGTTGTGAACCAGGTGTGGAAATGAGGTTAAAATGTGGTTGCAGGGAATAATCAAGTGAGAAACATCATTCTGCTTGTTCATGCCTGTATCCAGGATGTAATAAAACATGCAAACTATTCTATTTTGTATTTAATAACACTTCAGCCTGCACCTGGTATAGCATTGTAAATGACAGAAAGGGAGAAGGCAATGCAATGAAGATCTGCCACGCAGCGGCTGAACCAATTTGCATAATAATAACTAAACAAGTCACATGCTGCACAACTGCATTAGTGCCTCAGTGGTAGATAATGTCAGTATAAATGGCTCAAGTCACTTACATGACAACAAGGGTTGGAAGCTTCAGGTGCGTAATAGCAGTGGATGCATCTCTAAGATTCATCTACTCTGGCCAATTAATTTTTCATAATCTGTATTACCATCAGCACAGTGGGCAATGTTGATAACTGTTATCACTGTCACATTAACTTTTTTAAATCAATAACACACATTCCAACTTACTTGTTTTAATTAGTGAGCGTCTTATCATGGTTATCTCATATTCCTTTAGTGCTATAAAAAAGGTGCAAACCAATTATTAACTGTGCTTGGGTGTCATTGTCGGGTAGAAAAACTTGTTGCAAAACAGCAGGTGTTTTTACAAAGTCATTCTACTGGCGTTTGTTCTTTAATTACTTGTGAAGTTAACTGATTTAAAGATGGAAATCATCCTAATTCTTCAGAGTCTTCCAAAACTCCTGCAAAGCTTCACCTTGCCATTTCTTTTTTGTTTGTTTTGTTTCCTTTTTATTCATTTCCCTCCCATGTCCTTCTCTACCCCCTCTATTTTTCTGCTCAGTGTCAGTGCTCTCTCAATAAATGATGGGCTAGGTAGCTTGAGTGCTGCAATTGAGCGGTGTGTTTTAGCTTTTTTTCTCTCTTTCTAGCCTGTCTTACATTACAATTTACTATGGCATTACTCAGAGCTCTGACCATTTTCCAACCCGCTCTCTGCTTTCTCCTGCCTCATCGCTCCCTTTCTTTCGAACTTCTCCAGAGGTGGAGTCAAAATAGAGACAGTACTTTTTCTTTGTGTGAGAGTTGAAGGTATGTGTAGAGTTTATACTCTATATGCTTTTGTTGCTAGACCCTGTGTCCAGATACAAGCGGTCGAAATGAGTTTCCTCCGTAGGATGGCTGGGCGTACCCTGAGGGATAGGGTGAGGAGCTCAGTCACCAGGGAGGAGCTCAGAGTAGAGCCGCTGCTCCTTCACATTGAGAGGGGCCAGCTGAGGTGGCTCAGGCACCTGTTTCGGATGCCTCCTGGACGCCTCCCTGGGGAGGTGTTCCGGGCATGTCTCACCAGGAGGAGACCTCATGGAAGACCTAGGACACGTTGGAGAGACTATGTCTTTCGGCTGGCCTGGGAACGCCTCAAGGTCCCCCCGGAAGAGCTGGAGGAGGTGTCTGGGGAGAGGAAAGTCTGGGCATCCCTGCTTAGACTGTTACCCCCACGACCTGGCCCTGGATGAAGCAGGAGATAATGGATGGATGGATGGATGCTTTTGTTGCAACTTTTCAGTGGGCTTATCTAAAATGGCCAGTCCTATACGATTGGCATTTAAAGTTTCGCAGTAAATACAGGATAATCACAATTACTGCCGACAAGTCCACATTAATCACATTTGGGTAGATAAATAGTTAGTTGTGGTTTCCAAAAAATGTTTCTACTTGTGGAATTTGCACATTTGGGATGGACCATTTGGGGATATTTTAAAGGTTTAAAGGTGCCCTGCCACACAAAACTGTTTTTGCTTGTATTTTTTAAAATATGTTAGGTTCATAGGTGTTTGTGTTTTTGTAAATGAACCCCAACCTCCTCTGTCTGATATTGCCACTGAAAAGAATATGCAGAGAAATCAGGTCAATGAGAAAAGATGGTCATGTGATGTGTTAATACCTGAGCTCATTACTGTTCATGAGCTCAGCCGGGTGAGACCACGCCCACAGAATTCGTCTTGCTTAGTGACACTTTTCGTATATAGCAAGCTGGGGCACCACAAAGGCAGGGGTAAACATGATAAATTTATCTGGCCTGGCATTCCCAGGGGGCTCATAGAGCAGTGGAGGGGGTCCAGTGGATACAGGTTAAAAGTTGTGAAAATTCTGTGGAAGGTCCGCTGTACAGGAGAGGCACAGAAGCCAGGAGTCAGACATTCAAAGCATGTTAAGTTTCACTTTCGGTTCCACCAGTTCCTCCACTTGTTGCACACTGTAAAGGATGCTGAAAAGCCAGGCTCTCATTGACTAGCTGTTAGCCAGTCAGAGTCAAGCAGATTAGCATGTTGAATATTCATGAGAACCAGCGCAAATCGAGCTGAGTCTTCTAGCAGGCTTTATATACCACATCAGAATGGCTTGAAACTTGGTAACCAAGGCAGTTTTTCCACAAAGAATGTTAAGAGTTCATGGTAGAACTTCAGACATTACCTCAAAAGTAATGAAATACGTGTGGCAGGCACCTTTAAATACCATTAGAAGATGTATTTGTAAAATATACAGGATGGGGAAGCAAAATCTACAATATTTTGAGGCAGGGATTGAAAGACAGTGTATGACCAATTAGTTTATTGAAAGTCATTTAATTTATTTGCCACAAGAAAATTGACATAATACAAAATGTTTTTATTCTATGTGTCCTCCTTCTTTCTCAATAAGTGCCTTCACACGCTTCCTGAAACTTGCACAATTGTTCCTCAAATATTCGGGTGACAACTTCTCCCATTCTTCTTTAATAGTATCTTCCAGACTTTCTCGTAATAGTTTTGCTCATAGTCATTCTCTTATTTACATTATAAACAGTCTTTATGGACACTCCAACTATTTTTGAAATCTCCTTTGGTGTGACGAGTGCATTCAGCAAATCACACACTCTTTGACGTTTGCTTTCCTGATTACTCATATGGGCAAAAGTTTCTGAAAAGGTATGGATAATAGTGTTAGGTATGATTATGACATCAATATATGTTTGGTTTCAAAACAATTGACGTAGTGCCTGCTGAGAAAAAACAACTAAATGTTCATTGTAAATTTTGCTTCCCCACCCTGTACAAAAATGTGGAAGCTTAATGATATATTCACTTTGCCATTTACAAAAAATATAAGGTGTGTGGTCATCATACTTCTTTTTTTCTTAGGAATTTTGGCATGTTGCATCCATAGATTTACATTAAATTGGAAAAAAAAAAAAAAACTGCAGCTGTGAGAGTCGTACAAGACATAGGGGAAATGGCAAACTTGATAAGTTTTAAACAAATTGCTTTGATTCTAACAGGCATGTAAGGAAAAGCAAAAACAAACTAGAAACAACTAAACAACAGACTTCATCAAATGCTGTTTCTTGCATACTGAAGAGCAGATAAGCGGTTGCCAATTAAACCCACTGCTCTTTTTGTTGGCAGATGGGCCAGGAAACAAAGCTTTGTTTTGACAAACCGTCAAACAAAATGCAAAAGGCCTCTTTTGAGATAGGAGAAAGTCATTCTCAAAAATAAAGTAATGATTCCTTTAGACGCATGTTTCAAAATATTTTGTCCTCGTACAAAAATAATTTGTAACATAAGGGGAGTAATAGAGAACAATACTAAATAAAATCATTTCACAATGAGCAATGTTAAAAAAAATGATTGCTGCAACATCCTGCTGTTCAAATGGTCCTTGTATTGACATGCATCAGTTTTATGAAATCACACAAAAGAAAGGTAGTTTCAGATAAATGTATTAACACAGAACTCATTTTTGGGCATGAAATAGTCTCTACTTGCATATGCTGTAGAGCCATAGAGTAGACCCAGATTGTAGTGAAATCCTATTGCAAATTGGACACTGCATATAGGATTTAGCTGCATGACATTGGTACACTGTCTGATTCACAGACAGAATCCTTAAACTGAAATTAAACTGATTTAGATATAATATGTAAACCAGAATTTCTTTGAGCCCACAGCTGCTAATTCAGCTCCAGTCGACCACACATAAAAGGTACCACCTCATACATTATTCAGTAGTGCAGGTCTTTGTACATTCATTTGTACCAGGTGCAATAAAATGGACCAATAGCACCCGTAGATAAGAACCATAAATAACTGACCTGTAGACCAGGTAGCATTTAGTCCAAACTCAAGACAAGCAAAGAGAGAACAGTAGGAAGAGAAAGACAAGTCGAGGACATTGGCAAAGCAACAAGCGTACACAGTAAATGAAAGGGCAGGGAAATGAAGACAAATACAGGGAGAATGGAGAGTAAAAGATAGTGACTCAACAAAGTGAGAAAAACTGAGGTGCAGCCGAGGCTAAACGGAAAGACACTGAATATGGAGTGACATTTCATAGAGAGAGAATGGAAGCATGAAAGTGTGTAATGATGCCTGTCTGTGTAACTATACAATCTTTCAGGGTGTCACAAGCGAACACTGGCACTCACATCTCTCAAGGACGCATGTACCAACTGATTTTGTTGGATTTTTGACAAGCTCTGAGTAGCAAACAGCAATATATATAGTATAAATGCAGAATTCCTCTATAATGAGTAGGTCTATATCCCTACAGACAATTTATGGGTTAGCAGCAGTCGTATAATGATATACCAGGCTTTACCATAAATTATCATAGGGCAGCTAAAAGGCATTAGAGATGCAGTAAAACTCTAGATGTTGTTGACTGAATGTACAGCTGTGTAGAAAGAACAATTAAATTGATACAGGCCGACAAATCTCAAACAGCGCTGTTTAATGAGTAGATAAACACGCAGAGGTTAACATGGCAGTGCTAGTTTTTAAATGCCAGTGACTTTGTGTTGAAAATAAATGCTGGTTATATATATATATATATATATATATATATATATATATATATATATGCTTAGCGCCATTAAAAATGCACTGTCCATATGTCATGTAATTTCTGGAAAATGATTTTCTCAGGTGCCTGTTTTGTATATGTTGCTCACAAGATAAGTAACACAGTTAACAGGCGTATTTATTTCATTCCCGACGTGCAACATCAGCGTTTGGACTAATCCCTTAATGTCGGATATTGAGTCAAATCTCTTGTATAGATTCACGCTTTACTGGTAACTTCAGGTGTGGTCAATAGCCAATATAAAGGCAGCAAAGAAAACGGCTAAATGTTTTTGACAGCTCCAAATGCCACGACTTACGATACAACAAAGAGAACGTGCCATTGGCGTGTTACGAACAGGTCTGAGCCGTGGTGAAGTCTCTCGCCGTCTGCGCTGACATTACAGTACAATCTGAGTGAGTCTGAGTGCCAGATCAGTGCCGGATCGGATCCCTCAGGACAGTTCCATGTGTCGTCGCTGCACTGCTTGTTTGGAATCCAGAGGTGGACACACCCGATATTGAATGATGACACTTTCAATTTCTGAGTACCTATATTCAGTGACTGAATAAATGTGTTAAGTTGATCACAATTTGTCCACAATTCATTCGCTAATGACCAGTGCTTCCCTCTTTAATATGAAGGTAACCCCAAACCAAATAATTTAATATATCTCCAAATATACATATTATTCTGACCCGTGCATTTTTAATGGCACTAAGTATATGTTGTGGTCACGAAATTACTTACGGTCCTCAAACTTTTTCTGCAGTTTATTAATTTCCATGGAGGAGTAAGTTTTTTTAGCGAACAAGCAATAAAATCTGTGCTCACCTGCTGCTATGCAATATCTAGTAAGAGTCTCTGTAGTCAAACTGTAGAAGCTTAACACATTGCTGCTGTTGCAAATGTGTGATTATTGCATTATGTCAGGCAGCTGCAGGTATCCTATTATGAGTCTGACTAGATTGCTTGTGTCTCAAAGAACAATAATGAGCTCACTGCCCATAAAACAAGGAATAGAACAGTACTTTTTCTGCCAAAATACGCTTAAAAAACATAATTGGGACTTGTCTTGTAATAATTTCCACTCATTATGTTTCAATCCAGAACGGTACTTACTGCATGACAAACAAATGAACACAAATAGCATTAGTAACTTGATGCTTCTATTCAACGTCTTGGAAAGAGGCAAAAAAAAACAAAATAGAGGGACTTCAAAATAATTTGTGCCACCTGTGGTTACAATACAACTGAGAAAGACAGCCAGCGCCCACCTGTTATTGAAAACTTGTCTCTACAGTATCAAATAATTACAGCTTTAGCCGCCTTCAGTCATATTTTTTTCACATAACTCAGAACATCTTTTGCTATATCATTTGTTTACAGATACACAAACACATATGCAAAACACAAAACAGCATAATTACACAACTTATAATTTAGCATAGGCAATTAACGAGCAAGCAGCGTCAACATTTATTCTTTACACCAATCGTCTTATTGTGGTGTCTTCTCAGATCGGAGCGCCTCTGTAATTAGCAATCACAAATTCCCTCCATCCTCCTGCTGGCTGCCATTGTCCCAGCACTGCCTGTAACACACACCACCGCCGCCTAAAAGGCATTCATTTGCACAGCCCATAGCATGTTATGTGAGCACGCAAGTGTGTGTTTGCGTCTCTCATCAGCAATCATTCAATCTTTGTCAATTAGAGCCAGCATGAGAGCAAAGCAACACAAGCAACAGAGAGAAGAGAGAGTGAGGACTCGAGAGGGAGGCAGAGATTCTTAATAGAGCGTTTAATGAAAGTTAATGGTCGGCTTTGTGTTCACTAGGGATTTGGCAAGTGGGAGCTGAGTATTGTTTAGATATGAGAGGAGGCATTGTGCAGTCATGGCTATTATTATCAAACTTCTCTTAATGATGAATATAAATAATGTATTTCACAGTATTGCTAGATTTGCTCAGACATTGCAGTACCATCACTTCACATGGGAGCCAATTACAGGCAAGGATGAAATAAAGGTCTTGTCCTGAGCTGACAAGGTGTACTGACCGACTGAAATGAATAGCGTAACGCTGCTATTGGTTTTAAGAAGAAAAAAAAAAAATTGTATAAAGTTAACTTTTCAACAGTAGAAAAATCCCAAACTCCATTTTTGTTTGCAGCGCGTCAGACATTAAACACTTTTTGGTGGTTATTTGGGTGTCATGGGTTTTATACCTATGAAATTGGCTCCCTTGCAGATAACTCAGAGACAATAAAAACCGTGACACTGGAGCTACAAGGTTCTCTATTGTCTGATATTGGAAAGTTATTGGACAAAATGTGAATAATACAGACAAGGGACTTAAACATTTCATCTCAAAGTAAACTTTTAAGATTTTAAAGAAAGTTGATGTATATTTTCAGTCAAAGCTGCTTAAATCAACTACCAAGCTCAGTATGGTTGTCAAAA